>NC_083314.1:134374003-134982158 GCF_963455315.2 Globicephala melas
TATTTGCCAGGAGTCTCCAAAAATGCTGGCTGTGCAAGGCTTTGGGAGGCTATGCAACGGCACTTGGTAATCGCTAACAAACGGGAGGGATTATTGTAACCACAAAAGAGAAAACATCATATTCCTGTGTGTTACCCAAATAGCATTGCCAAGCAATATGATCCTAGCTAAAACTCATTTAAGTATTGTTATATTACAGACAGTGTACTAAGCTTTTTGTATCATCATTTAATCCAATAGACAACCCTCTGAGCTAGGTGCTATGATTATCCCCATTGCATAGATAAGAAAACGGAGCTTTATAAGAGGTTAAGTAACTTTCCAAAGAACTTTGGGAAGTGCCAGATGTACCAGAACCACATTAGAACACAGGCCTCTTTCACTCTTAATATATTCAGACTTAGGCCAAATCTTTGTCCCCTACCTCCCAATATTTGCAAGACTTTAAAAGGTAATGTTGGGCTTCCCTGGTGTCGCAGTGGTTGAGAGTCCGCCTGTCGATGCAGGGGACACGGGTTCGTGCCCCGGTCCGGGAGGATCCCACATGCCGCGGAGCGGCTGGGCCCGTGAGCCATGGCCGCTGAGGCTGCGCGTCCGGAGCCTGTGCTCCGCAACGGGAGAGGCCACAACAGTGAGAGGCCCGTGTACCGCAAAAAAAAAAAGGTAATGTTTATATGCTTTTAGATCATATTTGGTGTGACCTCTCTTGGCCCCTGTGCTTCTCCTTTGTTTGGTTTTAAACAATAATCCATGCTGATGTTACAGAAAGCATTGGCATTAGGCATTTTTTTGCTCCAGGTGCTTTCCTTTGCCATGTGACCAGCCACACAACATTCCAGGGGGTCAGTGGTGTTCCCCTTTACAGATGGGGAATGGGGGCACAGGCCAGTGGAGGGACTTGCTCTAGGTCCCACTGCTTGTTAGTATGGAACCAGGACCATAGACCAGATCTCTTAACTTCCAGGTCAGGTTGTTACCATGTTTCCTTTTGGGGGAGGGGTAAAGGGATGCTGAGAGCGTAAACATGTTTGGCCGAATCTGGCATGTAAAAGATATTTTAAAAGGATAATTCAGATTTATTGAGCACAAAACATTTCTAGGAATTTTAGGGAGGGCTCCTATATTTTAACTTATTTAATAAACATACTTTGAACAAATAAAATAGTCCATTCATGCTTACACATACATGCCTGGCACATGCCTGGCACATAGTAGGTACTCAATATATTTGTTCAGTGAAGTAAAGGTTTCAGGCTTTCAGAAGAAACTCTTATTCTTTATCTTTTTGGGGAAAAAAAAAAGCACCCAGGATGTTTTCCAGATCTACACAAAAATTTAAAAATGTGATGCGGGTGGAAGAACGCATCCACTTTGTAGGAACCTAGACTGGTACTGGTTTGCTAGCTTAAAGTAACTTCAGCTGAGAAAGATGGGCAACAGGGAAGAACATACAACATACAAATTCGGAATGGCATGTCCTAGTGAAAAAGCTGCTCCCACCTTCCACCCCTTCACCATGGCAGGCATTGCTAATAGATCATGGCACGATTTCCTGCTGACCCTGGACAGAGCCTCAAGTCCTCTAACACCTTGCTCCAGGCAACTACCACTGATCCATGAGAATTGACACTCACACTGAAATCTATTTGTCATCCCTCGTAGACTTAAAGCCTTCTTCTCTGTGACCTAAGGGGACCAGAGAACCAGTTTAAGCTGTTTGTACATCTCTTTGACTGCCTAGAGGACAGAAGGGGCCCAATCTATAAAGCTGTACTTTGGGATCATTCTGATTTGGTTTAAACTTTATTGAAGAGTTATTGGCCTGGATTATAGAATCTCTGAATGGGTTACTATGTGTGGCTGTGAAATCTCTAAAATACCTTTATAAATAAGCTAGATCCCTATTGGTCCAAAATTATTGGACATAGCCCTGCCTATGGAAGGGTTGAAACAAAATAACCTCTAGATATCACCTCTGGTCCTATTATTGGATTTTCCCCCCAGCTGTTAATAACAGCATCTCTGGAACAATCTGTGTATGTTCAAAGTTTCAAAGAAACCTCTAGCTCAAAAATGTTGAGAAAGAAATTGGGAAAATTCTTTCATCTATGATTAAGGGATGTCTTGTGTGCATTTAAAAATACTTCCTAAAATATGCATTTGTAGCATGTTAGAAACTTTAAAACAGAACCTTTTTTTGGAACCACACACTGTATTACCCTTGATAGGATCCCACATGTTAAGCCATCAGAAAATACCATAATACAATTTACCCCTAGAACTGATGAGCTAACAGATTAAAATTAAATCAAAATCTTATCTTCTCATTAATGCACATTCTCAAGGAAGACAGTTACAAGAACAGCTAAGTCATAGGATGGTTAAACCATGTCTTGATTTCACACTGTGCCATTTTAAATACAATGACTCATAATTCTGAAATTCATCAAAATTTCCTGAGCAACTGTATACCCAGAAAATGATATTTAAATTAAAACTGTTAACCAATACAAACAGAGCTATACAGTAAAAGCTTGGCTTGGAATGACAGCAAATTAACATAAGATGTCAATCTAATAAGAGGAAAAGCATTGTAGAGGTTCTTGTCCAAAAGAGGGGCCTGAAGAATTTAACTGACTCATATCCATCAGCACAGGACGTCACTGTTATTCCACTCACGGAGAACTCCACTGTAAGCTGCACTAACATTGAAACCAAATGAGAAAGACGTGCTCCTGGTGTAGAACCTAACCCTATGACAGAGGACCTTCATTGGGGAAAAAAGGAAAAGTTAAAAGGAGTTAACTGTGAGCTGTTTGTTGTTGTCACTGTGAGAAAATATACACTTTAATGAACTTTCTAGTTTAAGAGAGAATGCTTTGAGCTGTTTTTTAAAATACCACATATATCCAATAAACTCCCTAGAATGTTAATAATCTCTGTGAATCGCAAGAAAGAAGAAAATTGAACTGACACAGAAATTATATCAGGCATAAATCAAAAGTTTATGAGGCCAAATACGTATCAGTAATATTCATCATTTTTTGAATGCTTACTTTGTGGCAGGTATCCTTATATGTATTCAGCCCCACAATAATCCTGTGAGGTCAATGCCCCATTTTACAGAGGAAGAAACTGAGGTGCAGGGAGGTTGTACAACTTGCCCCAAGTCAGTAAGTGGCAGAGTAGGGATCTGAACTCAAAGTCCACCTAGTTTTTAGAACAATTGATTCCATTTTTTTTGACGTCCTAAGTCAAAAGGCATGCTGGTAATGCAGATGATGAGGAGCCTTACATAATTATTTTGAGGTTGACTCAAAAAATGTACAGTCCTATTGTAGAAAGAGACGCATGAAAAACAGATGATGTCAAAGTCTAGATGGTCAAATGCATGGATCTGATTGTCCTTCCTTTCCCGTATGATTACAGATTAATTCTCCCTGGATGTCTTTATGTTGCATTGCTGCTCTCTTGTCTCACTTATACTGGCTGGAAGTTTTTCTTTTATCAAAAACCAATGCATTGGGCTTCCCTGGTGGCACAGTGGTTGAGAGTCCGCCTGCCAATGCAGAGGACACGGGTTCGTGCCCCGGTCCAGGAAGATCCCACATGCCGCAGAGCGGCTGGGCCTGTGAGCCACGGCCGCTGAGCCAGTGCGTCCGGAGCCTGTGCTCCGCAACGGGAGAGGCCACAGCAGTGAGAGGCCCGCGTAATGCAAAAAAACCAAAAAACAAAAAAACAAAAAAACCCCCAATGCATTGATATTTGACTGAATATGGCATTGTGAAGTTTCCATAATGAGAATTCACACAGACAGACACACACACACACACACACACACACCCCAGGTGGGTATGAACCTCTACCATGAGAATTACCTGTTTATGTGGTTGGTTTACATATTATTACATCACCCATCTGATCTCTAATGGCAGCCCTGCTGACACTGTCTGACCCAGTTTGACAATCTGGATAGAAATTGTAGGGTTGGCTGTTCAATGGCTGTGACTTTTAACAGCACTGCTTTTGGGCCTCAAATCAATTCTCTCTGTTTACAGACCATTTCACAGCCCTTTACCTACAACATCACTTGTGTCAGTCCCATAAATACTTTGGTGTATATAATGCTTGAATTAGCATAATGGTTTAGGCTCTGAGCTCTTAGCCCAAAGAAGGACACATCAACATGCTCTCTTCACTTAAGCAATTAAGAGCCATTATGCTGCTTCAGTGGAAATATCATCAAGGTTAAAGACAATCCCAAACAGTCCTTTTATTCTAAGTCTAATAAATGAGGCACAGAAATTGAAATGTTAGTAAACAGTCCTACTTGCAAGCTCTTTTTGGATCATGCTTAATCAGACCCTTGTACACCAGACATTTGCAACAGATTCAGAAATGTATATACTGAATTGTTCATTTCATGCAAGAAAACAGTTTGCTGATTTAATTTCAAAGTCATAATGAGCACTGATTTATTTTGCCAGCCTTTTAAAATTTTAGCATCATTTCATACAAAATATTTCTATACTTTCATTATTCAATGTGGCAAAAGTTACATTTTTAAAGGTGACAATTTTGTTGTGACTTTTAAACCAAAAGATATTTCCAAGGTCTTTCTATATTTTTTCTTTTTAGATTTTTAAAATTACTTTATTGAGGTATAATTTGCATATAATAAAATTCAACTTTAAGCATACATTTTGATGAGTTTTGGTAAATGTATATAATTGTGTAACTACAACTACAATCAAGATGTAGAATAGTTCCATAAACTGAAAAAGTTTCCTTGTGCCCCTTTGCAGTTAATCCTCTTCCCACACCCCTGATAACCAATGATCTGCTTTCGATCACTAGTTTTATCTTTTCTAGAATTTCATATGAATAGAATCAGATGGTATCTAGTCTTTTGCTTCCCATATTTCTTTTTCTTTTTTTTTTTAATTTTTATTGGAGTATAGTTGCTTTACAATGTTGTGTTAGTTTCTACTGTACAGCAAAGTGAATAAGCTATACATATACATATATCCCCTCTTTTTTGGCTTTCCTTCCCATTTAGGTCACCACAGAGCATTGAGTATTGCCATATTTCTTTATACCTTTTCCTCTATATATTAGCAGTGAGAAGGTAATGTGGGAAACATAAACTGGGTGGAATCTGGCTCCACCACTTCTAGCTCAATGACCTTGAGCAAGTGATTTAAATTCTCTGAGCCTTAATTTCCTCTTCTGTAGAATGGAGATAAAACCCCCACATGGTTTATAGGGGGTGTAAATAAATCTGTGTATGTACTTAGGTTAAGCATCCAGAAAGTGCTCAATAAATGTTAGTTCCTTAGATTGGTCATGCTCTCTCCAGCCATTTAATTTCTTTAACGGTTACCCGCTACAGCTCTTGCTATGACTGAATACAGTGACTGGATTCAGACACAAGGGTACTTTTTCAGGTTTTGGAAATATTCTATATCTTGATTGTAACGATAATTACACAAATTGCATACATTTGTCAAAACTCATCAAGTTATACACTTAAAATTGAATTTTATTATCTGTAAATTATGTTACAATAAAGTTGACTTTTAAAAATAATGAAGAAATACAGAAAGAACTTGGAAGTATCTCTCAGTCTAAAATTCACAGGTGATAAGAGATATCCTCAACTCAATGCTTCATCAACCGAGCTTGCTGCTTTGTTCAAATAAGGGAATTATTCAAGAACAGCACATCTGATATCACCAGCAAAAGCCCTACGTGTTGTTTTCATAAACCACTGTCTTTGTGTTGACTTTATAAGTTTAATAAAGCAATTGTGAAAAACAGACTCACAGACATAGAAAACAAACTTATGGTTATCAAAGGGGAAAGAGGGTGGGGGAGGGATAAATTAGGAGTTTGAGATTAACAAACTACAATATATAAAATCGATAAACAAAAAGGTCCTACTGTATAGCACAGGGAACTATATTCAATATCCTGTAATAAGCCATAATGGAAAAGAATATGAAAAACTATATATATATATATATATAAAAAACTGAATCACTTTGCTGTACACCAGAAACTAACACGTAAATCAATTATACTTCAATATAACAGAAAGAAAGAAAGAAATTGTGCAATGAGCTAGTAAAAGTTGTGTGAGAGAAAGACTCGTGCGTGTGCACCTTCCCCAACTCCCACCAATACCCCATTCTGAGTCAGATGTCCCTTCTCTGTGTTCTGACGTTACTCTGTCCCTACCTCTATCACACGATTTATCACACTGTATTTCAATTACTTGTCTATGGGCCTAGTGTCTATCCTCGTCACAAGACTGTGCAGTCCCTGAAGAGAAGCAATTTTTCTTTTAACATCTTTATTGGAGTATAATTGCTTTACAATGTTGTGTTAGTTTCTGCTGTATTACAAAGCAAATCAGCTATACATGTACATATAACCCTATATCCCCTCCCTCTGGAGCCTCCCTCCCATCCTCCCTATCTTACCCCTCTAGGTGGTCACAAAGCACCGAGCTGATCTCCCTGTGCTATGCAGCTGCTACCCACTAGCTACCTATTTTACATTTGGTAGTGTATATATGTCGATGCTACTCTCTTACTTTGTCCCAGCTTACCGAGAAGGACTTTTTCTTTGTGTCTTTATATTCCCTGCACCCTGAGCAGCCCTTGGTAGGGGCTCAATAAAAGTTTGATGAATAAATGAGGTCTTACTCACATTAGCTCCATTTATAACATTACAAAAAAACATTTATCCCAGGCTTTCTTTAAATAGTGATTTGGGTCCAATGTATATGAGAATCTGAAGTAATAAGGGAACCACTAAAAGGCATGAAAAAATAATGACGGAGGAGAGGGAATAGTTAAGAGAAGTGACTTTAGTCCTTCACTCCCAGAATCCCTGGTTTGGGTAAACTGTACCACAGGAGTTCTGAGTCCAGGTTCCAGAGCCAGAAGACTTGGGTTAGATTCCAGCCCTGCCAAACTGTGACCCTGGACTAGTTACTAAACCTTCCTGAGCTTCAGTTCACCCGTGACTTCGCTCCTCATTGTAAAATACAGAAAATAATATTCCATGTCCTTCGCAGGGTTTCTGTGGAATTGAATGGGATGACGCACATAAAGTGCTCAGCACAGTGCCTGGCACGCTGTGAACACTCACAAAATGCTAATTTTCTAGCATGTTTCAAGAGTGGGACTCTGGAGTCAAACAGATTAGATCTGAATTTCAAATCTTCCAATTCAGCCACCCATTATCTGTGTGAACCTTGATAAAGTATTTTTGTTTTTTTGGCCGCACCATGCAGCTTGTGGGATCTTAGTTCCCCAACCAGGGATTGAACTCGGGCCTTTGGCAGTGAGAGCACGGAGTCCTAACCACTGGACCACCAGGGAATTCCCTTGACAAACTACTTATAACCTTAGGTTCCTCAACTGTAAAGTGAGCGCAGCAACAATAACCTCCCAGAGGGTTATTTTGTGTATTAAATGAGATGAAGAGCTTACATCCTGACTGGCACATAGTAAGTGCTCAGTAAAGGTTCGTTAGGATCCTAGCTTGACAGGATTTAGCTCTACTGTCACCATATGAGCCTCGCTTCTCAGCAAGAAGCTTTTGAGGTCAAATGGCCTGGGTTCTACTTTTCTGCTTCCAGTTATATGGAGGTATAATGGACATACAGCACTGTGAAAGTTTAAGGTGTACAGCATAATTTGACCTTATATACATCATGAAATGATTCCCAGAAGTTTAGTGAACATCAGTAATCTCATAAAGATGTAAAATTAAAGAAAAAGAAAAAGAATTTTGTTCCTTGTGATGAGAACTCTTAGGATTTGCTCTCTTAACAACTTTCCTATACACCATACAGCAGTGCTAATTATCTTTATCATGCTGTACACTACATCCCTAGTACTTATTTATCTTATAACCGGAACTTTGTACTTTTTGACTGCCTGCATCCAATTCTCCTACCCCCATACCCTGCCTCTGGTAACCATAAATCTGATCTCTTTTTCTGTGAGTTTGTTTGTTTTTGAAATATAATTGACCTACAAACTATGTTAGTTCATGTTACACAACATAGTGATTCAATATTTCTATACATTTCTAAATGATCACCGTGACAAGTCTAGTTACCATCTGTCACCATACAAAGATATAACATAATTATTGGCTATATTGCCCATACTATACATTTCATATCCGTGACTAAATGATTGGGGTTCTTAACGTGGCTTTGCCAATCTCCCAACTGTATACAAGGCACCTAACCTTCCTGGATCTGTTTTCACCTGTAACATGGAGATGATAATCCTCACTTCACTGTCTTGTTGTGAAGATTAAATGAGATCATATGTAATAAGGTGCCTAATGTATATGCGTTCTGCTTAATAAATTTTAGTTTCCAATCCACTGTATTCTCCCAGTCAGGCACACTTGCCCTTTCCTTTCTACCTATCCAGACATCTTCTCCCCTTCAAGACACACCTAAAAAGCCCACCTCATTCTGGAAGCTGTCTGGGAAGCTGACCCACCTTGATCTCACAAATGTATTGAATATCATATACTGTTCTTATTTTGCTGATTCTGTAAATTAGTCTCGTCTCTCCACCTGGACCGATTAATCAACCTCTCTGAGTTGTAGAACCCTCTGATAATCAGATATTTCTTTGACTCTTCCCTCAAAGATATTCACATGTACATGGCAATTTGCAAATAATTCCAAGGTGCTAATAATATCCTCTGAAACCTCCGAAACAGATATGATCTCCCTGAGAGCAGTGACTACGTGATACTCTTTGTATCTGGGGCTAAGTTTGAGTAAAGACTGGGTGATGGACTGATTAATGTTCTGGCTCAGAAGATAAGTGTGGCAGCACCTACGGAAAGGGGCAGGCTGCTGACCAGGGCGGAGGATGAGAATCTCTTTAGCGGCATCTCAGTCTTTAACTTTTCCAAAACAAAGCAAGTCAAAATCTAAGGACGGTACACAAATATTGGGACAATAAAAAGAAATATGGAAAGGGTACCATAAAAATATTCTATTCTTGCACCACAGATGTGTCTAGTCAACGGAAGCCAAAAGAGTCCCCATCTCCTCTTCTCTTCGGACCCAGGTCATAACTTTTCCCTGGGCTTTGCAGCCTCTCATTCCCCCTTTTGGGCTGGATGCTTGGTTTGATTGTTTTTTTTTTTTAACGTATTGGCCTTTAGGTTTGCAATTTAAAAGTTCACTTTTGTCTCTGCTCACATAAAATTCTTTGATTTTGGTTTTCTAGTCTGTCATTCTTGATCTAATAAAGCGAGGTGCCACATACGGAAGCAGAAATTACCCAACCTGAATCCTAGCCATGGCTCTGAGTAACTGTCTGTGCAGTCTTGGGTAAATTACCTGTCTTTGTGGTCTCAGTTTCCTTCTTCATGCCGCTTGGGGATCTCTCCCAGCTCCAACTGTCCACGATTCTGAGACTGCAGTGATTCATGGTTGGAACTAAAGGAGTATCTAGAAGCGTCCCTGTTGCGCATAACGAACGTATGGAGAATGGCTAGGAGGTATGGGTTTTAATGGTTCAATTACTAGATTAAATGAAAGGGGTACCATATGTACCATACAAAGTTTTCTAAACCATCCTACAAAATATGCTCAACACTAGACAACAATGAATATAAGCTTTATCTCTTTGATGATTCAAAAAACTTACAGATCTTATATCCACTGTTCAAAGCTACAAAAGAAAAATGCAATTTTTCATGCTTTCAGGTTGTGGCGATTTGGAAAAATGGGAGTAGCAGTTCTCACCAAAGTGAAATATATATCTTTAGATCATTTATTGTACCTCTTCCTACAGCACCTGTATAACATTGCTAATAAAGAAAGTAAATGGCATAGTAAAGACCTTTCTTGCTACGATGAGTATTCTTTGGGCAGAGAATGATCATCAAAACATCTTAACACTCTGATATTCTAGTAAAAACATCTGCCTACAACAAAAGCTGGAAGCATGTGAACAGCCAGTTTCTAATTTTATCCTGCCTATTCAGACTACGCAAGAGGAAAAAAAGATGATAAATAGCCAGAGAGATTTTCTTGACATCATGCTTAACTGAAATTTCAAAATAAATCAGTTGGGCTCATTTTTAAAGACCTGCAACTAAATTATCATTGGGTCCTTTTGTTCTACTCCAAGCTAGGTTTCTGAGGGACGAGTGGTGAGACACAGTGAGATCTGAAAATGGGCCACAGTATGCAAACATTGCAGTTTGGTTTGATTTAGTCTAACTCTTGTGTAATAACTTTCTTTGAAGTGTGGGTTGAGGGGCAGCTTAGAAGCCCGAGGCCACA
Source organism: Globicephala melas (assembly GCF_963455315.2). NCBI lineage: Eukaryota > Metazoa > Chordata > Mammalia > Artiodactyla > Delphinidae > Globicephala > Globicephala melas. Next base: position 134,384,346 of record NC_083314.1, read on the forward strand.
GGCTCATCTCGTTCCTGTTGCAACTTGGATGCCCTGCAGTCCCCACACTATATATCAGAGGCTTGGCACTGGAGTCCCCGGCTGATCCAGAGTGCAGCCCTCATCCACCATGCAGCAGCACAGCTGAGAGACAACACGGTTATGCTTGCTTGGGAAAGCCGATCTCTAAAAGGACACAGGTGGGTCTTCGAGGAGCCTGTGAGCCAGAGGAAGCTCTCAAGGTAAGGAAAGCGGTTAAGAAACCATCCACCTGCTAGAAAGATCAATAGTTTCCCTGACCTTGGGAGAGGCTGGACACGTTTCCCGATTGCTGGCTGGCCTCTCGTCTTCTCTAGCTTTGAGGATTGTTACTTCTCTGTGGATCCTCTGACCCAAGCAAATCTCAAGGCAAGTCCCCTGCTCCTCTCTCGTCTGATTTTTCAGCAAAGTGAGGGTGTTGGACCAAGTGATCTGTTAGGCCCCATCTACTCTAAAATTTGGAGATTCTGACCCTGTGACAGTTTTGTAGCCCCCAAGGGACTAGCTTCCTTCCTCCCATTGGTCACATATTTTCCGGCAGCCTGAGTTAGACCCTTAGAGCTGATTTGGACCATGGACAATTCTAGTAAATAATAATACCTGCATTGTTTCTTAGAACTTGTAAAAATACATAGAGTATTTCATTCGGTCCTTAAGAAACCCTCTGAGGAAAGAAAGGGTATCACCCTCCTCATTTTGTAGAGAGGGGAAGTTATGCTAAGGGAGGTTAAGTCACAACTGCCAAGGCGAAGAGGGTGCTACAGTCAGGGCCAAACCTCCAAATGCAAGTTTCTTAAGCTGGATAAAGCACACACATTCAATAAAAGACACATGATGAGTCTCACGGACGGGAGCAGTGAACCTTCTGGGAATCTGCCTCAGAATTCAGCCAATTAGATGAGAGAGTGTAATGGACATATATACACTACCAAATGTAAAATAGATAGCTAGTGGGAAGCAGCCGCATAGCACAGGGAGATCAGCTCAGTGCTTTGTGACCACCTAGAGGGGTGGGATAGGGAGGGTGGGAGGGAGACGCAAGAGGGAGGAGATATGGGGATATATGTATATGTATAGCTGATTCACTTTGCTATACAGCAGAAACTAACACACCATTGTAAAGCAATTATACTCCAATACAGATGTTTAAAAAAAAAATTCAGCCAATTAGCGCCTCCAGAGTAAACCGTGTTTGTGTGAAGAGGCGAAAGTCCAAAAAGAGAGTATAGAGGTTGGAACTGCTTTTCACTTCCAAGACAAAGACTCTTGGCCTGACTCTAGGGGACAAAGGTTGTTCCTCAACTCCTCGTGCAGGGCTCTGAAAGGGCGAACAAAGGAGGGGGTTATGGAATTCATCTTCCATAGCTAGAGGAAGGCCACCAGTTCAAACCAGGGGCACTGGTGGAGGACTGGTGGGAAGTGACAATTTGGGGTGATATACTCTGGGCACTGAGCTCCGACACTATGCCAAGCCCTCAACAGAGCTTATGACTGTTGCTTACCACTTGAATTGTCTTCTGTCTCAGCCCTGAAGGAATCCTGGGATGAGGTAGGGAGCCTGTCAACAACCTAAAGGTAGGGTGAAATAAATAGGGTGTGTAACACTGATGGGGGGTATTAAAACACGTACACACACTCACACACACATAGAAAGTATGCCTTCCTCTGTGGCATATAATTAAAGAAGTGTGATGCTTGTGGGTGGAGGTCTTCCCCGTCTGAGTGCAGGGCCTGCTGGAGCAGAGGAAGAACTAGCGTGACTAGAAGCAAAATGGATGATAACAATGTCACCAACAATGTGGGAATGAGCAGTGCACAGCGGAGTGACAAACTCCAAAGATACACCCAAGTTGGCGGCTCTCACCAGGAGTGACAACAGGGCAGTGGCAGCAACAACAGAGGCTAAGGGGCAACACGTGTGGAGCTACAACAGCTGCTGCAGTAGAACTGTCAGTTAAAGTTCCTGAGCTGCTCTGGGATCAGGAAAATGTTGAGACAAGAAAGGAATATAAGCCTCAGACGAAGGTGAAGGGGAGATGCAATTAGAGGTTAACCTCCAGGAACACTTATCAAACTAAAAGTGGGGTTAATATGATTGTTTTGAGTCTTGAATCAGTAAACTCTCATCACAGACAAACTCTGCGTCTACAAACCCAAGAAGGTGAAGTTTCACAGGAACATATGTAAGTCCTGCACGTAGATTCTAAAAATCAGTTGAACTGAATAGGGCTGACAGGGTTAGCTCAGGGGTTTTGGCGACCGGAAACTCAGCAGGTGCTAATGATTTGGCTGCTAAAAAACCCCTACGAACCTCAGGCTACATTGATGAAAACGCATGTCCGGACCACTGGGCTCTTGTGGGTAGTACAGTCATCCCTTGGTATCTGCGGGGGATTAACTGCAGGACCCCACGCAGCTACTAAAATCTGTGGATGCTCAAATATCTCATATAAAATAGTGTAGTGCAGCTGGCTCTCCACATCTGCGGGCTCCACATCGCAGGAGCGGGCCCACTGTATTATGATGGGTTGTTGGTGCTGCTTCTGAAGAGGATCCCTGACATTTCATGCTTGTCTCCAGAAGCACAAACAAGATGTAAGGGGTCCAGAAACCATGTCCCACAAGGAGCAACTGGAACTAAGGAAACCGCGTGGGGATCCAAAAGTCATCTTTAATTTCTGAGTAAGACTTCTTCTTGAAAACAAATCACACTTGTGTGGCATTATGGGATATAACCAGAACCAAAGATTAGAAGGCCAATTTTGGCTCAGTGTAAAGCAGAACTTTCTAACAGAACTGTTCAAAGGTAGAAGGCGCTGCCTTAAGAAGTGGCAAAATCCCCATCTCTGGAAGTGGATTTCAAGCTGAGGCTGGATGATCTTATGTCCAGGATACTACAGAAATGGTTCCTGCATTAGGTAGAAGCTTCGACTAAATGACCTCTGAGACTCCCTCCAGCTCTTAGAGACCAGGTTAGGGTTCTTTGCCTTGGAAACCAACAATTTCGTTCTGGAGACGAAACCCCAGAGGAACCCAGCTGTTCTGTGCACCTGTGGGGTGCAGAGGCCTGCCATAGCTTCTGTCTCAGAACTCCCCTTCTCAGCAAATGCTAATGCTCCAACTTATTTAGAATCTGGAAATAAGAAATGTATTTTTATGAAGCAAGTAGGTGTTTGTCTTCCTCGTGCCCCCTAAATGCAATCAACCAAATGTGTTTTGCCTGAGTCTCTGAAGAATGTCTCAAAAGTCCTTTCTTCTTCTCCATCCCCAGTAACACTGCCTTAGTTCAGGCCATCATCAGCTTACCTTGGGACTTTTTCAATAGACTCCTGAGTAGACTCCTTACCTCCCCTCTTATCTCCTTCAATACACCCTCTGTAGCGCAAGAAGAGTAGTTTTGAGAACTTGGCTTCTGTTTTGAATAGCTCCCCACTGACCACATGGGAGCTCTTAATGTTGAATGGAAAGCCCTGCAGCCTCATATTCTGTGACTTCCCACGCATGCCACCACCCCCTACACCACACACACACACACACACACACACACACACACTCACACCTTCTGCTTCAATAATACCAAACTATTTGTGACTTTTCTGAGCATACTATACTGTTATGCATCTTTGTGCCTGCGCACACTGTTCCCTCTTTCTGAGATGCCTTCTTCCTCTCCAGCCCCCACCCTACTCACCATAACTCATGTTTACACTTTTTCATACATAAAAGCTTTGCTTGGGTATAACCTTTAAGAAGCCTTCTTTTAATCTCCTCCCCAACTCACCCCATCTACAAAAGTTAATCATTCCTTCCTATTTGCTACCTCTACACCTCTGCACATGGTCCTCTTGCAGCATTTATTACGCTGTATTGAAATACAATTACTTATGTGTCTGTCTTCTCCACTGTTCTTAGGCTCCTCAAAGGTGGAACCAAGTAATATTCATCTACAACTTCCTTGCACTTAGTTCAGTGTAAGTAGATCTCCATATTTGTTGAACTGACCTGACAGAGGGATCTTCATGAACATGTCTATCATTTGCTATGATATTGGACTTTGTATTATAATACACATGAACACCAAGCTCTACAATGAAAAACAAAGTGAAACTATTGAAATTGCCCAGTAATTTTAAGTTAAGTAAAAAGGACCCAGGGCTAAGAATTTAGTCTTAGAATGGAAGAAGGGGAAATTCTAACCTGTAAATTTCTGCTACCCTTACTGCTTTTGTTTTGAAAAGATTTAATCAGGAAGCTGGTCCCAAAGAACACTGGGTTTCTAGTCTTGGCCTTCTAAAGACGATATTCTCAAGGCAGAAACGGAACCACTCATTTTATCAAACAGTTACTGAGAGTGTACAAGGCATGGTGCTAAGCACTGGTATATTCCAGAAGAGATATTTGGAGGCTAAAGTGAAATACTAGCGGAACTTTACCATACAGAGTTATAGGGCCATTAATACGTGTAAGTAGTTGGCTTGGCTTATAGTTATCCTATACTATGCACAATGACAACTTTTAAAATAATAGTTAACATCTATTGAGTGCTCATTATGTGCTATGAACTACCCTAAGCCCTTCTTTTATGCATTCAACAAATATTTATTGAAGTCTAATATATTATAGGCACTATACCAGGTGCTAGGAATCCAAAAGCAAACAAAACATACAAACCCCCCCCCCCCCCCCGGTCCCTAGGAATTTACATTCTACAGGGGAAGACACATAAACAAACAAATAAAACATAGAATGCCAGATGGTGACAAGTGCTATGGAGAAAGGTAAAACAGAAGAGAAATACAAAGAGCCTGATGTGGATGTGGCAGTGATGGGGGTGCAGTCATCAATGAGGTGGTCAGAGAAGATACTGGTGACAAGGTGATATGCATGCAAATACCTAAAAGTGGTAAGGAAACAAGCCATGAGAATATCTTGGGGAAGGGAGTTCTAGGCAGAGGGCAAAGCAAGTACAGAGACCTAAGGCAGGAGCCTACCCGGCATGTTTGAGGGACAAGGAGGCCATGTGGCTGAGGAAGAGTGAGCGATGGACAGAGCTGGAGGAGACAAGGTCAGCGGGGTAACTGGGGACCAGAACATGAAGGACCGTGTTAGTCATTATGAGGACTCTGGTTTCCATATTGAGTGACTGGGACCCCATTTGAGGGTTCTGACATGTTTTTGTTTGTTTGTTTAGTTGTGGCATGCAGAATCTTTAGTTGTGGCATGCAAACTCTTAGTTGTGGCATGTGGGCTCTAGTTCCCTGACCAGGGATTCAATCTGTGCCCCCTGCATTGGGAGCATGGAGCCTCAGCCACTGGACCACCAGGGAAGTCCCTGACATGGTTTTTAAAAGATCGTTCTGTTTGCTATGTTGAGAATAGACTATAGACGGACAAGAACTTAAGTAGAGAAGCTATTGCAATAATCCAGGTGAGAAATGACAGAGGCTTGGAACAGGATGGTAGCAGTAGAGTGCTGAGGAGAGGCTGGTTTCTAGACGTATATTTAAGTAGAGATGACAGGATTTGTTGATGGAATTGATACAAGGCATGACAAAGAGAGAAAGAGGAATCAGGGATGACTTCATGGGTTTTGGCCTGAGCAACTGAGTAGCTAGAACTGCCCTTTACTGAGACAGAAGACTGTCAAGAATGCAGCTTTTTCTTGGGGCCGGGGGGTGGGGGTGGGGGTGCCAGATGGGGAGGAGAGATCAGGGGTTTAACTTTGATTGTATTGCATTTGAGATGCCTACTAGATATCCAACTGGAGATGTAAAGCAGCTAGTTAAGGGAGAGAGTCAAGCTGGAGTTATACATTTGGAAGTAGGCACCATATAGACGGTATTTAAGGTCATGAAACTGGAAGAAATCATCAAGGGGTATAAACATAGAAGAGAAGAAAAAAGACTGAGGACTAAGCTCTAGGGCACCCCAACATTTACAGATCAGAGAGATGAGGGGGAACTTTAGAAGGAGCAGTGAGGGAGGAGAAAAACCAGGACAGCAAAGTTCAGCCTCTGAAATCCTCATGCAGATATGTGACTAGAAACTATCCCTAAGCTCCCTTTTCTCATCTCCCTTAAATCCCAAATTTCCCACAGTTGAAATAACTTTATTTTTGTTGTCATTAAAGTATAAGATGTCTTCCAATTTGTGGGCTACACCACCTGTGGTACTATTCAGTTCTCCCTTCATTCCAGGTCATATCCAAGTCTTGCCTCAATGTTACCATCTGTGATAAATGATGACTTGTAGCAGGTAGAGATGTGAATTCAGGCACTAGAGATGCTGTGTAGACACAGAAAAAGAAGTGTTAGGATCTGGTTATCTTACCTTACTGTAAACCCACAGCCAAGTCAGGTTCAATCAAGGCCATGCCCACATTCTGCTGCTCTACATAGATGCACCAAGGTGCCATTCTGCCCGGCCAAAATACCTCTCGCTGGATAATTCTCCTCACTGTCTCACCAGGCCAAGCACCTAACTGTCAGGAGAAAACAAAAACTATCATTGCAAAATTGAAGTATACTCAGCTCTTCCTTATTTCTTTTTAACCCGCATGGATGGGGGTGGGAGGGGACAAAAAGCCAAAAAAACATGGTCCTAATGATGTAGCTACAACTTAATTTTTCCAGACAGATCCAAGCCTGGTTCTTATAAACTGGAAAGAAAATCTGAGCAACAAAAGAAGGGTTCTAATCAGAAGACTGGGAACATAAGACTAAGTTTCCCACTCACTGGGCTCTTTCCTAGGTAAAAAGGCTTAGAACAGCTCAAAATAATATCTTATAAGCATTCTGACCCTTTTAAAATCACACAGAGCCCTTGAATACAATAAGCAAACAGTCTGGGTGGCTTTAGGTCTGTCCGCAGCTGCAGGCAAGATGATGCATTTAGCCATATCCGCCCCCACAAAGGTTGGTTCCCCCACATGCCACCCCAGCAGTACCCGGATGAAAATGTGGATTTTTTTTTTTGGCAGCCGAGAAGCTGATACATGGTCCTATTACAGTCCTAGGCACCTATTAAATATGATTGAAACAATGCCCATTGGAAGTCTTAAAACCTTAACAACCAGTTTTACTTCCAAAATAAAGTAAACTGCCAAAAGTTCTGATAAAAGTGACAATTTATATTTTTAAGTAGTACAACTGGAATTTTCCTATAGCTATAGACAAAGGAATTCTTACTCAGATAAGTAGAAGAGCACCAATAAATTTAAGGTAGCTTATGCAAGTTAGGCACTAATGAATGTCATCTTCTGTTTTGTCATGAAAAAAGATCTTTCTGCTGCTAAAGGAGACTGATTTAGATTATGAATAGCTGTAGTGATTTGCAAAAATGGCTCCAGAGAGATAGAATGAGACTCCATATACTCACGGCACTTGAGGTTTCTGCCCTTTTTGTTGAAAATTAATTTGTCCTGTGGGTTATTGGATTCTAGCTCAGCCAATGTATATTGCTCAGTCATCACAAATTTACTTAAAATTTAGTGTAGCTGAAGTTCATTCAACAAGACAAAAGTCTACAGTTGAAAGCTTCTAAAAATCTTTTTTACAAACTGGCTAACAGTGTAATTGAAAGTGCTGGCGTCTAACTAGATTCACATAATGTTTTGCAGGTATCAATATATACTATATTACTATGTTAGAAACAGATTTTTCACTTATTTCCCAAGAAAAAGCAGATAGGGAAGATTTATCATCCTTTGGTAAGAGGACATTTTGCTTGAAGTTTCCATATTCTGAAAAAATACAAATCCCTAGATTCAGATTTGATTCTGGAGTATGTACCATACAGTTCATTCATTTACGTATTTTGTGTAAGTTCAAAACAAATATTTTTAAAAGCAAATAGACTATACAACTCCTAATGTTTCCAAATCCCAAACACATTACGCTAGAAAAAAATTTTAAGTATCTAAATTCTGTCTCCCTGTTTCAGCAACTCTGAGTGCAGGTCACTCACTTCCTACTTAGGATGCTACAACGTAGAGGCTTATAGACTGGGAGGGTCAGAGCAAAGAGAGTCATACTTCAGACAGAGCATCGGGATACAAATCACTTGCTTTTGACAAAGAGAACACTAGTTTAGTGGCCATGCTCCTTTACCCAACAATAATGAGAGGAAAAGAAAAGGGAGTATTCTTCAAAAGGGGCTCTTGTGAGAAGATACAAAGGAGACATAAAAAAAGAACAAGCAGCTAATGGCGAGAAACAGAGCAGTTTTTAATTAATCACTCCCTTAAAGTGATTTTCCTTAATATAATCTGTATTTTTCATTTTTACACATTTAAATATGTGTATTTAACACATTAAACACGTTTAAATGTGTGCTTAACAGTCTTTTTTCCCTTTGAAAATCTAGCTGAATCTCAAAACTTAATAGCTAAAATCACACTAGAGAACCTCAACCGTGATTAGGGCCATTGGGGTAGCTCCTAATTAAACTGATACACCGGAGGCCACAAACATTATTTGTTCAGTTCATTTATAGCTGAAAGATTACTAGATAATAAGACTGCTTTCTATTGAAATAATATATTACAAAGCAATTAACAGCTAAACTGAAGTGGTAAAAACATTAGGGTATATCATCTCATTAAGAAAAGAAAGCAAATAGTATTGGGGGTGACCTAAACCATAGTTTTGGACTTTTTTTGGAGAGCGGCTTTTGTTTTATTCCTTGCACTTAGATTACAACTGAACTACACAACTGATAAAGTTCAAACTCTGAAGCGATCAGCTCTTTGCTTGAGGTACCATTGCTCAAATGAGATACAGAGTGCTAACCAAATCATGACACAGTGGACTGGAAATTTTACATTAATAAACCTCTTCCAGTGGAGAACTAAATAACTTTTACAGTTTTATCTACAGTTATTTGTTTCTCTGAAGATTTATGGTCCTCAGAACAGATATGCATCTTATCTTTCACTTTCCAGATTAAAGAAAGATGATTTTAAACAGGCTTCTGACTGGCATAATCTGGAATTGCAGATGATCTCAATTTTTTAAAAAATGCTAAAAGTGAACTTGCAAGTCAAATGAAAATGACTGCGCGTGTCAGGTGCACAGGGGGAAAAAATCTGCATACAGCTAAAGAAGGCTGATCTTCTACTACCAATACTGATCCCCTTGTCCTACCTTGAATCAGCCAGGTGCAATCTGTACATGCTTAACCAGGAATTAAAACTCTTCATGCTGCTGCTGCTTTAATTGATTGATGCTAAAAGTTTAGAAAATAAAACCTAACCAGCTATTACAAAGCGCCTTTAACCAAGCCTTTTCCTTTGAAAGCAGGATCCTCAATTGAAACTGGCAGACCACATTTTTAGGTTTCAAGGAGCTCTGTCATTCTACAAGGAATGTGTCTGCCACTTCACAGGATAGCTTGAGCTGAAAGACATGTACTTTGAATCAGAGAATCAATAGAACACTTAATGGACAATTAGGAGAACAGCTGTAGGACTGTCAGAGACCCATCTGTACACAGCTCAAACAGCAAGCCTGGACAGGGCCTGGGAAACAAAGTACACTGCTCCAGGGCACTGGTCCCAGTACAAAATCTCCCTTTCATTTCTCATTTAATGTTAATATAGTGTTCTTTTTCATTACAAATTTTAACACGTGTAGAAAATTATGGAAATTGCTTAAGCCATTTGTCAACTTATATCATGTGAATTGATCAATAAATTTCAGTACTTTGTTGTTAATGTAGATAAATTTGGCATTTAATTAAGCTCCAGTGAAAATGTGGCCACTTTTAATTTCAGCAGATGCTGCCGTTTCATTTGTAATACATAACTACAGGGGTAAATACAACCCAATCATGAATTATCACTAAATATTTATAGACAACATAGCAATTCAGAAAACAGACACAAAAGATTTTTACAATGAAACAATTACTATGAGCAAAATCTGAAATAGGTGTTGATGAACTCTAATAGGAGCTGTGAACAGAATCTTAATACAGTAGCTCTGCAAAAGAATTCCATGTGTATATTTTTGTCTCATGATCCTGCCTCCATAGATTACTCTCTATTAGGCAGAAATAATTTTGGATTTTTTTCACAGAATTGTTCCAAATGTTAAAAGAGAGTTTTCTAAGTTTGTGGAAGCTTATGAAAATTCATAAATTAAGATTAAAAACCCATTACTTCTTTTTACTAAATTTATTCAGATACAGTTGGGAACCCTCTCTTAATAAGAGGAAAATCTTACAATGCTTATTTCACAGACATGATTTGGATTTGGACTATAAGGTTGGTCAAGAGGACACTGGGATGGGAAAAGGAGGCAAGATGCTAGACAATGGGAAAAGGAGAATGAACTTTTTAGGCTTCCTCCATATGGCCTGAGGGGTCCCAAAATGAAATCCTGTTCCTGACAACCAGAAGCCCGATAGCCTTAACCCTCCGTGGCGTAGTCTGACATGATAAACTGCTGTATCTCATTTGAGGGGGAAGAGGCTACCTCTTGGTGATTCTGCTGGTGCCTTCAGGGAAAAGGGGATTTAAAATCACATTGCTGTCTTTACAGTGTAATCCACTCCGTAACACCCATTCCCACCATTGTCTACATGCTTCAGTAAGAGGGCCCTTCTGGCAGTGCAATCACTGCCTTTTCAGCAGAAAAGCAGACCTGAGTGCTTGTGCGTAGCGCCTTTGTAAGTATTTTTAAAAATAAAGTTTAGGGAAATCAAAGCTGATCCCTCATTCTTATCTTCCCAGTGTCTCTACGTCAAGCTGGCCATCACTGCCACGCCAGTTTGGCACTTTCTGTTGTTCTGGCAGAGAAGTACCTGGTCGGAGAAGATGATTCTCTAAGTTCAGACTCTATTAGAGAAATTAGAATGCAGCAGCCAAAGGGAAAATGGATTTGGTCTTCTTGCTGAACCAAATTACACATCTAAATTCCCAGCCAAAATTCTCCCTCTGGCTCACTCTCACATGTTCATATTTCTTTTTATTCCAAAACTTAAATTTCCTGGGACTTGAAGTCTTCTTTTTATACCCCTAGAGAATAAAAGGGGCTGGAAAATTCACCTCAGATCTCACGCAGATAATCAGGGATATTTTTGTAATCTCTGAAATCTAGAACTTCACAACGTCATAATCCTAGCATTTTCCTGAGTTGTGTATGTCTGTGAATTTCTTTGTCTTTAGGGGAAACTGAGGAAAGATATAGGTTATTGCCTGGGCTAAGGAAATACTGGCATTTGTTGGATGTTTGATATGGGCATTAAAAAGGTAAGAAAGTTAAGATATAAGATTGGTTGAGAAACAAAAATTGAGATTCTAAAAAATTGAGATGATAATGGATTAAAGATGACCACAAAATTCTTTGTCATTTCTCTCATCAGTAAATGGAGTGTATTTCCTCTACCTGTGAATCTGGGCTGGCCTTTTGCTTTTGCTCAATAGAATTTAGCAGAAGTGACACTGTGCAAGATCCCGGCACGAGCCTTTTGAAGGCCTGGAAGCTACGGCATTTGTGCTCTCTTAGGAGTTGCCATGCACTAAAAAGTTCAGGTTAGACTAGCAAATGATGAGAGGTTACTTGGAGAGGGGTCTTGGAAGATGACACCATCTTGGCTGTTCCAGCCCAAGACATGACTGACTACAGCTTCATCACGAGGAGCAGAAGAACCTTATAGCTGAACTCAATCCACCCACAGAACCACGAGGAGAAACAAATCCTTCTTAGGTTAAGCTGTGACATTTTCAGGTGTTATGTTACATGGCAATAGATAAGTGAAACAGATTTTATACTAGAAATCTCCATTTGTTTTCTTCTCACATCTGACTTTCCTTTTGAAGTTTTGCCAACTGGCAGTCATCACCTGTTTTCCTATTCCTCTTGCAGAAGTGACTCAATAACAATATCACAAAAAGCCAAGATATGAATTGGGAGGGAGGGGTAGAATTTTTTTTTTAAAAAGGAACTCAGACTGGGACTTCCCTGGTGGGGCAGTGGTTAAGAATCTTCCTGCCAGTACAGGGGACACGGGTTCGATCTCTGGTCCGGGAAGATCCCACGTGCTGCAGAGCAACTAAGCCTGTGCGCCACAACTACTGAGCCTGCGTGCCACAACTACTGAAGCCCACGCGCCTAGAGCCCTTGCTCCACAATGAGAAGCCACCGTAATGAAAAGCCCACGCACCGCAACAAAGAGTAGCCCCCACTCGCTGCAACTAGAGAAAGCCCACGCGCAGCAACGAAGACCCAATGCAGCCAAAGATAAATAAATATAATTAAAAAAAAAAAAGAACATAGACTGATTCCCTCTGCTCTTAGTTTTCTATTTTCTCTCTTGATGGTTTCACTCACTATCCCAAGTCTACATCAATGCTCAAATTGGACACCAAAGGAAAGGCAACTTCTGTAACAAGAACTCCATCCCTTTTCAGGACTCTAGTCTTGAAAGTCAACTGAATGACCTAATTTACTTAAATAAGAGTAGACTTTTAAAAAGACATCAGTAGATGTTCTGCTATCTATATTAAAGCTACCAAATATTAACTCTTTAAAATGAATTTTCTCTCAGCTAAAAGAACAAACTGAATTCTAATTAGAGCTCTGTCCTACATAGCTGTGTAACTTGGGCAAATAATTTTATCTTTGGCAGCCTTGGTTTCCTCATCTGTAAAAAGAAGACAATGGACTAGATAATCTTTAAGGTCCCAAAAACTTGGCCACCTTTCAAAGATATATGTCATTTTTCAGGTGATGCCAGCTCACTTGTAATCCCTTATTGCAATCATGTTAGTGTCAACTAAAAAGTCCTTCTCTATTGCCCAAGGCAGGAGTGAATATATCCCTAATCTAATATTCTACCCCTGAATAATTGAGGTGATTGTATAATTAACTTTCTCTCAGAAAGCATAATCCTATTTTTTTTTTTACTCCATCATGCTATAAGAACAAAGAAGTATGACAATTTGTCTTACAATGCAGTTCTCTAAATGGATACCCATTCTTCATAAAGTTCATAAGAAGTCAGTACGTGTTTTGTTTGTGGGAAAGATCTGAGAGGAACTGAGAGAGGGTAATAGCTTTTGCATGGAAGGTAACAGCTTCAAAACTTACTGATTCTTATGTCATATCTGACACTTAAAATTCTGTTGTATTTCAGGGGGTCTTCATGAAACCTTGCTAACTTCTGGGTTTTGTCAGAAACAGGATATTAATGTGTCATATACATCTAATTAAAAAAACAAGCAAAAATAAAAAACTTAGGGCTCTCTACCTCATTGTATTACTGTAGTAAATATTTGGCATGGTAGATAATGGTAAAGTTAGTTTTAACTTATAATATCTAGGAAAAGAACAACATGGTTCATTAATTCTACATACAATCCCAAAATTTAGCAGTTTCAACCATTTATGCAGTCAAATAGATCTGGGGTGGAATCCTGAATGAATCATTTACCAGCTGGGTAGCCTTGGGCAATCTGATTAATCTCTCTGAGTCTCAAGTTTCTTCCGTATAAAGCACAGATTTCTGTCTATGGCATAAAAATGAGATAATACGTATAAAGTGCCTAGAATAGTAAGCACTTAGTAAACAGAAGTTACAACTAAATGTGAACTCCATGAGAGCAGAAACCTTGCCTGTTTTGTTCACATGTCTATCTCAAGTACATAGATAAGCTGTATAAGTAAAGGATTATTTCTCTGGCCAACAGTTCCAACTTCTTTCCGTGGCCTTGTTACATTGTTTATCAAGGAGAAATCATTTTGTTTGAGTTTCATGCCCTGTAACCTCCTGTGCTCATTAAAACAAGGAATGAACCATCTAAAAGATAAAAATCAGAGGGATAAACTCTGCATAGATCACTGATCCCTGGTAAATTAAAAGTTATGAGCATGAACTGAAGACAACCATGGCTCATGTGGAATAGGAAGATCCCTGATCACAAAATAGGTACCTCTGAAAGCTGTACTAACTACCTTTACAAAGCCCACACCTTAGGTGAGCTTCTGCTTTGGTAAGTTTTCTAACAAACAAGCGGATTGGGTTTTGGGGATTCCTGTGGAGTAGCTGAAATTCAGTCTAGTAGAGGAATAAAACGAAAAGAGGTTCTCGACAATTTTCCCCAAGTCAATCAGTGACCAAATTGAAATTATAACTCACATTGCTTAATTTTCCAATCGTTATTATTGACCATACTTATTTGCTTCCTATATTGAGAAACAATCTGCTTAGTGGTATGAAGCAACATTAGAAAACAAGGTATATAACACATGTTCTCAATCTTCCTTCAAGGAATCCTTCCTTCAGGCTGAATTTGCAACATACCAGAAGAAATCTTACAAAGATCGATGATCAAAGCCTGCCCAGGGGTCCTGCTGCCCCAGATGGAGAATCAATTCTGGTTCATTTTCATACGAACCTACTTCTAGTGTGGCAAACAGTAATTGAGGATAAGATTATTCCATCCCAAACTATACCAAATCTATGCCTAATCGATCATCTCTTATGAAATGAGTCAGTTTACTGTGTCTCTACATATGGCAGACACAAAATACAAAAAGATTCACACTCCAAAACAAAACTACTGAAGTCCAATCTTCCTATAATTACAGAGAATTAATATGGCTATAGGTAAAGCTAAAGCCAATGAAGATGTAAGACTTAAAAGCAGAAAAGAGAGGGGTATCTGCCACAGTGGGGGGGGGGTGGAGCGTGTCAAATCATAAATATGGAACCTGGTATTAATTGTTCTAAGTCCTTGATAGCAATGGTATATGACATGAACTCATCCAAATCACAGTGACTACTTTCATCTTTCTCCATTCCCACTCCTGTGAGAAGGAAGACAGCGGGCTACAGGAAATAGGAGCATAGAGTTTATAAGAAGCATTACCACGGACAGAACTCGGGCTAAAACTTGGGTGTCTTGTTCTTTGCACTCAGGGTTGAATATACCAAGTTATAGAAGAGTTTTCATTTGATTCTAAACCTTCACTTTCATATCAGCTTGCTTGTAGCTCTTGAGATTTTAAGATTCTAAGAGCTAGTCTATCTAAATACAAACAACAATAATAATAATGGTGTTTCTTCTCTTTACGTGTTAATATTAAGAAAGCATCCTTCTTTATGTTGCGGAAGTCAGGCAAACCATAATCAAGGTCTGTCTGGGCTTGAGGAGAAGCGGACTCCATTCAGAGATTGTGGGTTTGCTTCAATTTCCAGAGTATACCAAATAACTTCAGAGGATCACAGAGACCCTAATGCTAGTTCTTCTTGAGAAGTTGATGTTTACAGGTGCATAAAATGTATATTAGAAGTATATTAATGCAATTCTATCTCAACAGATTTAATTCTTAAATGCTACATATACTTGTTTAATCTCCCATTTTAAAAGTAGAAAAGGTTAGATTATAACATCAGGTTAGCTCTCTTTGAAGCAGGTAATAATTAAGTTGATTCACTGTTGCAATTACTGTCAAATCCCCCTTAATTACCAGAGATTTTATAGCAGCTTCATTATACGTCTGCTGTAATGCATTGTGGCCCTAAGGAGAAGTGTTGCAGGAAATTCTGCATAGCATGGATAATTCTAACATGCAGTTACAGCTTCCAGCAAAAGCTTCTGCTCTAAATTTATCTTTTTTTGACATTTCTCCCTGTTACCCAAGCAGTTAAATGAGGTAACAATAATAAAATACCAACCTAACTTTGAAAGTTACAATTGATTTCTCCATAGATATTAAAAACAAACAAAAAAATAGATGAAGGGATAAATTAGCCTTCCATAATTCCTGAAGAAGCATTAAATTATGTTTAATAATGAATTTAGATTATGGCATTCAAATAGATGTGAGATCTATATCTAAATCACAGGTATACCTCATGTTTCTACTTCTTATGGATATTTCTTAATATGATAAGCAAGACATTATTGCTGAATCCCTAACAGATAATCTTGAAGGGAATTATCAACCACTTTTTATTTATCAATGATTTTTCAACTAATTTCTGGGAAAAGTAATCACTTAAAATGGGTCATTTTTAAGTTTCCATATCACTGCTTGTTTTCACTGGAAAAATCTTTACAAATCAGAGCCTCTAAATTGAGTAAAGTTCAAAACAGATAACTGAATAATGTCTCTCACAGATCTTTTTTTGACCAAGGAATTTACTCCACAGAATATATTAGATTCAGAAAGAGTTGCAGTGTCAATGACACTATTGGCAGCTGTGTTAACAGTTAAGGGCCTGGCTTTGTACAGCAATACAGTTATTAAATTTCTCCAGAGACCATGACTCATTAATCAAATATTCATACATCTCTGTAAATACACACTGAACAGAGAATACCCTCAGAGCTGAGTATCCCAATACAAGTGCTCTTTCATGTAACACTGACAAAATCCTGAGAACATGCGGTCATGTTTTGCATTTCTAATGCACTATGTACTCTTTAATACTCCATTTCCTAAAAACAGAACACAAATGATCTTACTGATGGCAAGTGTTAGAGGGTTACAATTAAAATTATTCCACTATTGCTTCATACCATCTTTTTTTAAAATGAGGACAGTGAATCAATTCTTCTGTTCTTTGTTTACCATCAAACAAGTAATTTTTTCCCAGGCGGATGAAGAAACCCAGGCCATGCTCCTATTAATACAAGAATTTGTATTAGCATGAAAACAACAAATCACTACTTAAACTAGGGAGGCCAAATAACTTAACATATTAGCAGACATGAACTTGCTATATTTTGCAAAGTCCTCAGTCTGTTTTCTACCACTGGGAGTTTTCCCCCTATTGTACAGTAACAAAAGGTCTTTCTCAATTGTGGTCTCTGGAAAATTGGGGTCTGAAGGCCAGGCAAAGAAGAGAGGGCTCAAACTGTCGCCTCATAAGGCTACTAAGATCAGACTCTTCACCTCAGGGTAAGTAGGATGTACTACTTGAAGGGAAGAGAGAAAAGGAGCATCTTAACGAAAACTTCCCATCTATTTAGCAGTTTCTCAAACAACGGGAATCTGATTCTCAACACCAGTAAAACATAAGCAAAGCTGTCAAGTGTCTCTCATCTCTTCTTCAACCTCTTCAAACTGCCTGTGTCTTTATTCCCAGTTTTCCAAAATTCTGGCTACATTAGGTCAAAGGCTACCCTTCGACAGCTGGCCCCATTTTCATCCCCATCCAGCCCAGCCTTTCTCCACTCTATGTGCCATTTTCACTAGCGCCTGCTTCTCGGTCCTTTGGAACCTCTAACTCACTACCCTCCAGGGAAACCTAGAACAGCCTTTGGAATCAGGAGAGGTTTAAATCCCAGATCTGCAAATTATCAACTGTGCTAACCTGGCAAGTTACTGTATCTGAAATGTCAGTTTCCTCATCTGTAAAAGATGATAAAAATAACTAATATCCCAGGATCTTTGTGTAGATTAAATGAAATAATGTTTTTTATAAAATACTTGGTAAGTACCCAATAAATGGCAGCTGTTGCAATTGTTATCATCATTGCAATCATTAACCCTCTTTCTCTTCACACTGACTCAAACTTTTCTTTCCCTGATGATACTGATTCCCATCCAAACTCAACCAGCAGAGACTCCTCCTTCTATCTGAATCCCTCCCATTGTGGGGGGGAGGGTGAGGGTGGCTCTGCATTCCCGCTTCCAGGTGCTGCTCTGTCATCATCTCACACCCTCTCCTCCTGATGTGCATCCATCTACTTCAACACTAAAAATGCTCCAACTCCGGATTTCAGCCTGAACTTCTGCCTTGCCTATCATCCTCACGACCTTCTGTTATTCCGTTTCTCCCACTTCCTCACTTTAAAGCCTTTGGGAGCCTGGTAAAGTCTATGGGCCCATTCTCAATAAAATATTTTAAAATGTAAATGAAATGCACATGGTTACAAAGGGAATAGTTATGAAAATATTTTAAAATTTGATATATAGTAATATATTGGCTTCTTTATCAACACATTAATAAGTCCTAGCAGCAAGTCCTACTATAATTTCAAGGCAGTGTAAATATTTCAAGATAACCTCATTAACCATGGTACGAAAGAATTTATGATTTCTATGAGTTGCAAAGTCCTAGGTACTGCTAATATTACTATACTTTTTTGCCTACTTTCTTAGTGGAAGGAAATGCTATGTTTTAGTTAGATGTTAATGAAAATAAAGATGTAATTTTTTTCACATCCAAGTTCACAGACCCTTGATTTCTACTCATGGATTCATCAGGTTAAGAACCTCTACATTAAATGACTTACTCTTCCTCAGCCCCACCTAAATTCACTAAGTTCATCCATAGACTCTACAGAATTATATTAAAGTAAAACAGACTCTAAGGATAGGGCTTGAGAAATCATCTTCAATTTTAAATCTTCATTTTTTTTTGTTTTTTGTGTTTTTTTTTTGCGGTACGCAGGCCTCTCACTGTTGTGGCCTCTCACGCTGCAGAGCACAGGCTCCGGACGCGCAGGCTCAGCGGCCATGGCTCAGGGGCCCAGCCACTCCGGGGCATGTGGGATCTTCCCGGACCGGGGCACGAACCCGTGTCCCCTGCATCGGCAGGCAGACTCTCAACCACTGCACCACCACGGAAGCCCAAATCTTCATGTTTTAAAGTGTTAGAACTAAACCCCAGTTCTTCTGACTTCTATACCCTTTGTTTCTTCCTTCATACATCCTTGCTCCTGTGGCTCTCCTCCCAGGCATCTACCTACTTAAGTGTAAATTTCAGCCTGACCCTCAAGATCCTCAGTAATATAGCTTTGACATGTTTCATTCTTATCACTTATTCTTCTATCCACATCATTGCAGGATGTTTATTATCATCATTCCCTCACTAAATGCCACCAGTGCTCCCTGGTCAGTAGAACAACCAAAAGCAGCCACATTCACCTCAAACGTGCCCTATGGGGATAACCCTCCACCCCAACCCCATTTTCATTTAGAAAACATGTCCACAGACCCTGTCTCTGAGTCTTTGTGTTGTTTCCTTATTAGCCCCACTACTTACTTCACCACTGCCTATATACCAGACTTTTAGGGTTCATCTCAACTGACACCTCCTCCATGAAGACATTCCTAATCTCCATAACCAGATGTGAGCTCTCTTTTGAAATCAAATACAATTTTATTTTATAGAATTTCTATTATAATTCTTCTCTTCCCCTACAAAGTGTGACCATCTTTTGGTGTATTTTCCCCACGCTTAAGTAAATTTGTAAGCTTCCTGACAGAAGTGTCACTTTTTTACCTCAAGGTATTCTATAGAGCCCGACAGACACTCAATATTGGAGTGGAATTAAGAAGTTTTAGGGGGTTTGATTTCTTTTCTTTTCTTTTCTAACTCTTGTTCTTCAATGCCAGTTCCAAAAACAAAAAATCTACTCTTAAAGCCTTTTCAAATATTAAGACAGAGATGAATGAAATCTTGACAATAGTTTTAAAGGCTAACACTTATTGTGTACTCACTATGTGCCAGGCATTTTTCTAAGTGTTTTTACATGTTTCCTCACTTAATCCTCACAATTGCCCAATGTGATAGTTACTATTATCCATATTTTATAGATGAGATTAAGTTACTTGCTCAAGGCCATGTACATAGCTAGTAAGTGCTAAAGTCACAATTTGAACAGAGCCAGTCTGACTGTATAGTTTAACCAATTCATTTATGCCATCTTCACGGTGGAACACTGGAACTTGACAGGGAAATTAAGTATCTGTTTTTCCCTAAATATAAGGATTCATAATTTTTTCCAAACTAGTAGTATTAAGTGAATACGTAAAGTCTTAATTTTGAAACACTTGTTCTGGCTGTAATCTAGTGTAATTTGATATGCTCTTTTACAATATGACCATACCTATACGACCTATGTTTTGCATATTTTATTCCTTTGCAAACAAGTATCTTTGGTGTTTGGGGCCAACTCCATACTATGTGGAAATTCAATAACACTTTATGTTTTAAAAATAAAGACTGAAAAAAAAAAGAAGAAAAATTTTGCAGAAATTGACAAGCTGAAATTAATATGAAAATACAAGGTGTTCAGAATTGCCAAAATTATCTTGAAAAAGAACAAAGTTAGAGGACTCACACTTCTCAGTTTCAAAATTTACTACAAAGCTATAGTAATCAAGATAGCGTGGTACTGGATAAACAAGGACCTACTGTACAGCACAGAGAACTATATTCAATATCCTGTGACAAACCACAATGGAAAAGAATATGAAAAATTGTATAGAGATGTATAACTGAATCACTTTGCTGTACAGCAGAAACTAACACAACACTGTAAATCAACTATACGTCATATACATACGGCATGAGCATAAACATATAGATAAATGGAATAGAATTGAGAGTCCAGAAATAAACTCTTACATTTATGGTCAATTAATTTTCAATAAGAATGCCAAGACTATTCAATGGGGAAAGAACAGTCTTTTCAAGAAACAGTGCTGGGACAACTGGACGTCCACATGCAAAACAAGGAATTTGGACACCTATCTCACACCATATACAAAAATCAATTCAAAATGGATTTAAAAACCTAAATGTAAGAGCTAAAACTATAAAACTCTTAGAAAGAAGTACATAAATCTTTGTGATCGTGGATTAAACAATGGTTTCTTAAATATGACACCAAAAGCACAAGCAACCAAATAAAAAATAGAAAATAGATAAACTGGACTTTATTGGTGTTTCAAAGGATACCATCAAGAAAGTAAAAAAATCCACAGAATGGGAGAAAATGTTCTTAAATCATGTATATCTGATAAAGGACTTGTATCCAGAATATGCAAAGAACTCTTATAATTCAATACATATAAAGACAAATAAGCAATTTTAAAACGATCTAAGAACTTGAATACACACTTCTCCAAAGAAGATATACAAATGGCCACAAGCATATGAAAAGATGCTAAACATCCTTAGTCACTAAGAAAATGCAAATCAAAACCAGAATAATGTACCATTTTACACACACTGGATGGTTAAAATTAAAGACAACAAGGGTTGGTGAGGAAGCAGAAAAATTGGAACCTTCATACATTGTTAATGGAATTGCAAAATGGTGCAGCCACTTTGGAAAACAATTTGGCAGTTCCTTAAATAGCTAAACACAGAGCTTCCATATGACCAGCAATTCCATTCCTAGGCATATTCCCAGAAGAAAGGAAAATAAATGTCCACATAAAATCATATACACAAGTGTTCACAGAAGTGTTATTCATAATAGCCAGAAGTAGGAACAACCAAAATACCCATCAACTGATAAATAAACAAAATGTAGTATATCCATCTACTAAAATATTATTCAGTCACAAAAAAGAATGAAGTGCTGATACATGCTACAATGTGGATAAATCTGAAAACATTATGTTAAGTGAAAGGAGTCAGCCACCAAAGGCCACATATGATTCCATGTATATGAAATGTCTGGAATAGGCAAATCCACATGAACAGAAAGTAAATTAGTTAATAGGTACAGGGTTTCTTTTTGGAGTAATGAGAATATTCTGGAATTTGAGAGTAGTGATCACTGTATAACTCTGCAAATATATCTAAAACCAATGAACTGTACACTTGAAAAGGGTGAATTACATCTCAATAAAGTTATTTTTTTAAAAAAACATGATACCACTTCATGCCCACTAGGATGGCTATAAATCAAAAAGACATTAGACTTTCATATAATCTGATACTCTAAATGGCCTTTAATATTATAAAACTTGGACTTTTGAACATCAGCTGACAAAGAAGCACTATGAGCTCTGAGCTGATGCTGTGTGCCAGCTAATACCACAATCTTTGTGTAGCAGCTTATACAGTATTGGATTTTATATTTCATTTCCCCTTATTTTGTAAACATGACAGGAAAATAGAAAAAAGAAAGTGCTAAAACTCACGGTAAGAAATGTAGGTCTCAAACTTCATATAATTAATATAAAGATAGAAATAATCATCAGCCTCAATGAAATGCTCACTGGACTTTAAGTCAATCAACTGTATGTTTGACTATAAAAGAACAAAATAAAGAACATCTATGAAATGCTAGAACTCTAAGATTATGTCAAGACTATATGATTAAAATAATTTTATAATGTTTTTAATATTTCCATAATATTTCACACTCTCTGGGACAGAACCTTCCTTAAAATATTGTATGAAAGCATCTATGGCTCAGTTCCTTCACATTCAGCTGTTTTAAGTGTTTACAGGAACACACTATGTACGAAAATAAGAGTCTCTCTCCAGGTCTCTCTCTCTAGACATGGGCTGGTAGCCACAAAACTGGCCAAGCACAGTGAATCAGGTTTAGGAACCAGATACAAGACACAGGAAAGACTACCATGCAAGTCAGAGAGACAATGTCATTACACAATAAGTGGTGGCTCTCTCCATCAAATAGAATGCAGTTACATTTTAAAAATAAGAATCAAAATTCAACCTATTAAACACAAAATAGAAGACAATATAGACAAGTGAAAATACTATATTGAGGTAGCAGAAGTGTAGGGTGGATGTTTTTTCTATGATATCTAGTTAAAGTAACTTGGAAATAACTTAAATATGTATGTGTACCTCTCCATTAAAACTCCCTGATAACTTACTAGATAAAGTCCTAACTATGGACTCTCCTGACCTGCTCCATTATAGGATCATCCAAGTCTCAGGACTCCTTAATTGTCTCCTTAATCCCAGATCTAATTCCCCATCTTAGATTCATTAGCTATAATTTGATACAACTGAATTGATCAGAACAGTGCTGTATAAATAGCAAGTAGCTACAAGGATGCCACATTGTACAACTCCAGGAGTGCCATTCACATTACACTGAAAACAGTGCCCCCCTGGAGTTGTGCAACATGGTAGCCACATATCTACCTTTTGGTATCAGTCAGTATTTACTTTCTTCCAATGCCTACATCAAATTTTAAATCATCCCAGGGACTTCCGTGGTGGTCCAGTGGTAAAGAATCTGCCTTCCAATGCAGGGGACGTGAGTTCGATCCCTGGTCGGGGAACTAAGATCCCACATGCCGCAGGGCAAATAAGCCCGTGCACCACAACTACTGGGCTTGCATGCCTCAACAAGAGAGCCCGTGTGCCACAAACTACAGAGCCCACTTGCTCCGGAGCTCACAAACCCTGGAGCCCGCACGCCACAACTAAAGAGAAGCCTGTGCACCACAACTGGAGAGAGGCCCATGCACCTCAACAAAAGATCCCACGTGCCACAACTAAGACCCAACGCAGACAAAAAAAAGAAAGTAATAAATTAAATATTTTTTAAAAAAATTTTAAATCATCCCAGCCTTCAAGCCTTTTAAATTCATACTTTTTACCTGTGTCAGTTTGATATGGTGTATTTGCCTAGACACACTCAAAACTTGCTGTCAATAATTCTCTCATCCTTTTGTTATCAGACTTCTATTGGACTTCTAACTTTCCTCTCTTTACCTTTCCTGCTTATAAAATAACTTCTTTTAAAACCCATGAATTCCCAATTCTTATTATATTGTCTTAGTATAAAATATAAGTATTATATTTATACTTATTAATTTAATTTTCAATAACATTATAAATGAAAGATAATTCTCTATAGAATTTTTTTGGGATTCATTCTTGAATGACAGCGGTATCTGGACTATTGACTTAAAATAGGGGAAAACTGAGTTTCTAAATTTCTGGAGGAATTGGTTAGAGGTAGCACAATAATTTTTCTACCTAATACAAACATGTATTTTGTTTCCATTCTCCTAAAAATAAGATGACATTAACATATATATTTTTAGATATGTTTGCCCTTGGACAATGCTAAATCCTAAGGTTAACAGAATTTTTAATCTTCTAATGTTGTCTTCTCACTATTACAAATTCAATGGGGTTGGTTTAACGTAAAAACAGAAAAATGGATACCTCTGGGAAATTCTTTTGCATAGACTTACACTATAAAGGATCTTTTCATTCAGTCATTCACCAAATGATGACTCTCAAGATTGCCTGCTGGTGGTTAATACATTGACAAAAGGGGATTCAAAGTGTCAAATTTATGAAGAAGAGAGAAAAGAAAACTTTGCCACCAAAAAGTCACATCAAAAATTTTTAAAATTCATTTCTGATATGTTAATGGTAAAATCTAGTATCTTAATATTGATGTCCAAATGGAGGATCCTCCTATCATAATTCTAACAGAACACCCACTTCAGAATCTTGTCTCTTTTTACTTTCTTTTATTCCAGGCTGAAAGAGATCATCCAATAGCTTTATTGACTGAGTTTACTGGCTGTCAGAACTTTAAATGAAATCTGTGTTCAAAACAAAGTCTGAAACCTCTATTCTAAATCTAATGATGTAGTTTTGTTGCTGTCTTTCCAGTAAAATATTAGCACAACTTTTGGCTGGTCCTTGGCTGAAGCTGATTTTTTTATTATTAATAGGCAAGATAAATCCATCAGCCTATCTCTCAATTTTCATGAATGCATGCATTCATTCATACATATTGTTGAATACTTTTTATATGCATATTATTCTAATAATTTCTGATCCTAACCATTTATTCTCAGTCATGGGGATGATTGTATTGTAAGATCTGTCTTGTCTGTGCAATATTCTGAGTATTTTCAATATAATGCAATGTAAAGGAAGTTTCTCCCTCCTCTCACCTCAACTTTGTCCAGGTGTAATTTTGTCTCATCCCCAAATATGCTGTGAAAATAACAGAATGCTATTCTGTAATTCTAAGCTTGTATATAGTCCTTGTAAGAGAACACTTACAGTCAGTTCTGATTTGTTTGAAGATATGGTGCTCTCATTTGATGTGTTTGTTGTAGAATCCTGTGACTACTGCAGGTGTATAGGAACAACAAATTGCAGTACTTTAGACGAGGGAGCTGCAGTGTATAAAATCAGGCATACCACTGGCTTCTTGTTGTACCTGTACTGCTTTCGCATTCTACGAAAATCAGTACCATACTTAACTTGTCCAGATTTCATCTAGGGTAAAGGAAAATTTTAGATTACTGACTATTTTTTGAATTCAATAAAATATCTTCACCAGGAAATGCCAAACCTGATTTCTCTCATCAGGCATACCAAAGCAATCTATCTGCCCACCCTCTTTCAGTTTTGCATGTAACTCTAAACCTAACAAATAGGCTTCCTGAAGGGAAAATATCAATGACTTTAAATGATACCCAATTTTATGTCTTTATAAGCCACCTTTTCACACTGAAACATGGAAGCTTCATAAAATAAGTTAATACTTGCTTTCAAAGCAACAATATTATTTGCCTTCATTATAAATAAACAGAATTCATTTGAGACAATGATTTTTCAAATGAAAGGATTAAAATAATCCCATTAAAACCAAAACAAAGGCATTTTAAGTTCTTACATCTTTATTAAAGTACTTATTTTATAAACCTGGCTCAATAATAACTCCTACTTTTATATCACATATTTGCCTTTAAGCAATACATAACACACTTAAGGCAGATTTACCTTATAGATGGCCACTGCACTGATTTATACAAATAGCAAAAATCACATGGAGGAGCATCTACTGATATCTTTCCTGGTACTTATCTTTAGATTTTAAAACTGCATAATAAGTAGAGTTTCCATAAAATTTCATTTTTGAGATAGGAAACAAACAATTTTGCCTTTATCTGTTAGATTGGATGTAGTTATTAGTAATAACATAACCTTTAAATCTGTAGGGAAAACCAATACTTTACCTTCACTGCTCAGACAAGGCTCAACAGCAAGTAAAATGAGGTGCCACTGTAAAATCATATTGCTAAGTATTACCTTAACTCAAAATTCTGCTTATGTAATTATATCATATCACAGCTAAAAATTACTATTTAATATATCAAGATACATCCAAAAGCATCCTTTGGTTGCATTAATATCAGGAGGCTTAGGCAGCACTGAAGATTCATTCTCTGCTCTTCTGGTCATTAGTATAATCTGAAGCTTTTGAAACTATTTGGTGATCCTATTTTGGGGCCCAATATCACAAAACCTTCAGGAGAATACTGGACCCAGGTGGAAGAATTTGAAGACTGGAAGACTTGCAGTTAAGGTAGAGTTATCATTAGCAGATCTTAGGGAAACAGGAATGCAGCCAGAATCACTTGATATTTATTAGAAATCAAGATTCACTGAATCATTTCTCTTTCAAAAAAATATCTTTAAAACTTGTATATTTTCAAATGTTCTTTTTTTAAAGAACATATAAAATTAAGGTATTTGTGAAAATAAACCAGTTTCAAGTATACTTGTTTCTCTTCATTTTGCTTCCTTCAAAGGATTTCTTCTCATCAAGCACAAATGTGCTAATCTTTACAGCAAGACAAACTCTTCTGTGCTAAATCTTTTTAATCTTTTCTTTTCATCCTCTGAGAAAAGGTCTTCTTCATTGGCTGTAGTAGATGTAAAATCATAGTCTCTGGAATGACCATTTACAAAAGTAAATAAGGGATATTTCTCCTTAGAAGAAATTTTCAGCATCTGTAACAGAAAGAACAGAAGAATCCCTTATTGGATGCAATAGTACACAGTAGGACCACATGATGAAATCTAATGTTTTAGCCCTGAATCTCTCTTGTTAGCTTCTCTCATTTACATTTATCCAGTGCTACTGCTTTACTGTTCTGGCTAAAAGACAAAAGTTGATCAGCATTGTATAGTTTATTTATCGCTAAACACCTACTTCCCCATTAGGATTAGACCATCAGAAATTAACTATATTATCATTCCTACCCAAAACCCCCCAAAGTAAAGTCTTTTGGTCACATTTGTTTGAAGGCTTACTAGTGAGTTAAGATTTATCTTCTATTGGTGGTAACAGACAATAAAACAAAATGGTATCACTGATTATGGTAAAATACTGTGAATGACTGTTTAGTACCATAACACAGAAAAAAAAAATTAAACTAAGTCAAAAGGTCCATTCTAATCTCACTTCTACAACTTAACTTTGATGTGATCTTTGACAAATCACTCTACCTGAGTATCACCTATAAAACTGGGCAAAAGTTATCGAATCTCCTTATCTCAGAGAAATGTTAGGATGACCAAAAGCAATAAAAAGTTATTTTTTAAAATCAAGTTTGGTCTTTTCAAAGATTTCTATATTAAAAAAAATATATTTCTGCAATAATCTAGTTAAGATGAAAAACAGTATTCTTATACACAGTAACAATCCACACTTTACATATTACCTTCTAAAGTTACATTACACAATTTAGAAGTAAAATAAGTAATATCTGGAATTTTGTGAGAACACCAACAACCTTTATATAACCTCTGTCAATTTGGGATTCGTTGACAAGCCAACAACCCATTCTAAACCATTTAAATATTTCCGTTAAACAAAGTCTATTAAAAAATTAAAACAATTTTCATTTTAAGGTGAACAAAAATTTTTGAGTGAAGGATGTTTTTATAGAAATAAACATTTCTATAGGTAACCAGGACTTATAAGAAGGATTCTGAAAAGTTTATGTGAGTTACAAAGAATGCTGAAAAAATATCAATAGTACTTATACATCATTAATCATGATCAATTAAATATAATTTAAGGATAATTTTAGCAGTAAAAACTAAATTCTCCCAAATGTTGATATTCAACTGAAGGCTCATCAAATTCTTATATATTACATTTATAGATTCTCTTGGCTAAAATAAATATGTAGCCCTAGGATATAGATACAATGTTAAATTTAAAATATTTCAATGAGACAGTTAATATGAAATCCATTTTCTAATTGAGTGGAAATGAACCATTTAAAAACAATCAAGTACTTAAAAAACCAGATGTGATGAAATATGATTGATCCTATAATTCATATTCTGCTCCTGCTTTTTACACTTCTCAAATTCATTTAACTTATATTCTAAAAAAAAAAGGTAGAGAGAAGGGCAAAAATGTGGAAATGAAAAGTAAGAGACAGAGGGGGCCGGCATCTGATCAATCACTTTTCACCTCCAGCCAATGGCTGGAATACAGTCCAAAATTGTTACCATTTTATATTCATTTAACATCACTTATAAAAGTCCAGTACCTAACAAGCAGGTATCATTGTATCATTTTCAACTCAACACGCAAAGCTAACATTATCATGTCTTCATCCTTTCTTTCAAAATCAAGACGCCTTTCAAATGCTTTTCAAAGCTCTAAGCACCATATCAAGAATTTTTTAGACTTTTTTTTATAAAGAATAACCATTGATTTGAACTTCTATTAGAAGGGAAAAGTTTAGTTTTCTTTTTTATACTACAAAATAGGATGCACTGTCAAAACATTAAGGTCCCTCCATAATGGATAATATAAAATCTGCACAAAGAAAATTCCGAATTAGGTTATCTATATGACTTGGGGTATTATACCAATTGAGATATTATACAAAATAAAGATAATGAAAGACATTTAATAACTTGGGGAAATATTTAATATTTTGTTGTATTTCCTTCTAGATTTTTTAAAGTACATGTTTAAAATTACTTTAACAAAACTGAGATTAAATTTTATATATAGTGTTTATCCTGTTTTTCCTTTAACATTACATAATAAATACTGAACTACAATCCTCCAGCCTGTGGAATGAAAACCACATTCACAGAAAGATAGACAAAATGAAAAGGCAGAGGACTATGTATCAGATGAGGGAATAAGATAAAACCCCAAAAAACAACTAAATGAAGTGGATAGAGGTAACCTTCCAGAAAAAGAATTCAGAATAATGATAGTGAACATGGTCCTAGACCTTGAAAAAGAACGGAGGCAAAGACTGAGAAGATGCAAGAAATGTTTAACAAAGATCTAGAAGAATTAAAGAACAAACAAACAGAGATGAACAACACAACATCTGAAAACAAAAATACACTAGACAGAATCAATAGCAGAATAACTGAGGTAGAAGAATGGATAAGTGACCTGGAAGACAGAATGGTGGAATTCATTGCTGTGGAACAGAATAAAGAAAAAAGAATGAAAATAAATGAAGACAGCCTAAGAGACCTCTGGGACAACATTAAATGCACTAACATTCACATTATAGGGGTCCCAGAAGAAGAGAGAGAGAAAGGACCAGAGAAAATATTTGAAGAGATTATAGTCAAAAACTTCCCTAACATGGGAAAGGAAACAGCCAGCAAGCCCAGGAAGTGCTGAGAGTACCAGGCAGGATAAACCCAAGGAGAAACATGCCAAGACACATAGTAATCAAATTGACAAAAATTAAACACAAAG
Organism: Globicephala melas; assembly: GCF_963455315.2. Taxonomy (NCBI): domain Eukaryota; kingdom Metazoa; phylum Chordata; class Mammalia; order Artiodactyla; family Delphinidae; genus Globicephala; species Globicephala melas. The sequence goes on from NC_083314.1 coordinate 134,413,618, forward strand.
AGAAATTATTGAAAGCAGCAAGGGAAAAACAACAAATAACATACAAGGGAACTCCCATTAGGTTAACAGCTGATTTCTCAGCAGAAACTCTACAAGCCAGAAGGGAATGGTATGATATATTTAAAGAGAGGGAGGAACCTACAACCAAGATTATTCTACCCGGCAAGGATCTCATTCAGATTCGATGGAGAAATCAAAAGCTTTACAGACAAGCAAAAGCAAAGAGAATTCAGCACCACCAAACCAGCTCTAAAACAAATGCTAAAGGAACTTCTCTAAGTGGGAAACACAAGAGAAGAAAAGGACCTACAAAAACAAACCCAAAACAATTAAGAAAATGGTAATAGGAACATACATGTCGATAATTACCTTAAATATGAATGGATTAAATGCTCCAACCAAAAGACACAGGCTTGCTGAATAGATACAAATACAAGACGCATATATACGCTGTTTATAGGAGACCCACTGCAGACCTAGGGACACATACAGACTGAAAGTAAGGAGATGAAAAAATTTTCCATGCAAATGGAAATCAAAAGAAAGCTGGAGTAGCAATACTCATATCAGACAAAATAGACTTTAAAATAAAGAATGTTACAAGAGACAAGGAAGGATACTACATAATGACCAAGGGATCAATCCAAGAACATATAACAATTATAAATATATATGCAACCAACATAGGAGCACTTCAATACATAAGGCAAATGCTAACAGCTATAAAAGAGGAAATTGACAGTAACACAGTAATAGTGGGGTAACCTAACACCTCACTTACACCTGTGCACAGATCATCCAGACAGAAAATAAATAAGAAAACACAAGCTTTAAACGACACAACAGACCACACAGATTTAACTAATATTTATAGGACATTCCATCTGAAAACAGCAGATTACACTTTCGTCTCAAGTGCGCACAGAACATTCTCCAGGATAGATCACATCTTGGGTCACAAATCAAGCCTTGGTAAATTTAAGAAAATTGAAATCTAACAAGCATCTTTTCCGACCACAATGCTATGAGAATAGAAACAAATTACAGGGAAGAAAACATAAAAAAACACAAACACATGGAGGCTAAACAATACATTACTAAATAACCAAGAGATCACTGAAGAAATCAAAGAGGAAGTCAGAAAGTACCTAGAGACAAATGACAATGAAAACACAATGATCCAAAACCTATGGGATGCGGCAAAGGAAGTTCTAAGAGGGAAGTTTATAGCAATAAAATCCTACCTCAAGAAACAAGAAAAATCCCAAATAAACAATCTAAACTTACACCTAAAGGAACTAGAGAGAGAAGAACAAACAAAACCCAAAGTCAGCAGAAGGAAAGAAATCATAAAGATCAGAGCAGAAATAAATGAAATAGAAACAAAGAAAACAATAGCAAAGATCAATAAAACTAAAAGCCGGTTCTTTGAGAAGATAAACAAAATTGATAAACCTTTAGCCAGACTCATCAAGAAGAAGAGGGAGAGGACTCAAATAAATAAAATTAGAAATGAAAAAGGAGAAGTTACAATGGACCCCAAAGAAATACAAAGCATCATAAGAGACTACTACAAGCAACTCTATGCCAATAAAATGGACAACCTGGAAGAAATGGACAAATTTTTAGAAAAGCACAACCTTACCAGACTGAACCAGGAAGAAATAGAAAATATAAACAGACCAATCACAAGCACTGAAAGTGAAACTGTGATTAAAAATGTTCCAACAGGGCTTCCCTGGTGGTGCAGTGGTTCAGAGTCCGCCTGCCGGTGCAGGGGAGACAGGTTCGTGCCCCGGTCTGGGAAGATCCCACATGCCGCGGAGCAGCTGGGCCCATGAGCCATGGCCGCTGAGCCTGCGCGTCTGGAGCCTGTGCTCCACAACGGGAGTGGCCACAACAGTGAGAGGCCCACGTACCGCAAAAAAAAAAAAAAAAAAAAAAAAATGTTCCAACAAACAAAAGCCCAGGACCAGATGGCTTCACAGGCAAATTCTATCAAACATTTAGAGGAGCGCTAACACCTAAGTTTCTCAAACTCTTCCAAAATATATCAGAGGGAGGAACACTCCCAAACTCATTCTACGAGGCCACCACCACCCTGATACCAAAACCAGACAAAGATGTTACCAAAGAAGAAAACTATAGGCCAATATCACTGATGAATATAGATGCAAAAATCCTCAACAAAATACTAGCAAACAGAATCCAACAGCACATTAAAAGGATCATACACCATGACAGTGGGATTTATCCCAGGGATGCAAGGATTCTTCAATATATGCAAATCAATCAATGTGATATAGCTGATCCACTTTGTTATACAGCAGAAACTAACACAACATTGTAAAGCAATTATACTCCAATAGAAATGTTAAAAAAAATCAATGTGATACACCAATATTAATAAACTGAAGAATAAAAACCAAATGATCATCTCAATAAATGCAGAAAAAGCTTTTCACAAAATTCAACACCTATTTATGATTAAAAACTCTCCAGGGAGTGGGCACAGAGGGACCCTACATCAACATAATAAAGCCCATATATTACAAACCCACAGCAAACACCATTCTCAAAGGTGAAAAACTGAAAGCATTTCCTCTAAGATCAGAAACAAGAAAAGGATGTCCACTCTCGCCACTATTATTCAGCACAGTTTTGGAAGTCCTGGCCACGGCAATCAGAGAAGCAAAAGAAATAAATGGAATACAAATTGGAAAAGAAGAAGTAAAACTGTCATTGTTTGCAGATGACATGATACTATACAAAGAGAATCATAAAGATGCCCCCAGAAAACTACTAGAGTTAATCAATGAATTTGGTAAAGTAGCAGGATACAAAATTAATGCACAGAAATCTCTGGCATTCCTACACACTAATGATGAAAAATCTGAAAGTGAAGTTAAGAAAACACTCCCATTTACCACTGCAACAAAAAGAATAAAATATCTAGGAATAAACCTACCTAAGGAGACAAAAGACCTGTATGCAGAAAATTGTAAGACACTGATGAAAGAAATTAAAGATGATACAAAGAGATGGAGAGATATACCATGTTCTTGGATTGGAAGAATCAACATTGTGAAAATGACTCTACTACCCAAAGCAATCTACAGATTCAATGCAATCCCCATCAAACTACCACTGGCATTTTTCACAGATTTGAACAAAAAATTTCACAATTTTTATGAAAACACAAAAAAACCCATATAACCAAAGCAATCTTGAGAAAGAAAAACGGAGCTGGAGGAATAAGGCTCCCTGACTTCAGACTATACTACAAAGCTACAGTAATCAAGACAGTATGGTACTGGCACAAAAACAGAAAGATAGATCAATGGAACAGGATAGAAAGCACAGAGATACACCCACACACCTGTGGTCATCTTATCTTTGATAAAGGAGGCAAGAATATAAAATGGAGAAGAGACAGCATCTTCAATAAGCAGTGCTGGGAAAACTGGACAGCTACATGTAAAAGAATGAAATTAGAACACTCCCTAACAACATAAACAAAAATAAACTCAAAATGGATTAAAGACCTAAATGTAAGGCCAGACACTATCAAACTCTTAGAGGAAAACATAGGCAGAACACTCTATGACATAAATCACAGCAAGGTCCTTTTTGACCCACCTCCTAGAGAAATGGAAATAAAAACAAAAATAAACAAATGAGACCTAATGAAACTTAAAAGCTTTTGCACAGCAAAGGGCAACATAAACAAGACCAAAAGACAACCGTCAGACTGCGAGAAAATATTTGCAAATAAAGCAACTGACAAAGGATTAATCTTCAAAATTTACAAGCAGCTCATGCAGCTCAATATCAAAAAAACAAACAACCCAATCCAAAAATGGGCAGAAGACCTAAAAAGACATTCCTCCAAAGAAAATATACAGATTGCCAACAAACACATGAAAGAATGCTCAACATCATTAATCGTTAGAGAAATGCAAATCAAAACTACAATGAGGTATCATCTCACACAGGTCAGAATGGCCATCATCAAAAAATCTACAAACAATAAATGCTGGAGAGGGTGTGGAGAAAGAGGAACCCTCTGGCACTGTTGGTGGCAATGTAAATTGATACAGCCACTATGGAGAGCAGTATGGAGGTTCCTTAAAAAACTACAAATAGAACTACCATATGACCCAGCAATCCCACTACTGGGCACATACCCTGAGAAAATCATAATTCAAAAAGAATCATGCACCACAATGTTCCTTGCAGCTCTATTTACAATAGCCTGGACATGGAAGCAACCTAAGTGTCCATCAACAGATGAATGGATAAAGAAGATGTGGCACATATATACAATGGAATATTACTCAGCCATAAAAGGAAACAAAATTGAGTTATTTGTAGTGAGGTGGATGGACCTAGAGTCTGTCATACACAGTGAAGTAAGTCAGAAAGAGAAAAACAAATACTGTGTGCTAACACATATATACGGAATCTAAAAAACAGAACAAAAATAAAGGTCATGAAGAACTAGGGGCAAGACAGGAATAAAGACACAGACCTACTAGAGAATGGACTTGAGGATACGAGGCGGGGCAAGGGTAAACTGGGACAAAGTGAGAGAGTGGCATGGACATATATACACTACCAAATGTAAAACAGATAGCTAGTGGGAAGCAGCTGCATAGCACAGGAAGATCAGCTCAGTGCTTTGTGAGCACCTAGAGGGGTGGGATAGGGAGGGTGGGAGGGAGGGAGACGCAAGAGGGAAGAGATATGGGGATATATGTATATGTATAACTGATTCACTTTGTTATAAAGCAGAAACTAACACACCATTGTAAAGCAATTATACTCCAATAAAGATGTTTAAATAAATAAATAAATAAATAAATAAATAAATAAATAAATAAATATAATAAAATAAAAAAGTCACAGGGACGTATTCTACACCATGGGGAATATAGTCTATAATACTGTAATTACTCTGTATGGTGACAGATGGTAACTGGACTTATCATGGTGATCACTGCATAATGTGTAAAAATACTGAATCACCATGTTGTACAACTGAAACTAGTCTAATATTGTATGTCAATTATAATTCAATATAAAAAAGAAAAAACACAATTATTAAAAAAAGAAAGAAAAAAGATTAGAAGGAAATGAATTGTAGTGCTAATCTAAAATGGCAGCATCCTAGGTGAAAGACTTATACACTGAAAACTATAAAACTCTCATAAAGGAAACTGAAGATGATTTAAAGAAATGGAAAGATATCTCATGCTCTTGGATTGACAGAATTAATATTGTTAAAAGGCTGTACTACTCAAAGCAATCTACAGATATAATGCAATCCCTATCATATTATCCAAGACATTTTTCACAGAACTAGAACAAATAATACTAAAATTTATATGGAACCACAAAAGACCCAGAGTTGCCAAAGCATTCCTCAGGGAAAAGAACAAAGCTGGAGGCAAAACCCTCCCAGACTTCAGACAATACTACAAAGCTACAGTAAACAAAACAGCATGGTATTGGCACACAGACACATAGATCGATGGAACAGAATAGAGAGCCCAGAAGTAAACCCATACACCTACTGTCAATTAATCTATAACAAAGGAAGCAAGAATATACAATGGAGAAAAGACAATCTCTTCAGCAAGTGGTGCTGGGAAAGCTGGACAGCCTCACATAAATCAGTGAAATTAGAACACTCCCTCAAACGATATACAAAACAAAATCAAAATGTCTTAAAGACCTAAATACAGGACATGACACCATAAAACTCCCAGAAGAGAACATAGACAAAACACTCTTCGACATAAATCATAGCAATATTTTCTTAGATCAGTCTCCCAAGACAAAAGAAATAAGAGCAAAAGTAAACAAATGGGACCTAAACAAACTTATAAGCTTTTGCACAGCAAAGGAAACCATCAACAAAATTAAAAGACAACCTACAGAATGGGAGAAAATATTTGCAAACGATGCACCTGACAAAGGGTTAATATCTAAAATATACAAACAGCTCATACTACTCAATATCAAAACAAACAACCCAATCAAAAAATGGGGAGAAAACCTAAATAGTTGTTTCTTTAAAGAAGACATGCCGATTGGCCAACAGGTATATGAAAAGATGTTCAACATCTGTACCTCAATAAATAAATAAACAAACAACAAGGTCCTACTGTACAGCACAGGGAACTATATTCAATATCCTGTGATAAACCATAATGGAAAAGAATACAAAAAAGTATATATATGTACAACTGAGAATATACATGTATAAAAGAATATATATACATATATATGTACAACTGTACAGCAGACATTAAGGTAACATTGTAAATCAACTATACTTCAAAAAATTCAATAAATAAATAAATACATGTTTTAAAACGTAGTATACTGTAGTGCTCGCTTCGGCAGCACATATACTAAAATTGGAACGATACAGAGAAGATTAGCACGGTCCCTGCTCAAGGATGACAGGCAAATTTGTGAAGCGTTCCATATTTTTCTTATTCAACATAGTTCTGGAAGTTTCAGTCACAGCAATCAGAGAAGAAAAGGAAATAAAAGGAATCCAAATTGGAAAAGAAGAAGTAAAGCTGTCACTGTTTGCAGATGACATGATACTATACATAGAGAATCCTAAAGATGCTACCAGAAAACTGCTAGAGCTAATCAATGAATTTGGTAAAGTAGCAGGATACAAAATTAATGCACAGAAATCTCTGGCATTCCTATACACTAATGATGAAAAATCTGAAAGTAAAATCAAGAAAACACTCCCATTTACCACTGCAACAAAAAGAATAAAGTATCTAGGAATAAACCTACCTAAGGAGACAAAAGACCTGTATGCAGAAAGCTGTAAGACACTGATGAAAGAAATTAAAGATGATACAAAGAGATGGAGAGATATACCATGTTCTTGGATTGGAAGAATCAACATTGTGAAAATGACTCTACTACCCAAAGCAATCTACAGATTCAATGCAATCCTTATCAAACTATCACTGGCATTTTTCACAGAACTAGAACAAAAAATTTCACAATTTGTATGAAAACACAAAAGACCCCGAATAGCCAAAGCAATCTTGAGAACGAAAAACGGAGCTGGAGGAATCAGGGTCCCTGACTTCAGACTATACTACAAAGCTACAGTAATCAAGATAGCATGGTACTGGCACAAAAACAGAAAGATAGATCAATGGAACAGGATAGAAAGTCCAGAGATAAACCCACGCACATATGGTCACCTTATCTTTGATAAAGGAGGCAGGAATGTACAGTGGAGAAAGGACAGCCTCTTCAATAAGTGGTGCTGGGAAAACTGGACAGCTACATGTAAAAGTATGAGATTAGATCACTCCCTAACACCATACACAAAAAAAAGCTCAAAATGGATTAAAGACCTAAATGTAAGGCCAGACACTATCAAACTCTTAGAGGAAAACATAGGCAGAACACTCTATGACATAAATCACAGCAAGGTCCTTTTTGACCCACCTCCTAGAGAAATGGAAATAAAAACAAAAATAAACAAATGGGACCTAATGAAACTTAAAAGCTTTTGCACAGCAAAGTAAACCATAAACAAGACCAAAAGACAACCCTCAGAATGGAAGAAAATATTTGCAAATGAAGCAACTGACAAAGGATTCATCTCCAAACTTTACAAGCAGCTCATGCAGCTCAATAATAAAAAAACAAACAACCCAATCCAAAAATGGTCAGAAGACCTAAATAGACATTTCCCCAAAGAAGATATACAGAGTGCCAACAAACACATGAAAGAATGCTCAACATCACTAATCATTAGAGAAATGCAAATCAAAACTACAATGAGATATCATCTCACAGCAGTCAGAATGGCCATCATCAAAAAATCTACAAACAATAAATGCTGGAGAGGGTGTGGAGAAAAAGGAACCCTCTGGCACTGTTGGTGGCAATGTAAATTGATACAGCCACTATGGAGAGCAGTATGGAGGTTCCTTAAAAAACTACAAATAGAACTACCATATGACCCAGCAATCCCACTACTGGGCATATACCCTGAGAACACCGTAATTCAAAAAGAGTCATGTACCAAAATGTTCATTGCAGCTCTATTTACAATAGCCCGGAGATGGAAACAACCTAAGCGTCCATCATCGGATGAATGGATAAAGAAGATGTGGCACATATACACAATGGAATATTACTCAGCCATAAAAAGAAATGAAATTAAGCTATTTGTAATGAGGTGGATAGATCTAGAGTCTGTCTTACAGAGTGAAGTCAGAAAGAGAAAGACAAATACCATATGCTAACACATATATATGGAATTTAAGAAAAAAAATGTAATGAAGAACCTAGGGGTAAGACAGGAATAAAGACACAGACCTACTAGAGAATGGACTTGAGGATATGGGGAGGGGGAAGGGTAAGCTGTGACAAAGCAAGAGAGAGGCATGGACATATATACACTACCAAACGTAAGGTAGATAACTAGTGGGAAGCAACTGCATAGCACAGGGAGATCAGCTCGGTGCTTTGTGACCGCCTGGAGGGGTGGGATAGGGAGGGTGGGAGGGAGGGAGACGCTAGAGGGAGGAGATATGGGAACATATGTATATGCATGACTGATTCACTTTGTTGTAAAGCAGAAACTAACACACCATTGTAAAGCAATTATACTCCAATAAAGATGAAAACAAAAATGTAGTATACTGTAAAATGTACTACTATTTAGCAGTTTAAATGAATAAGCTAGACCAACATGAATAGATATAATCTCCAAGTCACTATCAAATGAAAAAGCAAATTGCAAAAGGATACATAACATTTTTATATGAATATATAATTAATGACAAGTTTAAGAACATACCAAAAAAAACAGTGTATGTTGTTTACAGATACATCAAGTATACTAATTTACACTAATTTAGGATAGTGGCTACCACTGGGAAGGAAATAAGGGAGTAAGATTGGGGAAGGGTAATACACTTCGATTATATACGTGGGGTATTTTTTTTCTCCCTTAAGCTTAGAGGTAGCACGTGGCTATTTATTATTCTATCCTCTATATTTCTGTATGCTTGAAATTTTTAAAAACTAATTTAATAAAATGAACATATTGCAAAGTACAAACTTCTTCAGTCTGGCATTCAATACTCCCCACAATATTATTCCAACCTCCTTTTCTAGACTCATCCTTCACTATTTCCTATAGCAGTGTTTCCCAAGCCTTGGACATTTATATACCTCCTTCCTTATTTTCACTATATATGCCATCTCTATTACAATTAATGAATATTTTTCTTTTCATAATTTTAACCCCAGTAGCCTTGTACAGGTCAATGATAAGTAGGAAACCACATGTTTAATAAGCCAGCTATTCTTTTCTAATATGAATATACATATATAAGTATCAGAATATTTGTCCCAGGGTCACTTAAAACATCAAGTATCACACTTTAGGTTGCACTTATACTAGTGGTTCTCAAATTTGGTGTACAAGATTACTTGTGAAGTTTGTTAGAAATGGAGGCTCCCAGGCCATATCTCTAGGGATTCTGATTCATGCAATCAGAAGACAAAAAATCGTGCCCTATATGTATCCATGGCACCTAACAAATTGGACTATTTGCCATTCTCTAGAGAAGCTCTACATTTTTCTTTTCCAATACTTTTCCTCTTGTTATCTCCTCTGCTTGACGTACCCTCCCCCTTCTCCCTTAGCCAACAGAAATTAAGCCTACACTTTAGGGCTCATATTAAATATCACCATCACAATAAAGAACTTTGGCTTGGATGCGACATCTCTCTCATTTTAACACTCCTCCTTACCCTATCAATTTATTTCTATTTCCATATGAATGCTTATCATATTCAATGTAATACATGTCTACTTGTCTTATTCCGCCTCCTGAACTATAAATGCTACTTGAGGGCAAAGCCTTGGCCATTTTGTGTTTTCAACATGACAGTTATTCAGATACTTGCTGGACTGAGCTCTGCTAAACACTGAATTAATTTAACAATTTTTACTAACATTTTAAAAGTCATGTGGCATAAGCATTAGAATATTCATTCACTTAGCATTACAAATAAAACATGGGAATCTAGACTACCTGGCCTCAATTTCAAAATGAGAAAACTGAAAATATATCCTATATAGAAACAAATAATTTAAGATGTTTTAATTTTCAAAGAAAAAAATAACAGTTTAACTAAAAATGCTTAATTCAGTTTTTAAGAAGGAAAATTGCTTAACTTACAATCTTCCAAGCAAAAGTAAATGATCAAGTTATTAACTGACAAAGTGAGGTTTTGATACTGCTACCAAAAGGTATTAACTTAAGAACAACAGTATAATTAAAGCAAAGTTAATTGACTCTGGCAAAATTCTCAGTACTTCCATATTATATTTCAACATGGTTTCTCATTGCTTTAATACTGCATATTACTTAGATGCATCAAGAGAAATAACTTCTAAGTAGTTTTCCAGTGTAAAAACTATTAGTATAAAACCACAAAACTATCTGTTTTTAATCAGAAAATATCAACATGCAGCTCATTTATGAATATTGTTTTTCTCAATTTGGTAACAGTAATTTGGGCTTTTTTCTATTCCAGAGGTAGACTACATCACTGTTCTAAATATACTTATTTCAACCTAGATAAAAAATAAACTAATGGAAACATAAACGGGACTTTTTAATGGAAAATGTTCATCAACATCAATCTATATTACCATATACCTGTATTTGTATATTTTAGCACGTACATGATACTTCATAAAGCCAGAGAATTGTCAAACTAAAATATACAAATGTATATACTAATTTCAAGTAATAAAAGAGGGGAAAATGGAGAAAACATATTTTCTTATGTTCACTTGGCCTTTCAGGTTGAAAAGAAGAATGAAAAGGTGACAACTGTGAGAAATGAGGAATAAGAAAAGGTTCTCACATATCTCATTTTCTCCTCTCCTCATTCATTTTTCTGTCATGTTCCTGTTAAATTTCCTCTTTTACATGGCAGGTCAAGTAAACTAAACCTAACTTAAATGAAATTTTTTATTTTTTTCATTCTATTTTTACATTATAAAACTAAAATTTCAACCCACTATGTCTATTTTCCTGAATAAAATTAATTGGAAGTAAAGCAGTAATAAGGTATACATATTACAACTGAGCTCAAGTTAAGAATTCCCAAAAATGATTCTAGTTTTAGTTTTACTTACCATAAAAAATGATAACCTATAATACTGATACTAATAAAGAGAGCCATCCAATTAGTCTTACTTCCTAAATAAGTAATTTTTTTACTTTCTAAAGTACTAAATATAGACAGAGTTTATGGCCCTATAAATGTTTTAGCAGTACTCAAGGGCCAGAAAAATGCAGAAGTTTAAAGGTAATAAGAGGAGTTAAATAAACCTATTTCCAAGATCCTATAAGTAGAATAGATCAGATTAAACAAGTTTATTGGAAGGTAACAATACAGCTCATTTGATAAAACAGTCTGAGAAATCCAAAAACACCATTTCTCTTTACAAAAATCAAAACACTTGGACTAACAAGAAATAATGCACAATTTGGCTTGATCAAATACTTCATTAATTTTTTTCTACCCCCTAAGGTATTGCCCTTTTAAAATCCTCTTCAAATAAAATATAACCTAATTGCTTGCACATAGCTAGTTTGCAGAGATTTTTATTTCAACAGTGCCACCTAGTGGAGCAATCAATACTTTCAATTGGTCACTAAGTGATTTCATCATCCTCAAAAGCTAGGAATCCCCAAATAGTTGTATTTCCTGGTTCAAAATATTCTTAATAATATTAACATTCAAGGGGAAATTTTATAAACGAATCATAATCTATATATTTTTATCTTCTGATAGGCTACCTCTAATAAAAATTAGGTCATTTACAAATATTATTATAATATTTAAAATAAAAGTACCTTAGTGATTTCTTCAGAAGCTCGTTTGAAGTCCTGAACATTTCGACAGTAAAATCCTATTGTACAGCTAGGATCCATTTTTCGAAATGACATCTTTTTGGGAGAAGGGCAGTGGAATGTCTGTAATTTTAAAAGTTCTTTAGGATTAATTTAGTTTTATTTGATGGACTTAAGTATACAAAAATATTACTTAATTTAAAATTTGCTATCTAGCTTTCCTCCAAACTACAAACATGCTTTCAAATGGTGTTTTAGTCTCTGCTCTGAAGATGATCCCTCCCAATCTCCAAAGCTGTAAAACGTAAGCGCCAACATTGTGTATATTCAATTCACCAGATCTCCACCTTATGCAACATTAGTGCCATTCTGCAAAAGAAAGGAAGTGTGTCAAAGTGGTGTGCATTTCTAACATTTGCAGAAGGGAAGAAAAATGTGTCTCTGAAAAAGACATGAATAGCTAGTACAAGGTTTAGAATCAAGTTAGCTATTTCTAAGAAAGTGTAATTAAGTCTGTTTGGTTAGAGATTTTTTAAATGTTTATAAACCTTTGAATAAGAATACGAAGACTTTGTAAACAAATACGCGGGTTCATGAAAATGTTCCATAATGATATAAAAAGAGATCAACATGAGAGTTTTAGCAATTGACACAATTAGCACATAATTACACATTCTCCCAACCCACTCTTCTACTGAGCTTTACCTCAAGTTCTTGTTCAGTCCCACACAGGATACAGGTGAAAACTGCTCTGTTATGGTCCTTGCCCTTCTCCTTACCAGTCCTCCTGTCCCTTAGTTCACTTTTCTCAAGTGGTCACAGTGCTAAAGATTTAAATGAGGTAAGGAGACTGCTCTAGACTCTCTACTCTTGTCAATAGGCTGTGGCTACTAGTAGAGTCTGGTATCTTTAGAGAATGCAAAAGGAGGAAAAGGGCAGAATATAAAGCTAATCATTCCAATGTTTTTTTTTCTTCACCACTACACTCTGGTACTTTGTTCAAAAGATTTTTTTTTTGAACTGCGTGAACGCTCAGACACTTGTCCTTAAAAATTATTGATGCTACCAAATCTTTTTTTGTATGTATAAAAAAAAGTTTATGTTGAAAAGGAGGGCCAGGGCTTCCCTGGTGGCACAGTGGTTGCGAGTCCGCCTGCCGATGCAGGGGACGTGGGTTCGTGCCCTGGTCCGGGAAGATCCCACATGCCGCAGAGCAGCTGGGCCCGTGAGCCATGGCCGCTGAGCCTGCGCGTCCGGAGCCTGTGCTCCGCCACGGGAGAGGCCACAACAGTGAGAGGCCCGTGTACCGCAAAAAAAAAAAAAAAGGAGGGCCATAAAAAATATATATATATATATTCATATTTGCTTATATTTGCATAAAGATATAAAAAATTAACAAGTTTAAGGAGAGAAAAAAACTGGGCAGATGGGAGACAGGTATGGGAAATTCTTCATTGCATATTTTATATTTTTGAATTAAAGAAGAAGCTCAAGAAATAATCTAGGCTGGATATGAACCCATAAACTTAAAATTTCCCTACATTTAATGCCTGAAACTAAGGGATTTCAACTTGAAACTATCTATTAAAACACAGAAAAATATAGGCTTTCATATTTATGTTCATGGTGAATCAGTCAAAATCACTCTTTTCTCTCCCTTTACATACATCCTAGTTATCCAATTAATATCCCATATTATCATCAGAGGATATGCAAAACGAATACATTCCAAGCTGCTTTTTCTTCCCTTACAGATAGTTCAGTCACATACTAGATTCAAATCCAACATCATGCTAGTAAGCATAGACCAAACAAATGTGTTTTCAAAACTATGACTTCTATGAAATGCTTAGCTAACACTTACTTTACAGTGGAATCCAACCTAGCTAAACTGGAACATCCAGTGTTCTAATCAACACAAGTATTGTCTTAGTTGGACTTTTTCTAACATTGTTTTACCTGTTTTATTTATAAAGAGATATTAAAAACAGATCTGGAAAGGCATAGAAGAGCTAGGTAAACTTGTTAGTTAACAATATACAGGAGTATTATTGTTTAAGGCTCAGACAGTTCCAGGTCATAGTTACAATAAAATTATTCTACATACAAGGTATCTAACAATAGTCATTTGCCCAACTCCTTCCAAAGCCAATAATAAGGAATGTTTATTTAGTTTTTGCTACTTGGGGATAAGAAAGAAGAGCCAAAAGTTTGTACGGTCCAACAAAGTATTTTTTTAACCTGTCTACATGGGTGCCCTAAATTATATTAAAGCATTGATTCAAGTTTTCATGTAAGAACCACAGACTAAACCGGAATAGGCTTAGTGCTATTTCACTGTATTGCCTCAATCATCAGAGATAATAATGACAAACACTAGTTAATCATAGTTGTTTTGATACCTACAAAGAACTTTGAAATTATTCACCAAAACACAGATATATATCTCTGATGACTGAAAAGTGAAATTGTTTTTGGGTATTCCTACATGAGTACTAGGACTCATATTACAGAGAGGCATTTTATACCATTTAAATTATAATCTTTTGTTCACCCAAGAAGATTCTGAAACAAACCAACATTAATTTATAATTCAGAATCATTTGTTTACTGTAAAACAAGTTAGACTTTAAAATATTTTCCCAAGTGGCATTACATAGTTATGTTCACTTTGTGATAATTATCTGAGCTATGCACTTAGATTTCTTTTTTAATTTTTAAAATTCTGATGACTGCTAAGAGTAGCAGCTTCTACTTCACAAACACATTTTAGCAAGTATCACTAGATACACTTCTGTGACAATAAAATATGTTTCTGAAAAAACTGGCCAGAGTGAGTCAATTCCCATTTATTTCATTTTTCAACACACTGTTTATTCACTGCCTAAACAAACAGTTAGATATTAGGCATCTACTAAATGCTAGGCCTGTTCTAGGCTTATTATATGGAATAGTGGATTCTATTACCTAAACATACAAATAATACTGAAACAAATACTTTTAGGTGTAGCTGTGTTATTCTGGTGATTCAGATAAAGCTTCCTAAGATAACTAATTAGAGAATACATCCTTACTAAAAAGCACCTCCTACGAACTGCAGTTCACATGTGTAATTCATAAAGCGTACATCTTTCACCGATGAATTCACTCATCTATCTACATAATCACATCACATCATTCTAATAGCTTTAATGCCACTATTCTCTGAACTTACTAGGATATGTTAAAATAGTCACCACTGTATAAACCTCCTAAAACCTGAAACTTGGAATTGGGGGCCCAGGAATCAGAAGAGACTAACAAATCTATAATAAGGTTTTTCTTACCTTATTAATAGAATATTAATATTAAGGTAATACAATATTACCTTAATAATAGAATAGATTCAGTATTTGTAAAGAGATAGACTCAGTCATTCTGAAAGTATATCATAAATAGCATGAAGCAATAGTCTCTGGTTTAAGAAATCTTAACTTATTAAATATATATACACACATACATGCATGTATACACACACACACTTCATAAATATGTATAAGAAAATGTATATCCACTAGTCCTCTCATCCCAACAACTGAAACTCTGCCCTGTCCTAACCACTAACAATGTGAACCCACAGTTCAACAGACCCTCTCTGCTAAAGCTCATCTTAAACCCACTTTCTTGGTGTCCCAATATATAAGAAATAAATGCTTCTGTGCATTCAAGAAGTTACCTAATTTCACCAAATTTTACTTTACAAAGTCTCTTAAAATCAATTCTTCTTTTCCATTCTCACTTTCACCCCACTTCAAGCTTTTACTGAAGTGCTGAAGTGTTGCAACAGTCTCCCAATAATGAGCTGCGACCTTCCTAATATTGACTGTGTAGACATAACCAGGATATTCACTGACCTGGCATCTTTGTAGTCTCTCAAAATATCAGAAGAATAGTCTCTTTCTACTGGTCAAAATAACCAACACTAATAATCTTTTAATTTGCCAATTTTAGATAATCCTAGAATACTGTGAACTAGTTTCCATCTGAATCTCAAGTATTTACTTTTTTAAGGAGTCAGTTTGACACAGACACACTGGAAATGTAACTTAGACTAGGAATCAGTGCCACAAGACCACAACGCAGCAGCAAAAGAATTACAGTGTGGTTCACGTAGCACAATTCTATGTGCCTCCTCCCACAGTATCAATCAGCCAACTAGAAATATTTATTAAAGCTTACATGCAAAATATTATGAAGGAAGGAAGTAGAAAGCAAAGCTGATTCTGGCCTCAAGACGCTTGTACTTTAGTTGAGGTAACAGTCTACAAAAAATGCTAGGCTGTTTTATAATGTATCTTTTAAAACCAGTTTTTAATCTTGTGGTTTATCCATTTTCATAATCTACCCCCTAAATACTTATTAGGTATTAACATTAGCTAGCAAGCTATTACTAAAACAAAGTACTAAACCACATTTCCATCTTGTCAAGCCCTTGAGAACGAGTGATCCATGCCACTCAAGTGATTATTTTAAAAGCCTGTAAAAGCATCACCTGGGAAAACAAGAACCAAAACCATGTAATAATAACATGTCTCACTTATGCACTCTCAAAATTTTCTGAATTAAAATGCTGCACATGGGGCTTCCCTGGTGGCACAGTGGTTGAGAGTACGCCTGCCGATGCAGGGGACACGGGTTTGTGCCCCGGTCCGGGAAGATCCCACATGCTGCGGAGCGGCTGGGCCTGTGAGCCATGGCCGCTGAGCCTGCGTGTCCGGAGCCTGTGCTCCACAACGGCAGAGACCACAAGAGTGACAGGCCTGTGTACCGCAAAAAAATAAAAATAAAAATAAAAAATGCTGCACAAGTATAATTGATTCACTTTGCTGTATACCTAAAACTAACACAACATTGTAAACCAACTATAATGCAATAAAAAAATTTTTTTAAATGCTGGATCAGAAAATGATTAACATAAAGGAAAAGAAGACTAAGAAATCAAAGCTAAAACAAATATTAGAAACCCAATTAAAACTCGTGAAAACTTAACTAGAGGCTAAGACTTAATTACTATAATTAAAGCAAAATAATTTTGCAGGCTCCTTCAATCACTTTGTCACTCTAACCCAACTCCATCATCTTCTTTATTTTTCTTTTTTTCTCCCTTTTTTTTTAAACATACCTAACATTTTAAATTCTTCAGTACTATTCAGCTGTATATGTACAAAATTACTTGGAGGCTTGATCATTTATTTTGGCAGGGCTAGGGTATCTAACAAGTTAGAGACAAAGATAAATGAAGAAGAAAGTGTATTGTAAATTAAAATTCAGCAACGAATTATTTAACCTTTGACCGTTGTATGTATTATGGTTTTATAAATTAGTAAAATATTTATTATTAACTTGTAACTGTGATACCATAAAAGCGTAGCTGTCTAGCACATCTCTAAATAATTAGAATTTGCTTCATATGGTAAGAAAACAGTACCAGCTCTTTATCCACAGTACCTCAAGAGGGAAATCCTTTATGCTGACATCTACAAAAGATTGGCAGTAATGAGGATCCATGTAAATCAAACTGTCATCTACAAGGACAAAACAGAAGACAAGTAATTCAAAAAACACCTTATTATTACACTGCTTACAATCCAATTTCTATGTAGAATAGCTGAAAAAAATCTGGGAGTAACAGCTTGCCAGACTGATATTCATTGACTGAAACATAGGTTTGCACAGGACAGATTAACTTTTGCATAATCAAATATGCTTGTATAAGCAGAATTTTTATAAAGTGATGAGACTGTCATTTAATTTTTGGTGATAAAATTACTTTCACAAACACACAATTATATTCTACAGTTTGCATATGAAAAATGTATTGCACTACATTATCCTGACAGGAAGAACATATTGCTTGTCATTTTATCATCAACTAGCACCACTAAAACTGGTAAAAGGTAAATATATAAATAGCAACTGCCAGAATGTGGCAGCAATGTCTTCTAAAGTTTAGTAAAACCAATAAATTATGCCTTGTTTATGCAATAACAGAAATTAAATATACATTTTACAGAATCCAATTATGTTGTGGACCAAATGACAAATGAACGGCTATGGTAGGACTGATGAATTTATAAGGTACTCATTTTGCTCCGTTAATCATCCTGTTTCTAGATGATCCTATATTAACTTTCCAACTTTTAAAAGAAAACAGAGAAGAAATATATTTTACTAAATCACTAACCTTGAAATCCAGCAAAGTAATATGACTGTTTAGGTTTGCCACCAACAATACCCACACAATATTCAAGGCTTAAAATACCCTGCCAAGATAAATTAATTCAGATTTAGAGTCAAGAGACAAATGATAATTATTCAAAACAACCAAATTTGTATTACTAATAGTAGCAGTAGTTCCCAAATTTTTCACCACCAGTTTTATTTTTATTACATTTTCCCCATGTTCTGAAATCCTTTTGTCCACCAAACTATCTTCCATTTTCTTTAAACCATTCAACAACATTAAACAATTATTATGTGCCAGTTATAGAGATAAACAACATTAACCATGGAAAGGCAATAAAAATGCCTGCCAAAGTAAAAACATTTGGCCTTTCAGTTAGCTGGTGCAGCCTTGCTGTGATCAATGTAGTATTTTCATCAGGCTTTTTGAAATGCTAGAAATAATTATTGGACATTGTCACTGTTTTCACTCAAACCTGAGTCTTAGAATCACAAACTAAAAACCATTTTTAATCAATGGCATTCATGACAAAATTTTTACGCTACTTCATTTGGAATAAATATAAAGACTAATGAAAACAATTTGATCCAAAGAAAATAATAATTATTACTGTATTTAAACTCAGTTTATTTTACTAATCATAAAATATCAGTGATACCTCAATAAATTGTTTAATATTTCCCTCAGCATCTATTCTAAGCAGAACTCTATTTAAGCTTGGCCAAGTAATTCTATACTTTTTTAAAAAACATGTCCATGGAGTGGAGTTAATTAAAAACATGTCCAGGGCTTCCCTGGTGGCTCAGTGGTTGGGGGTCCGCCTGCCAATGCAGGGGGTGCGGGTTCGTGCCCTGCCTGGTCTGGGAGGATCCCGCGTGCCGCGTAGCGGCTGGGCCCATGGGCCGTGGCCGCTGGGCCTGCGCGTCCGGAGCCTGTGCTCTGCAGCGGGAGAGGCCGCAGCGGTGAGAGGCCCACGTACCGCAAAAAAAAAAAAAAAAAAAAAAAAATGTCCAGTGGAATCAATCAATATCCTATCAATAGTTTCAACATTAATTTTAGCATATATTATGTTAGAAAACACTAGTAATTATAAAGAATGTTATAAAACCCCAAAGTATTAAACAATAAACTTTCCTTCTCTTAAGTGAGAGGATGTTTCAAAATCTAGAAGATACAAAAATAAAGACTGTATGAACAAATGTTTTTTTCCTTTAACAAGCAAACAAACCACAGTTTTGTTTAAACTTAATTATTTTCTTAAAAATAGTATGCGGTGGTTATTGAAAAAACACACACAGAAATTTCCCAAAGCCCCAACACTCAGCATTATTAACATTTAGGAGAATACCTTCTTGACATCTGTCTATATTACATATATTCACATACAGATTTATAAATACAATGTTATATATATGGCACCATACAACATATCCTATTGTAACTTTTGTCATTCATTATCTCATAAACATCTTTTCCTATCAATAAATATAGATCTATATTATAATATTTAATGGCTGTAAATTTTGTATATTTTCAGTCTTGTGAAAATATCATAGAGGTTTTTTTGGAAAGGAGAACTGCACTGAAGAAATTACAGAAACAGAGAAGGCATATAAAGTTAAAATTTTAGAGCTAACTAAAAAATAAATTAAGATGAAATTATACCAAAAAACTTGATAATAATAGTTATTATTATTCTATTGTTATTATCATTCTATTAACAGTTCTATTATTCTATTGCTTTCCCCCTAAATAAAAATCCTTAACTCAATTAGAGAGTGCCTTACTTTAATCTGAGGCAACCTGATCAGCTGAAATACAATGTTTCTGATACAGGGACCCATGAGGAAGTGAAAGTTCTAAGTCCCTCATAGCCAAGAAAAAAAAGAAAAAATACATATATGTATAGCAAGAATCATCACAGACTCTCTTCAGAAAAAGAATGATTTCAGGTAATGGAAGAAAGACTTTGGTTCTTGACACCTATATTTCCTTTTCAACAGATTAGAGCAGATTTAGCAATAAACACTTATAAGTAGATTAGGAGCTAAAATGCCATTACATATAAGAAGCTGTATCTTTGGAAACCTGAAACACTTTTCAGTTCCTAAAAAAGCTTTTTCACAGTTATCTAGTGGTGAGAATTGATTGAGCTGTATCCATGAAGCAATAAATAAGACTGAAGTAATCAGTCAAAAAGGAAAGTCCTAATTTGTCTTGCTGAAGAAAGAGAACATATTGGATTTTCCTCATTCCAGGTCCTTTTAAAAATAAATAAATAAGTAAACTTCCTGTGGTAAGAGCTGATAAAGCACCACACCAAATTTCTTTCTCCTCACAGAATGCAGCAGGAGATGGTAACCATCTCTGAAATACTGTGGAATTACCTCAATCAATACATTTTAAAACTAGAATTGAATGGTGAATTTTAGAGAGTATAATGCACAATGGTTTGGCAGGAAAAAATACAGCTGCTGACAAAGGAGGAGGAGGAAGAAGTGTAGTGGGGGGCAGTGGGCGGGGCAGTGATGGAGGTACAGGAGGAGGTGGAGAAGGAGGAGAAGAAAAGGGAGCAGAAATGGAAGAGAAAGATTACTTTTCTTTTAGGGCTATTAGACACACTATTTTTTCACTGCTAACTGAATGACTCCTTACATGCTCTCCTTTTGGCTTCTGACCCAACCACGCCCTGACCAAGCACAACATAACACTACTTCACTCAGCCATTTCAGCCATTTTTACCTGAGAGTTGAAAATTTTAAATGTATTAGTAGTCACTACTCTAAAAGGGGACTGTAGCATAAATTAAATAAGTAGAAGCTCAAAGAAATGTTACATTTCAGAAAGTCCATATTTTAGAGGAAAATATGAAAAACAACATAAATTCTGGTCTCTGTCACCAGTTTGTTATCCGAATTTGAACATATCACTTAACTTCTGTCATTTCTGTTTTATAAAGACAATCCAGTTTCTAGCTAGTATGAGGGTAAAATGAGATAAATCTGTATTAAAAGTGTTATACAAATATGAGCGTTAACAAATATTTGCTGAGCAGCTCCTATATGCTAGGTACTAAGGATCACTTTAACAGCTAACCATGGTTTGTTTCACTACAATGTAGACTCCAATGAATCACTCATCTGATAACTTTTATCAATACCACCAAACAGCAAAGCTCTCAGCTAGATGAAGCATGCCTCAAAGCTATCTGCAGTCCATTTCACCAGGAGTGGGGGTTTGGCAAAAGAGTCAGTTCCGAGACTGCCTCAATTTCTGATCTTCTCATGGTAGTAGAGAAGGCAGGGGAATTCATTTCAGATTTGGTTACAACCAACAGAGACATGACAACATGCGTGAAGTCTCGAAACCCTCCGTGGATCCACTAGATGAAATGGTTCATATCTTCTCACATTCCACCAATAATTCTACTAAAGAGTCCACATGTTAGAAATCAAAACCTCACTTTTATCTAGGATATGTATATGTTATTGGTTATAGTACTGGTATTATTAGTAACAAGTATGCCTGCAACAGTTTAGTAACGATTAGGAAAAGCCAATATACCAGCTAGAAGACTTCCATATACCACATATTGAAAATAACTGCTCTAAGTTTTTAGAATTGGTACAATCTAGAGTGAGGATACATGTTCTACCTATATACATAGGGACCACAATATGGGGTTAGTGCTTCATGTGGTGAACAAATCTAAACTTTATTTCAAGATTACTATATGCCATAACACTCCATTCAAAGAGGAATTCTATCTCTGCTCTTGATCTTATTAAAACTATGAAAAGAATATAAATACTATACTCTCAACTAGAAACTAAGTATTTCAAAAGTTAAAGTTTTGTGACAAGATAACCTAATTAGACAGGTTCTTTTGGAGAAAAGAATTATGTGTTCTGAAATAGAACAGATTTTTAACTGGTTAATATGAAGAAAACAAAGTTGGAAGCTCCCCATACTATCTTCATCATTTCGTTCTATATAAATAAGTATTCTACCTACTGATGGACCTTATAGAAGCACAGGAAACAAACTAAGAGATAATGCAGCAGCAATAAAAAAAAACTCATTTTGTTTCAATAATTACCTAGATATAGTTTAATGTGGGTTTTATGAATAAACAAAGGTACGTACTTTAAAAAAATCACAAATAAGGATGATGGGAACTGTAGACATATTTCAGACTATGATTATTGCTGCACTGTATCCCCCTGATGAGCTACAAAGATTAAAAGCCTTTTTATTTTGTCATAGAACACCTTACTCTTCAAATCACATCTGATCTTGTGATACTGAAATTTAAGATCTCTAATGTCAAACTTTACAATCTACAACTATAAAATCATCACTACCCATTTCATAGAAAAAAGATTGCAAACCTTCTCTATTTTTCATATCAGCCAGCATTGCCTTCAAAAAATTTTAGCTCTTATTTCATACCTTTACAAAATCTAAATAGTCGGCATTGGTTCTTTCTCCACCAAGTCTAACAGGAACTAGAATAATAACAGCTTTGTCATCTGTATTATCAGAGGCCATGGAAGTGCACTGTTTATCAATTACATCAGAACTGTAAACTGAGAAAAACACAATTAATATGTATTAAATTTTATAAAAATGATTTTCAGAAACATTTGTACCCTAATTTCCCCCCCACAATGGCCAGTCATATGATCTCTGACATCACTAACCAGGTCTCAATGAGTTAAAAAATACCTACCTCATTTATGCATTCAATAGATATTTATCAAATAACTACTATATGGCACTGGGTCCTCAGCAGTGAGCAAAATGGAGAAAAACCCCTGCCCTCACAAGGCATACCATCTAACAGGGAAGTAGACAATAAATAAGTAAAACATAATATATGTCAGATGATGATAGGTGCTTTCAAGAAAAACAAGGGAGAAAAAGATGGATAAGAAATGTAGAGAAGGGGTGCAATTTAAAATAAGGTGGTAGGGAAGTCAAGACTTAAAGAAAGAAAGAAACCAAGAAATGCAGATACCTGGGGGGAAGAGATTCCACATAGAAAGATCAGCAAGTGCAAATGTCTTAAAGCAGAAGCATTGCCAGCTTGTTCCAGGAACAAGAGAGCAGTGCCTCTGCAGGGAAGTGAGCAAGGAGTACAATAGTAGAAAATGAGGTTAGGAGATAAAGTTACAGATGGGGAGAGAACGAAGACAGATTGTGGGAAATCTTAAAAGCCGTTAATAAAGAATTCAGTCTTTACTTTGAGTGACATGGGAAGCCGCTGAAGAGTTTTTTAGGAAAAGAATGTCCTGCTCTGATTTATACTTTACCAGTCTGGTTCCTGTGTTAACAGACTGCAGAGGGCAAGGGCTGAAGCATAGAGAAGTTAGAAAGCCACTGCAGGAACCCAGCAAGAGATGATGGTGGTTTGAACAAAGGCAGTATTGTCAAGATATGGAACGGTCATGGGATGATCATGTGCAGGTGGTGAAAACTGATCAGTTGAAAATGAAGAACTCCTTAATACATTAAATGTAAGATGTGAGAGGAAAAAAGGAGTCATAGATGATTTGAGTGGTTTTCATATAAGCAAACAGAGTAGGCGGGCTGCCATTTACAAAGACATAGAAGACTGTAGGAAGGGAAAATATAGAAAGGAGGAGTGGGAATTCAGTTTCAGACATGCCAACTTTGAGATATCTATTAGACATGCAACCAGGGAGGATAAGTAGGCAGGTAAGGACATAAAAGCCTGCATTTGGGGACAGGTCTGGGATGGAGCTATAAATTTGGGAATTGACAGGACCCAGACGGTACTGTAAAGCTATGAGACTGGGTAAATCCAAATCTGTATACACAGAAAAAAAAGTTGAGATCTAAAGACGTAGCACAACACACCAAGTACTTTAGAGATAGGGGGATAAGGAAGAATCCATACAGGAGACCGTGAAGGAGCAGACACCTGGTAAAAGGAAAACCTGAAGAGTAGCGCTCTGGAAACTAAGTAAACAAAACGTTACAAGGAGTGGGGGAGAAGTCAACAGTGTCAAATGCTGCTGACAGATTGTGAGGAAAAGACTGAGAAGTGACAACTGGATTTAGTGAGATTAAATTATTGACAAGAGTAGTTTTGGTAGAGTGATGGGTATGAGAGCCTAAGTGGATAGTTCAAGAGAAAATGGGTGGAGTTGGTAGAAGCAAATACAGACAAAACTTTATTTTGTTTTCTTCAACAAAAAAAATAGTTTTATTCAAAACTTACTTTACACCCATACTCCCTGTCAGCAAACTCTTTTACTCTTCCACAGTTAGCTGATTAACAAATTCTGCCACTGCTGTCTCAGTTCTTCCCTAAATTCCAAATTGAGATTATGAGCTGTCATAGTCTCCTGTTCACCTGCTTCCCTATCCCCCATAGTCAGTCTAAACCGAAGCCACAAAAATGGAAAAACAGTTCTTTCCATGTTTCAATTCTGTCATCTTATTTTTGCTAAACTACTCAGTAAAGCCTTCTAATTATAAACCTTTAAATTCTCTCACTTTTCTGAGGCAGTGCACACATGACCATCCCTATCTTCCACTTTCCACTAGCAATAGTATTTCCACTAGCATATACAACAAGTTCTTCCTTATCAAATGCTTCTTATCCTTCAGTCTAATTCAACACACAGTGATTGACGGCCAACTATTTATTGAAGTTTTCTATGCCAGAGAAATATAAAAGCAAATAAGATCCTTACTTCACAGTGTCTGGCTCAATTGTTTTGGTATTTTTCCTCCACTTTCAACATATGTAAGGGCTATGAAATAATCCAATTCCATAACACAGGCTCACTACAGCAGTGATTGCCAACCAAATGGTTCTGGTACCTTTCCCCTACCCCTGTTACCTTAATAATCATTGATCTACCAAGGAGATACAGATAAGCACAAGGTGATATTAAAAGTGAATTAAAAGCACAATATTTAATAGAGGTATTTCCAAAATGTTACAGAACACAGAATAATAAACTAATTCTAGCTGATGGGAGTTGGTAAAGGCTTCACCAAAGGTGTACCTTCGAGCGTGTTCATAAAGAATGAGTAAGAGTTAACAAAAGGCATTTTAACAATAAGGGGCATTCTAAGCAGAGGCAATAATATCAGCAAAGACATGGAAAAAAGATAATGATAGTATGCCCAAGGAATGGCTTGCAGGTTGATGGTTCTTTGGTGTATCAGCATGGAAGACAGTGTTGAGAGGTGATGCTGGAAATGTAGGTCAAGACAAATGGTGAAGAACTTCATGTGCTTTACATGCTACAATAACTTGAGACTAGAGTTAACAGACGGTCATTGGTTTTAAATTAAGGGACACGATCAATTTCTTTTGATCAGATGAATGAGAAAAAGAAAAGAAAGGGAAATCAAGTTAAAGTCCAAGTTCGAGATAAGGGTCTGATCTAAATCAATGAGAGTGAAGAAGAGAGAACAGATTTCAGATGCATCTTTTTAAGTATAATTTGTTAAGCTTTGGTTGACTAGATATAAGCAACGAAAAAAGAGTCAAGAATAAGTACACACGCATGTGGACATGATACTATTAGTGAAGAGAATATAGAAAGCAAGAAAGGAGTGGTGTAGAGGGGAATGACAGGTTTAATCTTAAACACGCTGAATTTGAAGTGTTTGTAGAACATCCAGATGGAAATATTTGAAGGACAGCAGAAAATACGAGTTACCTCATATTAACACAAGTAGCACTAGAAATGCAGTTTTAGAAGTCCTAATATATAGAGCACAGTCTTAACTACTTAAAGGCATGGAAAAATATGCAATCACAAAGGAAGAGAATACAGAATGAGAGGAAGAGAAAATGAATAGAAAGTGAAGCTTTTAAAAACACTAATGAAGATGGTGTTTGTTTTTAAAAACACTAATGAAGATGTGTGGAGGGGAATTATTAATAGACTCTGGCTTCACCTAGTTCCTAACCTCACAATCTATCAAAATGCACTACAGTAATATAAACTCTCCCTTTAGAATTTTAAACGTCAGTGTTCAAAATTTTAAGATCTACTTCAAATTACACAAACCACTTAGATATTGAGTAGCTTTGTGTTCTTTAATTAACTAACAATACGTAACGCATAAGACCAAGGCTGATTGATATCAATAAAAGCACAAAAGGCAAATTCATAAATTATTTAATGATTAATTGTTTAAGCACATCCTCTGGCTTAATTAGAACTCTTAACACAGTACATTTTACTTGTAAGATTTCCTACCTGATAAACAAATACAGTACCTGCAAAATTCACACACTCATCTGAAAACTTAAAACTTTCATGTTCATATGGCTATAATCATGGCTTATCAGTCTTTCTTAAAAATCCAATTAACCTTAACAAAAGGCCGAACAAAATAAATGTGTATTTGGTAACGATTATATCCACACTATAAACACTAGTCAGTCACCAGGGTAATCTCAAGCATTTTGTAAATACCCTTATATTAAACATAACTGAAGTATATTTAACTTTCCCCAAACATTAACATATTTTATCCTCTTAACAGTATTTCAGTAAAAAATAAACAACATGAGGTGGTTTACTCTGAAGGCACTTTTATTTTATTAGGAAATTAAGGTCACTATTTTATCCCCAATAGAGTTTCAAAATTACTATAGATACTGGTCATTAAACAGAATACCCATAACAATAAAACAAAGCAACATTCTGGACAATAGCTGCATCATGATCAGATGATTTACTGAAGGACTAGTGAGAAACAAATCAAACAGAGAATTTTCCTTCCTTGAAACACATCCCCAATGAGATGAGACATGGCAGACATGCACCCCAAGTATATACCTATGTTAAATTTTCCCACCTATCTTTTTTAAGTAGTCATTTTAAATATTGAAAATTTCCTTAAGAATTTATTTTAATATTGCAACTAATAATTCATAGTATATATTCAATCAAGAAATATTTAATCAGTGCCTATACAGGGTGCAATGTAGGAACAAAAATGTGTAAAACATGGTCTCTACTTTCATCATTTACAGTATAATTGGGATAAGCTATAAGCTAAATACTTATGAAAAATCTAATTATAAATGGTATTGGGAAAACTGGACAGCCGCATGCAAAAGAATAAAATTGGACCACTATCTTATACCATACACAATAATTAAATCAAAATCGATCATCAAAGATTTGAACACAAGACCTGAACTGAAACCACAAACTCCTAGAAGAAAACAGGCGGAAAGCTCCTTGACATTGGTCTTGGTGATAATTTTTTCAATTTGACACCACAAGGCAACATAAGCAAAAATAAACAAATGAGAATACATCAAACTAAAAAGCTTCTGTACAGCAAAGGAAACCATCAACAAAATAGAAAGGTAACTTACCAAATAGAAGAAAATATTTGCAATCATATATCTGATAAGGGGTTAATATCCAAACTATACAAAGATCTCACATAATTCAACATCAAAAAAACAAATAATCCAATTTAAAAAATGGGCAGAAGATCTGAAGAGACATTTTTCCAAAGAAGCCATACAAATGGCCAACAGGTACATGAAAAGGTGCTCAACATCACTAATCATCAGAGAAATGCAAATCAAACCACGAGATATCATCTCACACCTGTTAGAATGGTTACTATCAAATAGACAAGAAACAACAAATGTTGTTGAAGATATGGAGCAAAGGGAACCCTTGTGCACTGTTGTTGAGAATGTAAGTTGGTGCAACCACTAAGGAAAACAGTACAGTGGTTCCTCAAAAAATTAAAAATAGAACTACAATGTGATCCAGCAATTCAACTTCTGGGTATTTATCTGAAGAAAACGAAACCACTATCTCAAAAAGATAAATGCACCCCTTTAATCACTGCAGCATTATTTATAATAGCCAAAATATGGAAACAACCTAAGTGCCCATCAATGGATAATGGATAAAGAAAATGTGGTACGTATATACAGTGGAATATTATTTAACCATAAAAAAGAATGAAATCTTGCCATCTCTGACAACATGGATAGACCCTGAGGGCGTTATGCTAAGTGAAATAAGTCAGACAGAGAAAGACACATACTGTATGATCTCACTTATATGTGGACTCTAAAAAGCAGAACAAAATGAATAAACAAAACACCAAGCTCACAGATACACAGAACAGACTGATGACTGGCAGAAGTGGGATGGGTGGACACAATGGGTGAAGGGCGTGAAAACTGCCAGCTATAAGATAAATAAGTCATAAGGATATAACGTACAGCATGGGGATGGGCACTATAGTTAATAATACTGTATTGTATATCTGAAAGTTCTCATCACAAGAAAAAAAATTTTCTAACTATGTATGGTGACGGATGCTAACTAGACTAATTATGGTGATCATTCACAATATATACAAATATTGAATCATTATGTTATACATCTGAAACTAATATAATGTTATATATCAATTATACCTAAATTTTTAAAAAGGTCTGACCAAATAAATGGATAAAAAGTAGAATTATATAATACATTCCTCACCTGTACAGTCTTGCGCAACATAAATAGTTATTCCTTGTAAATCTGGGTGTCTTGCTTCTTCAACTGCTTTTCTAAGAAAATAACAAGCATTATCCTTTAAAATCCTAACTAACATTTCCAGTTAATAACAAACGATTTAATTTAAGGGAAAAGAAAGCCATCATTTTCTTGACTTTCCTATTTACCCTATAGTGTCTGCTTTCAAAACTATCATCTGAATGGTATCAAAAATCAAGTGAATTTTTTCAAAGTAGAATATTACACTAAATTACTCAAAAAACATTAAAACATAAGTTTAAAAAACATATTTTAAAATTCTTGGGTACAAAGGTGTGAACCCCACCCTGCCCCCCAAAAAAGAATTTCTCTCAAACTCACCTGGCTATATTAAATGTTTTCTACCCAGTGGTATTACAATATGCTTCAAGGTTTACTTCATATTAACTTACATTACTGACTAGCAAAGTATGATTGTCCTCTGGTACAGTTATGAAAGATTTTTTCTTTTCTTTAAACAATAGCATGACTTTTTTCCTTCATTCAAAAACCTACATGACCTGAACAAATGAATTTCCCACTTTCAAGTCTTAGAATTCTATAAGTAAAACTGCAAATTGAAAAATATTTCCAAGTGGGTATAATATTCTCAGTGGTGCACATGAAGTGAAAAAAAATCACAACAATATATGTAAAAGGAAATTACACAAATTATGGAAAAATACTTTTATTTAACTGTATCTTTATAATTTTTTAACTTAACATGCCTTATTATGCATGTTTGTATGTGCTAATATAAAAGAGGGATGGGGAAACTATGGCCCATAGTCCAAGCATGACCTGTGGCCTGTTTTTGTACAGCCTGCAAGCTAAGAATGGTTTTTACAGTTTTCAACGACTGTAAAACAAAAAAAGAAAAAAAGAGCAAAATGAGCAATAGAGCCCTTATATAGCCTGCAAAGCCTAAACTATTTACCATTAGGCCTTTTACAGAAAAAGTGTTCTGATCCCTGGGATACAGAACATAACATCTTGAAGAGTAGAAACCATGCTTTTATGATTATGTTTTTATGTATGTCATACCAAGCTGGACTTGACATTATTAACAATCCATTTAATAATATTAGGCAACTACTTTTTCAACTATAAGCATCTGACCTATAAAATATAAAAGCCTGTTAATAAGCAAAAAAAACATTTGTACTAATTTGGATTTTGTATATTATTCTAAATAGACTAAATTTACTATAACATGCTGTACTTGGATGACAATATTAATGATTC
Organism: Globicephala melas; assembly: GCF_963455315.2. Classification (NCBI taxonomy): domain Eukaryota; kingdom Metazoa; phylum Chordata; class Mammalia; order Artiodactyla; family Delphinidae; genus Globicephala; species Globicephala melas. The sequence goes on from NC_083314.1 coordinate 134,443,587, forward strand.
AGTTAATAATAATAGTGGGACACAATAAATATGACAACTTTTTAAAAAACTTAAGTAGCATCCAAATAATTGGCACATAAAAAGCTGAGGTATAGTGAAATCTGACTTTCGACTTTTTTCTAACTACTCTGAATGTCACAGACAGTTTATTTTACTATGATATAATTATAATATTAATAGTCCCATACATTTACAATTCACAAGAATTTGATGTGTGAAAAGAAATGCTGAAAACATCAATTTTAGCTCTTGACATTTCATTACACTATCAGTACATTACAGCCCCCAGATTACACTATTAAAAAAAAAAACTATAATGTTATTATGCATGTTCCAAGGTTGAAAGAGTTGTTAGTTTTTAGAACATTTCAATAAGGTAGTCTAATGAAAACCTGGTTAGAAAGAGACCTTGGATATCTATACCTATGAGCAAAAGAAGAAAAATTTGTCAGTAGATAAATGTAACTAGAGACACAATATGTCTTGTTTTTTCCCTAACAGTAAATGAAAGCTACTTTATGAATATTCTCATACAGTTAGACTTTACAAGTTCCAATAATATATATACACTGCAAAAATCACTATCTCTGAGCCTGAGGACCTCTGTCACAAGATGAAAGATTTTAAAACAATTTTACCTTAAAATGTGAGCAACCACAGCTGGTCCATACCAATCTCCAGCTTTTTTCCCAGACTTCTTTCCATATTCTATTAGTTGATGTAAACCAAAGAGAGCCAAGGGGGAATCACCAAACCAAGAGATGATTTTCCTGTGATAAATTTCATTTTGCATTTCACGATCATCAGAATATCTCCCGATTGTTTCCTTCAGAGAAATTGTTGGGGTTTTGAGTTCTCTTTCCGCTGAAAGCGATGCTTCGAATGATGCAGTAAATTTTTTTACAGTGTTGGAAGTCCATGATTCAGAGTCTGAATTTTCAATGTTCAAAGCATCAGGCCAGGTCCAAGCTATAGCAGTTCCAAAGCAAGGTGTTCAGATCTTTTAAATAGTTAGACGTTAACAATTCTACTAAAATAAGCATGTAGCATTTAAAGTCCTATGGGTTACTAAACTAAAATAGCAAAGTCAGAAATAGGCAAATTTATAGTGATAGAAAGTAGATTAATGGTTGCTATTGGGAATGACTGCTAATGGGTATGAGGTTTCTTTGGGGGAAGATGAAAATCCTAAAATTAGATTATGGGGATAATTGTAGAACTCTGTAAATAAACTAAAAACCACTGAATTGTTGTTCACTTTAAATGAGTGAAATTATGGTATGTTGATTATATCTAAATAAAGTTGTGTAAAAAAAATAATAAACGTACAAGCAGAGGAAACATGCCAATATACCAATGATGTTTACTTTTGAGTTGAAATATTATTCTCCGGACTTTTCTGTAGTTTCTAAAATTTTTTGAATGGGGATATATTACATATAATCAGGAAAAAATTACCGTAATGAAAGAGAAAAAATAGTAAACTTAGGTACAAATGGACAATTCTGGAATATGTTTTTCTTTCTTTTCTTTTTTTTTTTTTTGCGGTACGTGGGCCTCTCACTGTTGTGGCCTCTCCCGTTGCAGAGCACAGGCTCCGGACGCGCAGGCTCAGCGGCCACGGCTCACGGGCCTAGCTGCTCCGCGGCATGTGGGATCTTCCCGGACCGGGGCACGAACCCATGTCCCCTGCATCGGCAGGCAGACTCTCAACCACTGTGCCACCAGGGAAGCCCCCTTCTTTTCTTTTTTTTGACAGTGTTAAGGTGGAATAAAGACTTTTGTATTCCATTACCAGTACTGCTCACCAGACATCCAGTCTTGACTACCCAAAGGCACAATAAACATATTCAACTAACAATCATAGTATTTATGAGAGTTTAACTTCAGAAAGTGGATTTTGTTTTGGTTATACGTTAAAATAGAAGTTTGACCTGGAAGTTTAATATTTCTTTACAAGGTGCTTTTTTTCTCATACAGTCTTTCAAAATAACTTTATTATTTAGGGAGTAACATCAATTCTCTAGTAAATGAAGTTAATAAATGAAGTCATTAGAGATCAAAGATCCCCCCCCAAATCAATTATATCACTACCTCACTGTTTTCAATAACACAACAGTCCCCAAACATTCATATAATTTCAAGCTAACAAAATGAGTCACAGATTCAGAGACCTAGTCAGAAGTGTGAAAAGTATTCCAATTCTTATCCATGATTGCATGAGACTATAAATAAATCATCCCAGAAAAAGCTGAAAAATTCCTTTTCCTTGCAATATCCACACTGCTCTTGAATAAACATTCTCTCCAAATGATCTCATCAATAATCCCTACAGAAAGGTTATTAAATATTTGCCATGCATTGCAGAAAATTGTCTGACACTTAAAAAAATATAACGACAGTAATAACCAGATATGATAGCCTAAAATGGTAAACTAAAATCCTCCTACAAATGTACACATTATATAAAAATGAACTAACAGAACTGGTAAGAAAGGTGGCACATTGGAAAACATAGATATATGTAAGTTAGTATCAATGACATTTCTGAGAGTCTAAAAGTCTAAGCATGATGACCTTATTAAGAAAATGCCCTAATCAATTTAACTGATTATAATCACATTTATAAAGATAAAAATAATTTTAAAGCATAAAACTGTAAAATTTCTTAAGATTTAAATAATGTAAAAACATTAACTGCTCAATAATTTTCTGCTCAAAGTCACTGCTGTTGACCTGCCCAGAATTTACTGAACTGGAGATAATCTAGAGTTCAATCAAAAAGAACTAAATGATAACAGCAACAAAAAATCCAAAGACTACTAAAATTTGAACTTAATTAATTCACAGTGGCAGTCATGAATAATACTTATGTTTAACCTGTATGTTTGAAACATAATAATACTTATGTTTAACCTGTATGTTTGAAATGGCCCAGTCCAACAAAGATGTTACATGGTAGATTAGTTACAACTTTAGAAGACATAGGGGACTCAGGAAATTAACACCAGGGAATTTTATTCAGTTTGCAAGCTAGAGTTCAAATTTAAAAAACAGTAACAATAACAAACCCCCCTAAAACCAGAGATTTGATTTACCTCTACCAAGGAAGTGTAGTACGAGTCCTTGAGCCAACAGCATCTGGCCAGTTCTTAGTGTACAGCCCCAACCACAGTCCGTTGTCAAAGCTGAGCCTTCTATTGGAGGAAACTCTTCCCTGTAGGTAAGCCATATTCTTGAAATGAAGTCTTTACGAAATTCTTCTACACTTCCCGCAATCACATGATCTTCTATTGTACATCCTGAGCTTACAGGTAACAGTTCATTTTCATCTACAAAATAAAAATATAAACTATACTCTAAATAAATGCAAAGAGATGTCAATAATGGTACTATATTCCCATTACTCTCGATATGGAGCACAGCACAATCTTTCTAATTCTTTTTTTTCAATTAAAATGAAGATAAGTCTCATATTCTGCCTATTCAGGCTGTTATGAAAATCAAATGAGAATGAATGCTGAAATGTTCTGTATACTCTGGTGCTAACTAATATAAGGTATTATCAGTACTACTGTTGTTAATAATAATACCCTATGTTCCGAATATAATCAACTCTCTTATGAGGATGTAATATAAAAATATATTTTCTTATTGCCTCATTTGGCTCAGGATATAGATATTAGTGCTCTCTAAAATGAGATTTGCAAATAAAATATCGTGATTTGTCAATATGTAAAAATGTATGTAATCACATAACTAGTTCTTAAAATCAAATAAAATGTGCACATTGTATTTATTGTCATGAATATTTATACTCAAATTATAAAATCAAAACTAACAAGCTAAACAGTAAGAATATAAAATTCTTAAATATATTCGTATCCTTTCATGTTGAAGTATATACTTTTTTAAATTGTTGTGGCCCACATATGTCATTTTTAAAGACTTTTCCAAATTGATTATCTCCTATGCAATTTCTATGTGAAAACTATGGTCACTATTTGCCCAATAATTTACAAAAGACTAGTGCTCAAAAGGAACTAACATTTCTTGATTCTTCCAGACAGAAAGTCTTAGTCATCTTTTCAACCTCAGCATGAAGCACAGTGCCTAGCACAAATAGATCCTAATAAATGTAGGCTGGTTTGGGTGGGTGGATGCATAGGGAGATAAATCTGCCCATAACTCTCAATTCCAAGGAGTTTAATTTCTAATGCCCTTCTAAAGGATGTTAAAGCAGTTTTATCATGCTTTTATTCCTCATCTTTCCTGCACCTATCCCTTTTCAAGCTCATTCTGAAAAAAATTACAATCACCCAAACTTCGTAATATTCAGCTTAATGGAGCTAAGTTGTAGCATATAGTGTCAGTGGTAATTAAAAGAATACATGCCAGGGAGACGTTCAAGATGGCGGAGGAGTAAGATGTGGAGATCACCTTCCTCCCCACAAATACATCAAAAATACATCTACATGTGGAACAACTCCTACAGAACACCTATTGAACGCTGGCAGAAGACCTCAGACTTCCCAAAAGGCAAGAAAATCCCCACGTACCTGGGAAGGGCAAAAGAAAAAAGAAAACACAGAGACAAAAGAATAGGGACAGGACCTGCCCCTCTGGGAGGGAGCTGTGAAGGAGGAAAGGTTTCCCCACACTAGGAAGCCCCTTCACTGGTGGAGACGGTGGTGGTGGGGGGGTGACGTTGGGGGAAGCTTCAGAGCCATGGAGGAGAGCGCAGCAACAGGGGTGCAGAGGTCAAAGTGGAGAGATTCCCTCACAGAGGATCACTGCCGACCAGCAGTCACCAGCCCGAGAGGTTTGTCTGCTCAACCACCGGGGCAGGTGGAGGCTGGGAGCTGAGGCTCGGGCTTCGGTTGGATCCCAGGGAGAGGACTGGGGTTGGCTGCGAGAAGACAGCCTGAAGGGGGCCAGTGCACCACAGCTAGCTGGGAGGGAGTCCAGGAAAAAGTCTGGACCTGCTGAAGAGACAAGAGACCATTGTTTCGGGGTGCATGAGGAGAGAGGACTCCTTTCCTCTGTGCCCACAGAAGGCAAAGTACCACCTAAGTGAGCTCCAGAGATGGGAGCAAGCTGCGGCTATCAGCTTGGACCCCAGAGATGGGCACGGAATGCTAACGCTGTCGCCGCTGCCACCAAAAATCCTGTGTGCAAGCACAGGTCACTACCCACGCCCCCCCCCACCGGGAGCCTGTGCAGCCAGCCACTGCCAGGGTCCCAAGATCCAAGGACAACTTCCCAGGGAGAACACACAGTGTGCCTCAGGCTGTTGCAATGTCATGCCAGCCTGTGCCGCCGCAGGCTCGCCCCGCATTCCAATTATGACTATTGTACCCTCTTTCTCCCTGGCCTGAGTGAGCAAGAGACCCCTTATCAGTCACTGCTTTAACCCCCTCTTGTCTGGGCAGGGAACAGATGCTTGAGGGTGACATACACACAGAGGTGGGGACAAAACCACAGCTGAACCCCAGAAGCTGTGCGAACAAAGAAGAGAAAGGGAAATTTCTCTGTGCAGCCTCAGGAGCAGCAGATTAAATCCCCACAATCAAGCAGAAGAACCCTGCATCTGTGAAATACCTGAATAGATAACGAATGTTCTCAAATTGAGGCAGTGGACTTTGGGAGCAACTGTAGACTTGGTGTTTGCTTTCTGCGTCTGATTTGTTTCTGGTTTTTACGTTTCTCTCAGTTTAGTTTTTAGTGCTTGTTATCATTGGTTAATTCGTTTATTGGTTTAGTTGCTCTCTTCTTTTTTAAATTTCTTATTTATTGATTTTCCCCCCCTTGTTTCCCTTTTTGTGAGTGTGTGTGCATATGTTTCATTGTGTGGTTTTGTCTGTTTAGGTTTGCTTTTACCATTTGTCCTAGGGTTCTGACTGTTCTTTGTTAATTATTATTTTTTTTTTCTTTTTCTTTTTTTTTTTTTAACAGCTGTGTTGGGTCTTCGTTTCTATGCAAGGGCTTTCTATAGTTGCGGCAAGTGGGGGCCACTCTTCATCGTGGTGCACGGGCCTCTCACTATCGCAGCCTCTCTTGTTGCAGAGCACAGGCTCCAGACGCGCAGGCTCAGTAATTGTGGCTCATGGGCCCAGCTGCTCGGCGGCATGTGGGATCCTCCCAGACCAGGGCTCGAACCCTTGTCCCCTGCATCAGCAGGCAGACTTCCAACCACTGAGCCACCAAGGAAGCCCCTATTATTTCTTTTTATAGAGTGTGTGTGTGTGTGTGTGCGCGCGTTACTTTGTGTGATTTTGTCTAGTTTTGCTTTTACCATTTGGTTTGGGATTCTATCTGGTTTCTTCCCCCCCCCCTTTTTTTTCTTCCTTTTCTTCCGAGCCATGGGGCTGGCAGGGTCTTGGTGCTCCGGCCGGATGTCAGGCCTGAGCCTTCAAGGTGGGAGAGCCAAGTCCACAACACTGGACCACCAGAGACCTCCCAGCCCCACGTAATATCAATTGGTGAGAGCTCTCCGTCTCAACGCTAAGACCCAGATCTACCCAATGGCCAGCAAACTCCAGTGCTGGACACCCCATGCCAAACAACTAGTAAGACAAAAAAACAACCAAACGCATAAGCATAAGGGCTGCCTAAACTCATACTAAGTTCACAGACATGCCAAAACACACCACCAGACACAGCCCTGCCCACCAGAAGATCCAGGCCCACCTACCAGAACCCAGGCACCAGTCCCCTCCACCAGGAAGCTTACACAACACACTGAACCAACCTCACCCATTGGGGGCAGACACCAAAAACAAAAGGAACAAAGAACCCAAAGCGTGTGAAGAGGAGACCCCAAACACAGTAAGTTAAACAAAATGAGAAGACAGAAATATGCAGCAGATGAAGGAGCAAGGTAAAAACCCACCAGACCAAACAAATGAAGAGGAAACAGGCAGTCTAACTGAAAAAGAATTCAGAATAATGATAGTAAAGATGAGCCAAAATCTTGGATATAGAATGGAGAAAATATAAGAAACGTTTAACAAGGACGTAGAAGACCTAAAGAGCAAACAAACAGTGATGAACAACACAGTAAATGAAATTATAAATTCTCTAGAAGGAATCAATAGCAGAATACCTGAGGCAGAAGAACAGATAAGTGACCTGGAAGATAAAATAATGGAAATAACTGCCACAGAGCAGAATAAAGAAAAACAAATGAAAAGAATTGAGGACAGTCTCAGAGACTCTTGGGACAACATTAAATACACCAACACTTGAATTATAGGGCTCTCAGAAGAAGAAGACAAAAAGAAAGGGTCTGAGAAAATATTTGAAGAGATTATAGTTGAAAACTTCCCTAGCATGGGAATGGAAATAGGCAACCAAGTCCAGGAAGCACAGAGAGTCCCATACAGGATAAATACAAGGAAAAACACAGCAAGACATATATTAATCAAACTATCAAAAACTAAATACAAAGAAAAACTATTAAAAGCAGCAAGGAAAAAGCAACAAATAACATACAAGGGAATCCACATATGGTTAACAGCTGATATTTCACCAGAAACTCTGCAAGCAGAAGGGAGTGGCAGGACATATTTAAAGTGATGAAAGGGAAAAACCTACAACCAAGATTACTCTACCCTGCAAAGATCTCATTCAGATTCGATGGAGCAATTACAACCTTTACAGACAAGCAAAAGCTAAGAGAATTCAGCACCACCAAACCAGCTTGACAACAAACGGTAAAGGAACTTCTCTGGGCAGGAAACACAAGAGAAGGAAAAGACTTACAAAAACAAACTGAAAACAATTAAGAAAATGGTAACAGGAATATACATATAGATAAACGTAAATGTAAATGTACCTTAAATGTAAATGGACTAAATGCTCCAACCAAAAGACACAGACTGACTGAACAGATACAAAAACAAGACCAATATATATGCTGTCTACAAGAGACCCACTTCAGACCCAGGGACACATGCAGACTGAAAGTAAGGAGACATAAAAAGATATTCTATGCAAATGGAAATCAAAAGAAAGCTGGAGTAGCAATTCTCATATCAGACAAAATAGACTTTAAAATAAAGACTATTACAAGAGACAAAGAAGGACACTACATAATGATCAAGGGATCAGTCCAAGAAGAAGATATAACAATTGTAAATATTTATGCACCCAACATAGGAGCACCTCAGTACATAAGGCAACTGTTAAGAGCCATAAAAGAGGAAATTGACAGTAACACAATCACAGTAGGGGACTTTAACACCCCACTTTCACCAATGGACAGATCATCCAAAATGAAAATAAATAAGGGAACACAGCTTTAAATGATACATTAAACAGGATGGACTTCATTGATATTTATAGAACATTCCATCCAAAAACAACAGAATACACTTTCTTCTCAAGTGCTCATGGAACATTCTCCAGGATAGATCATATCTTGAGTCACAAATCAAGCCTTGGTAAATTTAAGAAAATTGAAATCATATCAAGTATCTTTTCCGACCACAACACTGAGACTAGATATCAATTACAGGAAAAAAATCTGTAAAATATACAAACACATGGAGGCTAAACAATACACTACTTAATAACCAAGAGATCACTGAAGAAATCAAAGAGAAAATCAAAAAATACCTAGAAACAAATGACAATGAAAACACGACGACCCAAAACCTATGGGATACAGCAAAAGCAGTTCTAAGAGCGAAGTTTATAGCAATACAATTCTACCTTAAGAAACAAGAAACATCTCAAATAAACAACCTAACCTTACACCTAAAGCAATTAGAGAAAGAACAAAAAAACCCCAAAGTTAGCAGAAGGAAAGGAATCATAAAGATCAGATCAGAAATAAGTGAAAACAAATGAAGGAAAAAATAGCAAAGATCAATGAAACTAAAACCTGGTTCTTTGAGAAGATAAACAAAATTGATAAACCATTAGCCAGACTCATCAAGAAAAAAGTGAGAAGACTCAAATCAATCCAATTAGAAATGAAAAAGGAGAAGTAACAATTGACACTGCAGAAACACAAAGGATCAGGAGAGATTACTACAAGCAACTACATGCCAATAAAATGGACAACCTGGAAGAAATGGACAAATTCTTAGAAAAGCACAACCTTCCCAGACTGAACCAGGAAGAAATAGAAAATATAAACAGACCAATCACAAGCACTGAAATTGAAACTGTGATTAAAAATGTTCCAACAAACAAAAGCCCAGGATCAGATGGCTTCACAGGTGAAATCTATCAAGCACTTAAAGAAGAGCTAACACCTATCCCTCTCAAGCTCTTCTAAAATATAGCAGAGGGAGGAACACTCCCAAATTCATTCTACAATGCCACCATCACCCTGATACCAAAACCAGACAAAGATGTCACAAAAAAAGAAAACTACAGGCCAATATCAATGATGAATATAGATGCAAAAATCTTCAACAAAATTCCAGCAAACAGAACCCAACAGCACATTAAAAGGATCATACACCATAATCAAGTGGGGTTTATCCCAGGAATGCAAGAATTCTTTAATATATGCAAATCAATCAATGTGATACACCATATTAACAAATTGAAGGATAAAAACCATATGATCATCTCAACAGATACAGAAAAAGCTTTTGAAAAAATTCAACACCCATTTATGATAAAAACTCTCCAGAAAGTGGGCATAGAGGGAAACTACCTCAACATAATAAAGGCCATACGTGACAAACCCACAGCCAACATCGTTCTCAATGGTGAAAAACTGAAAGCATTTCCTCTTAGATCAGGAAGAAGACAGGGTTGCCCATTCTCACTGCTATTATTCAACATAGTTTTATAAGTCTTAGGCACGGCAATCAGAGAAGAAAAAGAAATAAATGGAATCCAAATCAGAAAAGAAGAAGTAAAACTGTCACTGTTGGCAGATGACATGATACTATACATAGAGAACCCTAAAGATGCTATCAGAAAACTACTAGAGCTAATCAATGAATTTGGTAAAATTGCAGGATACAAAATTAATGCACAGAAATCTCTTGCATTCCTATACAGTAATGATGAAAAATCTGAAACAGAAATTAAGGAAACACTTCCAGTTACCATTGCAGCAAAAAGAATAAAATACCTAGGAATAAACCTAAGAAGACAAAAGACCTGTATGCAGAAAACTATAAGACACTGATGAAAGAAATTAAAGATGATACAAACAGATGGAGAGATATACCTTGTTCTGGGATTGGAAGAGTCAACATTGTGAAAAAGCCTATACTACCCAAAGCAATCTACAGATTCAGTGCAATCCCTATCAAACTGCCAATGGCATTTTTCACAGAACTAGAACAAAAAGTTTTACAATTTGTATGGAAACACAAAGACTCCGAATAGCCAAAGCAATCTTGAGAAAGAAAAATGGAGCTGGAGGAATCAGACTCCAGGGCTTCAGACTATACTACAAAGCTACAGTAATCAAGTTAATATGGTACTGGCACAAAAACAGATATATAGATCAATGGAACAGGATAGAAAGCCCATAGATAGACACACGCACATATGGTCACCTTATCTTTGATAAAGGAGGCAAAAGTATACAATGGAGAAAAGACAGCCTCTTCAATAAGTGGTGCTGGGAAAACTGGACAGCTACATGTAAAATAATTAAATTAGAACACTCCCTAACACCATACACAAGAATAAACTCAAAATGGATTAAAGACCTAAATGTAAGGCCAGACACTATCAAGCTCTTAGAGGAAAACATAGGCAGAACACTCTATGACATAAATTACAGCAAGATCCTTTTTGATCCACCTCCTAGAGAAATGTAAGTAAAAACAATAATAAACAAATGGGACCTAATGAAACTTAAAAGCTTTTGCACAGCAAAGGAAACTATAAACAAGACGAAAAGACCACCCTCAGAATGGGAGAAAATATTTGCAAATGAAGCAAAAGACAAAGGATTAATCTCCAAAATTTACAAGCAGTTCATACAGCTCAATATCAAAAAAACAAACAACCCAATCCAAAAATGGGCAGAAGACCTAAACAGACATTTCTCCAAAGAAGATATACAGATTGCCAACAGACACATGAAAGGATGCTCAACATCACTAATCATTAGAGAAATGCAAATCAAAACCACTATGTGGTATCACCTCACACCAGTCAGAATGCCCATCATCAAAAAAATCTACAAACAATAAATGCTGGAGAGGGTGTGCAGAAAAGGGAACCCTCCTAAACTGTTGGTGGGAATGTAAATTGATACAGCCACTATGGAGAACAGTATGGAGTTTCCTTAAAAAACTAAAATAGAACTTCCCTTTGACCCAGCAATCCCACTACTGGGAATATACCCTGAGAAAACCATAACTCAAAAAGAGTCATGTACCACAGTGTTCACTGCAGCTCTATTTACAATAGCCAGGACATGGAAGCAACCTAAATGTCCATCAACAGATGAATGGATAAAGGAGATGTGGCACATAGATACAATGGAATATTACTCAGCCATAAAAGGAAACTAAATTGAGTTTTTTGTAGTGAGGTGGATGGACCTAGAGTGTGTCATACAGAGTGAAGTTAGTCAGAAAGAGAAAAACAAATACCATATGCTAACACATATATATGGAATCTAAAAAAAAAAAAAAAAAAGGTTATGAAGAACCTGGGGCAGACAGGAATAAAGACGCAGACGTTGAAAATGGACTTGAGGACACGGGGAGGGGGAAAGGTAAGCTGGGATGACGTGAGAGAGTGGCATGGACTTATATATACTACCAAATGTAAAACAGATACCTAGTGGGAAGAAACCACATAGCACAAGGAGATCAGCTTGGTGTTTTGTGACCGCCTAGAGGGGTGGGATAGGGAGGGTGGGAGGCAGACGCAAGAGGGAGGAGATATGGGGATATATGTATATGTATAGCTGATTCACTTTGTTATACAGCAGAAACTAACACAACAATGTAAAGCAATTATAATCCAAGAAAGATGTGAAAAAAAATTTTTTTAATTATAAAAAAGGGCTTCCCTGGTGGCGCAGTGGTTGAGAGTCTGCCTGCTGATGCAGGGGACATGGGTTCATGCCCCAGTCCAGTAGGATCCTGCATGCTGCGGAGCGGCTGGGCCTGTGGGCCATGGCCGCTGGGCCTATGCGTCTGGAGCCTGTGCTCCGCAACGGGAGAGGCCACAACAGTGAGAGGCCCAAGTACCGCAAAAAAAAAAAAAAAAAAAGACGTGGTACATATATACAGTGGAATATTACTCAGCCATAAGAAGAAACAAAATTGAGTTATTTGTAGTGAGGTGGATGGACCTAAAGTGTGTCATACAGAGTGAAGTAAGTCAGAAAGAAAAAAACAAATACCATATGCTAACACATATGTATGGAATCTAAAGAAATGGTTCGGATGAACCTAGGGGCAGGACAGGAATAAAGACGCAGACTAAGAGAATGGACTTGAGGACATGGCGGATGAAGAGGGTAAGCCGGGATGAAGTGAGAGAGTGGCATTGACACATATACACTACCAAATGTAAAACAGATAGTGGGAAGCAGCTGCATAGCACAGGGAGATCAGCTTGGTACTTTGTGACCACCTAGAGGGGTGGGATAGGGAAGGTGGGAGCAAGGCACAAGAGGGAGGGGATATGGGGATATATGTATACATATAGCTGATTCCCTTTGCTATAGAGCAGAAACTAACACAACATTGTAAAGCAATTATATTCTAATAAAGATGTTAAGAAAAAAACCCCGAATACATGGCAAGCCTCTATTATCAATGAATTTCTCTGAAGATTAGAGTTTGAATTTAATTCCAAATAAAAATAAAAATATCTGAAAACTGAATATGGCACTACAAGTAAGTCCAAAATTTCCACTTTGGAGACATTTAAATTTGTTTGAAATTGGATATAATAACACATAATTCTCACAGCTCATCCTGAGGCTTGCCAAACACATAGTTCTAATCTCCTATCTTGACAAAGTGATTAATTCCTTATTCTTTTAAGATCTAGTCTCCTCTTAATATTTACTCTAAATATTATTGTGAAACTGTTCATACTAAATGAACTTTGTTGTTTTGTTGACTTTCCACTATAATGCTACTCCTGCTATTCCACTTTTTGACTGACTTTCCTTTTCACAGTATTAACTAATTATATCTAGAATGCTTTTTATCTACATCTGCTCCCCCTCCAGATTTCAAGTATTCTAGAGGAGAAGAAATATGTTTATCTTCTAGACCTCTGAATGTTCAGCGCCTAACACAGAGTTCAGTCCATAGTAGATACACAATAAATATTTGTTTTGCTTTGCTTTTGTTTTCTATGATGGAAAAGACTTCTGAGCAGACGTTTATGAAGAGTGAGAATGCCTGAAAGAATCACTACAAAGAATGAGAAAGAAAGCTGATAAAGGAAATAGAAGAGACCTGCTAGCAATATTGAGGGCTCAGTCAAGGGTGCTTATCGCAATCAAAAATCACAATTATACCGCAACTAGAGAAACCCACGCACAGCAACAAAGGCCCAATGCAGCCAAAAATAAATAAATAATTTTTTTAAAAAATCACAATTAAACAAGCTAATATGAGAAATAATCAAAAGTACAACAAACTGCAGAAATAAATTCTGAAAGAGTGTAACTATTGTAATTATCAGGTATGGGATAAAATAAGTATGCATATGTTTAAAAAGTAGAAGGTACTGAAAGGTGGACAAATAAAAGAAAACAATTAAAATTGACCAGGCACATGTAAAGGAAAACCAAATAAAACTACTAGAAATGAAAAATATAATAAATGAAAATAGAAATTTGGTATAGGTTAAACAGAAAATTATACAAACCTCAGAAGATAATCAAGGAACCAGAAAAACTAAAGAAATTACTCAGAACACAGCACAGAGAGAAAAAATAACAGAAAATATAAAAAACAAGAATTTCAGGGCTTCCCTGGTGGCACAGTGGTTGCGGGTCCGCCTGCCGATGCAGGGGACGCAGGTTCGTGCCCCGGTCTGGGAGGATCCCACATGCCGCAGAGCGGCTGGGCCCGTGAGCCATGGCCGCTGGGCCTGCGCGTCCGGAGCCTGTTGCTCCGTGGCGGGAGAGGCTGCAACGGTGAGAGGCCCGCGTACCGCAAAAAAAAAAAAGAAAAGAATTTCAGAGACATGAAAAAAAATCTAACAGAAAGACTTATCAGAGATGCAAAAGGAGAGAACAAGAAGAATGGAGAAAAACTATAATTAAAAGTGGCTGAAATTTCTTCAGATTTTAAGAAATATATGATTCTGAGTAGAATAAAGTGAAATCCACATGAAAGACAAAGAGCTGATCTTAGAAGCAACCAGAGAGAAAAAACATAGAAATGAGAAAAAACATAGAAATGATAGCTTCAAAACACTAGAGAGACTATCTTGTCCTAAAGTGAGCAAAGATTTACTAAGCAGAACACAAAAAGTACTAACCATTTAAGAAGATAAAAAAGTTAACCAGACTGTATTAAAATTAAGAACTATGCTCTTCAAAAGACAAACTGAGTGAAAAAGTAACGGAGTAGGAGACAACATTTCCTATAGACATATCCAAAAAAGGATTCATATCCAGAATATATTAAGGAAACCTAGAGAGATAATCTAATAGAAGACATATTTAAATGGAAAAATATTTATGAAAATATGCTCAATTTCCTAAGTTAGACAAACGCAAATTAAAATAAAATGTGGCTCTAATAAACATGGAAAAATACCAAGTACTGGTGAGCTGAGAGCAAGCAGAATTTGCATACACACCTGGTAGAAATACAAATTGGCACAACTGTTTTATAAAACTATTTGGTAGTATATAGTGAGGCTGAACATATGAATACCCTATTACCCAGCAATTACATTCCCAGGTATACATACTGAATGAAAATCCATACACATGTTCATTCACCAAAGCACATGTACTAGAATATTCAAGCAGGGCTCTTAACGATTGCCAAAAATTGAAAACTATCCAAATGCCCACCAAGAGTAAAATGGATGAAGTGTGGCATATTCACACAATGCAATACTCAGAATAAAAAAATATCCAGCTCCCAACAAGGTAAATAACACAACGTCTGGCAATCAATCAAGCATGCAAATAGGCAGGAAAACACAAGCCAAAATGAGAATACTCAACCAAACAAAAGTGAACCCAAACTAACACAAATGCTAGAATTAGCAAACAAGTACATTGAAACAGGTATTACAATATTACATATGTTCAAAAAGATAAGTAGAAGATTAAGTAAGGAAGGAAGATAAGTAAGGAAGATTTTTTTTTAGTGGAACTTTCAGATATATAAACTACAATGTCCAGGATGAAAAATATACTGACTAGGATTTATGGCAGATTAGACATTGCTGAGGAAAAGATCAAAAGATTAGTGAACTTGAAGACACAGCAATAGGAACTATCCAAATTAAAACGCAGAGAGGAAAAAGAATTTTTTTAAAAAATAAAAGCACATCCGTGAGATGTGGCACAATTTCATTCATGCTAATATATGTTCAATTGGAGACCCAGAAGGAGAGGGAAGAGAGGGGAAGACAGAAAAAATATCTGAAGACAAAATGGCTGAAAAAATTCAAAATTGGTGAAAACTATGAAACAACAGATTCAAGAAATTCAACAAAACCCAAGCACAAGAAACATGAAGAAAACTATACTTCACATCATAATCAAATTGTTCCAAACTAGTGATAAAAAAAAAAAATCTTAAAAGTAGTCAAGAAAAAAAAGCCACATTATGTACACAGAAAGATAAGGATGACCTCAGATTTCTCCCTGGAAACAAAATAAACAAAAAGATAGCAGGGCAACATCTTTAAAGCTACTGAAAGAAAAAAAATAATCAACCCAAAATTCTATACCCAGCAAAAATATCTTTCAAAAATGAAAGCAAAACCCTTTTTCAGAGACACAGAAGCTGAAGGAGTATATCACCAGCACACCTTGCACTATAAGAAATGTTAAAATAAGTCTTTCAAGCAGGAAAATAATGGATTTTAGCAGACGGAAATATGGATTCACACAAAGGAATGAAGAACACCAAAAATGATAACTATATGAGCAAGTATATTATTTTTCTTATTACTTAAATCTCTTTAAGTAATTGACTTAAGTAATTGACATTGACTGTTTAAACAAAAATAATAACAATGTATTATGGCATGTATAAGATACAAATAAATAAAATGTATGACACCAGTAGCATAAAGACCAGGAGGAGGGAAGTGAAGTACACTACTCTAAGGTTCTTATACTATATGTGAGCTGGTATAATATCATTGAAGGTAGACTGTGATAAGTTAAAGATATACCCTAAAACCTTAAAGTAACCCAGTAAAATAACACAATAAAAAGTTACAGCTAATCAGCCAACAAAGAGATAAAATAGAAATCAAAAAATATTCAATCTGAAAGAAGGTAGAAAAAGAGGAAAAGGGAACAAAGAGCAGATTTAACAAATAGAAACCAAATAGTGAGATAACAGACAAACCTAACTATATCAATAATCATATAAAATGTGAATACAGGCATACCTTGTTTTTGTTCTTCACTTTATTGTGCTTTGCAAATACTGCGTTTTTTACAAATTGAAGGTTTGTGGTAACCCTGTGTTGTCAGATGATGATTAGCATTTTTTAGCCATAAAGTATTTTTTAATTAAGGTACATATATTATTTTTTTAGACATAATGCTATTGTATACTTAATAGACTATAATACAATATAAACATAACTTTGATATGTACTGGGAAACCAAAAAATTTGTGCAACTTACTTTATTGAAATATTTGCTTTATTGCAGTGGTCTGAAACCAAACCCACACTATCTCCGAGGTTTGCCTGTAGTCTAAACAACTTAATTAAAAGGCAGAGATTATCAGATTGTATAAAAAAGCAAGACCCAGCAATTTACTTCCTACAGGAAACAAACTTTAAATATAAAGAAAATAGATTAAGTGTAAAAGAACATAAAAAGATATACCATATAACCCTAAGCAAAAGAAAGCTTAATATCAGACAAAGTAGATTTCAGACCAAAAAAATATCACCAGGAATAAAGAAGGGTTTTATAATTATAAAGGGGTCAATTCATTAACTGACCATAACAACTCTAAATGTTAATGTACCCAATAACAAAGCTTCAAAATTGAAGAAGCAAAAACTGATAGAATTGCAAGGAGAAATAAACAAATCCACAATTATAGTCAGAGATGTCAATATCCCTCTCATAAAAATTGGTAGAACAAGTAGGACAGAGCAAGAATAGAGAAGACTTGAACTCAACCAACTTGACCTAACTGCCCTTATAGAACATTCCAGTAACAATACATATTCTTCTCAAGCACACAAAGAACATTTACCAAGTTATACCATATTTAGACCATAAAGCAAGTCTCAATAACTTCAAAGAGATTAAAGTCATAAAAATATTTTCTCTGACCACAATGGAATTAAATTAAAAATCAATAACAGAACGAGATCTGGAAATTTTCCAAATTAAGTAATATACCTATAAATAATTGATTGCATCCTGCACACCCTTTCTTACTAAATGGCAAAAGTCATGTTTCAAAAAATTCCAAATTGTGGGATCTTATTTCCACAACATTTGGGCATAATCTTGGCAACATGTGGAATAACGAAGATCCCTGAAAATAGTAAAGATAGTACAAGAACCAAGAGCACGCAAAGGAAGACCCCTTGATACCTTACTTTCATGCCCTTTATGTCCTATAAAAACATCCCTAGGCAAAGCTCCACCCTGGGCTGGTTTCAGTGCAGAAAAAACTTTTATTATTTTCTAGCCTCTGCGCTACCCTCTCTACTTCTTAAAAAGCTTTTTTTCCCCCTTTTTTCCACGCACTATTTTGGGGTTTTTTTGTCCATAGCTTAGAATCATTGTCTATAGATGCTCCTCAGCCCCAAAATTAGGAAGGAGAGAGCCTTATCTCTGTTATTCATGTTAAATCCTTTGGGTCCCTAAGACAGAACTGGTATACTAGAGATAACCACAGATACAGTTTTTCCTTAATGGTCTCTGGGCCCATCATGTCCTGAACCACCTAAGAGAAAATCTGGTGGAGATTGACCAATGCACAGTAAATCTAAAAAGCTGTGAGTACATAATGACACACAGAGAGAAAAGGTTAGCATTAAAATATTTCAAATGCGATAAACAGAATATTATATTTCTGTTGAAGCTATAAAGAAAGTCATGACAAAACAGGGCAATAACCTTAGGACAAGTGTTATGAAATAGAAATTCACCAAAGTCATACCATAATTATAGGATTAATAAACCTTTACATAATATGGGTTTGTATACCCACAATAGGAGAAATAATAAAGAAAATTAGCCCCCCATAATCAATAGACCTTTATGTCATATATTTCAAAAGTTTTAAAACTTCATTAACAACAAAAAAAATCCTTAATACGTGACTTCCACCATGTCATAATCCCTTTGTTTTTCTGAACAAATATTCTAATTCCCTTTTACCTTATCTTGATTATTATGACTCCTGTTATTTTCAAAATGTATATTTAAATCTCTTTTCAAATGTGTATTTGATCTTATTCAGTGTTATTTATCCTGTTTTCAGAATTATACTTGACTCACTAAAATTTGTACGCTTTTAAGTACAAGGGCCTCCCCCTCTCTGAGGATACCAAAAAATTCCTAGAAAGGTGTAAGAAGGTGGTTTGGGGTTAACTCATTAGAAAAGAGAATCTATAAAGTGGATGATAAGAACAGAAATACGATATTCTTCCGGCTAATGATTCATTCCCTTCATTCTGCATGTAGATATTTTTAAACATGAAAAGTCGTATTTCAAAAACTTCTGAGAATACAGTCTTATTTCTACAAAAATACAAGAATGTACTATTACACACTATTTAAAAAGGCAAAGCCAAAGCAAACTAAATGTCTAACAATAGTAGAATGAATAATTTGTGGTAATTCATACAATGGAATATTATACAGCAGTAAAAATAAACTAGAACCTACACATAACATGGACAAATCTTTTTTTTTTTACATCTTTATTGGAGCATAATTGCTTTACAATGGTGTGTTAGTTTCTGCTTTATAACAAAGTGAATCAGTTATACATATACATATGTTCCCATATCTCTTCCCTCTTGCATCTCCCTCCCTCCCTCCCTCCCTATCCCACCCCTCTAGGTGGTCACAAAGCACCGAGCTGATCTCCCTGTGCTATGTGGCTGCTTCCCACTAGCTAGCTATTTTACGTTTGGTAGTGTATATATGTCCATGCCACTCTCCCACTTTGTCACAGCTTACCCTTCCCCCTCCCCATATCCTCAAGTCCATTCTCTAGTAGGTCTGTGTCTTTATTCCTGAACACAGACAAATCTTAAAAACACAACCTTAAAAGCCATAAGCAAGGCACAGAAGCAAAACATAGTTCATTTTCATTTTCAAAAAGGTCAAAAATAGGAAACACTAAATTCCACCACTTTAGGATAGTAGAGTTTTTTGGCATGGGAAGGACTACAGTTGGATAGAAGCACAAGGAGATTAAAACTTATTCATAATGTTGTACTTCTCTTGTCTAATAAAATTTCATTACTATTCTTGAAAGTGTATACACAAGGCTTTTGCCTTCTCTGTATATGAGTAATTCATAATTTTAAAAATGTAAAGATTTTAAATAATATAAAATTATTAAAATAATAAAAATTCATATTCATAATAAAGAAAACAAAGAAGAAAAAGTCCTTCTTCCACTGGATTCTGCCATATCTGCAATATGTCTTATCATGGTACTAAGATAGGCACTTGTTACTATAGGAGAGGTAGATGAAAATAAGACCAATATGCTGAGATTAGCAGAGTAGGAAGATGGACAGAACATGGGTCCTTGATGATGTCACACAGGCACTGATTAACCAACCTAGAGCCATTCCTATGTCAGGACTTCCGCTTGTGAATGATAATAAATACCCTTACTGCTTTTAAGCTATTTTGAAATGGACTTTCTTTTTATTTGATCCAATCACATCCTTTCTAATTTGGTCTCTGTTTATAAGAACCTATACTTCTGTTTTATCATGAATATCATAATGAAATTAATAATTTTGTAATTATTTGTTTAATGTCTCTCATCTACTGGACTGTAAGCTCCTTGAGTGTAAGTACTGTGCCTGCAATACTTTCAGCAGTAACTCCAGTGCCTGGCACGTAACAGGCTCTTAATAAATACTTTTGGAATGAATGAATAACCTTATTCATCTAATCCACTAGTAGCACATACTTGTTTCCAATATTTTTTGTTATTTCAACAAATTTACAATAAACATCCTTGTACAAGTGTTCTACACATATACAGAGAACTTCTCTGGGGTAAATACTTAAAGGTAGAATTGCTAGATACTAAGTTTATATATTATCAATTTTTCTAAGTACTTTCAAATTCATGAAGAGGTTGTACCAAGTTGCCTCCCATCGGCAGTGTTTGAGTTCCTGTTTCTTCACAACCTTGCTAAAATTTGATATCATGAAGCTTTAAAATTTTTGCAAATTTGACAACTAAGAAACAGTATCTCATTTTAATTTGCACTCCCTTTATTACTGTGGTGAACATTTTCTTATGTTTGGCCACTCAAGTTTCTACTTTAAAAGCACCTGTTCATTTCCTTGGCTCATTTTTTTTTGAATTGTCCATGTTTTTCATATTATTTTGTAGTTTCGTATTATTTTGGAGACTAATCCTTTGTCCAAGATATAGATGAAGAGATAACAGATGGACAGATCTTCAATGTACGCACACATACACACACACAAACACACATACATATACCAATACAGAGAGAGAGAAAAAGAGAATGAGAGAGCATATACAAATATCTTCTCTCTCTGTCTTGTTTCTAAACTTTTTTATGGTGTCTTTCGTGATGCAGATTTTTAAATTTTTATTTGGTCAAATACATCAATATTTTCCTATATAGGCTGTGTTTTTATGTTTTATAAAAGCAGTTCTTCTCTACCCTGATATCATAACCAATAAATCTTTAAAAGAATACGCTTTGGGGAATTCCCTGGTGGCGCAGTGGTTAAGAATCCATCTGCTAATGCAGGGCACACAGGTTCAATCCCTGGTCTGGGAAGTTCCCACATGCCACGGAGCAACTAAGCCCATGTGCCACAACTACTGAGCCTGTGCTCTAGAGCCCACGAGCCACAATGCCGTGCCACAACTACTGAAACCCGCGTGCCCTAGAGCTCACGCGCCATAACTACTGAGCCCACGCACTGCAACTACTTAAGCCCGTGTGCGATAGGGTCTGCATACCACAGCTACTGAGCCTGCATGCTGCAACTACTGAAGCCTGTGCACCACAACAAGAGAAGCCACCGCAATGAGAAGCCCGCACACCACAACAAAGAGTAGACCCTGCTCGTCGCAACTCGAGAAACCCCGTGCATCGCAATGAAGACCCAATATAGCCAAATAAATAGAATACACTTTGGCTTTCATGCATAACAAAGAGCCACACTCAGTAAATGCAGGTGAGCTGCTGTTAATTTTACTGCTTTTACTTTTCTATCCTTACCACTCCAGTGAAACTGATCTCTCAAAAGTCATCAGCAATTTCTCATTGACAAATCCTACAGCCTCTAATCAGGTTTTTTCCTGCTTAACCTCTTTTGAGCATTAGGCACTTTGTCCCAACTTTTCTCCTGAAAATCTCTTTCCTTCAGTCTCTATGATAAAATACTATCATGGGTTTTGTCCTATATATTGCCTACTCCTTCTCAATTTCATTCACTGATTCTTCTTCATCAGTAGATCCTTAAAGATGAATATTCTCCACCTATACTTTCCATCAATGTGACCTTATTCATTAGCCTCAAATGAAACTGAAAATAACTAGCCAACCAATTCTAAACCACCTACTTCATTCAGACTGTTTACTTCTGAACGGCCTACTTCAAACACTACATGTCCCTGCAAAATCCACGCTTCCTCTAGTATATCACATTTGGTTACTAACACTACCTATAATCCAAGATAGTAGTCTTTAAGTATTCTTTATCTTCTCTCTCTCATGACCTCAAATCCAATCATTTGTCAGATGCTATGGTGTCTACCTTAAAATATCTCAAGTCAATCCTCTCCATTTCCACTGCCCTATATCAGAGTCATCGTATCTTGCCTGATAACTGACTTCCAATGGTTCTTCTACATTGCTATCAGTTATTTTTCTAAAGCATGTATTTAGTTATGATTATCATATGCTCCTTCTGGGCAAGATCAATGTCCTAGCTAGCATGTTCTCAATACATGATCACTGAAAATAATTAAATGAATTCTGGTATTTTGTTGTTCAAAAACCTAGGATAATAATAACCATTGTAGTTAAGAAGCTGGGTACACCACCCCCTATCTCTCTGATAACTTAGAAAATTTGCTTGAACCAAAAATTCTGTGACATGTAGAAGTTCAAGCTAGCCCCCCCAGATTTCTGTTAATTCTACACAGCTTAAACTCTCTTGGTTCCTCCCCTCCCTCTTCTAACTCCTACAATGATATGAGATGCCTTTTTCATTCCAGATGCCAAATCCACACCCCCTTTCCAAAAGAACTTTTCCTACACCAAGCATTTCATAAACTTACCTGACTTTACTGAAGACCAGAGCACATCAAGGAAACTTCTCAGTGGACATGCAGAATCCAACCATCTTTCTGGCTCGCTCTCCTTTCTCCCTCCCGAGCCCCATACCCTTGTCTTTCCCTGTATCCCGACTCTTAGTCCAAAACAAAACAGTCTTCTATTTGTCTCATGTGTATCTCCTATATCATTTACTTTTCATCTCTTGAGTTGAGGACCCCCAAGAATCCATTTACTGCTCAAAGTATTTCTTCCAAAAAATATATAATGCTATCCTTAAAAAGAATTCTAATAACTTTTTCTCACATTCCTTTTATCATGAATAATAATATCATTTAGAATGCTTACATGTACGAGGCATATCACTAAACGCCTACGAAATAGGTATCATTAATACTTAGGGAAATTACATAACTTGCCAAAAATAACAACTAATCAGCAAAAAGAACCAAAATTCAAACCCACATATGTCTCATCCCAAAGCCCATACTCTCCTCTGCCTGTAAACAAATGACCTAACTCTTCAGCACAGCATTCAAGATGCTCCTCCATAATTTGATCCTTTTCATAATTCTCTCCCACCATAGTTACACTGGACACTTCTGTTTCCTATATATACTGTCTAACATCTCAGTGCTATTGCTTTCATCATGCCATTCTATTTACCTAAAATGCATGCCTTCTTTATCCATCAACTTCCTACTCATCTTTCAAGAATACTGTGAGGACTCAATGAGTTAATACATGTAAACTACTTAAAAATCCTGTCTGGCATATTATAAATACTCAATAAATGTCAGCTGTTACTATTACAAACCATTTAGGCTTTAGACAATTGCTGATGTGACCAAAAAAGATCAACCAAAAAATGAATACAAGCCTTGATAATCACATACTGTCACATACATTCTTCCCCTCTCCTCTCTCTCACACACACACAAACACACACAAAACACACACACTCATACATACAAAATACCAAGCAAAGACATATAGTACAAAGAATGCCAGTATTAAAATGAAACATAGTCTTGGTTTAAAATTCAACTCTGTCATCTAATACCTGTGTGATTTTGGACAAATTATTTAACTTCTCTAAACTCTGGCTTTCAAACACATAGGATAGGGACACTTAAATCTACCTTGTAGGCTTGTTGTGAGAATTAAAGACATTTCCCAAAGAGTTTAGCATGATGCTTGACACATAGTAGGCACTCAATAGGGGACATAAATTATTAAAAGAAAATATATGATAATTATAGAAAGGATGAACATATATGAAAATTCAGAAACATCAAATACAGTAAATAATTCCAGAAATTGGAGCATCCTTAAGAATTGTAAAACTTACCATTTTTTACGTTAACTAACGTGATACTTTAAGTTATTATCATATACTTTAAAATTATCATCAGAGAACTTGATAAAGAATATTAAGATATTGATTCAAATAATATTTACTTAGCACTCATATGGTAAGTCCAAAATTATGAGGGATATAACAAATGGTGTATGACGGTATGAACTTTATTTTCAAGGAATTCACAAGAAACCCAAACCATATGGCAGTATTTTATGTGTTACATAAAATACAGGTTTTTAAAAGATATATTCCAAAACATAGGCATAAAAAGTAGAATGGCGGTTGCCAGGGGCTGAAGGGAAGGGAGGAATGAGGAGTTATTGTTTAATGGGTACAGAATTTCAGTGTTACAAGATGAAGAGTTCTACAGATGAATGGTGATGATGGTAGCACAACATTATGAATGTATTTAATACCACTGAACCGTACACTTAAAAATGACTAAGATGGTAAATTTTGATATGTGTATTTTACCACAATAAAAATAACTGGAAGTAAAAAACAAAAAGAAATATGTCAGAAGTAGGTTAATCTGGAAATAAAATAATGAAAACAATTACACAATGAATTTCTACAAAGATTTTTAAATGGATTACAAATTTAGCACTTACCTTCATATTTAAAATGGTAACACTTTCCAAGCAATAATACAGGGGAATTTCTACTAAAATATGTCTTTGTTTTCAACACCCAACCTAAATGAGAAAAAGAGAAAAACAGTTTTGCAATTAAAGGATTTCAGACTAAAAGTTCAGCAGCATTTTCTTTTATTTAATTTCAAATCACCAATTCTCAATTATGGATGTGCATTTTTTACAAGTGTAGCAAAAGTATTTTGACAATGAACTGAAAATACAGGCCACTTATGCTACTTTCAAATAAAGCAAAATATTTTAACCACATTCTGCCCACTTAAAGAATATGGCAGAGAAAAAATTTTAGTTTTAATTTATTTTCAAACAGATCACAATGTTCTTATGGTATAAAAATTAAAAGGTACAAATTCTACTCCAGTTTCCCTGACACAAACCTCTTTTCCCAAAGGCAACAAATTTTACCAATTTCTTATATCTTCTTCCATTTTAGATATTTTAAAGGTTTAAAGTATTTGAATATTCCAGTGAAGTAATTTAGGGAAAAGATCACACAGTACACTAATGCTTATGATAAAAGTGGATCTCTGAAGTTTCCTAGGGAAATCTGTTTTTACCCCATCATTTCAGCCAAATGAGGATTTCTGAAAGTGATGTATAAAGCTTTCAGACATTTTCATCTCAATTTTCCACCTTCCAATCCCCAATCCTCAACTCTTAGTTGCAAACTCTAATTCTTCCAATTTTCTTCCTACTAAACTGTCTATATCTAAAAGGAACTATCCTTTTGGTTTTTTACGATGCCATTAATAGTTCTCAATTTCCTAAGAAAAGTACTTGTCCATTACATTCCTGAATATTCCTAAGTGTATGAAATTTCTGAGTGCTAATGGCAGACTTTAAAGCAGCTCCTAAAATGCAAGTACATATAAATAAAAAGAATCTGAAATTGGGAGTTAAGAGACTTAGGTCTAGTCTTAAGCAGGCCAACATTTATATTTAACAGAGTTGTTACAAAATTTTAAATGAGTGATATTTTTGAAAGTGCTCCCTTAAGTACTATAATACAAATAAGCATAAAGAACAAGTAAATTAAAATATGTATTTATAATAAAAATCATGCAAGTATCTGAGTTTGGTAGTGAAAAATAAAGAATGGAGGGACTTCCCCGGTACTGCAGTGGTTAAGAATCTGCCTGCCAATGCAGGGGACACAAGTTTGATCCCTGGTCCAGGAAGATCCCACATGCTGTGCAGCAACTAAGCATGTGCACCACAACTACTGAGCCTGTGCTCCAGAGCCCGCGAGCCACAAAACTGAGCCCGCGTGCCACAACTACTGAAGCCCGCGCACCCTGGAGCCTGCGCACTGCAACTACTGAGCCCACATGCCACAACTACTGAAGCCCGCATGCTCTAGGGCTCGCGTGCCACAACTACTGAGCCTGCATGCTGCAACTACTGAAGCCTAGAGCCTGTGCTCCGCACCAAGAGAAGCCACTGCAAGTGAGAAGCCCAAGCACCACAATGAAGACCCAACACAGCCGAAAAAAAAAGAAAGAATGGAAAGTCAAATACAGTAATCAGGCTTTGGATTACTGCAATACTCCCCCAAAATGGCTTATCTGTAATCAGTTTTTCCCCACTCTAGCATATGCCACATATCCCTGCCAAATTAATCTCCCTGTGGCTCAGCTTTGATTAGGTAACTTGTCTGCTCAAAAACCATCCTCAATGATTCATTACCTAACAGATTTATAATGAACTTCTCTGTGATACTAAAGACTTTCCACAATATGATACAAATTACCTTTACAGCCATCTTTTCCACTACTTCTCATCTATACTCAAAGTGGGCTTTACTATTTGGTTCATACTATTCCATAACAAAAATATCCTCCCCAATATCAGCCCATTTAAATCCACTTAAATCTTCTTCTTCTGACTCAAACACACACTTCTAAGACATCTTTTCCTTTTCCCACCTATCTCTCATTCTCTTCTCTGAACTCCAATGGGAAAATAGTATTTACTTACCATCTATTTTACACTAGGAACTAAGCTAGGTGCTTTACAGACATTGTTTCATAGGAGTATTATTAGTACCATAGGAGTATTTTTAGTACCATACGAGAATGATTCTAATCCCCAAAATGATAACAATTCCCTCTCCCCAAAAGGCAGTATTTCCAAAGCAAATCCTAAGAACTTCATAAAAACAACCTCAAAAACTAACAAACAAAAAACCTTTAAGGAGGAACTTCTCTCTTTCTCCCTATGCTTTACCCTCTACCTGTATACCCTCTTACCAGTCACCAGTCCTTCCGAAAGAAAAGAAAGGTGAATCTGACAAGTCAGAGCCTGAGGCTCTACAACGATCTACATTTTACACGAGCAATGAGTTATACTGCACACAGCAGGCAGAAGTTGTCTCTTAATGGCTAGGCTAGAATTGACATAGCTTCATTTCTAACTCATTCTATTGGTTGATATGAGACACAAGCCAGCCCAGATTCATATGAGAAAAGAGACAACACAAGATGTGATTCACTGAGGACCGTCTTTGGAGTCTAGCTACCATAAACAAAATGTTACCAAAAAACCGATAGTCCATTAAGTTAGCAATCTGAAAATCACAAGTCAGGCTTTAAAAGATGCAAACAAGCCAAAGAGCATAGAAATAGTAGAGATAATAATGATTTTCTGGAGGAACAGAAACACCCAGAAGGATGATTTACTTCTTAATATTTTAAAAAGGAAATCAAGTTTACATACCTCATAAAGACATGTAAATGTGGGGGGGGGGAAGCAAAAATGAAACATTTTTGAAAAGAAAGTAAGGTCCAGTTTTGTTAAGTGCTATGCCATTTCTAGTTCCATCTTTATATAATAATATTGACATTGATAAAAAGTATTCCTAAATTATGTTCAGTGTATTCAGAGAACAGCAAGAATAGGGAGCAAGGGAGGCTGGGTTTGAATACAAGTTTCAAGACTTACCTAGATATATGACCTTGAATATGTCACCTAATCTCAGTTTTCTAATTTTCAAAAAAAGAATACCTTAGAAACATATTAGATTTAAATCTCAGAAAGATATCTAACTCAGAAAGATGAAATTTAAATGAGAAGGTACATAAACTACAACATACTAGTGGGTGCTCAATCGATTTTAATCCTTCTTAAACCATCCATACTACACAGACTCTAAACAATGAAAATACATTCAACATTTTAGAATAATTTTCACCAATAAAAATAAAACTAAAATACTACTCTATAACTTAAAACTATCTAGAACATGTAGTTACCCTGAACAATCTGTTCTTCAGAGATTAGGGATTACCATAATCTTATGATGTCCACTTAAATATCTAGATAGGGAAAGCTACACATATGTAAATAATAGGTTAAATAACAATTCCTAGGTCACTACTGAAATGTGTTGAGTACCTGTATGACAATGTTCAGACCTTATAAATGAAATCTTCACCACATAACCTATCCATCAGATTAAATGGTTGAAAAAGAACATAAGCCTCTGTTTGCAGATGACATGATTTACACACAGAAAATCCTAAAGAATCCAAAAAAATTATTAGAATAAAAGAGATTATCAAGTTTACAAGATACAAGATCAAATCACAAAAATCAATTGTATTTCTATATACTAGCAATGAAGAGTCTAAATGAAATGAAGAAAATTCATTTTAAAATAGCATTGAAAAGAATAAAATACTTAGGAATAACTTTAACAAAAGAAGTGCCAAGACTTGCACACAGAAAACTACAAAACATCATTGAAAGAAATTAAAGACCTAAATAAATGGAAAGACATCCCATGTCCATGGATTGGAAGACTTAATATGGCAATACTCTGTTAATATGCCAATACTCTGAAAATTGATCTACAGATTTCACTAAAATCTATATAAAAATCCCAGCTGGATTTCTTGCAGAAATTGATAAGAGGATCAAAAATTCATATGGAAAATGCATGGAATCCAGAACAGTCAAACAATCTTGGAAAAGAAGAACAAAGTTGGAGGAATCATACTTTCCAATTTCAAATTTTACAAACAGCTAAAGTAATCAAGAGAATGTTCTACTACCATAAGAACAAACATACAGATTAATGGAATAGAATTGAGAGTCCAGAAATCAATCCTTACATCTATGGTCAACTGATTTCGGATAACTGTGGCAAGACCAGTCAATGGAAAAAGAATATTCTTTTAAACAAACGGTGCTGAGACCAGATAGCCACATACAAAGAATAACGTGGAACCTCTACCTCACATCATATGCAAAAATTAACCTGAAATGGATCAAAGACCTAAATATAAGAGCTAAAAAGATAAAAACTCTTTAAAGAATAGGTGCAAATCTTCATGACCTTGATTTAAGCAACAGTTTCATAAATACAACATCAAAAGCACAAGCAACAAAGGGAAAAAAAATAGGTAAACTGGACCTCATCAAAAAGTAAAAGTTTTATGCTTCAATGGACACTATGAAGAAAGTGAAAAGACAATCCAAGAATGGGAGAAAATATTTGCAAATCATATATCTGCTGAGGGATTTTTATCTAGAATATATAAAGAACTCTTACAACTCGATAATAAAAAGACAACCCAATTTTAAAACATGCAAAAGATTTGAATGGACATTTCTTGAAAGAATATATACAAATTACTAATAAATACATAAAAAGAAGATTAACTTCATATGTTCATCAGGGAAATGCAAATCAAACTCACAGTGAGATACTTCACACTCCCTAGAATGGGTCTAATTAAAAAGATAGATATTAACAAGTATTGCTGACGATGTGGAGAAATTCAAACCCTCAAACATTTCTGGTAGGAATGTATAATGGTGCAAACAGTTTGGAAAACAGTTTAGTAGTTCCTTAAAAAGTTAAACTTAGGGTAAACATATGATCCAGCAATTCTACTCCTAGGTATATACTCAAGAGAACTGAAAACATATGTTTACACAAAAACTTGTATACAATATTAATAGCAGCATTATTCATATAGCCAAAAAGTGGAAACCACCCAAACATCTATCAACTAATGAGTGGGTAAAGAAAATGTGATATATCCATACAATGAAATATTATTCAGCCGTATAAGAGAATGAAGTACTGATATATACAGGCTACAACATGAATTAACTTTCAAAACGTTATGTCAAGTGAAAGGAGTCAAAAACAAAAGGCCACAAGTTATATGATACCATTTATATGAAATGTCCAGAATAGGCAAATCCAGAGAGGCAAAAAGTAGACTGGTGGATGCCAGGGATTGGAGAGAGGTGGGGAGGAATAGGGAGTAGTTGCTAATGGGTACAAGGTAGCCTTTGGGGGTGATGAAAATGTTCTGGAATTAGATAGTGATGATGGTTGTACATTCCTGTGAGTGTACTAAAAACCACTGAATCATACACTTTAAAAAGGTAAATTTTAGTAGTATATGATTTAAATCTCAATTTTTCAAAAAATTAATGTCTATAATCTTCAAAATACAATGTCAAGTTATTATCAAGTTTTAACTGCCTAAATAGCTAGCTGGCCATGACTTCCAGTGAACCAGGAACCAACAGCCAATTGTGTTTTACTTGAATTTACACTGTTAAGGGGTTTTACTAAATTTTATCATTCCTATCTTATGGATATGAACTTCTTCCGGTTGAAACTGGTTCTGCTGAGTATTTCTCCATCTTTGAAGGATTTTTCATCTCCAATTTGTTTCTAGTCTTAAGTGGGCTTCAAAACCACCATATGATCCTTATTGGATTTGTATGCAAATCAAGAGTAACTAAGTTATAGAAATAAGGATCTGAGTGTGTTCCTAGAAGAAAGTCATACGCATCAGCATGTGAACTTTAAATGGTCTGCTTTGTGCGTTCAGAGGTCTATTTTGCTTGCTTCCTGGTTCATACATGAGGTTGCCTGATGCTGAGTCTGAAAACCTGAGGTATTATCATCACCTGAATAAATTCTATCTTCTTTGGAATTTTCTTTTTTAAAGGACCACATGATATGCCTGAGTTTCTAAGTAATGTTTATGATGGTATTTGGCTCTTTCTTCAGGTAGTATTCTTATCTACATTCCTTACAGAAATATTTCATTCAAAGAGAATCTCAACAATTGTCAGTGACTTAATACAGGAGATAATACATGTCTTCAAATATTTCTTTGGATTTATACAATTTTCAAATCTTGATACTTACTATATTTCATGTTGTTCCAAGCAGATATAAATTTAGTTTTCAGCTTGTCAACTTCATCTGTTCCTGTGGCCTCCATATTCAGATTCTAAAGAAAAAGCCATCACTTGATTGCATTCTTCTGTAAGTTTAGACTTTTGTTCTGACATAAAGAAAAGAAGTTAAAGAAAAATAAGTAATGAGTATGTATTATATGGTGCACTATCTGCTAAAGTTACTTAAGTGATTAAATACAACTTGAATTGGAAATGAGCAAACCAATTTTTCATTTTACAGAATAGAATACAATATACTCTATAAATATTTTAATTACAAAATATATTTTATTGTTGCATATTTTATATACAACAATAAAAATTATCACACAAAACCAAACAATAAACTCCCCCAGACACTCACAATTAAGAACAATAACTTAGTAACACAAGTCAGTTTTGATGAGACTATTCAAGACTTGTTTCATGTGTAATCAGAGAGTGTGATTTGAAATCATATAAGAAGTGGCAATTATCTTCAGAATGGAGGCTTCCACTTATATTGATTAAGTCACTACTTTCATATAAAGCCTAGTTTTTTTTTTAATTAAGGCATTTCCTATATTTCCAATACATCCTTGCTTCCTACTGCAGCACTTTTTAAAAAATCAAATGGCTTAAATTTACAAGACAATGTTTTCTTACTTTAAAATAAGAATAAATGTAGCTTATAAGTATTTAACTTACTTGAGGGAAAACTGAGATACGTGATATGTAATCTGAAAGACGAACAAATTATAACTGAAAATGTTTGAGCTTATTTGAAATAATTCACAAACAGTTTTCTTTTCAAGAAAAGAATGCTACACAGAACATTACCCTTTCAGGGTTATAAATATCAACTCAAAGGTATTGATACATTTGTTTCTCTGACAATAGGCATTCCATTTTATAATATGTATTAGAAGCTACTAATTATACATTATAACTGTGACAGATGAAAGCATGGTTCACTGGAAGAATTTAAAAAGCCAATGCAACTAAGAACAGAATCCAAAAAAGTGGCATGAGATGTGGCTATTGGGTTAGACAGTGGCCAGAGCACACAGGGCCTTGTAGACCATGTTAAGGGTTTTGTTCTTTATCCAAAGAGCAACTGGTTCCAAACAGGAATATCAGATTTTGTGGGTTTGTTTGGTTTTTTTGACTCCAACACAGAGAACAGATTGAAAAGGGACAAGAGTAAAGGGTGAAAGTTTACTACTATTGTACAGAATGAGGAGAGAGATGGTAGCTTGGACTAGAGCAGTGGAGATGGAGAGAAATGGACATATGAAGAAACGTCAAGAAATCATTAGGTCTCAGTGAGAAAATGGATGTGAAAGGTGAGAAAGAGGAATATGTCAAAGATACACCCAGGTTTCTGGCTTGTGAAATTAAATAGTTGGTGCCAATCACTTAAATAGGGAACATTAAATTAGGGGGACTTCCCTGGTGGCTCAGTGGTTAAGAATCCGCCTGCCAAAGCCGGGGACACGGTTCAATCCCTGGTCCAGGGAGATCCCACATGCCGCGGAGCAACTAAGCCCATGTGCCACAACTACTGAGCCTGCACTCTAGAGCCCAGAAGCCACAACTACTGAGCCCATGTGCCACAACTACTAAAGCCCACGCACCTAGAGCCTGTGCTCCACAACAAGAGAAGCCATGGCAATGAGAAGTCTGCACACTGCAACGAACAATAGCCCCCGCTCACCACAACTAGAGAAAGCCCGTGTGCAGCAAAGAAGACCCAACACAGCCAAAACTAAATAAAATTTTTTTAAAAATTATTTTAAAAAATAGGGAGCATTAGGAGAAGGGCAGGTTAGAGGGAGAAGATCATGAATTGGATTTATGTGGAGTTTGAGATGGCTCTGAGATATAGTAGGGAATCACTCATTTTTATTTAATCACTCGATAAATTATTGCCAGGCACTGTTCTAGGTAGTGCAGATATAGCTTAGGGCAAAGGGAGTAAAATACTTGCTTTCATGATGCTTACATTCTAGACATTCTAGAGAGGGCAACAAGGCAGTTGGATATATAGCTCTGGAGCTCAAAGGTGAGGTATGGGTGAGAGCTATTAATTTGAGAATTGTTGATATACAAATGAAGAGTTAGAGCTATAAACATGTTTCTCAAGGATTCTGCCTCATCCATGATGGCACCCCAGCCTTGAGGATGATATTCAAAGTCCTTCATGAAATCACATCTGCCCACTTACTCAGCTTTCTCTCTTGCCACTCCCTCACATGCACTATATACTAAAGCCATTTTTAATATTAATATTAAAGCTTCCTAAACTTGACATGCTAATACCTCCATGCCTTTGCATGTGCTCTTCCCTCCACCTACAATGCCTTCCTGCTCACCCTCACTTTTTGACTGTCTTATTATCATGAGTCCCTAAGACCCAGCTTAAGTTTCTCCTCCTCTGGTAAGATTAGTAAAATTTTTACCCTCCTCCCAACCTCAAACTAAGACAGAAGTCCCTCTTCTTAGCTCCTTAGGAGCCTATGTCTTCCTCTATCACAGCACTCATCACACTGTATTGTAATAACTTGCTTCTTACCTGCCTCTTACACCAGACAGTAAACTTTTCAAATGTCCTTAAGTTCTGCCTGGCACACAATTGTTTCTCAAAATGTTTATTAAATGAATCAGTGAACTGATAAATTATGAAAAATAAGCAGTAGTCTTACCTGCTGTAATTAGAATTCTTTAACTGACAACTAGAATAAAGAAAAAAATTTCCTCCCAAAAGTGCATTATTTAACAAAATTTGGAAAAGCAAGAAGGAGAAAAGTTTATAAAATGTGTGATTATATATAGTGCATCCACATGATGGGTTATATATCCATTAAAAATGCTTACAAAGAGTCTGTGAAAATGGGGAAACACTATGCAAAATCTAAAACTTTATGTACTACACAATACTATCTGGGGGCTGAGGGGGAGGTGAAGGAGTAAAAAAAAGTATACCAAATTGCTAACAATAGTTTCCCTGACAAATTGCGTATGGCTACTTTTTTTTTTTATCACTATTGCTCACCTTTTCCAAATCTTATACAAAGAACACACGTAATTTTTAGAATTTAAAAAGTTTATTTTTAGGGACTTCCCTGGTGGTCCAGTGGTTAAGACTCCGAGCTCCCAATGCAGGGGGCCCTGGTTCTATCCCTGGTCAGGGAACTAGATCCCGCATGCTGCAACTAAGAGCCCACATGACGGAACTAAATATCCTACATGCCACAACTAAAAAGATCCCGAATGCCACAATGAAGATCCCATGTGCCACAACTAAGATGAAGCACAGCCAAATGAATGAATATTAAAAAACATATATAAAGTTTATTTTTAAAAAGCCACCAACCATGAATCTTCTAAATACAAAATGTTTAAAATAAGAGAATGTAAGGAACTTCCATACTGTTCTCCATGTGGCTGCACCAATTTACATTCCCACCAACAGTGCAGGAGGGTCCATTCTTCTCCACACCCTCTCCAGTGTTTAACGTTGGTAGACTTTTGGACGATGGCCATTCTAACCAGTGCGAGGTGATACCTCGCAGTTTTGATTTGCATTTCTCTAATAATTAGCAATGTCAAACATCTTTTCATGTGCCTTTTGGCTATCTGTATGTCTTCTTTACAGAAATATCTATTTAGGTTTTCTGCCCATTTTTTGATTGGGTCATTTGTTTTTTTTATATTGAGCTGTATGAGCTATTTGTATATTTTAGAGATTAATCCCTTGTCAGTCACATAATTTGCAAATATTTTCTCCCAATCTGTAGGTTGTTTTTTCATTTTGTTTATGTTTTCCTTTGCTGTGCATATACTTTGATTTAATTAGATCCCATTTGTTTCTTTTTGTTTTTATCTCCATTACTCTAGGAGACAAATCCAAAAAGATATTGCGATTTATGTCAAAAAGTGTTCTGCCTATGTTTTGGGGTTTTTTTTTTGTTTTGTTTTGTTTTATTTTATTTTTTGGCTTCATTGGGTTTTTGTTGCTGCACGTGGGCTTTCTCTAGTTGTGGCAAGTGGGGGCTACTCTTCCTTGTGGTGCACGGACATCTCATCGTAGTGGCTTCTCTTGTTGCAGAACATGGGCTCTAGGCACACGGGTTTCAGTAGTTGCAGCACACAGGCCCTAGAGCGTGCAGACTTCAGTAGTTGTGGCACGCGGGCTCAGTAGTTGTGCCTTACAGGCCCTAGAGCGCAGGCTCGGTAGTTGTGGCACACGGGTTTAGTTGCTCCACAGCATGTGGGATCTTCCCAGACCTGGAAAGATCAAATCTGTGTCCCCTGCATTGGCAGGCAGATTCTTAACCACTGTGCCACCAGGGAAGTCCCTCTGCCTGTGTTTTCCTCTAGGAGTTTTATAGCATCCGGTCTTACATTTAGGTCTTTAATCCATTTTGAGTTTATTTTTGTGTGTGGTGTTAGAGAGTGTTCTAATTTCATTCTTTTACATGTAGCTGTCCAGTTTTCCCAGCACCACTTACTGAAGAGACTGGAGGTTCTTTAAAAAAACAAAAATAGAACTACCATATGACTCTGCAATACCACTCCTGGGCATATATAGGGACAAAACTAATTCGAAAGATACATTCACCCTAATGTTCACTGCAGCACTATTTACAATAGCCAAGATATGGAAGCAACCTAAATGTCCATCAACAGATAAATGGATAAAGATGTGATACATATATACAATGGAATATTACTCAGCCATAAAAAAGAATGAAATAATGCCATTTGCAGCAACATAGATGGACCTAGAGATTATCATATGAAGTGAAACAAGACAAACATCATATGATATCGCTTATATGTGCAATGTAAACAAAAATGATACAAATGAACTTACATAAAGAACAGAAACAGGGCTTCCCTGGTGGTGCAGTGGTTAAGAATCCACCTGCCAATTCAGGGGACACGGGTTCGAGCCCTGGTCCGGGAAGATCCCACATGCTGCGGAGCAACTAAGCCTGTGTGCCACAACTACTGAGCCTGTGCGCCACAACTACTAAGCCCGTGAGCCACAACTACTGAAGCCTGCGCACCTAGAGCCTGTGCTCTGCAACAAGAGAAGCCACCACAATGAGAAGCCCATGCACTGCAACCAAGAGTAGCCCCCGCTCGCCACAACTAGAGAAAGCCTGCAGGCAGCAACGAACACCCAACACAGCCAAAAATAAATAAATTTATTAAAAAAAAAAAAAAGAAAGAACAGAAACAGACCCACAAACAAAGAAAACAAACTTATGGTTACCAAAGAGGAAAGGGGCGGGGGAGGGATAAATTAGGAGTTTGGGATTAACATATACACACCACTCTATAAGAAATAACCAACAAGGACCTACTATATAGCACAGAGAACTATACTCAATATTTTGTAATAACCTATAAGAGAAAAGAATCTGAAAAAATAGACCTATGTATGTATGTATAACTGAATCACTTTGCTGTAAACTTGAAATAACATAACATTGTAAATCAACTATACTTCAATAAAAATGAATAAATTAAAAAATAAAAATAAGAGAATGTACATGCATGTATTTTCTTTCCAAGTCAGAAAGAAAGTAGGCCACAGGGAGGACCTTGGTTCAAAGGGTTCCCAATACCAGCTACCAGGAACACTCTGGACAGTCCTTAGCAACAGTGTGAAAGTCAACATGCCTTTCAAGTGTGCTGGGGGAAAATGAAGACAAAATGAGACATTTTCTATGGGGAAAGTCTGTATATTAGATAAAGACTCCTAAATAAATAAATAAATAAATAAATAACCAAGGTAAGATGCTGTGACAGATACAGAAATTAATGAGACCAATATACTAACCTCAAGGAACTCAGAGTGCAATAAATTGTTAAATTATTCTTTTACTGTTATTTTTACTTCAAACTCCTGCTACTTATAGACTATTTACTCAGAGTAATTTACCCCAAACTTGAAACATTTGAAATGTTTTTGGAACATCTCAACTATTTTATAAGAATTCATTTATTGTCATTGTTATATAGAGTACATGAAAAGAATAAAATTATTATCATAAGGTCAAATTAACTAAGCTGTTATTAGTTTAACAATTCAGTATAGTTACTTTCCATATAACTAAAATTGAATTCTAATCTTCTATAAAGACAGAAACCCACTTTATTTCCATAACAAAAATTTAAATGGCTGTTTCTAAAAATCCTAACTTTTTAGAGCAGAGACGATTTTGAAAGGTGATCCCTCGAACCATATTAGAAAGTACTATAAACTAAAACACTTTAAAAAGGAACCAAAAATTCCTAATGAGGAAAGGATTTTCCTTACTGCATATTAAAACACATTATAAAACTACAGTAATTAAGTTAATACTTAAATTTATTGATCTTATTAGCAAAGGATGACACTGAGTAAAACATAACAGGGAGTACAGAAATAAATCCAAATATATTTGAGAATTTAGTGACTGATACAAGAGATATTTCACATCAGTGAGAAAAGATAGCTGATTTAGTAAATAGTACTGGAATAATAAGCTAGCCAGTTTAAAAATAAAGCTACCTCACACATTATGAATTCTAGACTGATCACAGAATTAAATGCAAATGCAAGCACATGGCATGTTTGCACATACTGCAGGGAAGTATTGATTTAAATATTTTTAACAGTCTTGTAGAAAAGACCTTTCTAAGCACGGTATGCAATACTAGAAATCAGAAAGGAAAATGTAATCACATAAAAAAGAAAACTTCTGTACAGGAAGAAGAAAAAGAAAGCATTAACAAGGTTGACTTGCAATTCATAAATTAAGAAAAAAATCCAATTCATATTGCATAGACAAAGCTTTAATGTCCATAATATATAAAGAGCTCTTAAAAATCAATCACAAAAAAAGGAAAAAAAAAAAAGACAAGCATTCCAAAAGAAAAGGACCAATAAACATATGAAAATATTTTCAACCTTACTAGATCAAAGTAATGCACATTAAAGGAATTTAATATATTTTTCATATTCACAAGAGATATTGGCAAGCCTGAGGTAACAAGCATTTTACAAAATTATTTCTCAGATAATAAACTCCTTGAGGGCAGAAAATGTGTCTTGTTCACTACTATATCCTCACACCTAGCATACAGGAGTGCTAGCAGACACAAATATCTGTTGATGATACATATTATGACCTATATTTATCACAATAAAGAGATATCCATAAAAAGTTTTAAAAAAAGATATCCAGAGAGCATCAAAATATGTGAGGCAAAACTGTAAGAAGAAATAGAATAATCCACTGTTATAACTGGAGTCTTTAACACCTCTCTATCAGAAATGGACACATTCAGCAGGCAGAAAATCAGTAATGACATAATTGAGCTCAAAAGCAGCATCAATCAACAACTACAGGCTATCCCTCCAAGGGGCCTCTGTGGGGGGGTGGGGGGAGGGAAACAGCTACAGACTAGACAGCTACAGACTACATCACCTAACAACAGCAGATTACACATTCTTCTCAGGTTCACACAGAATATTCACCAAAACAGACCACATTCTGGGCCATAAAACACCCCTTAACAAATTTAAAAGGATCAAAATCATACAATGTTTGCTCTTACCATGGTGGAGTTGAACTGGAAATCAAAAATGAAAAGATAGCCTAAAAATCCCAAAATACTTGGAGCTTAAACAACATACCTCTCATGGGTCAAAGAAGAAATCTCAAATCTCATGGGTCAAAGAAGGGAAACTGAAAAGTATTTTGAATTAAATGAAAATGAAAAAGTAGTATCAAAATTTGTGGGATGCAACAAACACATGGCTACAGGGAAATTTATAGCACTGAATGCATATATTAGAAAAGAAATATAAAATTAATAACATAAGCTTCCACCTTAGAAAACCAGAAAAATAAGAGCAAATTAAATCTAAAGTAAGCAGAAAAAAGGAAATAATAAAAATTAGGGCAGAAAAAAAAATCAATAGAGATTGAATGAAACCAATCAATGAAACCAAAACCTGCTTCTTTGAAAAGATCAATAAAACCTATAAGCCTCTAGCCAGGCTAACTAAGAAAAAAGAGAGAAGACGCAAATTACTAATACCAGAAATGAGAGAGAAGGCATCAGCACAGCTCCCATGGAAATAACAATAAGAAATATTATGAACAACTCTATGCTCACAAATTTGATAACCCAGGTGAAATGGACCAAATCCTTGAAAGATAGTCTGCCAAAAGTCACACAAGAAGACAGACAATCTGAATAGGGCTGTATCTATTTTTAAAAGTGAATCAATAATTCATAACCTTTAAAACACAAAGCATCAAGCCCAGATGGCGTCACTGAGTTCTACCATACATTTAAGAAAGAAGTTATGTCCATTCTCTACAATTTCTTCCAGAAGATAGAAGCAGAGGGAATACTTCCAAACTCATTCTATGAAGTCAGCATTACCCCAATACCAAAACCAAAGACATTACAAGAAAAGAAAACTACTGACCAGTATTTCTCATCAACATAGCTGCAAAATCCTCAACTAAATATTAGTAAATCAAATTCAGCAATGCACAGAAGATGCATCTGGGTGCACCTCTTTAGTGGAGTAGGAAGGCCCTGAGCTCACCTCCTCCCACAGGCATACAAAAATTACAAATATTTACAGAGCAACTATTGATTATAGACCGGAAGACCAACAGAAAAGATCTTCTACAACTAAAGGTATAAAGAAGTAAACATAGAAGACGGATAGGAGGGGCAGAGACTTAGTAAAGACCCATTCCCCAAGGTGGGTGACTCACGAACAAAATGATAATTACAGTTGTAGAGGTTTCTCCCCAAGGAGCAAGGGGGTCCAAGCCCCACACTGGGGTCCCCAGCCCAGGGGTCCTGCACCAGGAAAACAAGCCCCCAAAAAGATTTGGCTTGGAAAACCAGTGGGGCTTACTTTCGGGAGAGGAAGAGGACTGTGCAAAATAGAGACTCCACTCTTAAAGGACGCACTCAAAACCTCACACTCTCTGGGATCCAGAGCAAAAGCAGTAATTTCAAAGGAGTCTGGGTCAGACCTACCTGCTGGTCTTGGCAGAGAGGCAGGAGGCAAGTGGAGCTCACCCTGGGGACATACACACTGGCAGCAGCCATTTTGGGGAGCTTGTTCTACCGCGAGGACCCCAGTGCTGTCAAGTACCATTTTGGACTCCTCCCTCTCGCTTATTATCTCTGGAACCAAGCCCCTCCCACCAGCATGTCACCACCTGTAATGTGATTCCTAAAGGCCATGCAACTAGCCAGGCAGAGACACAGGCTCACACACCAGCAGGCCAGCTACCTTAAGACCCCCCTCCCCCGAGCCCACAGCTGCCACAGGACCTGCGCTGTATAGAAGAGGGCCCAGGACCTGGCCCCACATACCAGTGCACCAGCACTAACCTCAGAACTGCCAGGCCTTGCAGCCAGAGAACCCAGGGCCTGGCCCCACCCACCAGTGGGCAGTCACCAGCCCCAGAACTCCCTGGGCCCAGGCCTTACCCACGAGTGTACCACCACCTCAACTCCAGGACCCCCAGGGCCCTACAACCAAAGACTCTGAGACCCAGCTTCACCCACCAATGAGCGGGCATTAGCCCCAGGACCATCTGGGCCTCGCCCCGCCCCCCACACCAACAGGCTGCTACCAGCTCTATAATCCCCAGGCTCTACAGCCAGATAGTCCAGGATTCAGCTCTACCAACCAGTGGGCTGGCACTAGCCCCAGGACCTCAGACACTAGTGGGTGGGCAACAGCACCAGAATCCCATGGGCTACGGACCCACCCATCAGAGGGCAGACACCAGACCCAGGACCACCATAGCCCCACAGCCTGTCATGTCAGGACACAGCCCACCAACCAGCAGAAAAACACCACCCACAGGACACACTGGGTCCTGGCCCTGCCAACCAGCAAGCCAACACCAGCTCTAGGATATCCTGGGCCCCTCAGCCAGCCTCCCCAGGATCTGGCCCAACACACAAGTGGGTAAAAAATCAGGTTTGGGACACCCCAGACCCTGCAGCCAGCCATGCCAGAAAATGGACCTGACCACCAGTAGGCTGATAATAGATCCAGGACGCCCCAGCCCCACACCAGAACCCAGTTCCCACCCACCAGTGGGACAGCGCTAGCCCCAGGACCCTCTGGGGCTCTGCAGTCAGGTGCCTCATGACCCAGCCCCACCAACCAGCAGCCAACAGCCTCTGCACAAGACAAGGCCTGACAAAGAAACAGACTGGGGACCAGTCATGCCTACCAGACCAACCACAGTAGCCAGCTCACCACAACAGAAGGACCCATGCAGCCCACAAAGGAAGCACCCTTAGACCATATAGCTCCGGTAACTACAGGGGAGTGCACTGCTGGGACGCATAGGATGTCTCCTATACAAGGCCACTTCTCCAAGACTGGAAACATAACCAACCTACCAAGTACATAAAAATAAAAATAGCAAATTAGGCAAAATGAGAAAACAGAGAAATATTTTGCAAATAAAGTAACAAGATAAAATTTAGAAGAACTAAAGGAAGCAGAGATTAGCGATCTAACCAATAAAGTGGTCAAGGTAATGATCATAAAGATGTTCAAAGAACTCAGAAGAAGATCGGATGAACAGAGAGAGAAGTTAGAAGTTTGTAACAAAGAGTTAGAAAATACAAAGAAGAAAGAACAGAGGTAAATACAGTAACTGAAATAAAAAATACAACAGAAGAAATCAACAGAAGACTGCATGATATAAGCAATGGATCAGTGAGCTGGAAAACAAAGTAGTGAAAAATCACTAAACCTGAATGGAAAAAGAAAAAGTAATAAAAAGAAACAAGGACAGTTTAAGAGACCTCTGCACAATGACTCACATTCACATTACACGGGTCCCAGAAGAAGAAGAGAGAGAAAAAAAGCAGAGAATGTATGAAAGACATAATAGTTGAAAACTTGCCTAAACTGGGAAACGAAACAGACACAGACGTCCAGGTCCAGGAAGCAGAGAGAGTCCCAAATGAGACCAACCCAAAAAAGACTACAACAAGACACATAGTAATTAAATTGGCAAAAATTAAAGATAAAGAGAACATTAAAAA
Source organism: Globicephala melas (assembly GCF_963455315.2). Taxonomy (NCBI): domain Eukaryota; kingdom Metazoa; phylum Chordata; class Mammalia; order Artiodactyla; family Delphinidae; genus Globicephala; species Globicephala melas. The sequence goes on from NC_083314.1 coordinate 134,485,563, forward strand.
CAGCCAAGGAAGAAGCAACAATCTACAAAGGAACTCCCATTAGGCTATCAGCTGACTTTTCAGCAGAAACTCAGCAGGCCAAAAGGGAGTGGCATAATACATTTAAAGTAATGAAAGGGAAAAACCTACAACCAAGAAGACTCTACCCAGCAAGGCTTTCACTCAGATTTGATGGAGAGATCAAGATTCACAGACAAGCAAAAGCCAAAAGAGCTCAGCTCGACCAACCAGCTTTACAGGAATTGTTAAAGGGACTTCTCTAAATGAAAAAGAAAGGCCACAGCTAGAAACATAAAAATTACAAAAGGAAAGCCTCATTGGTAAAGGCAAATATACAATAAAGGTAGTAAACCAACCAAGTACAAAGTTAGTAGGAAGGTTAAAAGACAAAAGTAGTAAAACCACCTACATCCACAATAACTAGTTAGGGATATACAAAACAAAAAGATGTAAAATATGATGTCAAAAACAATAAACGTGGTGGGAGGAGAAAAATGCAGGGTTGTTAAAATGTGTTTGAACTTAAGAAATCAGCAACTTACAACAATCATATAAATATATAGAGATTGCTATATATAAACCTCATGGTAATAACCAAGCAAAAAACTACAATAGATACACAGAGAAAAAAAAGAAAAGAAAAAAGGTATCCAAATACAACAGTAAAGCTAGTCATCAAATTACAAGGGAAAAGAGCAAAAGAAGAAGAAAGGAACAAAAAGAACTACACAAACAACCCAAAACAGGTAATAGAATGGCAAAAATTACATAGCTATCAATAATTACTTTAAATGTAAATGGACTAAATACTCCAAACAAGGGCAGAGAGTGGCTGAATGGATACAAAAACAAGACCCATACATATGCAGCGTACATGAAACTCACTTCAGATCTAAAGACACAGACTGAAAGTGAGGGGATGGAAAAAGGTATTCTATGTAAATGGACATGAAAGCCAGGATAGCAACACTTATATCAAACAAAATAGACTTTAACAAAGACTATAACAAGAGACAAAGAAGGAGCTTGCATAATGATCAAGGAATCAGTCCAAGAAGTAGATATAACTGTTTTAAATATATAAGCACACAACATATGAGCACCTACATACATAAAGCAAATATTAACAGACATGAAGAAACTGACAGTAACACAATAACATCAATAGTATGGAACTTTAACACCCTACTTACATGAACTGAAAATCATCCAGACAGAAAATCAATTTGGAAAAAGGGGTATAAATGACACATTAGATCAAACGCATTTCAAAGATATATAGAGAACATACCATTCAAAAACAGCCAAATACACATTCTTTACAAATGCACATGGAACTTTCTCCAGGATAAATCAAACGCTAGGCCACAAAACAAGTCTCAGTAAATTTAATAAAATCCAAATTATATCATGAATCCTTTCTGACCAGAATGCTATGAGACTAGAAATCAACTACAAGAACAATACTGCAAAAAAGCACAAACACATGGAAGCTAAGCAATTTGCTAGTAAACAACCAATGTTTACTAGCATGATTTTGAGGTCACTGAAAAAATCAAAAAATACCTGGAGACAAATGGAAACAAAAACACGACAATCCAAAATCTATAGGACAATAAAAACAAAAATAAACAAACGTGACCTAATGAAACTTAGAAGCTTTTGCATAGCAAAGGAAACCATAAACAAGATGAAAAGACAACCCTCAGAATGGGAGAAAATATTTGCAAACAAAGCAACGGACAAAGGACTAATATCCAAAATATACAAGCAGCTCATGCAGCTCAATATTAAAAAAAACAAAAAACCCAATCCAAAAATGGGCAGAAGACCTAAATAGACATTTCTCCAAAGAAGATATACAGACTGCCAACAAACACATGAAAAGATGCTCAACATCATTAATCATTAGAGAAATGCAAATCAAAACTACAATGAGATACCACCTCACACCAGTCAGAATGGCCATCATCAAAAAATCTAGAAACAATAAATGCTGGAGAGGGTGTGGAGAAAAGGGAACACTCTTGCACTGCTGGTGGGAATGTGAATTGGTACAGCCACTATGGAGAACAGTATGGAGGTTCCTTAAAAAACTACAAATAGAACTACCATATGACCCAGCAATCCCAATACTGGGCATATACCCTGAGAAAACCAAAATTCAAAGAGTCATGTACCAAAATGTTCATTGCAGCTCTATTTACAATAGCCCGGAGATGGAAACAACCTAAGTTCCCATCATCGGATGAATGGATAAAGAAGATGTGGCACATATATACAATGGAATATTACTCAGCCATAAAAAGAAACGAAATTGAGCTATTTGTAATGAGGTGGATAGACCTAGATAGAGTCTGTCATACAGAGTGAAGTAAGTCAGAAAGAAAACGACAAATACCATATGCTAACACATATATATGGAATTTAAGAAGAAAAAAAAAATGTCATGAAGAACCCAGGGGTAAGACAGGAATAAAGACACAGACCTACTGGAGAACGGACTTGAGGATATGGGGAGGGGGAAGGGTGAGCTGTGACAGGGCAAGAGAGAGTCATGGATATATACACACTAACAAACGTAAGGTAGATAGCTAGTGGGAAGCAGCCGCATGGCACAGGGATATCGGCTCGGTGCTTTGTGACCGCCTGGAGGGGTGGGATAGGGAGGGTGGGAGGGAGGGAGACGCAAGAGGGAAGAGATATGGGAACATATGTATATGTATAACTGATTCACTTTGTTATAAAGCAGAAACTAACACACCATTGTAAAGCAATTATACCCCAAAAAAGATGTTAAAAAAAAAAAAACTACAATGAGATATCACCTCACACCAGTCAGAATGGCCATCATAAAAAAAAATCTACAAACAATAAAGGCTGGAGAGGTGTGGAGAAAAGGGAACCCTCTTGCACTGTTGGTGGGAATGTAAATTGATACAGCCACTGTGGAGAACAGTATGGAGGTTCCTTAAAAAACTAAAAATAGAACTATCACATAACCCAGCAATCCCTCTACTGGGCATATACCCTGAGAAAACCATAACTCAAAAAGAGTCATGTACCACAATGTTCACTGCAGCACTATTTACAATAACCAGGACATGGAAGCAACCTAAGTGTCCATTAACAGATGAATGGATAAAGAAGATGTGGCACATATATACAATGGAATATTACTCAGCCATAAAAAGAAACGAAATTGAGTTATTTGTAGTGAGGGGGATGGACCTAAAGTCTGTCATACAGAGTGAAGTCAGAAAGAAAAAAACAAATACCGTATGCTAACACATATATATGGAATCTTAAAAAAAATGGTTCTGAAGAACCTAGGGGCAGGACAGGAATAAAGACACAGACATAGAGAATAGACTTAAGGACATGGGAGGGGGAAGGGTAAGCTGGGACAAAGTGAGGGAGTAGCACTGACATATATACACTACCAAATGTAAAACAGATAGCTAGTGGGAAGCAGCTGCATAGCACAGGGAGATCAGCTTGGTGCTTTGTGTTCACCTAGAGGGGTGGGATAGGGAGGCTGGGAGGGAGACACAGGAGGGAGAGTATATGGGGATATAAGTATACGTATAGCTGATTCACTTTGTTATACAGCAGAAACTAACACAGCAACATAAAGCAATTATACTCCAATAAATATTTTTTTAAAAAGTCCATAATGTTAAAAATGGAAATCTCTAAGAGATGCAATATCATTTTTTTTAACATTAGGAGAAGCTTTATTTAACAAGGTATGATTTATGTTGAGACTCTATGCTGACATTATGCAATGTCATTTCTACTTTTTTTTTGTACTTGTCTTTATTAAATTGTTTACATCGAGCCTCTTTTAAAATAATAACAGAATTATTCAAAAATAAATCGCTCAAATGAAAAACTTAACATAGGAAATTACAAGTATGTCCAGGTTATGTTAAATTCTAACAAAAACAACTTAAACTGCTCAACTAAGAAATCTACAGAGAAGACATCCTATTATAAAGTTCCTAAACAGTCTATGAGAAAGATAAAAATGCTGAGACAAAGTGCTTTTTTCCCTTTTAAGATAAACAACATTATTCTTGTGTTTCTCAAAGACATCAGATTCAGCTATTTAGTCATTTACAAAACTTAACTTCCTCAACGTAGTTCCCCAGAACAGCTTTAGCTGAGTAAAAGGACTTGGAGGCTACCCCTTGTTAACTCATAATTTTTTTTTCTCCTAAAAATAAATGTGGTGAGATCTGGAAAGAGGAAAAAGCATAAATTAATACTTGCATCCATTCAGTCTACTAAAATATTTTCTTTAAATGAGTCTCAGGTATGAATAGGGAATATAGTTAATAATTACATAATATCTTTGGATGGTGACATACTGTAACTAATTGTGGTGATCATTTTAAAATGTATAAAAATACCAAATCACTATGTTAATAGGAACTAACATAGTGTTTAGGTCAATTATACTTCAAAAACAAACAAACTCATAGAAAAAGACATCAGATTTCTGGTTACCAGAGGAGGGGATGGCAGAGGGGGAGTTGGATGAAGGTAGTCAAAAGGTACAAACTTCCAAAAAAAGAAAAAAGTATAAACTTCCAGTTATTTAAAAAAAAAAGTTACAAACTTCCAGTTGTAAGATAAATAAGTACTAGGGATGTAATTAACATGATAAATATAATTAGCACTGCTGTATGTTATATATGAAACTTAAGAGGGTAAATCCTGAGTTCTCTTCACAATAATTTTTTTTCTATTTCTTTAATTTTGTATCTATATGAGATGACAGATGATTACTCAACTTACTGTGATAATCATTTCATGATGTACGTAAGTCAAATCATTATGCTGTACATCTTAAACTTATACAGTGCTGTGTGTCAATTATACCTCAATAAAGCTGGAAGAAAATGTATATAATAATTTTAAAAAATCAATGAAGAAAAAAATTTTTTCTTTTTGTTTGCCAGGGAAAGGCAAGACAAACAGTACTTTTAGTTTAACTGTAAAAGAAAAAACACATACAAATGAAGAAACCACAATTCTAAACTATCCTCACCTACAAATTCCCTTTCCAAAAGCTTTCCTGATTTAAAAAAAAAAATTAGAAATGAATTAAAATTCACTAGTCTATCAATTATAAAGTGAAGAGATGATTTACCCATTATCCAGTATATTTCAATCTCCTGTGATACCTAAAATACATGGTTTGACTGCTCCAGGAAAAAAAAAAATGATACGCCAAAACTCTTGGTTATTTTATGTAGTGTTATCAGAGCCTCAGTCTAAAAAACCATCCAAATAACATTCTCCACAATTTCCAAATACTTTTTAGAAGGGATTTACGGTTTATTTCTTAAAACTTCAGAGAAATTGGTAACACTTTTTTCAAGTAGACATTCTTCACTAACGCATACTACAACAAATTTTATCATCCACCATTTCCATATTTCTGTTTGCTGTTTACATTCTGATGATTCCAGTTTTAATTTAAAAATAATAGCATTAAAGAGGAGAAAACTCTTTACCTCAGTAAACATAGATAAAGCCACTAGATGAGGTTCATTCCTCAACTTTATTGTTAATGATTTGAAGTGCAGAGTGAAGACTAAACAGAGCTGTTTTGGAAGACAGAACTACAACATTCGATATGAAAATCATCGGTTGAGACCCAAATGTCATTTTTAGAGAGTCACTTTTCTAACCACAACCACACATTAAGATAGTCGATAAATTATAAATTGATAAATGTAAACAGTACTCAAATCGATGTCCTTGAAGAGCAGATAAGGATAATCAGCCTCCCCCATACGGCAATAAATAGAATATTTTATCCACTGAGGATTTAAAGCCAGTAAAAACTGACAGAACTTTAGGGAACTGATTCTACAGAATATATCTCAGTCACGCAGCACAACCAATAAAAACACTGCAGGATTCCAGGATTTGTGTATGGTTGGGCATCTTCCCCAAATGGTATTCTGCAGCAAAAGAAATATAGATATTGATTTCGAATTTTTGATGTGCTTTTAACTATCCCATCAAATAAATTGACCTGTGAGGAAGTTTTTCATCTACTGTAACCTTTTCTACCTGTTTGCATTTTTATTAACAAATATCAATCCCGGGCTTCCCCGGTGGCGCAGTGGTTGAGAGTCCGCCTCCCGGTGCAGGGGACACGGGTTTGTGCCCTGGTCCAGGAGGATCCCACGTGCCGCGGAGCGGCTGGGCCCGTGAGCCATGGCCGCTGAGCCTGCGCGTCCGGAGCCTGTGCTCCGCGATGGGAGAGGCCACAGCAGTGAGAGGCCCGCGTACCGCAAAAAATAGTAATAGTAATAAATAAAATGCTATAATAATTAAGAGAAATATTTTTCCACTTCCAATGAGAACATTCACACATGAAAAAAATCACAGGGTAACACACAGTCATAACTGGCATTCTTCAAATACAAAGAACAAGGACATACAAATAACATAAATCTTTCTATTCTGGGTGTCAATACAGGAAAACGCCATATTTTTTAGGAATGAGTTAAAGTACCCTGAACAATTATGTCTATTGTTAAAGATTAATGCTTGAATTGTATCATCAGTCAAAAGAAGAGCACTGTTTAAAATGTTCACAAACATAATTGTTTTGGCTTACAAATGGAATTGTTTGATGACATTTTCCTCGTTTCTAATTTTAAACAGTAAAAAATTATATCAATTTGAAAAAAGAGCTACAAATTTAAAGCCTTATAAAGATAAAAACTGCATATTCTCTATCTGATATAACTATCCTAGAGCTCCCTATTACTATATATTATGATAAAGTTTTAAATTATTATGTCTACTTTAGTAGTTTTACAGATAACCGATTTTACAGAAAGAGTCTATTAAAAAGTAGTTTAGTAGGAACTTAAATATATTTTAAATTGATAACATAATCACAGAAGAAATAATTCAAATACCTTTGAACACCCGCTTTCTTTGACTATATATCTTTAGTGGGATATATTATAAGGACATAAAGTGGCAAAGAAATCTTTACTTGGTAAATCTGTTGCAGGAGGGAGTATCAGTATAGCAATTCCAAAACTATCATATGTGTGTGTAGGGCAGATTAAATGAGTAAATATATTGATATGGTTGAGAATCAGAATTCTCCCTGTAGGAAAAGGGAGATACAACTATGAACTGAGGAAAGGTAAAGATGAACTCTGTGATTCTGAACTTGAATTGAAGGTATCCTATAAAATCATGATTTCTTTTAAAAAATGTGTGTGTATGTGTGTAACCATTTAAAGGGCCTAGAAGCAACAACAGTAGTAGTAGTGAGTATATTCAATGCCCAAATTTTGGTTTCTAAGTACCATTTTCCACTAAAATGAACGAGGGCTCCACTGTTAAACAGTTGATTCCAAGTAGAATATACAAGGTGAGCCTGGAACACCTTATTGTACAAAGAAGTAAGAAGGTGCCCAAATACCAATGTGGACATATGCAAAGGCCACAGGAACTAGTTTGAAGGGCCTAAACAAATTTGAGATAATTCAGTCATCAAAAAGAATAATGGTAACAGATCATCACATCGGATACGTTTTTTAAAAAGGAATCCTTGGGTACATAGAGGTACTAAAATAAAAGGAGAGGGACTTCCTTGGTGTTCCAGTGGTTAAGGATCCGCCTTCCAGTGCAGGGGACGAGGGTTCGATCCCTGGTCAGGGAACTAAGATCCCATAGGCCACCAGGCAGCTAAGCCCGTGCGCTCTGGAGCTCATGCGCCACAACTAGAGAGAAGCGCACACGCCTCAACAAAGAGCCCACGCACCACAACTAAGACCCAATGCAGCCAAATAAATAAATAAAATTTTTTTGTATCTTCCTTTAAAATAAAATAAAAAGTGAGAGGAGGAATATCTCTTCTTTAAAGAAAATAGCCAGCAAACATATGTAGAAGGATTGAGAGAACTGGAAAACCATTATTTGGCAACAACCAATGCAATGATTTATTCAGGCAAGGTTTATCAATGGCTACTAAAACCACTGTATAGAAAAAAAATTGTTGGAAAACAGAATATCTAATGATAAAGTATCACCTCCACAGATTAATCGTTAAGTATAAAAGGGAAAAGACACCTTTAAAATGTAGGAATCTGGTTAACCTAAGTGATCAACCTTAACATCACCAATAAATGGACAAATTATCATTACATTACTCTTGATGTGATCAAATGGAAAGTTTACAATAACTACCATGTAACAGTCTTGAAAAAAAAACTATTTAGCCTGAAACTGTGAAGAAACAATCAAATTCATTTTGTGAGGCATTCTACAAAACAATTGGCCTAGACTTTTCAAAAATGTCAATGTATTGAAACACCAAAAAAAAAAAAAAAAGGAAGGGGCTTTCCTGGTGGCGCAGTCGTTGGGAGTCCGCCTGCCGATGCAGGGGACGCGGGTTCGTGCCCCGGTCCGGGAAGATCCCACATACCACGGAGCGGCTGGGCCCGTGAGCCATGGCCGCTGAGCCTGCGCGTCCGGAGCCTGTGCTCCGCAACGGGAGAGGCCACAGCAGTGAGAGGCCCGCGTACCACAAAAAAAAAAAAAAAAAAAAAAGTAAGGAAGATAGGAGGAAAAAGAAAAGGTGAGGATTGTTCTACATAAAAGAAAACAGAGAGATATGACAACCAAATACAATTCAATGAAATCTCTTACTCAATTCAGTGTTATTTTCCTAAAAAGCTATAAGAGACATTACTGGAACATCCGGGTAAATCTGCATTTTTTCATATGGCCTATACATTAGATAATATTATCATATCAAAATTAAATTATTTGGGTATGCTAATGGCATTATGGTTATGTAGAAGGATGTCCTAGTTCCTAGGCGATGCATGATGAAGTATTTAGAAGTATCATGATGTTTCCACCTTACTTTCAAATGCTTCAGCAAGGAAAAAAAAAGTGTACATTTGTGTGTGTGTGTTAGAGAAAAAGCAAAAAAGCAAAAGAAGCATAATGTTAACAACTAGTGAGTCTAGGTAAAGGATATACAGGTATTTGTTGTACTACTCTTTAAACTTTTTTGTATAGGTTTGAAACTTTCAAAAGAAAAAAGTTGGGGAAAAAAGTAGGATGGAAATTAAATCGACTTTAGAGCAGCTGATCAGACTTTATAACATTTAACTACTTCTTCACCCTATCCATAAGACCTAAAAGCCAGTACAAAGTTCAGACAGGTTGGACTAAAAATGAAAGTAATAATCCTAACAAATAATAAGTAATTATAAGCCAATCCATCATTAACTTCCAATTATAGCTGTAGACTAACCATAATCTCTGATGAGAATTCTGTGAAAGATGACATGTGCTGACTCACCTAGGACAATTGTGAATACACAAAAGCTGTCTTGTATAACATTTTCTCCAAATCCAAATATGACTACCAAACGATTTTTTTCCCCAATCAAGATCTATTAGTTAAAAGGAACTCTAAATTAAAATGTTGTTACAGAAGTACAGATGATCCCAGACACCACATCACTATAATAATAATAACAATAATAATAAACAAACTCTGTACCAGGAATTTTGTAAACCTATGCACACATACCATCTCACTTAATCCTCACAACAACTCTATAAGGCACGTACTATTATTATCCTCATTTTATAGATTTAAAAAATAACAAAGGCTGAATAACTTTTGCAAGATCATACTGCTACTAAATAGCAAAACACACCTTGAATCCAGGCAATTTGACTCCAAGCCCAAGCTTTTTGCTCTGTACCCTCTACTGCTTTACAATGAAATGTAAAATTTAAATAATAACTGACTGTATTAATTCAATATCTACCAAAAACTACACAATGGAGTTATTTCAAAGAAAATCATAAGCATGTCTTTTTTCCCTAATACACATATTTATATTTACACATACACCAACTGAATGAAGTTAGAATTTAACCAGATGCCCAATTTACTGCCAAATCCCAAGTGCAAATAAAAATGATATAGAGCTGTATTACTCAGTTACCTATTCATATATATGGTTGAATATGTTACATATAAATTCAAAACAAATACCAACATATTTCCAAAAGCCTTCATCTAGAACCTTATCCCTGCCCACTCAAGGGAAAAAATACTGAAAAAACTTATTTCAGGTACAGCATTCCTCAAACATACTTAACTTAAACAACAACATAAAAGGAAAAAAAGAATAATTAAGACATAAACCTTGAACACTGATGCCACGGTGAAAAAATATTAAGAAACAAAGCATGTCCCCCCAAACCCAGTCATCTTACAATGTTCTCTACCTCAATGAACTGTACCACAATCCATCCAGTTACATAAGCCAAAATGGTAGTGGTGGCTGATGGCACCTTTCTCTCCCTCATTCCTCATAACCAATTCATCACCCAGTTCTACCTCCTAAACATCTCTAAAACCCATCCACTTTTACCTGTCTTCACCACCACCTTGTCTAAGATATTACCATCTCTCATCTGGCCTCTCCTCATCCACACTCTTATCTCCTCTGTAAACAGTTTTTCTTCTGTATAACATCAAGTCCTTTTTCATAGAATTTACAATAGTTGCAACTTTACATTTCTTTGATGGAATATTTGATTTATGTCTGCCTCCCCTCATAAGTTCTATGAGGTAGAGACTGCATTTACTCATCACTATATCACTGTGGCCTAGAAGCGTGCCCAGTAAATAAATAAATGCTAAATGATTGAATGCATGTCAAAGATTACAAACATTTATAAACAGTCCAAAAAAATTAAGTAGTTACAAGACTCACGAACCATCATAAGGAGTACCTTATTTCATCATTTCTAGATCACACATTTTTACATTTTAAACTCTGAAACTGAATACACCTTACAGTTGACAATCTTTTTATGTTTAATGGGCAATATTTTTTTTCTTTCACGGCAGTTCATAAAATAATGGTGCACCTTGGAATAAAATAAACAAACAAATAAAAAACCCTCATCACAGGTAAATCTACAATACACCTGACCCACTCAGTTCAAACCTGGTAGTCTAGCCTCCCTTCTCCTTTGGCCACCACGCCACTCCCAACATTCAATAATTAACAGTGCTTACTGGTTCTTTCACCAACAGTTATCCAATTAATTCTTTTCTTTAAATCCCACAATAACAACACTAGATCTATCTAATTCCTCATTGCCTGGTATCTGAGGTCTTGCCACAGCTTCATTCATTTAAACATTTGTTTCAAATTCAGCCAACATTGCCCACCTATATGCAAAGAAATGAAGATACAAAGCAATCCAGTTAACTGTCCCTCCCACTAATCTCTCTCTCCTACAATTTAGAATTTTGCTCATTTTATGCCTCAAACTGGAATTACTTTCCTCCCAATTTCTACCTACCAAATTTATACTATTTTAGTTCTAGATCAAATCTCATCTTCTTCATGAAATATTCCCTGGTTAATCTCTCTTTTCAACCTTAACATTCTAAAACACATAAAACCAAACGCATACTGGCTATATTTTGTTTCTTGAAGGCAAGGTTTACATGTCAAACATTCTAATAGAATGTAAGCTCCCTAAGAGCAGAGACTTTTGTCTCTTGTTCACTGTTCTATTCCCAGCACCCAGAAGAGTATCTGGTACGTAATAGCTGCTTAGCAAGTATTTATTGAATTAATGCTCTTTATATATTGCAGAGTAGTGAACAAATCTTTGCAACTGTAGTAAGTGGGAAGAGTCAAAAGGAACTGGACTAAATTACTTGAATTCTTTGAGCTTCAGTTTCTTCATCTGCTAAATGTAAATAATACTCAATAGCTCAATGAGTTGGTATAATGATTTAATGCAATAATGCTTTAAAGCAGCGGTCCCCAAACTTTTTGACACCAGGAACCAGTTTCGTGGGGAGGGGAATATGGTTCAGGTGGTAATGCAAGTGATGGGAAGCCGCAGATGAAGCTTCGCTGGCCCACCACTCACCTCCTACTGGGCAGCCCCGTTCCTAACAGGCCGCAGACCAGTACCAGTCCGTGGCCTGGGGGGTGGGGACCCTTGCTTTAAAGCATCTGGTACAGAGCTGAGGGCAAGAGGATGTTCTCAATAAATGTTTTGATGATATTGTGACAAAAGTTAAATAGTAAGAAGCATTTAATAAATGCCTACTAAATGAATAAAATCTCAGGAAAAATATAAAAAATGTGAGTAATGTCTAGCCTATCATTCATCCAATAAAGAATTTCATGAGTGAATTAATTCTGAAATATTATACATTTAGCCCCACTCTTAAACGTGGCTAAAACCATTTCTGACTAATTAGGAATAACCTCATTTAGACTGGGTACATGTATTAATATTTATATTTTATTGACATAGAGATTATCTTTGACTCCTAAAGAAGAACAATAATTTTGCTATTAGAATAGTAAAATACTCATAATAGAAGAAAGCTGCAAAGTTATTTAACTTACATGGCCCCAAGAAAGACAAGAAGTGCAAAAATTTCTGTCTACAAAACATTACTGAATAGTAAACAATGCTGTTTTACCAGATCTAACAAATTATGCAGAGGGGCTTCCCTGGTGGCGCAGTGGTTAAGAATCCGCCTGCCAATGCAAGGAACACGAGTTCGAGCCCTGGTCCGGGAAGATCCCACATGCCGCAGAGCAAATAAGCCCATGCGCCACAACTACTGAGACTGTGCTCTAGAGCCCGCGAGCCACAACTACTGAAGCCCGCGTGCCTAGAGCCCGTGCTCTGCAACAAGAAGCCACCACAATGAAAAGCCCGCGCACCACAACAAAGAGTAGCCCCCGCTCACCACAATTAGAGAAAGCCGGCGCACAGAAACGAACACCCAACGCAGCCAAAACTAAATAAATTAAATATATATATAGAGAGAGAAATATCTCATAAACAATCACAACAAATAAACTTTTCAATATATTTGTATTCCATTTTACAGAAAAATGAGCATCAGTTAAATGGTTTTTAAACTCTTTTTACTAAACTATAAAAGTTCTCATATTGGCTACTTTTTAACTTTAAACACGTCCCAAAATTTTACAGTGAAAGAACTGATAATTAATTCAATACAGCATCAGATTATTCGACTAATTAGAAACTCTCCCTTGTTCAGGGAAGACACTTTATTTACTTGTAAATTGGTACACACACAGACTTTACCTTTCAAAAGCTTTTCTAATCCCTCTGTGTATTTTCAATGACTCACAATCTAATTACAAATCATAAACAACTAAGGAGGAAAGAGCATTCCCTTGTGTCTATCTGCTATTAATTGACACAAAATCATCGCAAAAATTCTACTGGGGACATATGTTTCGAGTAGGAGAAGGGAAAAAAGTCCCATCTAAGTTAATTCAGATACAAAAAGCTGTAGGACGAGGTATTCTCCTCTAACCATAGGGTAGCAGTGAATCCCCCTTGTGGGAGAATAATCAATACAAAACAAAAATGTAAGCCAAATAGATCTTAAGTATAAACTTCATAAGCAGAGTCATGCTTGGCTGTTCGTCTCGTATTCACCAGTCATCATAAGAATGTGTTTGAACATCCAACCTAAAAAGCCCTGACATGTGGATGGAAGTCGAAGAGTTGAGGATGAGTAAGAAACAAATAAAGTGATTAAACGTTAATGTCTGAATGGAAAAGCATTAAGATATTCAGGCAAATGTGTTAAGAGTCTGAAGCAGTAACAAAGGCCTAAAAAGGGATAAAGGAGTTAGGAATGAGAAGATTGAGATCTTGAGAATCTGATTTGGGGGGATTTTTTTTTTTTCTCTTTTCTGTTCTTTTTTTAACGGAGAGAAATAGGGAAGGAGTTAAATGGATGCTATAGCTTAGGGACTACCGATCGTGCCTGAAACACGTACGAAAAGCCTCTAGGAGAGGGGGAACAGCTGCCCACAGGAAGGCTTACGGTTCGTTAGCTCTGGAGACCAGGAAGGGCAAGGAGTCAGAAAACAAATTACACCAGAAACAGAGATGAGGGAGGCACCGAAACCCTCAGAGAGCCTAAACTGTTGGCTACTGGGTCTCCACTGAGGGCAGGAGCCCCCAAGAAACCTGGTCGTTTGGAAGGACCAGAGACACTAAGTCCCAACCTCCTCTGAGGCTAGCGGAGTCAGAGGAACCTCAAGTCGACCCCTCACCGAAAAACCGAAAACAGAACTGGAGAAATGTAAACAACGTGCAGGAGCCACCAACCGGGAAATGTTCCAGCTCCACCAGCAGCCGCCACAAAAGCAGCCGCCACACACGCAGACGCCCCGACCTCAGCGCCGCAGCTGCAGGCACCTCGAGCTCCCCGGCCACCGTAGTAAGAGAAACGCCCCACCCCCTTCAAACCCAGTAGGTCAGCCACTTCCGGGGCACTAACGCCTATTGATTGGCAGCAACAGTAGCAGCGGCCTACAGGTCCCCGGTCCGTTTACTTCATCCTTTTTTCGTCCTGTTTGCCGCCTCAGACTCTAAGTCACCAATATAGCAAGAGCAGAACCAAGAGAAAGTATCCATCTATAAGCGGTGTCTCCGATAGACAAACTACATTATTCCTGCCATGACTTCCTGCTGAACAATTGGACTTCAACTCCCAGCTTGCCGTGCAACACTACATCTCCTCCAGCGCGGGAACTACAAGATCCAGCATGCACTGCCCCCCTTATTCTTCACTCTGGCCCTGACACCTGCAGACCTCAAAGGCGATTTCAGAGGATTCATTAAATCCTTTAGATTAACGTAGACCTTTCTACCAAGGCCCACTTTGGTAAAAATACCAGTATTCTCTCCTTTCCTTTTGTGAAGGTATTAAATATCAAGGAATATGTGAGTTCATTTTCCACGTTCAGATTATTTTCCAGAATTGAAACAGGACAGTCTGCAAAGGCTTTTTATGAAATGGAAATTTTTATCCTCATTCATAAGGGGTGTTGAGAGAAATACTAAATTATTGCAAAGTGTAATCCTGTGTCGGTGTCGTTTTTGCAGTACTGCAAGGTTGTGCTGGAACAAGGGCTACCAAACGTGCTCCCGAATTGCATAGGAAATTACAATAAGAGCGAGAAGTGAAAAATTAACAGTCTGTAGTACCAGACTATGAAACCACAAGGGAAAGAATATCTTTCAGAATACAGAGTTGAAAAGTTCAAAAGTAGATGTGAAAAGGGTTTTCAATTTTTTTATGTGTTTAATGGTTTGAATTATATTTATTATTATTCTCACAAAAACAGGTAACTGCAACTATTTATTTTCTGTTATGCTGTAGGGCCACCAAATAACCTATCATACAAAGGATATAGCAAGATGTAACATTTTTTAGAGTGAGCAAACGAAATAATTGTTTTCTTGCCTGATTGGATAGCCAGTGGTTCCACATTTTAAAATACAGAACTCTGTTTTGATTTCTTAGGGCAGATAACATGCATTTAACAAGATGTCTGGATGCTTTCTTGTTACTTTCATGAAGACTCGGATTACAAGAATGAATGTTTTTTTGTTTTTTGGTTTTTTGGTTTTTTTGCAGTACGCGGGCCTCTCACTGTTGTGGCCTCTCCCGATGCGGAGCACAGGCTCTGGACGCTCAGGCTCAGCGGCCATGGCTCACGGGCCCAGCCGCTCCGCAGCATGTGGGATCTTCCCGGACGGGGGCACAAAGCCGTGTCCCCTGCATCGGCAGGCGGACGCTCGACAACTGCACCACCAGGGAAGCCCTATTTTATTTTTAATATCATACATTAACAGGACGAGAGAAACAATGCTTTGATTCTTTAAATAGACTACCTGGTATTATACAAAATAAAACTGTATGTATACCACAAACATTGGTAGTCTATGGATTTACAGCAAAAACAAATTTTAATTGGTTAGTAAAACAGTAGAATACTTTCCATTTTTACAACTTCACGTAGAAGTCACACAGGGAAATTATATTCTCTAACATTGGCATGGCATCAGCTACCATACAAACTGCTTTCCAACTCCAGTGTGCTAAATTATGCAGCACAAGCAGGTAAATATTTAAAACCTACGATCATGGAAAACAATCTGCTGCTTTTGATACTCATACACCAAAGCACTGTCTGTGAGAGAAAACATTTTCATCGGAATGATTCAGAGGTAGTAATAAACTATAATTAGGTTATCTGTTATTCATAGGTGTTTGTAGTAAATAAACACGTAATTGGATCCACTTATTAGGGTTGTTATTAAGGAAGCTTTAAAATATGCTAAATATTTGATACACATATTTCTAAAGTGGTTTCAATGATCAATTGTATAAATGAATGTGGGAAAGAGTCTAAAGAGTACATAATTTATGTAACAGACTTTAGGTTTTTAAAAGAGATTCTTGCAGCTGCAGTGCTCAGGAATATTCTCTCCTCTAAATGTGTCTTTGACTTTGCAATTCAGCCAATTGCCAACCACACAGAGTCAAAACTGGACAAGATGTTCATTTCAGTTCAACAAATACATGATAAGTGCTGCTAGGGACAAAGCACTCTACCTAGGCACTATAGTCTTTTTGAAGCACATACAGTTTTGATAATTAAAAAAGAATTAAAAGGGAGTGAAAAGAAGATAAGAGAGCTTTAACAGAATGGAAAACAGAAAGTAAAATATGTGTAACATCAACTTTTTTTATTATACACACTTTTATTTTTAAACCATGTGAATGCCTTACCTAGTCAAAAAAATTTTTAATTAAAAATTAAAAGACCTTTGCAGTGGAATACCTGTGTAAGGGTCACAGCTCTACACTTGGGCAAATTACTCTTCTCTCTGTGTTTCAGTTTCCTCAACTCTACAATAGGATGGTAATAAAAGCCA
This sequence comes from Globicephala melas, assembly GCF_963455315.2. Taxonomy (NCBI): domain Eukaryota; kingdom Metazoa; phylum Chordata; class Mammalia; order Artiodactyla; family Delphinidae; genus Globicephala; species Globicephala melas. The sequence goes on from NC_083314.1 coordinate 134,502,402, forward strand.
CCATAAAGTATTTAGAACAGGGCTTGGCACATAAAATATTTTTTGAAGGTAAAATTTTAGTCAGGGTGTTGAAAGTTTTAAAAATAAACCATAACCCTATTTTTAGAAAGTACCTAAATAATGTCAATCATACAATTAGTGAACAATATGCTACTATATTTGAACCAGATAGCATTCTAAGTATTTAGAAACTGTCTTCAACATCAACTTTCAATAATCACTTATGCATTTGTTTAACTGGAACTCTTTAGTAGTGAATATACTTTCTAAAAGACAGGAGCTACATCTTAAACATCTGTGTCCTGCTCAGCTCTAAGCACCGTACTTTGTACAGAGTAATTAGTTCTCCATCAGTGCTTGTGGGAGTTCATGGTGATGACGGAGGCCCTGAAAACTCCTTTCTCATTCATACATAAGCTATTTTTAACACCCGTGCTTTATTTTTTTTAATATTTATTTATTTATTTGGCTGCCCCGGGTTTTAGTTGCGGTACACGGGATCTTCATTGCCACGTGCGGGATCTTTTCACTGTGGCATGCGGGATCTAGTTCCCTGACCAGGGATCGAAACCAGGCCCCCTGCATTGGGAGTGCAGAGTCTTAACCACTGGACCACCAGGGAAGTCCCTATTATTTTAATTAATAAATCAGATTGTATAATTAAATAACTATTAAAACCAGAATATTTGACTAATAGAATGCCACATTTAAAAACCATGAAAAACAGCAATTCACTGCTTAGTGCGTATATATATTTAAAACATTCATCTTAAGCGTCAAGTCCTTTCCAAAATTCATCATATCCCAGGTGTGTACTTTGAAAACATAGAAGTCATTCTAGTAGCATTGATTGTGACACAGCTCCAGGTTTTTGCTAGTAAACTTTTCATTCTTAACTTTTACTGAGTATACTTCTTATTCATCTCCCTCCAGAACCCAGAGAAAGATGAAGGTCCTGTTTAATAAGTAAACATGTACCATGTATGACTGATCAGGAACGTTATTTTGAGATAAATTGAACTCAGCCTTGATGAGATGAATACCTTGTGGAAATTATTAAAATTATTTTAAGGAAAACTTGGTGAAAACGTTTTCTCCTTTCCAAGTGAACTTATTTCTATCCCCTCTCCTACATCCTCAAGCTCACTCTTTCCACTGCCCCCTTTGCCTCAGCCTACAAACATGTACTGAATTCCCACAATTCTGAAAGCAACTTCAGCGGACTCAGTTTCCCCCCTACATGCAATATTATTCCATCTTCCTTTTCCTTTCATAACCACACTTCAGCAAGTGCTACAAAGTAAACCTTAGCCTTGAAATGCAGCACAAAATCTATTCACAGCTAATATTTACTGAACACCCAGCACTGTGCTAATTCATGGAAATATGAAAAGAATTCAGAGAAGTAACTTACGGCTCACAGTGTGATAAACATTATGATAGAGGGAAGAACAGGGTATTAAGAGAACAAGGAGTGTCAGTTATTCTCAAATTGAGGGATCCTGAAGGAGGAAGTCCTAAGATAACTTAAATGACAAATATAATTAACTAGCTTCAGAAGAGGGAGATTCGACCTGTTTAGGATAACCCAGAAATTTATTATACCTGGAACATGAGAGTTGGGGAGTGGTACTTGTATACTATGATAAGAGTGTTGAACTTTAATCTGGTTATAAAGGAAACCATTTAGGGAATGACATAATTAAATTGCATTTTAGGCTGCTGCTTGCAGGATTATGGAGAATGGCTTGGGCTGGAAAGAACAGTTAGGAGATTGTTTTCATAATTCGGGTTTTAAAAAATGGGAGACCTGAAATAAATAGTAATAAGGGAAGAGCAAAAAACTGTTCAAAGATATTAGGACAATAGAACTAAGAGGAGGGGCGAAGGAGGGAAGAAATCAAAGGAGACTCCCAGGTTTCTGTTTTTTCACTTTTCCACATGTTGAGTTAGGAATGCTTAAACACCATCAGAGGACTATGCCCAGGAGGCAATTAGATATGGAGCTTAAGAGGAAGATTTGAGCTGAGTATATTGCTTTGGGACTCACTAGCTTTAGGTGAGAGTTGAAACCATGGGCATGGATAAGATTACGAGCCAGGTGGATGGGCATCTGAGCTAGTAACCAGGAAGCCAAAAGGTGACAGAAATGAGGGAGGGTGGAGAACAATATATGTAAATATCATGAAATTTTTTAAGGAACGGGATTTTTACATAAAAACAGAGGGTTACTTGTTTAGATGTAACATTGAAGAATAAGGAGAGAGCTGAACTCACCTCTGGACCCGGTGTTCATGAATAAATGAGACCAAAAAGACTAAAGGACATACTTTCAAGAAAGTTGCAGGGGGACAGAATCTTCAGAGAAGTGTCAGCATTTGTTAAGACCAGAAGGTGAGGCAAAAGTTCTGTGAGGAGAATCCAGAGGTACTGAATTAGAGCATCAGAGAAACAATGGAAAGATTTTGAATGGAGAAAAGTAGCAGGAGGTTGGGTCATAAGAAAGGAAGTACATGTGAGAACACACAAGAAAGATGATGACCAAGGATGCCAGGAATATGAGGAAATATTCACTAGCCTCAAGGTCTCAAAACAGAAATCCTATATAAATCTGATGTTCACCCTAACTTGTGCAGGTAGACTTCACTAGTCTTGACAGCAGAAAGTGTAACTTACTGACTTATACTCACATCTTTCTTTTACGATGGAACCCTAAATCAAACACTGTGGCCCATTTCTCTTGGTTTGAGCATAAACATGTGAGATAATTCTTGGCAATGAGATGTGAGGGAAAATCTGCTATGGGGGGCTTCTGGGAAAAGTTTTTCTCTCTAACAAAAAGCAGCACATGCTGTGTACCTACATCATAGCAGCATTATGCACAACCACTAAAAGGTGGACGCAGCCCAAATGTCCATCAACAGATAAATGGATAAGCAAAATGTGGTGTATGGACATAATGAACTATTACTCCTTAAAAAAGTAGGAAATTCTGACACATGCTACAATATGGATGAAACTTGAGGACATTATACTGAGTGAAATAAGCCAAGCACAAAAAGACAAATACAGTTGACCCTAGAACAATGAGGGAGTTAGGGCACCCATCCCCGCGCTTTTGAAAATCTGCACGTGTAACTCATAGTCAGCCCTGCATAACCACAGTTCTGCATCCACAGAGTCAGTCAGCCAAGGATTCTGTAGCACTGTAGTATTTACTATTGAAAAAAATCTGAGTATAAGTGGACCCATTCAGTTTAAACCCATGTTGTTTAGGGGTCAACTGTACTGTAGGATTTCACTTACCTGAGGTACCTAGAGTAGTCACATTCGTAGGGATAGAAAGTAGAATGGTGATTACCAGGGGCTAGGGGGAGGGAGGAATGGAGTCATTACTTAATGGATATAGAGTTTCAGTTTTGTAAGGTAAAATGGATTCTGTAAAATAAAATGGATTCTTTTTTTTTTTTTTTTTTTTCTGGAGCTAGCCATCCTGGGAGGCCTGATTTATTACAAATTCTTTTGCAAGCATTGAACCTCTTACAGGGAAGGGTTTGTGGACCAGAACTTCGACTCTGTGAATTAATGGTGTTAGAGATGTGGTGATGGTTACACAACAATGTGTATGTACTTAGTGTTACTGAACTGTACACTTAAAATGGTTAAAATAGTTAATTTTATGTTATGTGTATTTTACCACAATAAAATAATTGAAGAGAAAAAAAGCAATGAATGCCAAGACCATTCAATGGCCAAAGGATGGTCTCTTCAACAAATAAATAGTGGTGGAACAACTGGGTTTCCACATGCAAAAGAATAAAGTTGGATCCTTACTTCATACCATGTTCAAAAATTAACTCAAAATGGATTAAAGATCTAAATATAAAAGTTTAAATGTTAAAACCCCTAGAGTAAAACATACAGGTATATCTTCATGACTGGGATTTGACAACAGCTTCTTAGATGACACCAAAAGTACAAGCAAGAAAGAAAAAATAGAGAAATCATACTTCATCAAAATTAAAAACTTTCATGCATCAAAGGACACTATGAAGAAAATGAAAAGACAATCCACAGAATGGGAAAAAAATATTTGCAAATTATATATCTGATAAGGGTCTAGTACCCAGAATATATAAAGAACTTAAAGATAGACAACAAAAAGACAATAATCCAATTAAAAGATGGGCAAAAGACTTGAATAGACATTCTCCAAAGGATATGCACAGACGGCCAAAAAGCACATGAAAAGGTGTTCAACATTGTTAATCATATTTTTTATGAAAAAGTGTATTTTATGTTTAAATATACATACATTTAAAGAGTAATATATAATGCTTGAAATTGCAAAATGTTTCTCAGCCACTGTATTAATCATGTATTTTGTATAACAAATTATCCATGTCTTAGTGGTTTTAAAAAACAATATTTATTATCACAATTTTTGTGGGTTAGGAATCTGGTCATGACTTAGCTGGGTCCTCTGCTTCCTGGTCTCTGCCAAGGCTGCAGTCAAGGTCAGCCAAGGTCTGTGATCCCATCTGAAAATATGACTGGGAAAAAATGTGCTTCCAAGTTCATTCAGTGGTTGTTGACAGGATTCAGTTCTTTGCAGGTTGTTGGACTGAGGGCCTTCGTTTCTCGCTGGCTATTGGTCATCGCCTCTCTCAGTTCTTTGCCACTTGAGCCTCTCGAAAAAGCAGCCTGTTTCATCAAAGCATGTGAGCCAAGAAGGCAATAGAGAGAGTCTGCTAGCAAAGTGGAAGTCACACTCTTTTAAAAGCCAATCATGGAAGTGACACCCCATCACTTTTCCTGTGCTCTACTTATTAGAAACAATCTGCCAGGCTGAGCCCACATGCAAGGGGAGATTATTACACAAAGGCATATATACAAGGAGGTGGGGATCACAGTAGGCCATTTTAGAACTATTCACCACAGTCACCATACACAACTGTTGCAAATACCAGGCTAATTCGTAATTAACTTGGAACCACACATTGGAATAGGAACAGAAGCAAGAAAATGAATGCCTGGCTCTATTGTGGAATGAGTCTCTGCTATACAGGAATCTATGGCATTCATGCTTTTTGAAACATAAGATTTGACAAGTTGTCTTTTTTCTTACCTAAGTATTTTGCCACTCAAATCCTCTCCATACTCTGAAGCAGTATTTATATTTGATGTTGCTCCCAGCAAATCCCAGAACTTTACAGCATTTGCATATAGCTGCCTTTTGTAGGGCAAAAGATGTGGAGAAGAATTTTCCTGGGACCTGAACAATGTTAGTGACAGGAACAGCTGTTTAGGGTGAAGGGTGGCACCAGGTTAGTGCTGAGAGCCAGTTAGAGAGTAAGAAAGATACTCCTGTGTTTTCAGTATGATTTTTGTGATCATATTACACATAGAGCCCTCTAAGGCAGGGGTCCCCAACCCCTGGGCAGCAGATCAGTACAGGTCCGCGGCTTGTTAGGAACCGGGCCACACAACAGGAGGCGAGCAGTGGGCGAGCAATCAAAGCTTCATCAGCCGCTCCCCATCGCTGGAATTACCGCCGGAACAATTCCCCACCCCACCCCCCCATCCTCCACCCCCATCTGTGGAAAAATTGTCTTCCATGAAACCAGTCCCTTGTGCCAAAAACTTGGGGACTGCTGCTCTAAGGCATGGTTCCTCTTGCTTGGAGCTAGTGGCAGAACTGATGTATTTAAGGCACCTGAAACCCAGTGGGTAATAAAAGTCATACTCTTTGGCTTGTCTAACATGTCTCAGTTTTCAGATGATTTGAACTTAGATAAGCATGAATTCAAAATTCACATTTTTCTCTCTTTGCTTCTTTTTATTCCTTCCATTCTTTTGAAAGTTACTATTTTTTCCAATTATAAAATAAAATATATATAGATTGTAAATCATTGTAAACTGCCGAAAAGCAGTAAGAAAAAAGAATCACTCAAAATTTCGTTATCTATGGGACTAATTAAACTCAAAAGCTTTTGCACAGCAAAGGAAACCACAAACAAAATGAAAAGACAACCCACAAAGTGGGAGAAAATATTTGCAAATGATGTGACCAACAAGGGATTAGTCTCCAAAATTTACGAACAGCTCATTCAGCTCAATACCATAAAAACAAACAACCCAATTAAAAAATGGGCAGAAGACCTAAATAGATGTTTCTCCAAAAACATACAGGTGGCCAAGAGGCACAAGAAAAGATGCTCAACGTCGCTAATTATTAGAGAAATGCAGATCAAAACTACATGAGATATCACCTCACACCACACAGAATGACCATCATCAAAAAATCTACAAAAAATAAATTCTGGAGAGGGTGTGGAGAAAAGGGAACCCTCCTACACTGTTGGTGGGAATGTAAATTGGTACAGCCTCTATGGAGAACAGTATGGAGGTTCCACAAAAGAACTAAAAATAGAGCTACCATATGATCCAGCAATCCCACTCCTGGGCATATATCCATAGAAAGACATGGTTCGAAAGGATACATACACCCCAATGTTCATTGAAGCACTGTTTACAATAGGCAAGGCATGGAAGCAACCTAAATGTCCATCAACAGATGAATGGATAAAGAAGATGTGAGATAGATATATATATATATATATATGCAGTGGAATATTACTCAGCCATTAAAAAGAATGAAATAATGCCATTTTCAGCAACATGGGTGGACCTGGAAATTATCATACTAAGTAAAGTAAATCAGACAAATATCGTATGATATCACTTATATGTGGAATCTTAAAAAAACAAAATAAAGTTACGAATGACCTTATTTACAAAACAGAAACAGACTCACAGACTTAAGAGAATGAACTTATGGTTACCAGGTGGGATGGATGTGGGGGAAGGATAGATTGGGAGTTTGGGACTGACATGTACACACTTCTTTATTTAAAATAGATAACCCGAGGGAAGACATAGGGGAACATATGTTTATGTATGACTGATTCACTTTGTTATAAAGCAGAAACTAACACACCATTGTAAAGCAATTATACCCCAATAAAGATGTTAAAAAAAATAAAAAATAAAAATAAAATAAAATAAAATAGATAACCCAAAAGGACCTACTGTAAAAATAAATAAATAAATAATTTTTGTTATCTAAAGGTGACCATTGTTGACATTTTGATCTGTATTTCTTGGTATCTTTCCTTCTAAATGTAGTTTTTCATGTGTTTGTTTGACAGAGTTGTGATTACTTTACAAACAATTTTTTATTCAGCTCTTTTCGCTTACCATTAAAACATACAGCACTTTTCCATGTTATTACGAACTGTTTTTAAACATTATTTTTTTAAACCTGTGCTCTTTTTCCCACCTTACACTGCTTTCCAGGGAAAAACAGCAAGTTAAATACTGCTCATAAACATTACTTCTGTTAAGTCTAAATTTCAGCCTGACCCAATTTCAGATTCTTCTGAATCTAAAATAATCTCTCTCTCTCTCTCTCTCTCTCTCTTTCTTTCGATAGAAAACTATTTTGGGTGTTTAGAAACTAAGGAATTCAGTGAGCTTGGAGGAAGAGGAAAGAGTCTAATACCGGCAGTTTGTCACTTGAACCAAAAACCAGAACTCAAACTCTGAATTGGGAGAATGTTCAGAAAGGAACTACTAACTTAATATTAATATTAAATATTGATATCACAAAAACTTTAGTTTTTAAATAAAATTATAAAAAGCTTCAATTTATATATTTTAAAGTAAAAAGACAGCCAGAAACGACCTCTTGTAATTCTTTTTGACTTCTCTACAGAAACACGAAAGCTGGCAAGGATCTTGTTTATTAAGTCTCAGTACTTAGTTAAAGGATATTATTTACTTAATAATTCACAAAGTTTGTACCTCTGAATGCCAAAAGCCAGTTTTTTAATGAATTTACTCTAGTTTTGAAAATGGTTAGACTTTGAGGCATGGCCAGTCACGCACTCAGTTGGTCAGGTGCCTAGGAGAACATGATATTATCTTGCCCTTGAGGAGCTAGAAATCTACTGAGGAAGACAAGTATGTACATACTAAATTATAAAGCAAGGCAGAATGTGAACAGGACTTAATAAAGATACAAAGTCTTATTGTGGCATAGAAGTATGTGTATACTTCAGAATATATATATTCTGATTTTTAAAATAACCCAGGTGTTTGATAAAAATTCAAACATTAAAGAATATATAACACAACCAGACTAATGACCCATAGTAACTTGATGTATAATCTTAACATTTTATGACTATGCTAACATGAAATATTATTATTACAAACAGTTGTTAATGTTAATGAGTATGTCTGGACTGTATACAATGAGCTAGGCATTGTTTTAGATGTTGGGGTTATAGCTGAACAAAAACAGGGATTTCTGTTCAAGGAGCTTACATTTTAGTGGATTGAGACAGAGAATAAACAAAAAATAAAACAAGTAAATTATGTAGAATGCTAGAAGGTGATAAGTCCTATAGGGAGGTGGAGAGAGGAAGAAATAATAGAGGATGAAAAGAAGGACCAAGAGTCCTGAAGGATGGATTACAATTTTAAAATGGTGGTCAGGGTAGATCTCATTTAGAAGGTGACATGTGAATGAAAATTTAAAGGAGATAAGGGAATGAGGCAAGTAGATATGAGGGAAGAGCATTCAGGTAGAGGGTGCAGGCAGTACAAAAGTCCTAAGGTGGGCACGTGCCTTACCTGTGCACTTTTCTAGTCAGAAAAGATCTTTTAAGTATCTGGAAGCTGACAAGCTTGCAGTGGCTGATACTAGTTTTCCAACATTCTAATTTTCACTTAAAATTCTTGTGGTTTTCCTTGAAGTAACAGGTTCGTTTCACTCATTTTTTAAAAAATTTCTGTCAAATGCCAAATCTAAATAAATGTGGTTTGTCAGTTACTCTTTCAAGAAAAAATGGCATTCCAAGAAAAATTGTCTAGTTTAGCTGGCAACTCAAATAATCACACATATGCTTCTCCTCAAGACAACCATCCCACTTTGGTATACATCAGAAGTGCTTTAGTCATACTGCCTATTTTATCACCCAAAAGGTTTGCACTTAAGAGGTAAGATTCAGGGACTTCCCTGGTGGCACAGTGGTTAAGAATCCGCCTGCCAATTCAGGCGACACAGGTTTGAGCCCTGGTCCAGGAAGATCACACATGTCGCGGAGCAACTAAGCCCGTGTGCCACAACTACTGAAGCCCGTGTGCCTAGAGTCTGTGCTCTGCAACAAGAGAAACCACCACGATGAGGAGCCCGCGCACCAAAACGAAGAGTAGCCCCTGCTCGCCACAAGTAGAGAAAGCCTGTGGCGCAGCAACAAAGACCCAACACAGCCAAAAATTAATTAATTAATTAGTCATTTCTACTGCGTCATCAATGACAATTATAAATTAAAGTGGCATTTTTACTTCAAGTTCATGATAGTGGGTAATACAATGGCTGCTAGTAGAGAGACAGTTATTCTATTGTGTCATAAACCCAAATATCTACATATTAATATTCATTTATTTCAGAATAATAATTGCTACTATGTATTGGGTGCCTGTTATTGTGACTGGAGCTTTTACATATATTATCTCATTCTGCCCTTTTAGTAACTCCTAAAGTTGTAGCTATCACATTCAGACCTAAAGTACCCAGCAGAAGATGGACTATTTTTTGGTGCTGCTTTTTTTGTTGTTGTAGTAAAATACAGATAGCATGAAATTCACCATTTCAACCATTTCAAAATATATAGTTCAGTTCCATTTAGTAAATTCACAGTGTTGTAGAGCCATCACTACTATCTAGTTCCAGAATGTTCTCATCACCCTAAAAAGAAACTTCATACTGATTAAGCAGGCATTCTCTATTTGTCCCTTCCCCGACCCCTGGAAACTACTAGTATACTTTCTGTTTCTATGGATTTGCTTATTCTGGTCATTTCATATAAATGGAATCATACAACACGTGTTCTTCTGTGTCTGGCTTCTTTCACTTAGCATATAGTTTTAAAGGTTCATTCATGATGTAGCATATATCAGTGCTTCATCCCTTTTTATGGCTGAAAAACATTCTGTTGTATGGATATACCACACTTTGCTTATTCATTCATCTCTTGATGGGCATGTGGATTATTTACACTTTTTGGATACGTGAATAATGCTGCAGGGAACATTGGCATACAAGTGTCTGTTTACATCCCTGTTTTCAATTAACTCCACTCCAGATCATATGGTAACTCAATGTTTCACTTTTTGACGAACTGCCAAACTCTTTTTCACAGCAACTGTGCCATTTTATATTCCCATCAGCAAATGTGTGAAGGTTCCCACTTCTCTACATCTTTTCCAACACTTACTATGACATCATTTTTTCACTTTTTAAAAAGATATTTATTTATTTGGTTGTGCTGGGTCTTAGTTGCAGCAGGCAGGCTCCTTAGTTGTGGCACCCTGGATCCCTAGCTGTGGCATGCAAACTCTTAGTTGTGGCATGCATGTGGGACCTAGTTCCCTTACCAGGGATTGAACCCGGGCCCCCTGCATTGGGATCGCGGAGTCTTATCCACTGTGCCAGCAGGGAAGTCCCTATTTTTCACTTTTTGATTATAGCATCCTAGTAGGTGTGAAGTTGTTCTAACTGTATTTTCTTAGATTCTGTTTGTCTGTTTGGCATCCGTTCATCACAGGGCAAATATTATATTACTTATATTTTCTTATTATCTGTATTATTTATTTATTTATTTTTGCCTTCATTGGGTCTTCGTTGCTGCACACCGGCTTTCTCTAGTTGGCGGCGAGCGGGGGCTACTGTTCGTTGCAGTGCACAGGCTTTGCATTGCTGTGGCTTTTCTTGTTGCGGAGCATGGGTTCTAGGCACGTGGGCTTCAGTAGTTGTGGCATGCAGGCTCAGTAGTTGTGGCATATGGGCTTAGTTGTTCCACAGCATGTGGGATTTTCCTGGACCAGGGCTTGAACCTGTGTCCCCTGCATTGGCAGGCAGATTCTTAACCACTGCACCACCAGGGAAGTCCCTATTTTCTGTATTCTTGATGCTCTGGCATTTGGGGGCCTTACAGACCCAGAGAGAGAATATCCCTCCAAGGGCTGGCTAATTCCTAAAGATAATAACAATTTGCCAATTGAGCACGAGTTTAATATGTAAACCAAACAATACTGAGTCTATACACTCAACCATCTCCTTATCTAACTCTCACACACTAAGCCAATATTTCCCCTGCTCTAAATGATCCCAGGGCCAGGTATCAGGCAACTAGTGACCATAGTGTTTCACCAATGAGTATGATGTTCATTATGGGTTTTCCATAGATGTCTATTACCAGTTTGAGGAAGTTCTCTTGTATTCCTAGTTTGTTGAGTGTTTTTTTTTTTTATCATGCAAGGGCATTAGATTTTTTTCAAATGTATGATTGATGATCATGTTGCTTTTGTCGTTCACTCTATGAATATGATATACATATATACTGATTACGTTTACCTGTATTACTGATCTTATATAATTGAATAAACAAGAATCCTTGGAGCAATCTACTTCCCCCTCTCCCTTGCCTCCAATATCTATTCAGCCTCCAGGTTCCACTGGTTCTACCTCAAAAAATCCTAAATCAGGCATTTCTTATCCACACCTGTTGATCTTTAGCAAGGAAATTCAAATTTCCTCTTTACCGCCCTCCTCCATTACACAACCTTTTGTTCTCTCCAGGAATAAAGATTAAAGAAAGACACAGCAACTCTATTCTAGTCTTAGCTTTTTTCACTAGACACACCTTCCCTTCTTCTTCAGACCCCACCCCTCTGTGACCATAGACCTAGGCTGGCCCATAATTCTTCATCCCCTAAGTCAATCAATTCAAGCATGGGCATATGACAAACTATTCTAACATTGATATAGAAATGCAAGGAAACCAGAATAGCCAAAACAATCTTGAAAACAGAACTAAGTTGGAGGATTTATCCTTCCCAATATCAAATTTTAGAGGATTTGTCTTCCCAATTTCAAAATTTACTAGAGTGATCAAGATTACATGGTATTGGCATAAAGGTAGACCTATATATCAATGGAACAGAACTGAAAATCTAGAAATAAGTGCTTACATCTATGATCAATTGATTTTCAACAAAGGTGCTAAGGCAATTCAACAGGGAAAGGATAGTCTTTTCAATGGTACTGGGAAAATTGTATTACCAAATGCAAAGCAATCAATTTAGACCTGTACCTCATGCCTTACACAAATATCAACCCAAAATATATCACAGACCTAAATGTAAGAGCTAAAACAATAAATTTATTAGAAGAAAACATAGGAGTAAATCTTCATGATTGTAGGTTAGGCAAAGATTTCTTAGATACAGTACCAGAAGCATAAATGATTAAACAAAAACATTACAAATTTAACTTTATCAAAATTCAATGTATTTTGCTTCAAAAGGTTTTCATTTTCATTAAGAAAGTGAAGGGCTTCCCTGGTGGCGCAGTGGTTGAGAGTCCGTCTGCCGATGCAGGGGACACGGGTTCGTGCCCCAGTCTGGGAAGATCCCACATGCCGCAGAGTGGCTGGGCCCGTGAGCCATGGCCGCTGAGCCTGAGCGTCCGGAGCCTGTGCTCCGCAACGGGAGAGGCCACAACAGTGAGAGGCCCGCGTACGGCAAAAAAAAAAAAGTGAAAAAATAAGCATATCATGTTACTGATAAAAGACTTGTCTCCAGAGTAAATAAAGAACACTACAACTCAACCATAAAAAGACAAACCAATTTAAAAATGGGCAAAGGATTTGAATAGACATTTCTCCAAAGGAGAAAGATGTTCTACATCATTAGCATCAAAGAAATACAAACCAAAACCACAAAGATGCCATTTTACACCCACTGGTTTTAGTTATAATCTAAAACACAGACAATAGCAAGTGTTTACAAACAGCTCATACACCTCAATATCAAAAACAACAATAACAACCCAATCAAAAAATGGGCAGAAGGGGACTTCCCTGGCAGTCCAGTGTTTAAGACTCTGTGCTTCCAGTGCAGAGGGCACGGTTTGATCCCTGGTCAGGGAACTAAGATCCCACATGCCATGCCTCGCGGCCAAACAACAACAACAAAAATGCACAGAAGACCTAAACAGACATTTCTCCAAAACAGACATACAGATGGCCAAGAGGTACATGAAAAGATGCTCAACATCACTAATTATTAGAGAAATGCAAATCAAAACTACCATGAGGTATCACCTCATATTGATCAGAATGGCCATCATCAAAAAGTCTACAAATAATAAATGCTGGAGAGGGTGTGGAGAAAAGAGAACCTTCTCCTACACTGTTGATGGGAATGTAAATTGGTACAACCACTATGGAGAACAATATGGAGGTTCCTCAGAAAACTAAAAATAGAACTACCATATGATCCAGCAATCCCACTCCTGGGCATATATCTGGAGAAAACTATAATTCAAAAGATAATGCACCCCAATGTTCATAACAGCACTATTTACAATAACCAAGACATGGAATCAACCTAAATGTCCTTCGATAGATGAATGGATAAAGAAGATGTGGTGTATATATATACAGTGGAATATTACTCAGCCATTAAAAAAGAATTGAAATAATAGCAAATGTTGACAAGTATGTGGAAAATCAGAACTCTCACGTATTACTGGTGGAAATATAAGAGGGTACAGCTGTTTTGGAAAATAAGAAGTTCCTCTAAAAGTCGAACATAGAATTACCATAAAACCCAGCAATGCCACTCTGAGGTACATATCCAAGAGAAAGGGAACATATATCTACACAAAAACTTGTATACAAATATCTGTACCAGCATTATTCATACCAGCCAAAGAGTGAAAACAGTTCAAATGTCCATCAATTGTTTAATACATAAAGAAATACTTACAATAGAATGGTATTTAGTCACAAAAAAGAATGAAGTACTGACATATGCTACAACACAGATGAACCTTGAAAACATTATGTTATGTTACGTATTGTATTGTTTCATTTCTAAGAAATGTCCAGAACAGGCAAATCCGTATAGACAGAACTGAATTAGTGGTTGCCAGATTCTGGGGGGAAGGAGAAGATGGTAAATGACTATTGATGGACATAGGATTTCTCTTGGGGTGATGAAATATTCTAGAATTAATGGTGATGGTTACACAATTTTGTGAATATACTAAAAAATGCTGCATTGTACACTTGAAAAGGGTGAATTTAATAATATGTGAATTATATCTCAACAACAAAAGGATGTAGGTAATGGAACAGATTTGGTGATGGAGGAGAAATGTGCTCTGTTTGAAGATATTAACATGTTAAGTCTTAGGTACCTCCAGAATATCGTGGTAGATACCCCAAGCAGGCATTTGGAATTACTTCACTACAGTTCTGGAGACAGTCCAAAAGTCAGGTGAGTTTTGCAACCACGAAAAATGTGAGATCATGTATGGAGAGCAGAGCAGTTCAACCAAATCTCTCCTTAATACAGCATATCAAGCCCTCTAGGAATGGCCTTTGCACTCTTCTCAGCCTGATCTTTCATCACTCTGTGTCTCAGATATTTTTCTCAACAAACTGAATTATATTCATTTATTAAACAAATATTTAGTGCTCAACACAAGGAATAAATGAGTGAGCAAAGCAGACATAGATAGCCCCTGACTTCAGGGAGCTTGCAGCTTAGAAAAGTAAACAAGTAGTTATATTTTAGTGTGGTTGGTGCTATGATTAGGAGAACAAGCTAAGATACCATCCCATTCTTTCTTCATAAAGTTGAGCTAAGTGCCTCTTTGTTGTGGTCTCAGAGCACACTTTACATGTTTTCATTAACTTACCACATCATCTATGTTAAATTTTATCTACATTTGCATGTTTCATCCTAACTGTAATCTTCTCAAATTTGGCTTACTATCTTCGTAAGCCGTAACAATGCTGATTAAATAATATGAACTCAATAGGTGTTTGTATATGGCTATGGTTAAAGAGTACCCATTCTGTAGCCAAATTACTTGAATCCTAATCCAAGCTCTGACACTTCGTAGCTGCTTGATCTTTGGCCAAGATATCTAACTTCTCTGTGTTCAGTTTCTTCACCTGTAAAATGAGGATAATAGCAGCACCTACTATGCAGCTAGAGATTATCATACTAAGTGAAGTAAATCAGAAAGAGAAAGACAAATGCCGTATGATATCACTTATCTGTGGAATCTAAAATATGACACAAATTAACATATCTATGAAACAGAAACTGAATCATGGACTAAGAGAACAAACTGGTTGTTGCCAAGGGGGAGGGGTTTAGGGAAGGAATGGAACGAGAGGTTGGGGTTAGCTGATGCAAGCTTTTATAATAGAATGGATAAACAACAGGGTCCTACTGTATAGCACAGAGAACTATATTCAGTATCCTATAATAAACCATAATGGAAAAGAATGTGTATTTATATATATATACATATATAGCTGAATCACTTTGCTGTACAGCAGTAATTAACACATCGTAAATCAACTATACTTCAATAAAAATAAATAATTTTTTAAAAAAGAAGAATGAATGGGAAATAAAGAAGAGAAAAAAATAATAGCACAAACCTTATAAGGTTCTTGTGACGATTACAAGAATTCATGTAAGTAAAGTACATGCATGGAACAATGCTGGACATATATTTTCTGCTCTTATTATGTTCACTTCACTAAACATCATATACCCTGTTGTTATCATTCTTACTGTAATAGCCAAATTGGCTAATTTCAAAGAATAACTCCTTAACATGGGTATCTGTGTTTCAAATTATAACTGTGATACTAAAGATACCCTCCTTCATACAAAGTATAGCATGAAAGTTGGTCAGATTAAATTTTTCCGGAAAGTTGATCACAGTATTACATATGGAAATATATTTGGCATAGAAACCTACTGAATTAAAAAGATTTCGATGAGCTGCCAGTAGATGGCTCTCTTAATATGCTATTTTATTTTCAGTTCAGATTTGTGCTTTTATGCATGGAGTCACACCTTCAAAACACCCTGCTAACAGGGTAGAAATGGCTCTCCAGGAATTATCTAATTTATTTGTCTATCTTCTGGTAGGATTTACAATCCACAGTTGTAAATTCATTTGCAGAGGTACCTCAGTGGATAGTTATAGGGTTTTTGTTTGTTTGCTTGGTTTTTAATTAAGAAAACATAAGAAAGCCCTTTTGGAAATGTAAATTCATTTGCAGAGGTACTTCTTCAGTGGATAGTTGTGGGGTTTTTTGTTTGTTTGTAAGAAAACATATGAAAACCATTTTGGAAATGTTTTCATTGGAGCCTATTTTTATCTGTCATGAAAGATGGATGAACATAATTTATACCTTAAATTTTTCATGGAAAATGGACTTCCAGTTTTCTTGATATCTCAGTTTTTAATAATAACTTTAGACATGGCTAATTCTTCCCTTAGTTTTTCTTCGTATTATAAAGCTAAGTAATGACTTATAAAACTCTAACTTTACTGTATCAGTTAGTTGTGCAGGACCTTTCTATTCCCATAGCATTTTTAAAAATTTATTTATTTTTGGCTGCGTTGGGTCTTCATTGCTGTGTGCAGGCTTTGGCGAGCAGGGGTACTCTTAGTTGCGGTGCACAGGCTTCTCACTGTGGTGGCATCTCTTGTTGTGGAGCACGGGCTCTAGGCGCTCAGCCTTCAGTAGTTGTGGCTCACGGGCTTAGCTGCTCCATGGCATGTGGGATTTTCTGGGACCAGTGTTCAAACCTGTGTCCCCTGCACTGGCAGGCGGATTCTCAACCACTGTGCCACCAGGGAAGTCCCTCCCATAGCATTTTACCTTTATTTTATTATATTGTGATTTATTAGCTTTTACTAGTTTTACTATTAGTTCATCAAATGTTTCGAGAATAAAGCTGAGACAGGCCGGGACCTGTGACCCTTTGTTAAAGTGCTGCAATGCTTGTACCAGGACACACCTCTCCTCAAGCAACAACATGCAAAGAAACTATATGGGACTAAAAATAACTGCATGCATGTGCAGCTGGGGTAAATTCTGGACCCAAAAGATACAAAGAGACCAAAAAACCCAACTGCCACTTCTGCCTGGAGCAAAAACAGGGTGTCAGGAGCAAAAGCACAATACTGAGCATGCCCCTGCACATAACACCACCTAAGGGGTGGGCAAACCACCTAAGCTACGCCTCTGGCCAGAATCCTGGACACACCCCTACCCTCACCCCATAGAAGGAACTTGCTCGGCCCCCACCCCCTGGCCCAGCAAGCGCAAGCAAGAGAAGCTGTTGTTTGTTCACGCTCCCCACTGCTGCAGCAGGGGCCTCAATAAAGCCTTGCCTGAAGTTCTGGTCTGGCATCTAGTCAATTTCTATTGATTGGGGAAGGCCAAGAACTCTGGCCTTTAACAAAGCTATACCCTAGTCGCCAAAATATTTGTTGCTATGACAGGTATATCCAGATATTCACTAGTTAAACCTTATAACCTATAGTGTTCATAACCCTACCCACTGTTCCTGCAAAATTATAGAACTTATTTTCTCAGATTATATCTCTAAACTCCTGAATACACCTGTGTTCTACAGTTCCATCCCTTCCTAGGCCATTCTGGTGGGGGATGGCCAGTTTCTTCACTGCTTTCACACACACACACACACACACACACACACACACAAAACAAAACAAAACAAAAAAATACTTGCACTCAAGCACTTGATAAAGATCTGCAGAATCCTAGAGAGGGTTCATAGGGCAAGGTGCTCGTTGGAATATTCTTTTGATTCACTTCGTATCTCCTCCTCATCACATCTCTCCATTTCTTCCCTATATATCCAGAATTCTAAAAATAAACTCAACCCTCTTCTTTATGGAACAGATCTGCCAAAAGTCAGACCTCAAGTTCCACAGACTTCTCAGCTGATCCCATGGGTAGCCCTAGAGCTGCAATGGCTCTTCAGATATGTCTTCAGTCAAGAAAAGAGGCCAGGCCTTGGTACCCCTCATTGATCAGTTTTTGGATGCAAGCTGCTCTCAGGGAGGTGTCATAACCCCCTCCCTGACTGAGGCTTCCCTCTTTGTCTAAGGGCAATTCCCAGAGAGAGAGACTCAGCTTTAAGCCGTCAGCAGCCAACACTCCCCAAAGCTGGGGGAAACCAGTGCTTCCATCCTAAAAGTGGCGTCTGGGTGGTGCACCACAGAATCTACTTCAGAGTCCATCTTTAGAAGAAGAAGATAAGTCCCAAAAAGCAAGAAATAAATCCAGAAAGAAATGGAGAGACCCAAAAATATTATTGGGGTTC
Organism: Globicephala melas; assembly: GCF_963455315.2. Classification (NCBI taxonomy): domain Eukaryota; kingdom Metazoa; phylum Chordata; class Mammalia; order Artiodactyla; family Delphinidae; genus Globicephala; species Globicephala melas. Next base: position 134,520,711 of record NC_083314.1, read on the forward strand.
CTCAGCTCAGCTTCATCCCTGGAATTCCTAGTTACATGAGCCAATAGATTCCATTTTCTGCTTAAGCTATTTGAAATTGGGTTTCTGTCACTTGCAGCTGAAAGATCTCTGATCAACAACACCTCATGTTTGAAGAAAGCGATAATCACTATTCTATTCTTTCAGCAATTACAATGTCATAATTTATTTGTTTACACATCTATCTCTCTAATTAGACAGTAAATTTCTTATAGGATCATATTTTATTCATCCTATCTGTAGCATCTATGGCAGTGGTAAGTAAAGGAGATAATGAACAAATATTTGTTGAATTAATGAATAAGAAAATGCCAAAACGGGGCTTCCCTGGTATTGCAGTGGTTAAGAATCCACCTGCCAATGCAGGGGACACGGTTTCAAGCCCTGGTCCGGGAAGATCCCACATGCCGCAGAACAACTAAGCCCGTGAGCCACAACTACTGAGCCCGTGTGCCACGGCTACTGAAGCCCATACGCCTAGAGCCCATGCTCCGCAACGAGAGGCCACCGCAGTGAGCAGCCCGTGCACCACAACGAAGAGTAGTCCCTGCTCATCTCAACTAGAGAAAGCCCACACACAGCAAGGAAGACCCAAAGCAGCCAAAAAGTAAAATAAAAGAAAGAAAGAAAGAAAACACCAAAACGATAGACAATGCACAGGAATAGACGTGGATGGGTTCACAGAGCACATTAAGTAAGGAAAGGATAGTCAAATGTTGACTTGAAAGGCATATTTGGCCTATCAGATTTCACTTTCCTTCTCTAAGCCCAGTCTCAGTTGGAATTTCACCCAAGATACTCAGATTCATCAATATTACATAGCCTTTGGTTGACATTTAAGCTAAGTTTGGTGGAATGCTCATTTATTCTTAAAATACACTTTTTGCCTTTTCTGTGGTTCTGAGCTCCATGTTCATTCTTGGTCTAGTGATTTGTTCACTGTGTATTTGGTCCCAGGCCCTGTGCTGGACTCTGGGAATATAGCAATGAGTATGACAGAAAGCTCTGTCCCCAGGGAGTATATATTCTTTAAAAAGAAGACAGATTTTAAACAAGTAATTACAAACGCCATATGTACCACAAAAGGTAATTATGGGAGTGTATAGCACAACCTAAATTGAGATTAGGGAAATCGTCCCTGAGAAAGTGACATTTCTATAGAGAACTGAAGGAAGAGTAGAAATTAGCTCCCAGAAGCCCCCAACAAACATGTTATTGTGTCTCATTAGGCCTGAAATAATCCGTATAGTCCGAGGAATAGATGAATTCACTCAATAGGAATTCACTGAGTAGCTAAACTAACCAGAATCCCCTTCTGGAGCTGAAGGTGAGGTTAATCCCACCCAAATTACATGATTGAGAATGGGGGAGGGATTTTTTCCCAAAGGAGATTTTTGGGTACAGCTACAAAGAAAAAGCAGAAATTTGTGCTGAGCAGCAAGCACAAGCACCCCTTTATAGGGAGGAAGACTTGATTCACAGAGGCTGCTAGAAGACCTTTCCAGTATTCAAGTGAGAGATGAAAGTGACTTGGATAAGGAGAGGCCAGTGAAAGTTGAGAGAATGGACAGGACTTGATAACTAATTGGATAAAAAGGTAAAGAGTGGGGAGACTAATCAAAGATGACTCCAAGATTAAATTTTTTTCCTTCTCAGGCTGTGACATAGTTAGCCTAGATGTCCTAAGAATTTGCTGGCTGTGGGTCCATGAATGAGAAAAGATTTCCCGAGCTTATCATAAAGTTCCTTTTTGGTGTTTTCTAAACTAACCTTATAAATGTCTCCTTTGCACTTTAAAGTTCTCTCTTGTTCTTCTGGATCCTCATATGCTTCTTTTTATAACGTACTGCTTGTCTGAACCATATTCATTAATTAAATGTTAAGGCTACTTCTACCTTAGCTTCTTTATACACTGTATTAGGCAAGCATTTGACCCTTAATATTAAGCAGTGGTGAATGTCATGAAGTTTGAAATTACTTCAGAGTAGTTCGTTAAGTATCAAAAAATAGTATACCCAAAATTGTAGACACAGATTTGGATGGCTGCTCATCTGGTAATTCCCCTGTCTTTCTATCTGCTAAGAAATTCCAGATCACTGGGCACAAAGGTAGGCATATGATCCAGACCGAGTTAGTTTAAATTCCTCATTCCCCAGCCACAGTGACTCATCCAATGGATGGGCTCATCATTCCTTCCTAGATATTTTTCAAACTGATGTTGAGAAAAAGAGATTCACTTTCTTCTAAAAAAAATAAGCTTGAAAGAAGGCAATTACAGGTTGCTTTGTCTGTGTACTCTTCATGAATGCAGTTCATCTATTGACATCACTGTGCAAAAAGATACAGAGACACAAGATATGGAAAGAGAGACAGAGACAGAGAGACAGAGATTTTGAAATCTGGTAGCATTTATATACTTGGGTCTTGCTGGCCGGGAGCTATCTCAACTTATGACCTTTCTGTAATTCGATCATGTGCTCTAGAAAAGCAAGGATCCCAAGTGCCTGGCACATGACAGCCACTCCAAGATTAATTGTTGAGATAGAGACTTCACTTTGGACCAAGATGGAATGATAGGAACTGCATTTACACTCCCTTCTGAAACAATTTAAAAGACAGAGAAAATACATGGGAAAAAAAAAAGGTTTTTATTTATTTTTGTATTTTTATGTTTTTGGTCGTGGCATGAGGGATCCTAGTTCCCCGACCAGGGATGGAACCTGCACCCCCTGCAGTAGAAGCATGGAGCCCTAACCACTGGAGCACCAGATAAGTCCCAAAAAATGGTTTTTAGACATTGGACATCAGACAGTACAGAACAGTGTGATTTCTGATAGAGAAGAAACAAAGTGAGCCCTATAAGTACCCCCTTTTTATTGTCTGGAGAGTTTTCATACTGCATTGCAAAGAGAGGGTATGCTGGTGGAGTCTCACAGTCTCTCTGAGTTGAGAAGATGGAGCTGGGGTTGTGGGAGGACAAGGCAGCTAGAGTTCTCAGGGCAGCATACCAGAGAGGAGACTGCTGCACAGAGAGAGTGCTCTGAAGATCTGCAGAGTTCTTCTTCATTGTTTAGCTGACTATTGATCAGAGGATATATATGAGGAACAATCTGAAGTAGGAACTGTAAAAAAAAAAGTTTCCTATAATTTTCTTTGAGCAGATCTGTGTTCCAACTTGGAAAATAAATATATTCTTATAGTTTCCAATGAACAAAAGCTCTAGTAATTAAAAAAAATTCTTGAATGAATGTGAATCAGTCCATTCTCCCTTTTTCCTTAAGCTAGTTCTAGTTGGGTTTCTGTTGCTTGCAACCAAAGAATCTTAGCCAATACACTTTAAAATTCCCCTTCTGAAGTTATCTTCAGAAACTAACAAAGAATTCCAAAGACTTTGGTTATAAGAATGTCTATCATTTTAATGTTTATAAATGTCAAAACTCAGATTTTCTGATATTCCCAAAGATTTTTCTATGCAAATTGGTAAATTAATCTAATAAAATTCTATGTAATAACTAACAGGACATTTTAGTTTCTCACTTGACATAGAAATATGCTTATGATATATTGATTAGTTTTTTAAAAAATTAAAAATTTCCATTCCAAGTTATAAAACAGAATATACAGTTTTTATTGTGCATATGGATATATGCATATAAAGTGTGGACGAATGTTTCTTAAAACTTTAATAATCCTTTTCTCTGGCTGGTGGAATTTCAGGTAGTTTTTATCCTTAAAAAGAAAAGTATCTGTGTTTTTGGATTACCCATCCTACAACAAATCTGTTTCAACTCTTTTTTTTACTGCCTGTCTTAGTTGACCTCTGAGGTTTTGTTTTTGATCTAAAGTTTACCCCAATTTTCAGTTTATTTGCAAAGCAGAGAAGGTTGACATAATTTTAGTCAGTTGAATAATTAAAAGTCTTTTCCTATTCAGATTACAAATTACTCCTATTTCCCCAAACCCTCTTACAGAGCTCTAATTTTTGCACTATTACAACTTAACAACCGTACACACAGTACACTTACTAGAGGCACAATAAAAATTGTTAGATAGATGGTTATTCTCTCAGTAATATCCTAAGGGAGAGATGCTGCATACCAAAGGTATATGTTTGATAAAATGGGGCCGGAGAGGTTTTAAACTTTTACCAAAACACATCAAAGCAGCTCAGTTATTAAGCTTAGAAATGTTTCCTAGTGCCTGGCTGATCTAATGCTTTGGCAAATATTAAAAGTGACCTATGTCCCTAGGGGGAAGCACATTACGCCTCATGATTCGGTGTCCCAGATTTTCCAGAGAAGACCTGGTTTATTTCTTACTTTTGTTTTTCCATAGCAAAGGTCATTCCTTTATTGGATTTTAACTTTTATATCTCTCAAAGAGATTTCCTGTAAATAAATTCATGCATTTGAGTAAAATATCTTTTTCTAGATTACAAATCCCATTTTTAATTTAGAAAGATGAGCCAACAAAGCATCAGGATTGGAACAATTAATCCTCCAATAGGGTAATGTGGTGCTGGTGACCCAAACAGGATCAGGGAGATATATGAACGTTGTGGATATTAAAAATCTAATTTGGGGCTCACACTTGGTAACTACCAGAAACTACCACCTTGAATTCCCAATTTGCATCTTAATTACTTCTGACCTTGAATTCTTGTCTCAGATATAAAGCTAACTAGCTGTATAAAAGACGCTCAGTCAATCAGTTGCTTTCATCTATTTATCTCTCTAGTAGAATTTTGAAAAATGATCTATCAGCGATGCTGGGTTGTTTGAGAATCAAATGTAATAGTGAATGTACAAGTGATTTAAAAAGCACTGTTTGTATTTGCTAAGAGTCCTTTGTTAAAATCTTACTATGGAAGTTAAAAAATACAACACAAAAAGACTGAGCTGCTCTGGTTGAAGAGGCTATGAAGGGCAGAGCCCTTCATACAAATTTGGTGTGTTACTCTTGCTTCTTCTTATGTTTATCAGAGAAAAATTGGAACAAGAACAAAAAACAAAAATCAGTAATAATTCTACCACATAGAGAACTGTTTGTGGAACTACGTTTTTCCAGACTCCAAAGAATATCTTCAAACAAACTTGATCAGGTGACTGGTTGATCAGAATGAACTCTCTTTCCCATTGTTCCATGGAGCTGGGATAAGTGAGGTTTGGGGCCAATAGTCAAAGTGAGGAAGGCAGATTTCATCATCACATCCTGGAGGCAATGAAACACATGGCCAGAATGAAGAGACAAAGTCCAGAACCTGCTGGATGATGAATCTGATTGGAGCCAGACTGAAGCAAACAGAAACATAGAAGCCCTGGATAACAGCTAGAAACAGACTAGAGTTCCTTTAGCTTTTTTTTCTTTGCCCCCGATCGAACCCACGCCCCTGGCAGTGGGAGCGCTGAGTCCGAACCACTGGACCACCAGGGAATTCCTCTTTAGCTTGTTTTTTATGGACCAGCAGCTGTAAATTCTTGGATTAATCAGAGTAGTAAAGAGAGTCAGGGTCATCAAAATAATTTAACTTAAAGTTTTGTTGAGTTTATAAAACGGCAGTTCTGAATTTTTGGTTAAAGTTTTAGCTGCTATTAAAACGTTATTTTGAATATTGAATTATAAAAGCAAGATAAAGATAATTTTTGTACCTTTTTTTCATTTAATTGGAATTATTTTCAAGTTTCTGCAAAAGTAATTGTAAAGCAGTAAGTATTTATTGGTAAATAATGTATGTATTTCCAATCCAAGAAACATAATAAGTGAGTGAAGTTGAAATAAGTGCTTTATTTATTTTTTAATTTTTTAACATATTTATTCGAGTACAATTGCTTTCCAAGGGTGTGTTAGTTTCTGCTTTATAACAAAGTGAATCAGTTATACATATACATATGTCCCCATATCTCTTCCCTCTTGTGTCTCCCTCCCTGCCACCCTCCCTATCCCACCCCTCTAGGTGGTCACAAAACACTGATCTCACTGTGCTATGCTGCTGCTTCCCACTATCTAACTATTTTACGTTTGGTAGTGTATATATGTCCATGCCACTCTTTCACTTTGTCCCAGCTTACCCTTCCCCCTCTCCGTATCCTCAAGTCCATTCTCTAGTAGGTCTGCGTCTTTATTCCTGTCTTGCCCCTAGGTTCTTCATGACATTTTTTTTTTTAGATTCCGCATATATGTGCTAGCATTCGGTATTTGTTTTTCTCCTTCTGACTTACTTCACTCTGTATGACACACTCTAGGTTCATCCACCTCACTACAAATAACTCAATTTCATTTCTTTTCATGGCTGAGTAATATTCCATTGTATATATGTGCCATATCTTCTTTATCCATTCATCTGTCGATGGACACTTAGGTTGCTTCCATGTCCTGGCTATTGTAAATAGAGCTGCAATGAACATTTTAGACATGACTCTTTCTGAATTATGGTTTTCTCAGGGTATATGCCCAGTAGTGGGATTGCTGGGTCATATGGTAGTTCTATTTGTAGTTTTTTAAGGAACCTCCATACTGTTCTCCATAGTGGCTGTATCAATTTACATTCCCACCAACAGTGCAAGAGGGTTCCCTTTTCTCCACACCCTCTCCAGCATTTATTGTTTGTAGATTTTTTGCTGATGGCCATTCTGACTGGTGTGAGGTATTACCTCATTGTAGTTTCGATTTGCATTTCTCTGATGATTAATGATGTTGAGCATTCTTTCATGTGTTTGTTGGCAAACTGTATATCTTCTTTGGAGAAATGTCTATTTAGGTCTTCTGCCCATTTTTGGATTGGGTTGTTTGTTTTTTGATATTGAGCTGCATGAGCTGCTTGTAAATTTTGGAGATTAATCCTTTGTCAGTTACTTCATTTGCAAATATTTTCTCACATTCTGAGGGTTGTCTTTTGGTCTTGTTTATGGTTTCCTTTGCTGTGCAAAAGCCTTTAAGTTTCATTAGGTCCCACTTGTTTATTTTTGTTTCTATTTCCATTTGTCTACGAGGTGGGTCAAAAAGGATCTTGCTGTCATTTATGTCACAGAGTGCTCTGCCTATGTTTTCCTCTAAGAGTTTTATAGTGTCTGGCCTTACATTTAGGTCTTTAATCCATTTTGAGTTTATTTTTGTGTATGGTGTTAGGAAGTGTTCTAATTTCATTCTTTTACATGTAGCTGTCCAGTTTTCTCAGCACCACTTATTGAAGAGGCTGTCTTTTTTCCACTGTGTATTCTTGCCTCCCTTATCAAAGATAAGGTGATCATATGTGCATGGGTTTATCTCTGGGCTTTCTATCCTGTTCCATTGATCTATATTTCTGTTTTTGTGCCAGTACCATACTGTCTTGATTACTGTAGCTTTGTAGTATAGTCTGAAGTCAGGGAGCCTGATTCCTCCAGCTCCGTTTTTCTTTCTCAAGATTGCTTTGGCTATTCGGGGTCTTTTGTGTTTTCATACAAATTGTGAAATTTTTTGTTCTAGTTCTGTGAAAAATGCCAGTGGTAATTTGATAGGGATTGCATTGAATCTGTAGATTGCTTTGGGTAGTAGAGTCATTAGTGCTTTATTTTTTAAATATTTATTTATTTATTTGGTTGCACTGGGTCTTAGTTGTGACAGGTGGGCTTCTTAGCTGCAGCTCACAGGATCCTTACAGCTCGCTGGCTCCTTAGTTGTGGCATGTGAACTCTTAGCTGCAGCATGCATGTGGGATCTAGTTCCCTGACAAGGGATCAAACCTGGGCCCCCTGCATTGGGAGCATGGAGTCTTAACCACTGCACCACCAGGGAAGTCCCAAGATAAGTGCTTTAAAGTTAAAAAAAAAAAAAAAAAGTAAGGATTAGGGTGAATATTTCCCAACACCCCCTGCCTTCTCCTGCTTCTTATATCTCCAGAACAAGTCAAGGAATATAACTTGAAAGAAATATGCCCAAATAAATAAATAAATATGCCCAAATAAAGTTTTTCTATAAGTTGTTTAAAAACATCACCATTATGTGGTATTTCCCCTCTCTTTACCAAATCCATAAAGAGATTTTAAAATATCAAAACCAGACATAATTCTGATTGTTGAGTCAAAACATTTATCTAGAAAATTCCAACCTATCCATGCAAAGGTTCAAAACCTTTCTGAAACACTTGACTATTGTTTTACAGCCTTCATTACCCTCCTGCACATCTTTAGTCATTCTTTACTCTAGGAAGTCTTTACTGACCCATCCAGGCTGGGCTAAATGCCCTCCTATGTGCTCTAAGCCCCTTTATGTATACTTCTACTGTTTCTACTTCTGCCTTGTATTGAAATTATCTATTCATAATCTGTGTCTTTGGCTGAACTGTAAGCTTCTATATGGAAACCCTCCACATACTCCAGATGGGATTGAATTCCCCTGCTACAAGTATCCCCAATTCTCTATGGTTTTTCTTTATAAAAGTTATGGGTGTGGGGATTCCCTGGTGGTCCAGGGCTCTGCGCTTCCACTGCAGGGGCACAGGTTTGATCTCTGGTCGGGGAACTAAGATCCCGCATGTCACAGGGTGTGGCCAAAAAATTAAAAAATAAAATAAAATGAAATCTTGAAAAAGAAATTATGGATGTGATTATTTTTGTAATAGGGATGGTAATTACCACTGTCCAGTACTATATAACCATCAGGGCTGAAGCTTTCCCTTGTACATCACTATTACTTTCCTCACTTCATTCCCTTTATTTTCAAAAGATTATTTGGAAAAAATGTTAGTTATTTCTTGCTCTTTTATTTAAGACTGTAGTTTATCTTTGCACAGAGTTTTAAAAATCAAATAATACTATAAGACTCAAAATGAAAAAAAAAAAAAGTGGTGCACTGTTCCTCCTTCTCTACCCTTGATTCCCACTTCTCAAACACAACATTTTTTCCGTTATTTAGCTGAATATTCTTCTGGTACTTGCTTCCATCTTCCTCAATAGCATCCTTGTATTGCTGCTATTTTGAGATTGCTCAGTTTCATATCTTTTAGCTTCCTACTGCGGAGAGTGAAGACTAAGCTCTCTTACGACATTGCCCACCTCATGCCCTATCTCACACATTCACATACATTGTTTTCCGCCTTCATGTCTACCTTTATGATTACACAATCCATAACTTTTGGTTAACTCAACATGGTCATGCAGTATAAAACAATTATACTTCATTTCTTGTACAGTTTTTTGTTTTTCCTGGAATAAAAATAATTGTCTTTATTGTTAGCTTAGTTTTCTATGTTCCTATAACTAATTCATCCTCAAACATTCCTCCAGAATTATACATTTCCTTTCATGATGTTCAAATACATCAGGCTGTTTTTATTTTATTCTTTTCATGGCAACATCCCTGGTGGATACCTCTGCTTTCCTGTCCCCAGAATGAACAGACTGTTCTCTAGAAATGCTGCACAGTTATTGCTCTGGGATCTCCTTCATGCTCATCCTGAGGATTCCCATCTCCTCCCTGTGCTGGATCCCCTGTTTTCTGAACCTCACTTCTTTCTTCCTGGTTTTGCTCCCTTGTTTTGTGGAGTACATTCTCCAGTAATTCCTGACAAAAGGTACGTATTAAGCACAATCTTTAAGAACACAAACATCTGCAAATGTCTTTATCCTCACACTTGACAGTTTGGCTGAATATAGAATTCTAGGTTGAAACCATTTTCCTTGGAATTCTGGAGACATTGCTCCACTACCTTCTTTCATGGAGCATTGCTGAAAGAGTCAATTCCTTCCTTATTCTAGCTCTTTTTTTTCCTCTGGAAATGTTTAGGAGCTTCTTTTTGTCCCTAGTAAATAAAACTTCCCATGAGATGCTTTGGTGTGGGTCTTCTTAAATCTATTGTGCTCAGCATGTAGTGGGCTCTCTAACTCTGGAAAGTCATGTCTTTCAGTTGTGGAAAACTTTCTTAAATTACTACTTTGATAATGTCCTCCCCTGTTTTCTCTATTCTTTTTTGCATGACATTTTTATTATGTAGATACTGAACTGTCTTTCATTTTCTCATATTTTCTATTTTCCATCTCTTTTTCATTTTCATTTTTATTTTTCAGTTCTACTTTCTCAGGGATTTCCTCCAATTTTTTCTTCTAATTCTTGAGCTTTTTGAGGTTTCACAGCATGAATCAGATTGTTATTACCTTCCCCTCTGCAAGTTTAGATTTGAGCTTTCTCTAGACTAGAATATTAGTTCTCATTTATTCACCTGCTTCCATGCTTCAAATTTTGTTATGTTGTCTCCTCTCCCATTCTCTTGGTCCTTATTGGCTTATGTCTTTATTGGGATTTCAGGAGAAACCTGTGGTGAATACATGAGTTCAATCCACCGTATATAGTCAGAACCTTTGTTACTTTCCCACTATAACTGTTATGCTTCTTTTCAAGGCAACATGGATACCTCTGAGTTACAGGGAAAAGATCAAGTACAAGAAAGCAGAAAAAAGAGAAAACACAAATGTTAATATTTCAAGATATTATAACATTTCCAACGGTACTGGAGCTAGTTCATACTGGCTCACAAGAATACATGGTTTTACTTTCAGGAATTTGTGAGCCAGTTGGTAATCATTATTAAAAATTAATTAAACTTACAATGTTTATTATACTTTACAACTTACAGTGAAATAAACTATATTAAAAACATAGGTAAAAAATACTCAAAATTTATCACTTCCTCATTAGTTTAGTGAATTTTACTATCATCTATGTTCTTCAGGTTATTTACATCTATTGTAGTGATGTGCTATATATCTCTTCCCAGCTCCATATTCAGTAAAGTCATATTAGTAGCTTAAAAGTGGCTATAGTGGGAGTATTTATATAAAATGCTACAAATAAGGAATTGATATTGTTCTTTTCATTGTCTAGACTTAAGAATGTGATGGAGAAAATATTAATAATACAAATTAAACTTAAGAGTGTGCTGTGTCTGTAATGGTTAGATTGTGAATAGCACAAAAAAATTAGGATATAGTCTTCCGGTATTTGAAAACTATTATCTCATTCAGCAAAGAAATCAGTCATTGACAAACAAATGAAGTTCTGACATTCCCCTTTCTTGTTTCACTTTCATCTTAATCTTTAACTGAAATGAAAATATCAACCAACATTCAGGTGGACCCACACTCATTTGTCAGTTGTAACCATAGTTTGGCCATGCTTACAAGAGTTTCACAATCTACAAAATCATTCTGTGAGAATCAATTTGCTCTAATGATTTTACAATAAGATATATATTATTATTTATAAATTGTGTGCTAGACATCCTTTGTCTTAATAAAATTTAACATACACTACACATACTTTTTAATTTATTTTTTGGAGAACTAGTTCTTAAACAATTATTAATACATCACTCTCTCTATAACTTTCCCTATACTATAATTTCCATGAGGGCAGTAACTATTTCTGTTTGATTCCCCAGGTCTTGCAAGGTTTTTATTACCTAGTAGGTACTCCTTAAACATTTACTGAATGAGTGAACGAAAGCTCAGGAAGTTTGCCTTATTCATTTTTATATCTGAGAAGTAGCACAGTGCCTGACACAGATTAAGTGCTGAAAAGAAATAATGTTTGCTGACCTGAACTGAATTTGAGTCTTAGTCTCCTAATCCTGAAAAAAATCCCATGACAATCAAACGCATCAAGGAAAAGAGTTAAGATGGTTTATTTTTTCAGGCACAAGTCTTGTTTTCATGGTCTCTTTGCAAGTTAAGTCACTTGCTGCAGTAAGTCCAGGGTGAAAGCCAGATCTCTGATTCCCAAAACAGTGCCCTATTCATTAGATTCCCTATTTCTCAAGGGCACCAGTATTTTCTGACACTAATGTTGAATAGGAGAGCTGGTTACTTGCTTGTGGCTACAAGATTTTTGCTTAAGATAAATGACAATAAACAGTTGGGAGGAATCAGATATGATGTCTTCCATTTAATGAACACACAATATATGCTCATTTTAAAACTACACTTAAATCCAGTAGCTCGGTTTCTCTCAACAACTCTACAAGGTAGAAATTATCCTTACATTACAAATGAAGACACTGAGGTTCAAAGAGGTTTGTAAATTTACCTAGAGCTCACAGCTGCAAAGTAGCAATACTGGGATTCAAAACAGTTTTGTCTTAAGACAAATTCCACTATATTTTAATGGGACAGTGTTCTTAAACATCAGCTGTTCATAGACCATTGTTCATGTACCACTTTCAGGATATGCATGCCAATCATATTATCATTTACTTCATATTTTCCTTGGTCCTTCTTTTGTTATTTGTTAGCCTAATCTGAAATAATAACGTCCATGAAATGATGGGTTAATATGTTGTTATAAAAAAACAAACAACCCAATCCAAAAATGGGCAGAAGACCTAAATAGACATTTCTCCAAAGAAGATATACAGACTGCCAACAAACACATGAAAGAATGCTCAACATCATTAATCATTAGAGAAATGCAAATCAAAACTACAATGAGATATCATCTCACACCAGTCAGAATGGCCATCATCAAAAAATCTACAAACAATAAATACTGTAGAGGGTGTGGAGAAAAGGGAACACTCTTGCACTGCTGGTGGGAATGTGAATTGGTTCAGCCACTATGGAGAACAGTATGGAGGTTCCTTAAAAAACTACAAATAGAACTACCATTGACCCAGCAATCCCACTACTGGGCATATACCCTGAGAAAACCAAAATTCAAAAAGAGTCATGTACCAAAATATTTATCGCAGCTCTATTTACAATAGCCCGGAGATGGAAACAACCTAAATGCCCATCATCAGATGAGTGGATAAAGAAGATGTGGCACATATATATAATGGAATATTACTCAGCCATAAAAAGAAACGAAATTGAGCTATTTGTAATGAGGTGGATAGACCTAGAGTCTGTCATACAGAGTGAAGTAAGTCAGAAAGAGAAAGACAAATACCGTATGCTAACACATATATATGGAATTTAAGAAAAAAAAATGTCATGAAGAACCTAGGGGTAAGACAGGAATAAAGACACAGACCTACTGGAGAACGGACTTAAGGATATGGGGAGGGGTAAGGGTGAGCTGTGACAAAGTGAGAGAGAGGCATGGACATATATACACTACCAAACGTAAGGTAGATAGCTAGTGGCAAGTAGCCGCATGGCACAGGGATATCAGCTCGGTGCTTTGTGACCGCCTGGAGGGGTGGGATAGGGAGGGTGGGAGGGAGGGAGACTCAAAAGGGAAGAGATATGGGGACATGTGTATATGTATAACTGATTCACTTTGTTATAAAGCAGAAACTAACACACCATTGTAAAGTAATTATACCCCAATAAAGATGTTTAAAAAAAATGTTGTTATACTTTTCTAATATATACGAACATGAATACATAATTATTAAACTAAAAATTTTGCCTGCTTACTACCTAAAATGACCTTGGGTACTATTAGAGATACATATACTTCCCTGAGGTAAACACTGTTTCTTGCAATGTGGCAGATTTCACTTGTACTGAGGTAGGAGCAAGGGTGATGGCCATATTTTTTGGTTTGTCTTCTGTTTCTATCCTGAAAAAAAAAAGGAACTCATTCAATCTATTTTACTGGGAGGGAGAGGGAAGGGGCCTGACTCACACTTCCTGAGCAAATTCCCATTGCACAAAAAAAACCTTCTTCCAGGGTCACTGAAACCTTCCAAGTGACAGAATTGGAATTAGACTTGGCAAAGATTACTAAATGCCACCAGTGTTAGACAATTGAAGGTTTCTGTAGCAAGAACAGAATTCAAGAGAAAGAAAACCAAAGTGTTGGAAAGCACCTACAGTGAAAGTCACGAAGGATTAAAAAAATCTAAGAAAATCTTCCTGGCATTTGTGCTGCCCAAGCTGGAGTTGATAAAATTGTTTCTATTCTTTCCTGTAAGTAGGTTGGAGGAGGAAGTAGCTGGATTGTCGTTCTTGGCTTTTGAGTGGGAGGAATAACACAGCATTATCAGAGGTAATGGCAAAAGAAAAAAGAGAAAAAAATGTTTTTGAACTGCTGAAAAACTAAATTCATAACTCTGTGGAAGAACACAGATTTGGTTATATAAATAGTTTGGAATGTGGTCCAATGCATTTCAAAGGAAAAAGATAAAAAGAGCATCAGAAACCGTAACAGTCAAGATTATGGTGGTAAATAATATAGATCTTGTTTAAAGCTAGTGAAATATACATGTGTATATCTGGTTCAGTTTTAATCTATCTCCTTTATGGTACCTACATGTCCCTCCACAATATGGTTACTACCACACATTCAGTCCTCTCTTACCTCAAACTATTTGGGCTCTATACCCTATACCCTAACTGAGCCCAGGCCCGGGGTCACTGCATGAGGGTTTCACCAACATCCAGACTTTAAGTTGACTAGAATTTGCAAATCTTAGTACTGCTACCCTCTTATTTCTTAAAAGAAAAGTCCCCTGTAGTATCTGGACCTAGAAAAAGTATTGTTTTTCTTGAGGAAATAGAATCTTTCACAATATTGAGAACTTCACGATTGAGTATTTGTTCTCATCATACCCCGATAGACTGTGTGGCTAGCAACCTAAATGACAAATTAAACGACTTCCAATTGCTGTAGAACCATCACAAAAGAATGACACACCATCTTCCCTCTCTGTCTGGGAGGAGCATGGGGATGGGAGAGGGGAAGGAGCCAGGACTTTGTGTTCTATTCAGTAAGGTCTAGGCTTCCTTTACCTAGTTAAGAGAACGTTGTTTGTTTTTGAAATCTAGGTTTTTGGAGGCTTGCTGCTGGATTGGCCTAAAGAGAAAGAGCTTCCGGTGTTAAGAGAGTAGGGGCTGGGGCAGAGGTAAGTTATCTAGAGTAGACAGAGGCATAGTGCTTTGTCCTCTAGCTGTGGGGCTTTGCACTCCACTTCCTCACAGTGGCCTAGAAGTTGCAGGAATTTTGACAGCATGGCTTTGTGCATACCTGGGGACTGAATACTAAGTTGTAAACATCCCTCTGTAGTGAAGTTTCCAGTTGCCAAATCTGGCACAGAGGGAGTAGATGCTGTTTTCAGCAGAGGTAGCCACCTTAGAATAGATGATAGACAGATGATAGACAGGTAGGCAGATAGATAGATAGATAGATAGATAGATAGATAGATAGATAGATAGATAGATTTAGACAGTGTGCATTTCAGCAACAAATTGATGGATTGAGAACTCTCTATATACCTCTTCTCCTCAGTTTCCCTGAATCAGGTAAGCCTTAGGGTCCTTTTATGAAGAATGAGACGGGGCCCTCTAAAAATAACTTAGATTGAATTATCAACGCTGATAGGGGAGAGTCCAAAGGATTTAATTTAATTTAGAAAAACAATGAAATGTGAAATTTCCTATACCTTAGTTTTATTAGTTAACTATTGCCATGTAGCAATATTACCACAAACTGAGTGATATAAAATATCACTCATTTATTAAGGGCTTAAAACATTATTCATGCATTAGCTCATAGCTTCTCTGGGTCATGAGCCTGGATATGGCTTAGCTCAGTCCTCTGTTTCAGAGTCTCTGACAAGGCTGCAGTCAGTGTCAGCCAGGGCAGAGGTTTCATGTGATGTTCATCTGGGTAAGGTTCTTCTTCCAAGTTCATATCATTGTTGGCAGCATTCAGTTCCTTGCATGTGGTTGGACTGGAAGCAATGTTGAGTGGAGACAGACCTCAGATCCTTGCCACATGGACCTTTCCACATGGCAACTTACTTCATCAAAGCCATCAAGTCAGAGAGTCAATAGAGTCTGTTAGCAAGATCAAGTTACAGTTTTGCGTAATGCAATCACAGAGGTGCTATACCATTACCTTTGCCATATTCTGTTGGTTAGAAGCAAGTCACAGGCCCTGCCCACACCAACAAGAGAGTTTTACACAAGGTAAAACTGGCATGAATACCAGGAAGTGAGGAAAATTTGGGGCCATCTTTTCATCTACAATACAAATTTTAGAACAATTTTATAGCTGGTAACGCTAAGAAGTTCATGGAAAAAATTGTAATTTAAACATAGTAATTTACATTAACTCCCAATGGGTAGTCATGCTAACAGTCTTCTTTTTCTTGGTTTTCATTTTCTTCTTTATTATACGTGCCTCCAAAACCTTTTTCAAGTATTTTGTGGAAAGTAGTGTATATAAATAAATACACTTAACATACTGTTAAGGTCTAAATGTTTGTGTACCCCCAAAATTCATACGTTGAAACCTAATCCCCAATGGGATGGTGTTTGGAGGTGGGGCCTTTGGGAGGTGATTAAGTCATCAGGGTGGAGCCTTCATGAATGGGATTAGTGACCTCATAAAAGAGACTAAGGAAAGCTGCCTAACCTGTTCTGCCATGTGAAGACACAGAGAAAAGAAGGCTGTCTATAAACCAGGAAACAGCTCTCACCAGACACCGAATCTGCCAGTGCCTTGCTCTTGGACTTGCCAACCTCCAGAACTATGAGAAATACATGTTGTTTAAGCTACCCATTCTATGGTATTTTTGTTATATCAGCCCAAATGGACTAAGACACACACTTAATATAAAAGTAAACATTTTGGGCTTCCCTGGTGGCGCAGTGGTTGAGAGTCCGCCTGCCGATGCAGGGGACACAGGTTCGTGCCCCGGTCCGGGAAGATCCCACATGCCGCGGAGCGGCTGGGCCCGTGAGCCATGGCCGCTGAGCCTGCGCGTCCGGAGCCTGTGCTCCACAACGGGAGAGGCCACAGCAGTGAGAGGCCCGCGTACCACAAAAAAAAAAAAAAAAAAAAGTAAACATTTTATTAAAAGGGGAAGTAAGTCAGACAAATATCATATGATATCACTTATATGTGGAATCTAAAAATAATGATACAAATGAACTTATTTATGAAAGAAACAGATTCTCAGACATAGAAAACAAACTTATGGTTACCAAAGGAAAAAGGGGGAGGGCAGGGATAAATTAGGAGTTTGAGATTAACGTATACACACTACTACATATAAAATAGATAACCAACAAGGACCTACTGTATAGCACAGGGAACTATATTCAGTATCTTATAATAATATATAATGGAAAGGAATCTGAAAAAGAATATATATATGTGTGTGTATAACTGAATCACTTGGCTATACAGCTGAAACATTGTAAATCAACTGTACTTCAATAATAAATAAATAAATAGGCTGGAAATGTTTAAAAAAAGGGGGGTGGGTAGGGGAAGATAGGTCCTAAAGTATATAACATGTAATATTTACTAAAGTGAGGAAAAAACAAATTTGCACAAAACAGATATGAAAAACATTTCAACTTCATTCATAGTAAAAGAAAGGCATATTAAACACTGATATATACAACTTTTTATAGATCAGATCGGTAAAAGTTTGAAAGTTCTGTTGGTGAAACTTCTGGGAGAAACAGGTAAGAAACAAACTTAAATTACAATGTTACATACTGACAGGTGCTTTGAAGAAAAGTAAAGTAGGACAAAGAGTTAAACTGACAATGTCACGGAAATTCCCTGGCAATCCAGTGGTTAGGCCTCGGTGTGCTCACCACCAGGGGCCCGGGTTCAATCCCTGGTCAGGGAACTAAGATCCCCCAAGCTATGCAGCACCACGGTCAAAAAAATAAAATAAAGTGACCATGTTGGTATTTACTATAGATTAGTCAATATGGCCTATCTGGGGAGGAGACATTTGTGCAGAAACCTGAATGAAATGAGGGAGTGGGCTTTCTAGGATCTACAGAAGAAGGCAATTTTGAAAGCTCAGACCTGGAAAGAGGTTTGCCAAGTTTGAGGAGAGTAGAGAAAGCCAGAGTGGCTGAAGCACAGTAAGCAAGGAGAAGAATGACGGGAAGTGAAGCTGGAGAGGTAGCCCGAGGTCAGATTGTGTACAACTCTGTAAACCATGGTAAAAACCCTTTTATTCTGTGAACCAAGGCGATTTGGAGGTTGAGAGCAGGAAAGTGATATAAAAGGGCTTAAGTTTTAAAAAAATCACTGTAGTTGCTAAGAGTAGTTGAGGAGGGGGAGGAATTGGGCAAGAATGGAAGCAGGAAAACCAGTGAAAAGACTTGGTTTCCTATTATGCATCTCAGACAGAACGGTTGATTGCCAAGCCCATCCCCTGCCCCTAACTCACCATTCTTCATTCTTTCCCATCTCAGTAATGGCATTACCATCCTCTAAGTTATTTCCTTTCCATATCTCCTACATCGAGTCTGATCAGTGACTTCTTTGGCCTTATCTAAAGAAGGCCAAAATCCAACCTCTCTTTCTGTCTCCACTGTCACTCCCTTAGTCCAAGGTACTTTCATGTCACATATGGACAGCCATCCTCTCTGCCACTACTTACCATCTCTACAATCCATTCTCCACATGCAACCAGAATGAACTTTCGAAAATATAAATCAGATCATGACACTTAGCTTGAAACCTTAAAGGTTTCTTTTAGCTTTTAGAATAATATCAACATTCCCTATCAGTCCTGTAAAGCTTTACATGATGTGGCTCCAACTTACTTCATGCGTGTGGTAGGCAGAATTCTAGCCCCCATGATCTTCACCCCGGGTGTTATTCCTGTGCTTATATTTTGTTATATGGCAAAGCGCATTGTTTTAAGTTTGTTGTAATTTGCTACACAGCAATAGAAAATTAATACGATGCAACTTTCTTTCTTGTTCACTGTGTTTTTTTTGTTTTTTTGTTTTTTTTGCGGTACGCGGGCCTCTCACTGTTGTGGCCTCTCCCATTGCGGAGCACAGGCTCCGGACGCGCAGGCTCAGCGGCCACGGCTCACGGGCCCAGCCGCTCCGCGGCATGTAGGATCTTCCTGGACCAGGGCACGAACCCGTGTCCCCTGCATCGGCAGGCGGACTCTCAACCACTGCGCCACCAGGGAAGCCCTTGTTCACTGTGTTTTATATCACACAGGTCAAATTTCTCTTCTTCAGATGCGCTAAGCTTCTTCCTGCCTTAGGATCTTTGCATTTAGATTTCCCTCTTCCTGAAATACTCTAATCATGACTGGCTTCTTTTCATCCCTTGGGTGACAGCTTAATTGTAAGAGCACCAGAGAGTCCTTCAATAACTACCCTATTTTAAGCTACACGCTCCCAATTTATTGTTATATCATCCCATTTATTTTATTCATAGTGTTAGTAGGTAGCTTTTATTAGGGACTTACATGTGGCATGCACAGCTCTAAGCACTTTACATGGATTCTTCATTTAATCTCCATAATAACCCCATGAGACTATATTACGATCACCAATTACAGACGAGGAAATGGAAAGCACAGAGATTGAGTACCTCATGCAGGTCACATAGCTAGTAAATAGCAGAGCCAATATATGAATGCAGGTAGACTAAATTCCGGAGTCTACACACTTAAAAACTGTATTTCCCCCACAGTATCTATCACATTCTAAAATCATCTTGTTTTTAATTTACTTATTTATTGTTTTTCTCTTCCTCTACACTCAAAACTAGTATGTAAGTTTCTCAAAAGTGGGAATCTTACTTGTCTGTTCACGTAGTACCTGCTGAAGGGTAGCAAAATGTGCCACCTCAAAATAAGCCACTTTGGCATAAGAACTATTTTGGCTGAAGGAAATTGAAAAGGAGTAGATATAAGAAAAACTCTCCGCCCTCCTCCTCTTTGCCTAAAAGCAAGTTGCAAGTCTGTATAGATATTTCCCCTCCCATCTCTATTGGGAAGGACAAAAGTTAATCACTGGAGACAACTCTAGATCCTTAATAGCCCAGAGATGGCACCAGAGGAATCTACATAACAAACTTTACTAATTAGCCTTTATCTTGCATTAGTTCCCCCATATGTTTGCCTTCCCTAGAAATTCAGACTTTTTCTTTTGTCTTGTCACTTGTCTAATAATTTATTTATTTTTCTTCTCTTAGGATGATACATAAACCCAAGTTCTAGCCATTCCTTTAAGTTACCCATCTCTAAATGCTCCCATGCCATGTTAATAAACGTCTGCTTGTTCTTCTGTCTTTCGTCTTTGTTAATCTCTCTTTTGTCACCCTAATTTATAGAGCCCCAGCTAATGAACCTAAGATGGGTAGAGGGGAAAATATTTTTTTCCTCCCCTACACTGCTCAGCAAATATTTTAGAATGAATGAGGAAAATGATAACACAGAAATTAAGTAACTTATCTGCAGTGACAAAGTATGTAATAGAGCCAGGCTTTGTACCTAGAACCACCTGATCTCAAGCTTGTGCCCTTAGCTCCTATTGCCTTTTTCATTAAAAGAATAATAGTAATCAGTTGTCATTTTCTTAATATATGTATAATATTGTCCCAGAGTATGAATACAGTTTTCTTCACCTGGCAAAATGATCCATCCAAAATGATTTCTTGGAAAATTTTGTGGAAGTTCATCCTTACTGTCAACTTACTCTGTTTTTGCTCTGGGGACCTTCTCTGACACTTCCCTCTGAGGCATATGCTGGGTCAGAGAAGTCTTTCTAGTGCCCCTCAATTGCCTCTGCCTGCCCATAAGTCTGGCCTTGCATGCAACACATACCAACTTCTCTGCCTCCAAGAGATTAGTCTTCGCTGACCACAAAATATAATAACTATTTTCCTTTCCCTTGCTTCCCACACTAGTTTCTCTTCTGGTCTGTATCAGTGGCCCTTCCCACCTGTGAATATCCAAACTACAATGTATTTTGAGAAAACTCTGCCCCTGTGAAAACTTCCCTTCCCGGTGGCAGACCACTGACTACTATATTCACATTTTAGTACTATAGATAGTTATCACTGTTTGAGGTCTCACAGCTGACTCCATTGACACAAAACAACACATTGAGGCCAAGATTCTGGCCTGTAAAATGTTTCCTCAATAGCCTGACATGAAACAAAGACAATCATACTGAGGCATTTGACCCAGGCTGCACGAGTCCATGGAAGTTAATTGCTTGGTGATTTCCTGTACTTAAGGCACAATTGCTTCCTTTTCCAACAATAGGCTCACTAAAACCTCAGTCAATGCAATGAAATTAGGGGCTTCAGGGACAGTCTGTATTCAGATAACACTCAGTGGTAATTTAGGCGATGAGGTTTGCAGGATTGAAAGGCAGTTCACACAAGAACTACAGGTCCTCCCAGTGTGAGGGTTCTTGACTATGGTTCTGAGTATTTCTGGAAGGGTTGTGGCCTTCCTATCAATGACTCCTTGATTTTATTGCACCCTATGCAGTTCAGAGCCTCTGCCTTACAAAGAAGGAAAAGGTGGGTGTGCATAATATACAAGCGTAGGCTACCAAGGAGACCAAACTCCTAAGCATAGCATAGAATTGGATTTTAACTACCCAAACAGCTTTCTTCTTCCTCAGCCTGACAAAGACTCTCTCCTTGACCAAACTTAATCAGGCTCCTGTAAGCCCTCCTCTCAACTAGACCTTGACCTTGGGCTTCAGCATCCAATTTTGTTGGACCCACACCACCTATTTTTAGCACGAATTCTTCTACATCTGGGAATTCCCTGGCGGTCCAGTAGTTAGGACTCAGTGCTTTCACTGCTGGGGCCTGGGGTTGATACCTGGTTGGGGAACTAAGATCCTGTAAGCCACAGGGCACAGCCAAAAAAAAAACAAAAAAGAATTCTGCTATATCAGTTTAGAGAGAATCCCCCACTCTTGATCACCCTCAAAATCTGGTCAAATTCGTCATCCTCCACCATCTCCCAGGTGATATCCAATCACTCTGTCCTACTTTCTGCAAGAATCCTATTAGGACAGTTCAGCAAGAATTATCCTACCCCCTTAGTAATTTTCCATCCACTGACTGACACCCTCACCCTCATGCCCCCACCCCACTGCTTGGCTCTAAATCCCCACTTTCCCTTATATTCCAAATTGAGCCCAGTTCTATCCTGAGGCCCCCTTTCTCCTATTGTAATAGTTCCTGAATAAAATCTGCTTTTGAAACAGAGCAGGACACAGCGGGGCCCTCCCAGGTACAGAAGTCCCTCTGGGTCCCCTGTTTCTTATTTGTAGAAGAAAAACAGACCTTAGTCTCTTAGGCCTTTCCGAAGTTCCAAAATAGGACAATAGGGTCACAAGACTCCTAGTTCCCTGAAGGGATACAGAAAACAATCTCATACGTATCTTTGAGTTGTTTTGCAGAAACTAAGGTCTCCCCACCCAGTTGGAGGATGGTGATGGCATGCTGACCACAAGCACATAGACCCCAGACTGGCTGGAACCAGAAGGTTGAGATTCCTGAAATATCAGCCTGTTACCTCACCACCAACCAATCAGAAGAAAGTCACACACCCTACAGCCTTTACCCCAAATGTTGCCTTTAAAAACTCTTCCTCAAAAACTATTGGGGAATTCAGGTCTTTTGAGCATGAGCTGCCCGTTCTCCTTGCTTGGCGGTCTGCAATAAGCCTTTTTCTGTTCCAAACTCTGACATTTTGGTTTGTTTGGCCTTACTGTGCATCTGTCTGGCACATGAACCTGGACTCAACAGCAATTTTACCACTTTAACTACCATCCAGCACTGTTTTTTCTTTGACAATCCCCTGTAGGGATCCTGTGCTCCAGTCATACAGAATTATTTTCCACTTCTCAGAACATTTCTTGCTTTTCCACACCTCCCTGCCTCTATACCTGCCTAGGAATGTTCTTTCACTTCTCTGCCTGCTTGATGCCTATTCATTCTTCAAGACCAAGCTTACGTTATCTATTAGCCAAGTTCCCTCCTTTCCATTCCTAAAATCACTAGCTCAGGCTCTCAAAACTTCTTGGCTGGATGGCTGCCAACAATCTACATTCTCCAGGTCTTCAGTGTTGAACCCTTTCAAATCCATTTTCCCCCCACCAGCCAGAGCAATTTATTTAAGACACAAATTTGATCATCTTATCTCTTACTTGAATTCTTTGTTTCATTAAAAAAAAATTATTGAGATGTAATTAACATATAACATTGTATTAGTTTAAGGTGTTCAACATAATGATTTGACATATGTATATACTGCAAAATAATTACTGCAATAAGTTTAGCTAACATCCATCACCACACATAGTTACAAATTTTCTTTTCTTGTGATGAGAACTTTTAAGATCTACTCTCTTGCACTTCCCTGGTGGTCCAGTGGTTAAGACTCTGCACTTCCACTGCAGGGGGCGTGGGTTCAATCCTTGGTTGGGGAAGCTCCGCATGCTGCAGGGTGTGGCAAAAAAACAAACAACCCCCCCCCCCCCGCCCCGCAAAAGATCTACTCTCTTAGCAACTTTCAAATATACAGTACAGTATTGCTAACTATAGTCATCATGCTGTACATTACATTCCCAGTACTTATTCATTTAATAACTAAATGTTTGTACTTTTTGACCACTTTTACCCATTTTGCACCCCCCCACCTTTAACACTTAAAGTTTTCCCATCAATTACAGGGTAGATGCTAAGCTCATTAACATAGAATATGAAGGTGATTCTTGATCTTTCTCCTGCCTATGTCTCTGCCATTTTATCTTTCACCCTTTTATTCCCTGCTAGTTTTTCCTCTAGTAAAATCAAATTGCATGAGGCTCCCTCAAATATACATCCTCTGCCCATCTTCACTACCAAATTATTTCTTTTTTATGACTGCTCAAGTTGCCCTCCAAGCAACTTTCCCTAACGGCCTTAAAATATATAGGAATACTACACGCTATGTGCATATATATATGCCCACACACATACATATACACGATATAGGAATACTATATGTGTATATATATGCACACACGTACATATACACACACCTATAGGGAATATACATTTTAGGAATGCTTTATATATGCCTATGTACATAATAAAATAGTTATATACATCACCATTTCTGCATTTACTGCACTGTTTTATATGTATTAAATTTCCTCTATTCCCAATGAAGTCATCAAACTCTATGGGCATGGACCAGGTCTCCTCAATATAGCCTACTATATGGCACACTGTAAGCTCAATAAAATGTGTATTGAACGAAGAAATAAAGGGAACTCTAGAAGTTCCCTTTTTTAAAAAGTATTTTTCTCCATGCAGATAACTTAGCAACTGAAGGTTCATTTGAGTTAATAAGTACTCTTTTAAATTGCCAACTCTCAAAGATGGAAACCACAGTTCTGTGTGAATTACTTCAAGCTGCTGAATGCCTGGCTCAGATTAGTAGGACTTGAGAGATTAACTGGAGCAGAGTAGTACACTTTTATTATTCTTTTTTAAATTTATTTTATTTATGTTATTTGTTTATTATTTTTGGCTGTGCTGGGTCTTTGTTGCTGCACGCGGGCTTTCTCTAGTTGCAGCGAGCGGGGGCTATTCTTCATTTCAGTGCACGGGCTTCTCATTGCGGTGGCCCCTCTTGTTGCACAGCATGGGCTCCAGGCATGAGGGTTTCAGCAGTTGTGGTGCAGGAGCTCAGAAGTTGTGGCTCGCAGGCTCTAGAGCACGGGCTCAGTAGTTGTGGCGCACGGGCTTAGTTGCTCTGCGGCATGTGGGATCTTCCCAGACCAGGGCTTGAACCGTGTCCCCTGCATTGGCAGGCGGATTCTTAACCCTGTGCCACCAGGGAAGCCCCACTTTTATTATTCTTATTGGTTGCCCAGCACCTCTGAACATTCTTGTATTTGGTGATTTCTCTACCCAGTTAAATAGAAGCCAACCCTCACTTCCTCAGCCTTTCTTGCAGTTAGGCTCCTCCAATTGGATACGTTTGTGCCAGACTTTGAAAGGGAAGCTAGGGACTTCCCTGGTGGTCCAATGGTAAAGAATCTGCCTTCCCTGGTTGGGGAACTAAGATCCCACATGCTGCGGGGCAACTAAGCCCGCGTTCCACAGCTACTGAGCTCGTGCTTCTGAACTAGAGAGCCCGTGCCGCAAATTACAGAGCCCAAGCACTCTGGAGCCCGTACGCCACAATTAGAGAGAAGCCCTCATGCGGAAGCGAAAGATCCCGCATGCCTCAACGAAGACCCTGTGTGCCGCAACTAAGACCCGATGCAGCCAAAAAAAAAAAAGAAAGAAAGAAGGGGAAGCTAGAGAGATAAAGAAGTAGGCAGTACCCAGTCTAGCAAGAGTGAGGCAGGTGTGTTCAAATTCCCAGGGAACAGTAGCAAAAGTTCTATCGGAAGGGTCTTTGCCCTACATTAGAGTCAGTGGTAGAGGCTGTGATGTTTCTCTGGTATGTGAGTTGTGCACTGATCCTCCAGGCCTGGTTCTCCCACCTTTCAGGAGAGTCTGTGAACTCCTTAATATCCTTTAATGAGTTCCTTTTCTGCTGAAACTAACTAGAATATATTCCTAGACTTTCTATCTTATACCATGGACTAATAGATGAAGGGAGGAAGAGGGGAGTACTTAATGTGGTGCTTTGGGGAAGACAAGCTAGAAGAAGGATGGGGGACTTTGGACAGGAGAACAGCAACATAAGGACCATGGATCCTCAGTGGAGCAGAAATAAAGAAGCAGGTATGAAGGTAAATGAGAATCAGCAAACTTTGCCTACTTTGTTAATTTTGCTTGTGGTCCTGGTCAGAGCCATTACAGACCTAAAAATGATTCCTTAGCTATAGTGAGCGAGGTGTGTGCTGAGAGATACTGATATCGTGATTGGTTTAGAAAGCTGCAGACTTTAGTCTTCTCCAATTTGCTCAAGCTCCCCAGTCCCGAGAACCCCCTGACTCCCCTAATGCAGATCGGGCTCTCTAAATTGTCATAGGTCTTTCCTGCATAAAACCTCTCTTTCTGTGAAGTAGAAGAGGGAGAGAAGGATAGGAGGGAGGAGAAGCAGCAGTAGAAGAAGAGTACAAAGAAACAAAAGAAGGAGGTAGTGGGGAAACACAGTGTGTGGAGAGGAGAAAGTGCTGGGGAGAGAAGAATATACTGTATGTGCAAATATCCATTCGAAAAAGGAGCATCATGTTTTTTCTTTGAAATGCCTCTTCTTGGCTTTCCTCTCTCTCTAAGACATTCATACAGTACTGAGAATTTTCCCATTTGAAAAGTCTTCCGGAACATATTTCTTTGTCAATATTAAGGCTCTCCTATAAATGCTAACTTATATATGGACCATCTAAATAAACGTGGGATTTTTGGATAATATGTTCATATATATCCCACGAATATTTATTGAGACCCTCTATGTGCCAGGCACTAAACTTGGGAGCAGTGCTGAATAAGATAGATAAAGGCCTTTGGGAGCTTTTATTAGCATTGAGCTCATCTATACTCTCATGTTTCATAATCTATTAAAATAAATGTCCTCTGCTGAAATCATTGCAGTGGTAAAATGGCAGATTAAAGTATCTATCCCAAGGTTACGTGCAGGTAGGTGCTTAGGATAATCGCTTTGTAATGATAAAGCGATGATACTATTAAAGCTCTGAGTATAGGCAGGGCAATGGAAAAAATAAATTTTTATCAAGAATATTAGAAAGAGCTATAAATCAATCAATTGGGCTCTTCTAGACAGACAAATAGATGTGTTTAACCTGTGAGTATGCTATTAGTGTTACTGAAGATACATTTCCCTGCTTCTGATGTTTTTCCATTTGACAGGAGCCCACTAGTGTGTAAATTAGTAGAGCTTGTGATCTTCTGCCAGCCTGGCACTCACTCCACCCTGGGGGGTGATATTTGAAAAGAGGAGTTGGGCGTGAACACCTTAGCTTCTTCCTCTTGGGATACAGTTAAAGAGAGAGAGCATGTGTTTATCTCTCTGCCCCTCTGCGTACAGATGCCGCCCATGCTGGGGGTAGCCAAGGGGTCTGCCCAGCTCCAGCACTGCCTGCAACTGGGGACGTATGTCTGAGTAATTCTGGACTCAGTATTAGGAAGCCCACTTGCTCAGACATCAGCCCTCTAACCTAACCTTTATCCGTACAACGGTGATTTCTTTTGGCTCCCACTTGAAGTACTCATGACATGCTTTCCCATTGATTCAGAAATCAGGTGAGGAAAAAGGGCTAGTTACTGGCCCTTCAAATTAAGTAAAGATTGTCCCAACAACTAAGTAAAGAAAAACTTAAGACTTAGTGGAATGAGCCCAAGGTCTGACATCAGACCTGGGTTTTGAGTACTGGCTGTGGGGTCTTGGTTAAGTCACCTAGCCTCAGAGAATCTCATTTCTTCTTTGGTGCCCTGGGGATAATATGTCTAGTATTGTTGCAAAGATGAAAGTTAACTTATGAAGGGAATTCTCTGGTAGCCTAGTGGTTAGGATTCCGGGCTTTCACTGCCTTGGCCCGGGTTCAATCTCTGGTTGGGAAACTGAGATCCTGCAAGCCTTGTGGCACGGCCAAAACAGGAAAAAAAGATAGCTTATGTAAAGTACCAAGCACAATGCCTGGCATTTAATAAATGGTAACTGGTAACAGCAGCAGCAGCAGCAGTAGTAGTGACTTGGGGTACCCAGCATTGGGAGAGTTAAAAAAAGCATTTCTGCTTTCATGAAAACAAGCCTCTTTAAAGAGATAATACTAAACTTAATTTTTTAAAGTTTTAACTTTTAATTGGAATTTTTTATCACTTAGCTAAAATACTTTTGAATACATTAATATGCATTTGAATACATAATTAAAATACATTTCTCATGTAAAACACTGCATGTTTTAAAATGATTTGGTCACTCAATAAATTCCTTAGAATTCAGGGGTGAGCATAACACAGGGAGATCAGCTGGTGCTTTGTGACCATCTAGAGGGGTGGGATAGGGATGGTGGGAGGGAAGGAGATGCAAGAGCGAAGAGATATGGGGATATATGTATATATATAACTGATTCACTTTGTTATAAAGCAGAAACTAACACACCATTGTAAAGCAATTATACTCCAATAAAGATAAAAAAAATTAGTATAACCTTAAAAAAATAGAATTCAGGGGCAATAATGAGCACAATTGGAGTGAAAGTGTTTATTTTCTGTTTATTAATTTCCTTTGATTATCATAGAGAAAATCTTTGCTAGTCCTAAGGTCTTCTTTGAAGTCAGGCATGATGGGAAGTGTGCTGGGAAAGAACAAATCAGGCATCTTACTTTTGTAGACTCTTTGTGTCCCCTCATTCTTTTTTTTTTTAAATTTCTTTTATTTTTAATTTATTTTTTGGCTGTGTTGGGTCTTCATTGCTGTGCGCAGGCTTTCTCTAGTTGTGGTGTGCGGGCTTCTCATTGAGGTGGCTTCTCTTGTGGGTCATGGGCTCTAGGCATGTGGGCTTCAGTAGTTGTGGCATGTGGGCTCAGTAGTTGTGGCATGCAGGCTCAGTAGTTGTGGCTCACGGGCTCTAGAGCACAGGCTCAGTAGTTGTGGTGCACGGGCTTAGTTGCTCCATGGCATGTGGGATCTTCCTGGACCAGGGATCAAACCCGTGTCCCCTGCATTGGCAGGCGGATTCTTAACCACTGCGCCACCAGTGAAGTCCCTTCCCTCATTCTTAAAGTTAATGTTCCATATATGCAATTGTCTGTGAGTCAACATACCTAGTTTTTTTCCCCTCATAGCCATCTTCCTGAACACAGTTTTGTCATCCTAGCCCATCTCTGCTGATTTCAATTCATCGTTGACAAAGGTGTGGAGTGTTTTGTGGCTGGATGACAGATTTATGAAAAGAACCCAGGTATGTTTCTATTACATTTCTGATGCATGCTTTCCAAGGTTCATTGGGTTTAGAGATTTTCATGTTTAGCTCAAACAAATGAAAAGCTTTTTATGAATTTATGACCTATAACTCTACTGGAAAATAATGTAAATTGATTTAATTTAGATTATGCTGTTTGTTAAGAGGATACTCTTTTTACATTTTCTTTGCTATCCTACAAGTTTTTTTTTTTTAAGTACACTCTCAGAGATTACTTCTTTTTTACTACTTTTTTTAAAAAAATTTTATTTACTTTTGGCTTCATTGGGTCTTCGTTGTTTCGTGCAGGCTTTCTCTAGTTGCGGTGAGCGGGGGCTGCTCTTTGTTGTGGTGCATGGGCTTCTCATTGCGGTGGCTTCTCCTGTTGAGGAACATGGGCTCTAGGGGTGTGGGCTTCAGAAGTTGCGGCTCGCGGGCTCTAGAGCTCAGGCTCAGTAGTTGTGGCACACGTGCTTCATTGTTCCGCAGCATGTGGGATCTTCCCGGACCAGGGCTTGAACACATGTCCCCTGCATTGGCAGTCAGATTCTTAACCACTGAGCCACCAGGGAAGACCTTAGCTTTCATTCTTTGATTCTAGTTTTATTTGTGTTGTTGCTGATGGGTAGATTTGTTTCAGAATGATAAAAACTATGAAAGCACTAACAGACAAAATGAAGAGTTTTACCTGCTTTACACGTAAAAAGTCTGTTTGTAGAGAAAATATTGTAGATATAAACTTCTAGGATAGGGGACTTCCCTGGTGGCACAGTGGTTAAGAACCCGCCTTTCATGCTATGTGTTTTTGCAAAGCACTAATGACCATTTTGTAGATTTAAGAGCTCCATGCTTCAGCCTTTGATTATAGAGTGTTCATATAAGGAGCCAGCCTAAGCAGAGATAGAGTTCTTTGGACTGGAGTGCTCACCCACAATGGAAGCAATAAGAATACATCAGGGCTTCCCTGGTGGCACAGTGGTTAAGAATCCACGTGCTGGGCTTCCCTGGTGGCGCAGTGGTTGAGAGTCTTCCTGCCGATGCAAGGGACACGGGTTCGTGTCCCGGTCCGGGAGGATCCCACAGGCCGCGGAGTGGCTGGGCCCGTGAGCCATGGCCGCTGGGCCTGCGCGTCCGGGGCCTGTGCTCCGCAACGGGAGAGGCCACAGCAGTGAGAGGCCCACGTACCACACACAAAAAAAAGAATCCACCTGCCAATGCAGGGGACAAGGGTTCGAGCCCTGGTCCGGGAAGATCCCACATGCCGCAGAGCAATTAAGCCCATAAGACACAACTACTAAGTCTGCACTCTAGAGCCCGCAAGCCACAACTACTGAGCCCGCGTGCCATGACTACTGAAGCCTGCACGCCTAGAGCCTGTGCTCCGCAAAGACAAGCCACCACAATGAGAAGCCCGTACACCGCGAACTCGCCGCAACTAGAGAAAGCCCGTGTGCAGCAACGAAGGCCCAATAAAGCCAAAAATAAATAAATTTATTTTAAAAAAGATAAGAATACATCAAATGCATCAAATAAATGACTAAAAACCTGTATCTGGTCAACCCAGACAACCAGTGATACTTTAATAACTAGATTGATTTCTGACACTGGCATAGTAAAATTAAGGGATTTTTTTTTTTCCTACTCTTAGGCAATATTGCCTGAACAAAACGCTCTATTGGTTCCCAGGGAATCAAGTTTTTAGACTGCTATGTCTCTAGCATCTTCTCTAGTTTCCTAGTATGGGAAACAACGTATTTGCTGAACTAATTCTTTTTAGCTAATATACTTATTAGAAATATTTTAGTGGCAAGGGTCAGAAACTCAACTCAAAATGGCTTAAGCAAAAATATGAATTTACTGGCTTATGTTAATCCAGAGTTAGTGTAACTTTAGGCATGGCTGGACCCAAGTGCTCAAACCAGTGCTGTTCAGTATAAATACAGTGAAAGCCACAAATGTGAACCACTTAGCAATTTTAAATATTCTACTAACTACATAAACAAGGAAAAAGAAACAGCTGAAATTAATTTTCCTAATATATTTTATTTAGTCCAAAATATCCAACATATCATTCTAACAAGTAATCAATATAAAAATTATTAATGAGAAATTTTAAATTCTTTTATTCATACTAAATTTTTGAAATGCAGTGTGATTTTACATTTATAACATATCTCAATTTAGACTAGCTGGATTTCACATGCTCAATAGCCACATGGGGCTGGTGGCTATGAAATTGGACAATGCAGGTTAAAACAATGCATCAGGAAGATATCTCTAGCTCCTGCTCACTCTGCTTTCCTCTCTGTTGGCCTCAGCATCCAGCCTCATCTGGCTAACTCCTATTTATTTTCAGTTTTCAGTTTTACCCATCCCTACCTATGGTGACCTTCTCTCTTACTCGGCCCATTTACTATGGTGACCTTCTCTCTTACTCGGCCCATTTACTAGAGATATACTGGCATGTAGTGGGCATTTGAATGTCTGTTCTTTATCATAAAAGTTCTAAGGGAGAGATTGTAACTGTACAAATTCATTATTTTTAGTAAGGGAAAAACTCAGGTACTGATGCCTTCGAAGGTAAGATTTCACAACCCCCCCACCCTGACTCCTATCCATCCTCTTCCATATATAGGAAAGACACAGAAGTTTAGTTACATCATCTGCACAATAAAAGATAACATTATTTATGGAATAGTAGAGCTATGTCTACATTTGGGGAGGGAGAATTTTAAAAAAATATTTATTTATTTATGTATTTGGCTGTGTCAGGTCTTAGTTGCGGCATGTGGGATCTTCACTGCAGCATGTGGGATCTTTAGTTGCGGTGCGTGGACTCCTCATCGTGGCGTGCGGGCTTCTCTCTAATTGTGGCATGAGGGCTCCATAGTGTGCGGGCTCAGTAGTTGCAGCACGCAGGCTCTCTACTTGTGGAATGGTGGCTCTAGAGTGTACGGGCTCAGTAGTTGCAGCACGTGGGCTTAGTTGCCCCGTGGCATGTGGGATCTTGTTCCCCGACTAGGGATTGAACCCACGTCCCCTGCATTGGAAGGCGGATTCTTAACAAATGGACCACCAGGGAAGTCCCAAGAATTGTTATTCTTTATATTTGTCCTACCTCAAGAGAATTTGGGATTTTTTTTCTTCTTCAGAGGTTTGAAACATCTCAAATGGAACAGTGAATTCCAAAATGGAAAAGCACAGGAATGCACTCATAAAACGCTATGATGTTACTACCTCTTGCGCTATTATAGTTCCAATTTTACAAATAAAGAAACTGAACTATAGTGAAATTTTTTAAAAAATCCAAAATGATAGCATAAGAATGTCTCAGTGAGTACCCATGTTCTTAACTACTGTGCTATAAAGTCCTCTAGTAAATGTGATGTCTTTTAAAATATGTAAGGAGACACACCATAGGGTTATGTCAAACTGCAGAAAAAACCAGGATACAGTGAAGAAAAGCTTTTAAAATGGCTGGAATCTGCTCAATTTTTACATGTAGTAGTTGATTTTATTATGTGTGAATTTGTTTGATAGCTAGATCCACTGACTTGACATACCAAAAGTGTTGGGAATAGAGTTTAGCATTTCCACAGTGCTCTTAACACACTAGGCATTATTCCTTGTGGTAAGGACAGGTGAGAAATGAAGAGGGGGTAGGTAGAAGGATGAAGGGATAGGGAATAGGAAGTAGAGACCCCATAGCTATTAAATGGATTTCAAAATAATACTCCTAATAATTATAAAAACAACAGCAAAGACAGCTAATACTTATTGAGCACTTACTATGTGCCAAGCCCCTGAATTATTTAATTTTATCCTCCCAAAAATCTATAAAATTGGTGCCATTATTGCTTTCATTTAGATTCCCTGACTCAAGTAAGTAATGGCTCAACCATCTTATTGGAAATCTCCAGTCTTCTTATTGGAAAGCTGGAGATTTGATTTGCTCATCATTTTCCTTGGGAATTCTCCCATAATGCTCCTGAATAACTTTTATTTTTTAATTTTATTACTTTTTTATTGAGGTATAGTTGACTTACAATATTATATTAATTGTACATTACATCCATGTAGCTATTTATTTTATACATAGTAGTTTGTACCTCTTAATCTCTTACCCCTATCTTGTCCCTCCCCGCTTCCCTCTCCCCCACTGATAACCACTGGTTTGTTCTTTATATCTGTGAGTCTTTTTCTGTTTTGTTACATTTATCCATTTGTCTTATTTTTAGATCTCACATGTAAGTGAAAAATACAGTCTTTGACTTATTTCACCAAGCATAATATCCTCTTGGTTGGTCCATCCATGTTGTTGCAAATGGCAAATCTTCATTCTTTTTTATGGTTGAGTATGAATAATTTTTATTGTTCCTTCTTGAAAAGCTCTCCTTCTTTGGCTTTTAAGACACCACATCTATTCATTCTCCTCTTATTTCCATTGCCCTTTCTTCCTATCTGCTCTTTAGTATCCCTTCTTTACTTTTCTCTTTAAAAATTTGGTTCCTGCCCTCACCCTTTTCTTCTTTCCCTTGGTTGATGTGTTTTCCCTGCTCTCATATCTCAAATAACATCTGCTTTCATACACCAAATTTCCACATAGATGCTTTGGATTCCAAAACTGGCCACTGGATATTTTTGCCTAAACGTCCTGTAAACACTTCAAACTCCATTTATGCAAAACTGAATTCTTTACTTTCTCCCTAAATTTCTTTTTCTTATATGCTCTTACTCAGTAACTGCTATTCACCATCATCCACCCAGGTTCGCAACTCAGAAACCTGGGTATCATCTCTGGCACCATCCTGTCTCTCACCTTCCATAGTCAATCTACAGCTGAGTCAACTCTTCTCCTAATTACCTCTCAAACTGGTCCACTTCCCTTCATTTTCACTGCCACTATCTTATGTTCAGGTTCTTTTCTTATTTTTTTTCTTTTTTAACTGAAATATATTCAACATATCACACTGTGTGAATTTAAGGTGTATAACAAGTTAATTTGATACACTTACATATTGTAATATGATTCCCATTGTAGTGATAATTAGCACCTCTATCACATTACATAATTATCCTTTCTTTTTAGTAGTTGGAGAAATTAAGTTCTAGTATCTTAGCAAGTTTGATGATTATAATATTGCTGTCTATATTCACTGCACTGGAGTTATAACGCTAGGACTTATGTACTACTGATTGTAAGTAGGTACTCTTAAACAACATCTGTCCTGTCTCCCTACCCTCTAACCCCTGGTAGCCACCATTTTCTACAAGTTTGGCTTTTTATAATTCCACATATAAGTGATATCATAGAGTACTTGTCTTTCTCTGATTTATCTCACTTAGCAGAATGTGCTCAAGTTTCATTCATGTTGTTGGAAATCGCAGGATGTTCTCCTTTCTCAGGTTGAATAATATGCCAGTGTAAGTATGTATGGCATTTTATTTATCTGTTCATCTACCAATGGACATTTAGGTTGTTTCAATATCTTGACTATGGTAAATAATGCTGCAATGAACATGAGAGTATGTATATCTTTTCGAGTTGGTGTTTTGGTTTTCTTCAGATAAATACCCAGAAGTGGAATTGCTGAATCATATGGTAGTTCTATTTTTAATTTTTCCCACAGTGGCTGCACCACTTTACGTTCCCATCAACCATGCACAAAATTTCCCTTTTTTTCACATCCTTGATAGCACTTGTTATCTCTTGTCTTTTTGATAACCATTCAAATTGGTGTGAGGTAATATCTAACTGTGATTTTAATTTGCATTTCCCTGATGATTAGTGATGTTGAGCAACTTTTCATGTATCTGTTGGCCATTGGATGACTTCTTTGGAAAAAATATCTAGTTAGTTTTTCCGCCCAGTTTTTAATCAGATTGTCTTTTTGTTATTGAATTGTATGAGTTCTTTATATAT
This sequence comes from Globicephala melas, assembly GCF_963455315.2. Taxonomy (NCBI): domain Eukaryota; kingdom Metazoa; phylum Chordata; class Mammalia; order Artiodactyla; family Delphinidae; genus Globicephala; species Globicephala melas. The sequence goes on from NC_083314.1 coordinate 134,555,253, forward strand.
TTTGGACATTAACTTCCTATCTGATATATGGTTTGTAAAATTTTTCTCCCATTCTTTAGATTTCCTTTTAATCTTGTTAATTGTTTCTTTGTTATGCAAAAGCTTTAATTAATTAATTAATTAATTTATGGCTGCGTTGGGTCTTCGTTGCTGTGCGTGGGCTTTCTCTAGTTGTGGTGAGTGAGGGCTACTCTTTCGTTGCAGTGCTCAGGCTTCTTATTGCAGTGGTTTCTCTTGTTGTGGAGCATGTTCTCTAGGTGCACAGTTTCAGTAGTTGTGGTGCACAGGCTTAGTTGCTCCACGGCATGTGGGATCTTCCCAGACCAGGGCTTGAACCTGTCTCCCCTGCATTGGCAGGCAGATTTTTAACCACTGTGCCACCAGGGAAGCCCAAAAGCTTTTAAGTTTGATGTACTCCCAATTTGTTGATTTTTGCTTTTGTTGTTTGTGCTTTGGGTATCATACGCAAAAGAATCATTTCCAAGATCAATATCAAGGAACTTCTATATGTTTTCTTCTAGGAGCTTTAAAGTATCAGGTCTTATGTTTAAGACTTTGATCAATTTCAAGTTAATTTTTGTGAGTGGTGTAGGATAGGGGTCCAATTTCATTGCTTTGCATGTTTTTTTCCAGTTTTTCCAAAACAATTTATTGAAGAGACTATTCTTTTCTCATTGGGTGCTCTTAGCTCTTTGTAGAGTATTAGTTGACCATATAACAAAGGTTGAATTCTGGGGTCTCGATTCTTTTCCATTGGTGTAGATGTCTATTTTTGTACCAGTGCCATACAGTTTTATCACTGTAGCTTTGTAGTACAGTTTGAATCAGGAAGTGTGACAGTTCTAGCTTTTTTTTTTTTTTCCTAATGATTGCTTTGGTTATTTGGGGTCTTTTGTGGTTCCATACAAATTTTAGGATGGTTTTTTCTATTCCTGTGAAGAATGCCGGTGGTATTTTGATGGGGATTGCATTGAGTCTATAGAGGGCTTTGGGAATCAGGTCCTTTTTTTTCTTACATTGTATGATAGAAAGCTGCTAATTGTCCCCCAGGAAATTCATTCTTCCCTTTGTTTATGATAATAAACCCTTGTTTTTTAACTGCGCACATGGCCTCACAGAATAAAAACTATATTTCCTAGCTATTCTTGTAGATAGGCAATGGTCATGTGTTTAAATTCTGGCTAATGGGATATGAGCTGAAGTGATGTGGAACTTCCAGGTCATAAACTTAAAGGGAGACCTATCCCCTTCTCCATTTTACTATATCTCAGGCTGTAAGGTGTATGTGGTAGTGGTAAACCATCTTGGAACATGCAAATGAGGACAACACCTGACAGTCCATGTCCTGGAACTGTTCTACCAGCCCTGGGTTATTTATGCCCTGACTAAGTGAGGAAAAAGCTTTTATCTTGTGCAAACCCCTGTAATTTGGGTTTCTGTTACAGTAACCAGATCTATAGAGTGATACCCTTGGATTAATATAACAACGTTTTGATTTGTCTACCTGTCCCCACTTTTAACTTCTCTTTAATGTGTTTTCTTCACTAAAGTTGGAGTAATCATTGTAATAGAATTTAAATTTGGTCAGATTGTTTCCTGCCATTTTCTACTTCTTATGCCATCTCTTTCAGTGTGTACTTTATATTCCTTAGCCTGGCACACCAAATCCTACATAATCTGGCCTCTGCTTTATCTCTCCAGTCTTATCATTCCCTGCCTTGTGTGCCAAGCTCAAATCACATAGACCCATTTGCAGCTTCACAGAATAAGCCAAGCTCTCATACCTCAGTGCACCTGTACATGCTGTTTACTCTGCCAGGAATGCCCATTCCCCACCCTCATTAGTTTCTCTGCCTGGCTAGTTTCTATTTGTCCTTTAGAATTCGTGTCTCCTCCTCTTGGAAGTTTTTCTTGCCTACCCAAGAATTGGTTATAGTCCCCTCTTATGTATTCCCAAAGTATTCTGTGCATACTTTTATCAAAGAACTGCCTGTTTGTCTATTATCTCCACACCCCTCCTCTACCAATTTCCTGGAGAGCAAGGATGATTTTCTCATTAATAGTGTATCATCATGCCCTCGGACAAACCCTGGCATACAGTAGCACTCAAAAGATATTTATTCAGTTAGTGAATAAAAGACAGTGAATGAATGGATACCATGGAGTCATGAAAATACCATGGAATATAGAGACCTGAGTTTTGTACCTGGTTCTGCCACTACCTGGATGGTTTTAGTTGAAATCATTTCATTCCACTTCACTTGAGCTAGATAAGCTCTCAGGTTTCTTCCAGGTTTATGATTTACAAATACATTATATAGGGAAAAGTAAAAATATACAAACTTTTAGAGCTGACAACCTTAAGGGGCCGGCTAGGTAATTCTTGTTCGAAAAAATGTACCTTGAAAAAACATGCCAAATAAAAGTGAGCTTTTATAGCAGTATTTAAGTTCTTTCTACTTGCAGCTTTCAAACTATTTTTGTAGAACCAATTATTTTCACAAAATCTTTCAGAAATATCTATTGTAATCTCTGTTTGAGAAGTAGAGAATGTGAAATTCAGTGATATTAGGTAACGTATTTGAGCTAGCAGCAGAAACAGAAGCTGCTAGCTCAAATACGTTACCTAATATCACTGAATTTCAGATTCTCTACTTCTCTTCTTTGAATCAGACTCAGAATCTGATTCAAAATTGTCTTGATAGAATCTGATTCAAAATTGTCTTGATAGAATATCCCACCTATTGTAAAAAGTTGTGTGATATTATAGAGCTGATTCAAAATTGTCTTGATAGAATCTGATTCAAAATTGTCTTGATAGAATATCCCACCTATTGTAAAAAATTGTGTGATATTATAGAGCTAAACCAGTAAAGAAAGCAGTGAAATAATTTTCTTTTTATTATTTATCTATCTATTTATTTATTTATTTTTGGCTGTGTTGGGTCTTTGTTGCTGTGTGCAGGCTTTCTCTAGCTGTGGCGAGCGGGGGCTACTCTTCGTTGTGATGTGTAGGCTTCTCACTGCGGTGGCCTCTCTTGTTGCAGAGCATGGGCTCTAGGCGTGCGGGCTTCAGAATTTGTGGCTCACGGGCTCAGTAGTTGCGGCTTGTGGGCTCTAGGGCGCAGGCTCAGTAGTTGTGGCGCATGGGCTTAGTTGTTCCGTGGCATGTGGGATCCTCCTGGACCAGGGATAGAACCCATGTCCCCTGCATTGACAGCCAGATTCTTAACCACTGCGCCACCTGGGAAGTCCTGAAAGCAGTGAACTTTAAACTAAATTACACATAGATTAAAATAGCAAATACCAAAACTAAGGTGCTAGATGACATTCTATTTCAGAATCACATAATTATGGGGTTAGGCAGCATTCTTAAGAGGTAATCGTCTGTCTTTAAGCAAGGCTACACCTAGTAGTCCCCAAGCAGAGGAAGTTATGCAATTCTTTGAAATATTTGGGAAAAGAATATTCCACAACTCTTTTTCATACTTGTCCCAGTGCCACATGATACTGATAACAGAAAATTTACTACCTTAACAATTATCTAGAACTGAACCAGTTCTAGCAATGACCCCATACATCCATGATTCCCATCCTTTCCTGGTTGTGGTAGGCAGAATTCTAAGATGGCCCCCCAGATTCCTGCCCCTGGTATACATGTTTTGTATAAGCCTTCCCCAAGCATGTGGGCAGGACTTGTGGATACGAGATAGGCACTCAATTGATAGGTTATATTATGTGATGAATGTATGACAATGGTCACCTTTGGTTATACAGTGATTCAAAATGAATATACCAGCATTACATGGTTATATTTAGTGAGAAAATGGAATGGTATCTGAAGGTAGCTCCCTCAATTTCCCTTATTTCTACCTCTACAATGCTGCGTGATTTTCCATTCTTTTCTTCCCTCCCCAGGTAGCAAACGAAAGGTACCTCTTTATCTCAAGGTTATCAAGTGTCTCTTTCAGAATTTCAATTGTTCTCTCTCCTCTTAGTCATTCCCCACAGCCTACAACACATAGGATCTCCTACCTGGCAGAACGTTTCCATGACTCTTTTGAACTTTGGTGCTTCTCCTTCCTTTCTGTGTCAGACCTGCTTGTTCCAGATCTACCCTACTGTTCCTAAAGAACATTGGCCTCATCTGGGCCCAGATCCAGATCAATAATCCCCATCAGGTTTCAGATCCTAGCCCAGTGACATGAAATAAGAATGGCACAATAGGGTACCACTGATATTGGTTTCAAGCTGGCCCTTGCCCCAATGTTTCTTCTACTTGCTTTATTTCTTTAACCCCTAGTTTCTTAGGCCTTTTAGTCTGGCTACATGATAGATTCATTCTCTGAGCTTTCAACTCTCTTTCTATCTTCTCTAATCAGCGGGTTGTCTTCTCCCTTCTGATATCATACGAATTTGGGACATTTTCTTTTCTTTCTTTCAGCTTAAAAAGAATGAGGTAGTGAATCCCCATGCTCTCATCACCCAGCTTCAACAATTATCAACGTAAGCCCACATTGGATTATCATTTTTGTGTGTGTGGTAAAAAGTACATAACATTAAATTTACCACCTTAATCATTTTTAAGTATAAAGTTCAATAGTATATTCACATTGTTGTACAACAGATCTCTGAAACTCTTTCATATTTTAATTCTGAAACTCTGTACCTACTAAACATCAATCATGTTGGATTATTTTTAAAGCAAATTCCAGACTTTATATCAGTTCGTTAATAAACATTTCAGAATGTATCTTAAAGGAAAAAAAGATGCCCCCACCCCACTTCTTTTTGTACAACCGCAAAACCCTTATCGCACTTAAATCAAGGTTTCAACAGGAAACAGAGGATACACTCAAATAAGATAACTTTAAGAGGGTTTATTTAAAGGTTGTGGGTATAGGGGAACCACAAGGTATAGTACAGTAACCTAGGGTAAGTGACTGAGCTGGTACTACCTCCAGACCCATAAGGATATGGGGAGGGAGTGGTTACCAGAACCTGGAAAAAGAAAGAATCTATAGAGTGGCTGCACTGAAAAAATCAATGACCTTAGGTCAAGAGACACAGTAGGGTGATCTTGCAGGGAGGGAGACAGGGGAATGATACCCTGACATTACTCTCCTCCCTCTCTCTCTTCTTTTGCTAATAGTTTTCATTGGCCTAGTCCATCTAATGGCTAAAGGGCATGGGAGCCCTACTGATATAATCCATAGAGTCCAGCCTTCTGGAGCAGAGAGTAGGGTGGAGAGTGGTTCTGGAGGAACAAAGGGAAGATACCCAGAAAATAATAATTCTTAATATCACTTAATATATTTATATGAACCATTCTAGCAAATTATTGAAACTGGGAAGGGGATTCTGGGAGCCCACTGAATTTATAGCTGGTTGGTCACAAGTACAAGTGGTAACCTATGACTTGCAGCTGTCATCTTAGGTGGGGGTAATCTTGCAGGATTGAGCTCTTAACTTGTGGGGTCTATGCAAAACCCAGGTAGGTTGTGTCAGAACTGAAATGAACTATAGACACCCAGTTGGTGTCTGGAGAGTTGGAGAATTGGTTGGTGTGGGGAAAAAACCTCCACATATTTGGTGTCAGTGTTGTGAATAAAATCAGTTCAAGATGTAATTCACATTCCATACAATGCACCCATTTAAAGTGTAAAATTTACATAGATTTTAGTATATTCACGGAGTTGTACAACCATCACAATTAATTATAGAACATTTTAATCACCCCCAAAAGAAACGTTAAAGCCATTAGCAGTCATTCTCCATTCTCCCTTTCTCTCAGCCCCTGGGAAGAACTAATCTACTTTCTGTCTCTATGGCTTTGTCTATTCCACACGTTTCATATAACTTGTGACCTTTTGTGTCTGGCTTCTCTCACTTAGCATAATGTTTTCAAGATCCATCCATGTCGTAGCATGTATCAGTACTTTATTTAATTTTATTGTCAAATAATATTCCATTGTATGTATATACCACATTTTATCCATTCGTCAGTTGATTGGCATTTGGGTTGTTTCCAATTTTTGGCTATTGTGAACAATGCTGCTATAAACATTTCATGTGCAAGTTTTTGTGTGGACATATGTCTTCATTTCTCCTGGGTATATACCTAAGAATGGAATTTCTGGGTCACATGGCGACTCTATATTTAAACATGTTGGGGACTTGCTAGACCGTTTTCCAGAGCAGCTGCACCATTTTACATTCCCATCAGCAGTATAAGGGGGTTCCAGTTTCTCCACATCCTCATCAACAGTTATTAATATCTGTCCTTTTTTTAAAAAAAAAAAATTATTTATTTATTTATTTAGACTGTGTTGGGTCTTCGTTTCTGTGCGTGGGCTTTCTCTAGTTGCGTCAAGCAGGGGCCCACTCTTCATCGCGGTGCGCGGGCCTCTCACTGTCGCGGCCTTTCTTGTTGTGGAGCACAAGCTCCAGACGCGCAGGCTCAGTAGTTGTGGCTCACGGGCCCAGTTGCTCGGCGGCATGTGGGATCTTCCCAGACCAGGGCTCGAACCCATGTCCCCTGCATTGGCAGGCAGATTCCCAACCACTGCGCCAACAAGGAAGCCCCATATGTGTCCTTTTGATGCTAGTCATCCTAATGGGTGTGAAGTGATATTTCTCTGTAGTTTTGATTTGCATTTCCCTGATGGCTAATGATGTTGAACACTTTATTCATATGTGCATTGGCCATCTGCATATCTTCTTTGGAGAAACGACTATTCAAATCATTTCCTCATTTTAAAATTAGGTTATTTGTCTTTTTATTGTTGATATATGAGTCGTTTATACATTCTAGACAGAAGTCTCTTATAAGACAAATGATTTGCAAAAATTTTCTCCCATTCTTTGGTTTGTTTTTTCATTTCCTTGATGGTGGTGTCTTTTGAAGCACAAAAGTTGTTAATTTTGATGATGTCCAATTCACCTTTTGTTGCTTGTGCTTTTATTCTATTTTTAATCTTTTAAAAATTCCTTGCTACTTATTTCTTGAAGGAACCAGGTCATTATGTCCTGTACAATTTACCATATTCTCAATTTTGCTAATTGCAACACTATGGTATTACTTAACATGTTCCCCCAACCCCTATATTTTCTATAGGCTCATAATTAGATTCAGAGGTTTGATCAGATTTGGGTTTAAACTTCTGACAGAAATATTTCATAGGTGGTACTGTATGCATCCTAAACATCTCCTCTTTACATCACATGAGGAGGAATACAGTGACTGATTGAATTTTTTGTGATGTTAAGATTAATCAGTGGGTTCTGTTCTTATTGGCCTAACCCAACCATTTAAAATTCTCCAACAGGCTCTTATTTAATGGTTTATCAGCTATAAGGTTTGGGTCAGTGCTGTCCAATAGAACTTTCTATGGTGATGGAAATGTTCTATCTGTACACTGTCCAATATGGTAGCCTCTAATCACATGTGGCTATTGAGTACTTGAAATATGCCTAATACAACTGAAAAATGACTCAAATTTTAATTAACTTAAATGTAAATGGTTACATGTGACAAGTGGTTAATGGATAGTACAGGTCTAGGTTCACTATTTCACCAGAGTCTACACTACCTCTGCACCTGTTAGCTCAAATTCTTCTAAAATAACTTCCCCTCATCAAATATGACTACCTTGGAATACAGCTCATTCAGAAAAGGCATAACTTCGGCCTGTTTTTAAAGTGGGCACTGAGCCTACATTTCAGGCCATTTTGATTGGGGTAGCCTGGCCTTTGGGCCTTTCCCAACTAAAGAACCATGAGGGGCATACATTCTGTTTTAGGAGGATTGTTACTGTAGTCTCCGTGTCACTTGCAGGGGGTCGGTAATAGAAACTATTGGCGCTTCATACTTCTTCCCCACAGCTCATCTCTGATTTTAGCTGCAGCTGTGGTGGACAGTTATGCACACGGATGGCTTCCTACCTGAAGCACCTACCATATCGCTCAGCTTTTTGCAGCATGGAGTGTGGGAGTAGTTAATGTCCCGAGGATCAGCCTTCAACCAAGGGTAGCTAAATACTCAACCTCACAGGGCCAATTCTGAAGTGCATACTAAACAGTTCTCCGGAGGGTGGCAGGCAGGATTAAGCTTTGCTGCCCACTGTGCTAACACTCAATAATGCCCCCTTTACTGGCTTTCTCTCTAGTCCACTCTCTCTACTCCCTCTCTCCAGCTTCTAGGCTCTCTTCCCTAATAAACTGCCTGCTTCCAAGTTGTGTCTCAAGCTCTGCTTTGGGGGAAATGTAAATTAGGGCAGGATCTCAAAATACTTTAGTCCATGGCATTTGGGCCAACAGTCTTGGCTTGACTCATGTGCCTACCCCTAAACCAGTCACAGAAGACAGGGGAATGTGCTTCTCAGCTTGGCCAGGCCTAGGTCACACGCTCATCCTTGAAACTGGGCTGCGGGAATTTGCTCCATAAAAATGTGGTGATTGAGACCGGTGGATTGAGACCTGTGTGTTTGTGTGTGTGTGTGGCGGGGGTGGGGGCTGTATGTGCGGGTGTGCACACACACACACACACACAGGGGGTAGTGTGGGAAGCATGGACGCTGGTCAGCCAAAACAATTCCCCTCTCAGTCCCTCTGTTGAGCTCCACACATATCCCTGAGACTGGACTCCTGTGGGACATGGATACCTGCCCACATTGGACTTGTCTGTGACGTCAGCTGTTCCCCAGAGGTGGGGACCACCATTCTTGCTTGAAGTATTCCCCAGCCTCTGTCTAGCCTGCTTACAGCTTGTCCTCTTCCTGCTCTAAATGTTCCCACCAAACTGCACAGTGCATGCAATGTCCTTTCAGACACTTTGGCAACTAGTGAGTCATGTACACAAAGAACCATTCAAAGCAAAATGTGGTCATTTCTCTGAGAGAGTAGTGAAAAGATGTTTGGAGAGCAGAGATAAAGGCATATAACATCTGGCTGGGAGCATGAGAGCAGACAAAGGATTCAGCGACAATCAAGCACCCAGGACAAGCTTAAGGGTAGGATGAATAATGATAATAACAGTGATAATAATAACAGCAGGGTAGCTGTTATTATCCCTGTTAACAGCAGGTATAATAATAACAATGAATCCTCATAATACTCTTTCAAGTAGGTACAATTATTACCCTGTTTTAGAGTTGAGGTTAAGTAACTTGCTCAAGGTCACATAGTAAGGAGGTGGCAGCATATGATCGGGTTCCTATCATGGAGGGTCTTAAAGGCCAGCATACAGTGTTAGCCTTGACTTGTAGTTCTTTGAGTAGCTGTTTCATGTTTCCCAATGGACTCAAACTTCCTGAGAACAGCACTTTGTACTACACTTGGGGAGAAGCTACATATGTACCTCTTTGAATAGACCACCTTTATTGGAGTGAGCATTGTTAAACAAAATAAATGAAGTCTTCCACAGTGGTTAGAGCACTGTGGATCTGACAGGAAGTTATGGATCTGACTAATTGAAGCTTTCACCTCTGACTCAATGTGTGACTCTGGACAAATGAACTAACAGCTCCATGCTTCTGACTTTCCAACTGTAAAAGAGAGGAAAAGAAGTATCCAACATACTTCACAGGGACACAGCAAGACCATAATAAATAAATAAATACACATATTAAATTCTTGCAACACTTAAGAGAAAGGTACTAAAGAAACCACGGTATTTTTCTTAGTTTCACCGTAACATCAGTAATCAGCAAATATGCATTAGGAGCCAAACACATTAGACACTATGGGATTACAACAGAAAAATGAAACATGATTTCTGCTAGTCCCTGTTTTATAGGATTTGATGGGCAAGATCAGCTTGATTGGTAAATATACAGATTACTTAACAGAATATCAAAATGGTAAAGTACATTAGCGCTCATCTGGTTCAACATATATATATGAAAAATGAGATTCAAAAGGGATATGTAATAGTCTCAGGAAGAGTGTTACTAACGGGGAAACACGTGTCTTCAAAGAAAAGGCCTGGGCTCAGGGTCTGAACTTCGGTTGAAGAGGTTACCATCTGTGGCACCCGGGGCCAGTCGCTTAGTTTCTCTGAACCAAATTCCTTTCCTCTAAAACGAGGATAATAATTTACTTCCAAGAGCTGTTGTGAAGATTAAGTAAAATCATGCATGCATGTAAAACTTTAATCCAGTGCCTGGCTTAGCACCACAAGTCAACTATTATTATCGTTACCTCTGCAGGAGAAAGCTCTTTTCTGGCTCTTTTTCTGTAAGAAAAAACATTCCTTCTCCAGTCAGACCCCGTTAACAAGGTCGCAGCAGAACAGAAAGTGCTTTCAACTGCACGGAGATGGGTGCTGCAGGAACGTGGACCCAGCCCTCCCGGGCGGCACAGCACAGCCGCCTTGGCAAAGCCCATCTTCCATTTCCTTCCGTTCCTTTTCGGGAGAGCCTGGCTCCCCCCCACGCGCTCGGTTATCTTATTCTCTTGCTTCGCCAGGTCGCTGGCCCCTCTCTGGCTTCTCTTTGCGTCCTCTCGGTCATGCGGGCCCCGCGGCAGCCGGGAGACCAGAGCCTGCGGCTCGGTCCCTCCACGCCCCAGTCTTCCTCTTCGCTTCCGCGGGCCGCAGCTGCGTTCCGAAGCCAGGTTTCCCGAGGGGATTGACGCGCTGAGGGGAGGAGCGGTTTCTTGCTGCGCGCCTCTCAGGAGCATTACGGCCGGGCTCGTTCCCGGCTCCGGCCGCCAGCCCCAGCCTCACGGGTCCGGAGCGGGGACTGGCGGAGGCGGCGAGGGAGGGAGCGCGAGTGAAGAGGCACGCGCCCGCCCGTCCGCGCCCAGACCGCCGCAGCCGCCTTAGCAGCCATGGCCGAGCGCCGAGCCTTTGCCCAGAAGATCAGCAGGTAAATTTGGGGCGTGGGGCGCGCCGCCGCAGCCGGGGGAAGAGTCGGAGAATCCTCCCGGCCCGGGCCTAGGAGGCGGGTGGGTGTGGCGACGCGGACTCCGGGATCCCGCGGCCTGGTCGGCGGCTGGGCGGAGAGGCAGAGGGGCGGAGGGGCGGAGGGGGCTCTCGGCGGCCGCGGTGGCTGCCCAGGCCTGGCGCCGCCCTCCGAACCCGGCCCTTAGCCCGCGCCTCGGCCAGGGTCGCTGAGAGCCCCGCACGCCCGCGCCCCTGCCTCCGCCGGCTCCTCGGGCCCCCGGGCCTGGAGTTCGCGGCGGCTTATTGAAGGGCTGGCGGGGGAAGCTCTTCTGCCGGCCGCTCGGCGCTTCCCAAATTCTTTGTGTCCCCACCCCCGGGCTGGCCGGGGCCCTTTCTTTCTCCCCGCCCACCCCCGTTGCCCCTCAGGAGGGTGCGGGGGTCCGCCCTCGTCTCCACCCCAACAAAAGATTCGGCGCGCGGCGGGCTCCCGGCCGGTGCGAGGCCCCCCCTCCTTCAAGCCTCTCACCCTTCCCAGAAATCTGACAGGAATCCTCTTTGCACCCAGAGGTCCGATTCAGAGTGGGCTCGTGCACCCAGAATCGAAAACGTACGGCCTAAATGAAAAGTTGAGAGCTTGTGGTCTGCACCTTCGGTGTCCAGCTGCCCGATCTGACGAATTGTAGGCTGGAGCTTGATCCTAGTAGCGTGTGAATGTAAACTGCGCCTGTGTTTCTCATAGCTCCAGAGGAAGATGGATGATAGGCAGTGTTCTTTATACACCGGCCCTTTGACTCGTGTTTTTAGAAGTCTAGCAGTGAGCAAGCGATCACGGTTGAGGTTTCTGAGCTTTTCATCCACTTGTGGTGGGGAGGTTGCCACCTTTCTCCCCCCTAAAACTAAAAATTGAATTACGGTGGAGGATTCTAACATTTGTAGACTTTCATTGTGGAATATATCAGTGGGTATGACACTAGACATGTTTTGTTTAATAAGACCATATTTCTGTTCATCTGAAGTCCCAAGAGAAGAAACATTCGAATGTATTACTTTTTCGACAATTGTATTTCTGTGACTCTGGATCTTTTTAGTTCGCTGATGTTTATTAAAGATTTTTGGACCTACCAAACAGGTCGTTTCTTAACTGCTTGAACTTCCATAGTGTTACTCTCTTTTGGCACTTTTTCATTTAAAACTAACATCTGTTTCATTTAAGCTTTGTGCTTTTCTTTTTTTCTTTCGAGCTTTAAAACACATATTTTATTTTCTCCTTAAGAGACAAAATAGCAAGTGCTTAAGAGCATAAGCTCAGACTGTGACCACGGGCTTAAATCCTGACTGTTATTTTCTAAGTTGGCACCTTGGCCAAATTGTTTAAGGTCTTTACTTGTTTGGAAAGTGGGTAAAAAAACCGGTACCCAGCTCATAGAGTTGTTGCGAACATTAAACGGAATAATTTGTGTAAAGGGTTTAAGTACAGTGTATGGCCTTTACTAGCTATCATGGAACACTTAACAGTAATTAGTATAACCTAGGGAGCTGTGATAGACTTAATAGGAAATTATTACTTTTGTTCTTTTTAAAAATTTTTTTGTAAAATAACTTGGTTTTGTTTCTGAAGGCAGTGCCATTTAAAAGTAGATGCATTACTTGACACGCATGCTTAGTATTAATTTCTCTTAAATAGAACCAAAAGCTTATCTCTGAGAACATTGTGCTGATCAAGAAAGTGCACATAAGGGAGTTAGGTGTGAAATACATACAATGTCTGTTCTCCATTCATGGAATTTGTTCTCAGATAGGGCATGACAAAACACAAGAAAAAAAGATAACCAGTTTTGCAAAACAACAAAAAAATTCAAGTTAGTATAGCCGTTTAAAGTTATAAAAGTAAGGCAATGGAAATGAAGAGACATGCATTGATTGGAGAGATACTTAGGAGGTAGGCATGGCAGTGATTGATGATTGCTTGGATAAGGAAAGTGAGGAAGACTGAAGAGTCTGGGAGGACATCCAAGTTTCTGACTTGGGCAACCAGGATGGAGGCAGTTGTTGAGTAAGGGAGGACAGGAGGAAGAATGGGTGTGAGGGTGGGAAATGAGGTGGGATGGAGATGATGATTCAGTTTTGGACATGTTGATTTTGAGGTGCTCATGGAGCATTCCAAGAGAAGTGTCTATGAAGCTGTTGGTACAGGTTTAAGGTGCAGAAGAGAGATTGGGTTGGAGATATAGATTTGGGAGTCATCAGCAAGTAGATTGTAATTAAAGCCAGAGGAGCAGATGAGATAGTTGAGGAGGAATGCACAGGCTTAATCTGGAGGGAAGACCAAGGACAGAACTGCTATAGATGATGAATTATTATCTGCTTATTGTGAATGAAAGGTACTTTCCTCCAAGTTACCAAATATGGCTGAATAATACCTCTGAATAAATTATTGTTCTGCTTCTTAGTTTCCTACTGGGGGAAGTATAGCACAACTCTGGAGACAGACTGCCTGGTTTGACATCCTAGCACTGCCCCCCATTGTGTAAACTTGGATGAGTTACTTCCTCTCACTTTTGCCTCATTTTCCCTATCTATAAAATGGGGTTAATAGTAGGACTCACCTTATAGGATTGTTGTAAGGATTAAATAAATCCATACGTATAAAATGCTTATGACAGTGCTTTTTAGGTAATAGTACACAGTAAGTATCACTATTTTTTTTATTATTACAGGATTTATAATATGGCCTAGGACTATTATTTGGAAGTAATAATCCTTTTTATGATATACCTATATGAACTTTGTTGCTCTGTGAAAAGCCTGTTGCTACTGGAAAACTTATTTTTCTTTTTTAAAGCTTTATGATTTTTCAGAAACCTTTACTTTGAAAAGAATTACACTGATCTCTTTTCTGGCTCAGTTTTTTCCTAGCCCTTTGCATTTAGTGCTGTTATTTTTTGAGGCTGTGATTTGGTGATTTTTCAAAGCTCTTTATTGTGCAACACTGATTGTGCTACTAACCTTGGCTCATCATAGAAAAGCAGACTTCATGTCAAGTATTGCCTCTTGTCTGTTCTCCCTACATTTATGTATGTATGTATGGCTGCGTTGGACCTTTGTTGCTCAGTGTGGACTTTCTCTAGTTGCGGTGAGCAGGGGCTATTCTTTGTTGCGGTGCACAGGCTTTTCATTGTGGTGGCTTCTCTTGGTGTAGAGCACAGGCTCTAGGCGCACGGGCTTCAGTAGTTGTGGCATGCAGGCTCAGTAGTTGTGGCTCACGGGCTCTAGAGCACAGGCTTAGTAGTTGTGGCACATGGGCTTAGTTGCTCCGTGGCATGTGGGATCTTCCTGGACCAGGGATCGAACTCATGTTCCCTGCATTGGCAGGCAGATTCTTAACTACTGAGCCACCAGGGAAGTCCCTGTTCTCCCTACTTTTTGAGGACAAGGCATATGCCTTGTTAACCTTTGTAATCACTCCCTAGTGTATAATAGGTACAATTTATGGAATGTTGATTGTAGATAAATGACCTAGGATTTTGTTTGGATTATTTTGTCCTATCACTTGATATTCAGCTGTAACGAAGAATATTTGTGTATACTTAAAACACTTTTTACCACATTCTCATCTTCATAACCCAGAGGGCAGAAGAACATAGTAAAGAAGGTAGACTCTAGATCACATCACCCAGGTTGAAATTCTCCCTATACTAAATAATAGCTGTGTAATCCTGGGCAGTTGATCTAACCTCTTTGTCTTTGTTTGCTCATCAGTAAAGTGGAGCTAAAAACCTCTGTAGGATTAATTTGAGGATTAAATGAGATAATACATGTAAGACACTTAGAACTGTGCCTGAAACATAATAAGCATTCAAAAAATGTTAGCTGCTGCTATTATTCCTATATTATTTACTGTTATTTATTTATTTGTTTATTTTTATTGGGGTATAGTTGTTTTAAAATGTTGTGTTAGTTTCTATTGTACAGTGAAGTGGAGTTCCCTGTGCTATACAGCAGGTTCTTATTAGTTATCTATTTTATACATATTAGTGTATATATGTCAATCCCAATCTCCCAATTCATCCCACCTCACCACCCCCACTTTCCCCCCTTGGTGTCCATACATTTGTTCTCTACATCTGTGTCTCTATTTCTGCCTTGCAGACCGGTTCATCTGTACCATTTTTCTAGGTTCCACATATATGCGTTAATATACGATATTTGTTTTTCTCTTTCTGACTTACTTCACCCTGTATGACAGTCTCTAGGTCCATCCACGTCTCTGCAAATGACCCAATTTCGTTCCTTATTGTGGCTGAGTAATATTCCATTGTATATATGTACCATATCTTCTTTATCCATTCCTCTGTTGATGGACACTTAGGTTGCTTCCATGTCCTGGCTATTGTAAATAGTGCTGCAATGAACACTGGAGTGCATGTGTCTTTTTGAATTATGGTTATTTACTGTTATTTATTATTCCCATAATACAGATGCAGAACTGAGGCCTACTGAGAATGAGATTATTTGCCTTAATTGAGGTTCAAACCCTAGTCCTCTGATTTCAGATCTTAAATTATTATTATTCGACTGTATTTTCTTTCTGCAAAATATTTTCTTCTGTGGTAGTTCTAGATTTTCTAACAGTGTTGCTATTAGTATACCAAAAGTTATCCTTGTTTTCTTAATCTTTGTTAATTTCGTATCATTTTGCTGCCTAAGAAGCAGAATTTAATGAAAGGCTTTCATCAGATCTTTATTTCTGAGGAAAATCCTACATGAGTAGGATTTCCTGGGTATAGGCTTATTTATAACCTCAATTGTTTTTAGTCTTGAATCTGTTCATAACTCTGGCTGAATAGGCTCAATCTTTTAATCTACTTTGTTCAATTCATAATCTCACTCCTGATAAAAGTAAGTCCTTTCCACATAGTATCAACTATTTCAGTGCTGCCTGTTTCATCACTTTGGACACATATACCACTTCCCTGACCTTCTGTTGTACTCATTTCACTAACTGTTAATGCTGAATATCTAACCTATTTCTTGCTCCTGAGCTGCAGAGTAGTGTTAGAGGGAGACTAGAATAGTCCAGAGTTGATCTTTAAAAAAAAAAAAAAAAAAAAAAAAACTATTTATTTAGTTGTGCCAGCTCTTAGTTGCGGCAGGCGGACTCTTCAGTTGCAGCAGGTGGGCTCCTTGGTTGCGGCATTTGGGCTCCTCATTTGTGGCATGCAAACTCTTAGTTGTGGCATGCATGGGGGATCTAGTTCCCTGACCAGGGATGGAACCCAGGCCCCCTGCATTGGGAGTGCAGAGTCTCATCCACTGTGCCACCAGGGAAGTCCCCAGAGTTGATCTTTTATTAATTAATGTCTTATCATTTGAAATGAGGTTTATTCCAAATAATGTCTCTTATTTATCATCTTTGTTTCCCTACCCCATCTTTTACCGAAAAGTTTGGGACCATACCACATGAGTCCTTCATTTTAACCTCAGCATATGACTGTCCCAATATATTGTTCAACCATCTTTCTCTTGAGCCTGAAGGGTATCTTGTACCTAAAACTTACCTGTGTTATTGTACTTTGAATCCCATACCTTGCCACCTCCTCCCAACCTTGATCTCACAATTTTCCCTTTCCTTTCTAGCATCTTCAATCTATTCTTTTTTATGGATGTTTCCCTTAAGCCATAAGACTTATCCTGCCTTTCTCATCATAAAACAAAGAACCATCGAGTCTTCTGGCATTTCTGGCTGCCAACCAATCATTTCTTTTTCTTTTATAGTCAGTTTTCTCACATGTATGTGGTATAGTCACCAGTACTTCCTGCCTGTTCTCTTTCTCATCAATCCTGGGGCCATATGGTAGTGCTTACCATGCTACCTTATGTGTACTTGGATTATAGAACTCTTGAGAATTAGGAACATCTGACTTTTTTCTTTTGTTCATCACTGATTTCATGAGGTACAGTTTTTTTTTTTTCTTTTTCTTTCTGAACTTTCTCATGCTTGCCCTCCTTTCCCCTTTCCCCCTATTTTATACTGCTTTTCAGAGCTCTTTGAGGGCTGGTCTAGGTCTTTTTATCTACAGTGCTTAGCACAGAAACTTGTGTAAACTGGACGCATAAGAAGTGTAGGAATGAACGCCACCCTGCCACCTTGGAGCATCTTTCATTGCCTCACAACAAGGTCATGGCTGATCTAGTCCCTCCCTCCTCCAATTCAAACGTGTTACAAATGAAGTCTCCCTAAAACACAGCTTTTATCATGGCATTCTTATGTTCAAAAATATAAATGTAGTGGCTTCTTATGGGGTTAAATCCAAACTCCTGCTTGCATTTTAAAGTCATCTATAATCTGGTCCTTCTCTTGTTGCTTATTCTCTAGCTTACATTTTGGACTAGTCAGTCTGGTGTTTTCACTTTACCCCCACAAATGCTCTGCTCATTTCCATCTCTATAACTGTTCTGTTGGTTTTTTTTTTTTTTTTATATATCCTGCCTTTCCTTTTCTAAATCTTACCCTTTGCTTTAGAGTACTCCAAGCTGCTGTCCTGACATTTGGGATAACCATTTCCTTGCTTTTCTTTATTTTTACTACCTATGAATGCATCCCTAAGCAATATAATTTTTTATTTTTGAATTCATTTAAATAGAATCATACTGTATGTTTGTATGCTTTTCTATCTTACTACTTTTGCTCAAAATTATATCTGTCAGATTCAGCCATGATGTTACAAGCAGTTGAAGTTCATTCATTTTCATTGCTTTATATTATTTCATTGTATAAATATACCACAATTTTCCATTCTACAGTAGATGGACATTTGGGTTGTTTCCAGTTTTTGACTGTTAGAAACAGTGTTGCTATGAGCATTCCTATACATATATTCTGGTACATATGTTCATGAGTTTTTCTATGGTATGCTCAGGTGTGGAATTGCTAGGTTTTTTTTTTTTTTTTTGCGGTACGCGGGTCTCTTACTGCTGTGGCCTCTCCCGTTGCGGAGCACAGGCTCCGGACGCGCAGGCTCAGCGGCCATGGCTCACGGGCCCAGCCGCTCCGCGGCACGTGGGATCCTCCCGGACCGGGGCACGAACCCGTGTCCCCTAAATCGGCAGGCGGACTCTCAACCACTGCGCCACCAGGGAAGCCCGAATTGCTAGGTTTTTATTGCTTGTCCTAGCAGTTTTATTTATCATCAAGTTTATTAGGCTATGCCAAACTGTTTTCTAAGATAGTTGTGGAAATTTACACTCCCACAATTTTGCCTTACATAGTTACCATCACTTGGTATTGCCAGCTTTTTCATTTTGCCAATCTGGTGGATGCATGATCCTATCTTATTGTAAAAGTTTTACTACATATTTGCTTGATAACTAATGAGATTGAGCCCTGTTTTGTATGTTTATTGACCATTTGAATTTACTTTTTTGTAAATTACCTAATTAAATACTTTGCCATTTTCCTTCCTTGTTTTTTCCCTTTGGATTGTCTTTTTCTTATTGATTTGTGTGAGTACTTTATATGTATTCCGTAGATTAATCATTTATTGATTATATGTTTCGCAAATATCTTTTCCTACACTGTGGTTTGTTTTTTAATTCTTTTTATAGAGTCTTTTACTTTTTTTTTTGGGCTGCACATTGCGGCGTGTGGGATCTTAGTTCCCTGACCAGGGATTGAACCTGGGCCTCCTGCAGTGGAAGTGTGGGGTCTTAACCACTGGACAGCCAGGGAAGTCCAAAATGGAATCTTTTGAAAACTACGTTTTAATGCAGTATATCAGGTTTTTTTTTAACGTTTAGTATTTTGGGGGTCTTGTTTAAGAAATATTTTATTCTCTGAGGTCATTAAGATATTCATCTGATTTATAATAAACTTTGTAATTACCTCCTTTGTGTTTAGGTTTATATTCCACCTGGACTTGATATGTGTATGGTGTGAAATTTTAATTTTTTCAGAATGGATTCTCCTTTCCCCATTGATCTGTCCTGCCATGTCTATAATAGATGTGTGTGTCCTTATTTGTGGGTTTTTTTTAATGGGCTCTCTATTTTGTCCCAGTGGTCTAGTTATACATCTTTTCACTAATTATAAACAATTTTCATTGTAATAAGTTTTGGAATTTGGTAGACTTCTCTCACTTTAAAAAAAATAAGTGTCTTAGCTGCTCTTAGCTTTTTGAATTTCCGTGTATATTTTAGAATCCACCAAAAACAAACAAACAAAAAACTCCCAAATCCTATTAGAATTTGATTGGGATTGCACTGAATCTGTACATCAATTTGGGGGAGAAATGACATTCTTATAATACTGATTCATGGTCGTGGTGTATCTCTCCATTTATTTAGGTCTTCTTTGTATCACACAATGAAATTTTGTAGTTTTCTCCGTAAGGTTCTTGCATATCTTTTGTTAGATTTATCCCTAGGTATATAACAATTTTGTATCAGCTATATACCTTGTTAAACTCTTGTTAAATCTAAGAATGTACCTGTGGATTCCTTTGTATTTTCTTTTTCTTTTTTTAAAAATTTTTACCAAAGTTTAATAATAGTCCTTGATTCTTCAAAATGGGCACAGGCTTTTCAACTCCGGACAGTCCTCAGGTTACACAATAGCTTTCTGGGACTGATTCAACCAGAACTGTTGTGCTTTCTCAGGAAAACACAGGGTCAGTCTTTTTCAGGAGACCTTATATTCCAGCTCCATACTTGAGAAACTCCTGGTACAGGAAGACTGAACAAAGCTGAGGGGGAAGATCAGGCTGCAGTCAACCTACTTACTCTCCTGTGGCCTTTCTATTTTCCACGTAGACAGCCGTATCATCTGAAAATCAAGAATTTTTGTTTTGTCTTTTCCAAACCTTGTAACTGATTTATTTTTTTGTGTTGGTCTGCAGGCTATTATCTTGCATTATTGTACAGATTTTTACTACCATTTCTACTCAACATTGTGTTAATATTGAGCATCCTCATTTTGTTTTTCTGTGTTTCACTTAATATTAAGCCTGGTGATTACTGTAGGTTTTTTGTAGGTACTCTTTTAGGCTGGGTTCCCTAGAAAATAGAGACTGAAACAAGGATTAAGAGTTGAGGCTTGGGGCTT
This sequence comes from Globicephala melas, assembly GCF_963455315.2. Taxonomy (NCBI): domain Eukaryota; kingdom Metazoa; phylum Chordata; class Mammalia; order Artiodactyla; family Delphinidae; genus Globicephala; species Globicephala melas. Next base: position 134,575,238 of record NC_083314.1, read on the forward strand.
CCCTGGTGGCGCAGTGGTTGAGAGTCCGCCTGCCGATGCAGGGGACATGGGTTCGTGCCCCAGTCCGGGAAGATCCCACATGCCGCGGAGCGGCTGGTCCCATGAGCCATGGCCGCTGAGCCTGCACGTCCGGAGCCTGTGCTCCGCAACGGGAGAGGCCACAACAGTGAGAGGCCCACATATCGCAAAAAAAAAAAAAAAAAAAAAAAAGAGTTGAGGCTTGGACTTCCCTGGTGGCGCAGTGGTTAGGAATCCGCCTGCCAATGCAGGGGACACGGGTTCGAACCCTGGTCTGGGAAGATCCCACCGGCTGCGGAGCAACTAAGCCAATGTGCCACAACTACTCAGCCTGCGCTCTAGAGCCCGTGAGCCACAACTACTGAAGCCCGTGTGCTGCAACTTCTGAGCCCGCATGCTGCAACTACTGAAGCCTGAGTGCCTAGAGCCCATGTTTCACAACGAGAGAAGCCACCGCAATGAGAAGCCCACGCACTGCAACGAAGAGTGGCCCCCGCTCGCCGAAACTAGAGAAAGCCCGTGTACAGCAACGAAGACCCAACGCAGCCAACAAAAAAAAAAGTTGAGTTTTTTTCTGGGAGGCATAATCCCAGGGCATTAAAAGAGAAGAGGAAAGTGAAGAGAAGGATGGGAAACAATGCAAGGTGATACCTTATCTCGTTGGCCACTGCTTCACAAAGAGCTAAAGAGAGATCGTTTGCCAGGTGTGCACGCTTGGCCGCACAGGATATCTTTAGACAGAGGAACAGTTCCTTAGATGTGTAGATGGCACTGTGGAAGAAGAGGAAGTTTATCTACCTGCTTTTCTCCTGCATCCTGTTTGCCATTAGTCAGTTCAGTCTCCACAGAGAGTGAGTTTCCTTTAGTTTCTGGGATGCATCTTTTGGACCCCTTTGGCAACCGCTTGAGATGTCTCTGCTTTTTCAGTGGCCTTTTACAGAAGAGACTTTTTGGTTGCAAGTGACAGAAACTCAAATCAGATTAATTTGCACATATAAAAAAAAAGGGTGCTGACTCATGTTAACTGAGTACATTGGGTCCAGGGATACAGGTGATGTTAGTAGGCCTCTTATCTTCATGTCTTGTCTAGGTTTTCCACAAAATTATAACAAAATGGTTACAATGAGAATTGACAGCCCCAGGCTCGAATCCTACAAGTTTAGCTGTGGCAGAAAAGATCCAGGGACACAGTTATTGGTCTGGCTTGGATCACATGTCCTTCCTTGAACCAATTACTGTGTTTATGGATATAGGGAATTCTGGCCAGTCCTGGGTCATATGTCCTCTGTGGTTTGGGGGAGAGATGTGATGGTGTCAGCAACACCCAATCTCAAGGAATGAGTTGCTTATCAAAAAGGAGTTTCTAACCAAAAGAAGGAGGGTCAGAGTGCTGGTCCCCAAAACAACTGATATTCTTTAAATAAAATTAGTCATTTGAAGTTGTGTAGCATCCCTATAATCATTTAAATATATAGCTGTATAGTCAGCTCTACTACCTGCTAAAATTTAAATGTAACTGGTGAAATACAAAAAACAAACAAAACCAGGGTAACCTGATGCCAGCTGTGGATCCCCTGTCTCTTAACTTGGTTAAGTTTAGCTCTCACCTTAATGCCAACTCACAGCCTCCCAAAGAGGTCTACTTGGTTCTTGTTTTTTGGCTTTCCCATGCTTCTTTCTGCACCTGCACTCCTGCATCCACATGAGGTGTTCCATGTTTGTCCTGTTACACCAGAAAACTGAACTCCTTCACTCATATCAGCCTTTTAATGATTTTAAACTTTGCTAAAGATACAGGGGTGGTGGTAAGGAGCCTCAGAGTCCAAAACTTTCTTAGTGACTCCACTGCAACTCCTTTTTCCTGTCACCATCATTCTTTCTCTGACTGTAAGCAATTTCTTACCCTTATCGTCACAGAGTAGTTCCAACCATATCCAAGCTCTTTTTGTTTTTTAAAAAGACAACTTTATAGAGGTATACTTTACATACCGTACAGTTAATTCATTTTAAGTGTACCATTCAGTGATTTTTAGGAAATTTATAAAGTTGTGAAACCATCACCCACAATCCTGTTTTAGAGCATTTTCGTCCCCCTCCCCCCAGAACCCCTTGTGCCAGTTTGTAGTCACTCCCTAGTTCCACCCCAAGCCCCAGGCAACCACTAATATGCTTTATGTCTGTCTCTCTTTCTCTAGATTTGCCTTTTCTGAACATATCATATAAATGGAATCATACAATATGTGGCCTTTTGTGTCTGGCTTCCTTCACTTAGCGTAACATTTCAAGGTTTGTCAAGTAGTAGCATGTATCAGTACTTGTGAAGTGGCATTTCATTATGGTTTTGATTTGCATTTCCCTAATGATTAGTGATGTTTTTCTTGTGCTTATTAACCATTTACATATCTATTTACATATCTGTCTATATTGGTGAACTATCAAAATCTTTTGCTCATTTTTAAATTAGATTATTTATCTTGTTTTTGAGTTGTAAGAGTTCTTTATATGTTTTAGATAAAGGTCCTTTATTAGATATATGATTTGCAAATATTTTCTCCCTGTCTGGTTTGGTTTTTTATTTTCTTAATGGTGACAATGGTGTGTTAGTTTCTGCTTTATAACAAAGTGAAAAAATATGGAACACTTCACGAATTTGCATGTCATCCTTGCACAGGGGCCATGCTAATCTTCTCTGTATCGTTCCAATTTTAGTATATGTGTGCCGAAGCGAGCACTTAATGGTGAATTTTGAAGCACAAAGATGTACATTTTGATGAAATCCAATTTATTAATTTTTTTTCTTTTTTATGGATCATGATTTTGGTGTTGTTAGATCTAAGACTTGGCTTAATTTATACTCAAGAAGATTTCCTTCTCTGTTTTCTTCTAGAAGTTTTTATAGTTTTAGCTCTTACTTTTGGTTTATGATCCATTTAGCATTAATTTTTGTGCATGGTGTGAGAAGGGGTCTAAATTCATCTTTTGTATATGAATGTTCAGTTGATGTAACACTCTTTGTTGAAAAGACTGTCCTCTTCTCATTGAATTACCCTGATACCTTGTTAAAAATCATTGATCTGTATGTCTGTCCTTACAGTATCAAACTGTTCTGATTACTCTCATTTTACAGTAAAATTTGATAGCTGGAAGTGTAAGTCCTTCAACTTTTTTTGTCTTTTTCAAAATTGTTTTGCCTATTCTGGATTTTTTCCATTTCTGTAAACATTTTAGGATCAATATCAACATGAATTTTACCAATTTCTGCAAATATTCTTTTTGTTGTTGTTGTTGTTGTTTGTTTGTTTGTTTGTGGTACATGGGCCTCTCACTGCTGCGGCCCCTCCTGCCGCGGAGCACAGGCTCCAGACGTACAGGCCCAGCGGCCACGGCCCACGGGCCCAGCCGCTCCGCGGCATGTGGGATCTTCCCAGACCGGGGCACGAACTGCATTGGCAGGCGGACTCTCAACCACCGCGCCACCAGGGAAGCCCTCTTGGGGTTTTGACAGGGATTACATTTAATCTGTAGATTAGTTTGGGGAGAATTGCCATCAACAATATCAAGTCTTCAAATCCATGAACACAGGGCTTCCCTGGTGGTGCAGTGGTTAAGAATCCGCCTGCCACTGCAGGGGACATGAGTTTGATCCCTGGTCCAGGAAGATCCCACATGCCGCGGAGCAGCTAAGTCCATGCGCCACAACTACTAAGCCTGCACTCTAGAGCCCGTGAGCCACAACTACTGAGCCTGCGTGCCACAACTACTGAAGCTCGTGTGCCTAGAGCCCATGCTCCGCAACAAGAGAAGCCTCCGCTCACCGCAACTGGAGAAAAGCCCGCGCGTGGCAATGAAGACCCAATGCAGCCAAAATAAATAAATAAATAAAATAAATTAATTAAAAAAAAAATCCATGAACACACTGTCTCTTCATTTATTTTGAGCTTTTTTGATTTCTCTTAGTAAAGTTTTAAAGTTTTCAGTGTGCAAGTCTTATACTTCTTTTGTTAAATCTATTTCTAAGTATTATATTGTTTTTGATTTTATCATGAATGGAATTAAAGAATTTGGTTTGTTTGTTGCTGGTTTATAGAAATACAATTGATTTTTGAATATTGAATTTGTATCTTCTGACGTTCCTGAACTTATTTATTAGTTCTAGTAATTTTTGGTGGATTCCTTAAGATTTTCTGCCTACAGGACATATTGTCTGTGAGTAAAGATAGTTTTATTTCTTCCTTTCCAATCTTAATGCTTTTAATTTCTTCCCTTTCCTTCCTTCCTTCCCTCCCTCCTTTCCTCCCTGTCCTTTCTTCCTCCTTCCCTCCCTTTCCTTCCCCCCTCTCTTCCTTCTTTCCATTTTTCCTTCTTTCCTTCCCATATTCCACTGGCTGGATCCTGCAGTGTAGTGTTGAATAGAAGTGGTGAGAGTACACATCCTTGCTTTCTTTCCCGTCTAAGGAAGAAAGCATTTTACCATTAAGTATGATGTTATCTGTAGGCAGATGCTGTAGGAAAGGGAAGGAGGGGAACATTTGAGAAGTATTTAAGACTTAGGATGAACAGAGTTTAGCAACTAATTGTATACAGTTTACATCAGGATATAATTTGTATGTTTGTGGGTAAGGAGATTCTGGCTTTATTTTTATGAAGTAGAGTGGAGTTAAGGATATATTTATTTCCTTTTGGGAGGATTGACTTTTTACAGTAGAGGTTTTTTCCCCTTCAGTTTTCTTTTTAGTTGGCAATTTCAGATCAGTGTTAATTTTTTCAAATGCTAAATTTAAAAATCTTTTTTTCTGTAGTTATAACTTAATATGTTCCATGAAGTAGGGAGCATTATTATCACCATGTTTTAGTTGAGGAAATTGAGATATAGTGAAATGCTGTAGATCAGAATGATGGGGACTTCCAAGTCTCCTTAATACAGTGCTTTCTAAATCTTTAACTTAAATGTCATCCCAAAATAGCGTCAGATGGGATACATGAGTCATCTGACATCTTTTTTCCTTCATCCTCCCCCAAAAGGAACTATGTCTTAAATGTTAAGTGTATTATAGAGAAGGATTATTTCTGTTCTTTGGTTTCACAAATCAACCTGTATGTGTTTTTGTTTTCTTGGGGTTTTAGTGGTTACTGGTCCACTCTGGACCTTAATTCCTAAAGAATTCAACGCAGGATAACTTACAAATGACAGTGCCTCAGATGGGAGTTTTATTTAGCCATCCGTGAGAGATAGGAAACAGATCATAGCAGTGGTGGTAGTTATTATAGTGTTCCTATTAATATGTTGGTATATACTACAGACATTTTCACTGGACATCTTTAACTGACCTCTTGGTTAGGTTCTGGAGAATATAGAAATAATTAATATAAACTATAACTAGAATTATTTACCTTTGGAAACTTGCTTCCATGGAAAGAGGCCTTGGGAGTTTTATGGATCTGAATTCAAACCGTCTCTACCTTTCATAAGTTACTCTGTTTTTCAAGTTTATCTAAAAATATCTATTTTTTTCTTACTATAAAATAATATATGGTACTGCAGAAAATGTGGAAATGCAAAAGGCCCAAAAGATAAAATAAAAATCACCCATAATTCTTGATTTAGATAAAAATCTCTCAGTGGAGCTTACATTCAAGTGATGATCTTTGCGAAGACTAGAAATAGCTTAAATGTCTACAGTAGAGACTGGTTAAATACGTTGCAGTTTATTCATTTCATGGACTCTATATCAGATAAAAAGGAGAACAGTGGTTAAGAGTGGGGGCTCTGGGCTTCCCTGGTGGCGCAGTGGTTGAGAGTCCGCCTGCCGATGCAGGGGACACAGGTTCATGCCCCGGTCCGGGAAGATCCCACATGCTGCGGAGCAGCTCTGCCTGCTGAGCCTGCGCGTCCAGAGCCTGTGTTCCGCAATGGGAGAGGCCACAACAGTGAGAGGCCCGCGTACCGCAAAAAAAAAAGAGTGGGGGCTCTAAGTTGAGACCTTAGTGCTATTCCTTATTGGTTGTATGACCTGAACGTCTTAAAACTTCAGTATGCTGGTATAGTGCCTACTTCATGAGTTCTTCTGAAGATTAAATGAGGTATATCAAATTTAACACTTTTATGTGTATCTGGCACATTGTAAATGCTTGATAAATATTGCTAGAATATTATTATTATTTTATGTGCTGATATGGAAAGATTCCTAAGATAATTAAGTGTATAATGTAAGATATTGAGAAAAGGTTATGTATGATGTCATATGTCATATTAAAAAATAAGGATTTCTTATATATGCACTGATGTACACACATCTTTTTCTTGAAGGACACCTAAGAAAATATTCAGTGGTCACATGTGGGGAATACGGTTGGGAATTGGAAATGGTAGAGAGTTACACCTTTTGTTTTTACTTATTTGTGAACTTTGAGTTTTTAATACCATGTACATTTTCCTTTTATTTACTTTTTTAATCATTTTTTTTTTAAAAAAGATGTCTTCCTTTATCAAGTTATTTTGTCTTTTCTCCATACTGGAAAATCTTATTCTCTCCATACTGAAGAAATCTTATTTTCTCTGCTTCTCATAGTAAGTTTATTTACATAATTGTAGAGCTTGAATGTAGTTCTAGAACCAGCCCTTTGCAGATATGCTGAAGACGTATTAGAGACTACTTTGAGATAAGTAAACATGTTATCTTGTTAAAACATTGCTAAAAAAGAAAAGTTTCACATAGAATAAGAGAGCATTGTGTTTCAGTAGAAGTTTTTTTTTTTCTTCAGTAGTAGTTTTTAAACTTTACCAGTTAACAAATGGGATAGTAATGATGTCAGCTAGGCTCTTAAAGAAAAGGTTTTACACATGTAGAACTCTTCTGTTGTTTCAGATTTTTTCCCCCCAGCAAACACTCACCTGATTACTTGACAGTAATAGATAAAAAGGCATACTTCTTGTGTCTTTCCAATCAATTAGAAAGCAACAATACTTATAGATTAATTTCCTCTGAAAGGCATTTGGAAAGTCCATATACTAGGTAGTCTCTAAATTCTTCCTTTTCCCTTACCTCCTTTTTTCTCTCTCCACTACACCTGTCTCTCCATTCCTCTTTCTCCACCCCCCCATTGTCTTAATTGTCTTAGACATCGAGGATGTAAAGATTAATAAAATGTAGTTCCTGCACTCAAGAAGTTCCTATCAATTGTTCCATTCTAGCATTCTTATTGAACTACTTTTTTGGGGGGAGGAATTATGAATTTCGCTATAGTCTCATTTTTTTCACTTCAGCTTTTTAAACATTTTTTAAGCACCCAGAGTGTGCTAGGCACTCTGCTGGAGGGTGCAAAGATAAGTAAAGCTAATTGCTTAGTTCCTTGCAAGGAGATAGGTAAATAGATTTGAGAACAATTTGATATGACTAAGGTACTATGACTAAGGTACTGCTCGGTTTTCACAGTGGGGTAGTTCTTGATAGGAAAATGGCACCAGACAGAGTTAAAAAATGTACGTTTTCTTTAATGGCAGAAATTAGCCTGCTTTGAGACATTTATACAAAAAAAGAGACATAGCGTACTCCTATCAGAAGTAAAGTTTCCTTGTCCTCCTTCATTCCTCAAGGAGGTCGCAAAGGCACCTCTGAAGAGGGAGAGTGTTCCAGGCCTGAGAAGCCATATTCTTGATACTTTACCGCACCTTTTTTTTGTCCACCATACTTTTACATCTGTGGGTCGCATTACTACTATTCTAGAAAAATCTACGTTGCAGTTTATGTGCTTCTATCAAAGAGAATGTTTATAAACATTAGGCTTTCTCACTGCTGAAATCAAACTCTGTCAGCAAGCCCAGGTTTTTATTCCACCATAGAAAGCAGTCTAGCTAGTCTGCTGCCTGTCTGAACTAGCCTCCTGGAAACTCCATTTCCTTAAATGAATGCGCATAAACACAAAATGCTTTGAAAGTGCAGAGGACGAGTGTCTAACCTGAGGAAAACAGGGCAGAAATAATCAGGCAGGGATATATGGAGGATATGATATACTTCTTGAAGAGTATTTGGCACATCTGTATTCCATATTTAGTTTGCTGGTTTCCTCTGTTAAGGCAGAGTAACCATAACTGAAGTGTTTTAAGCTAAATTATAGACATAATTTGCATCTCTAAAACATAAGGACATTTCCCTCCATTGTTATAATACTGTTTTCCCACATTAAAAAAACACTGATTCTTAATTATGTAATACCTTGTCCATGTTCAGATTTCTCATTATCCCCAGAAATGTCTTTTATAGCTGGTTTGTTCAAATCAGGATCCAGTTAAGGACCATTCATTGCATTTGGTTATATCGCTTAAGTCTTTTTTTCCCTTTTTGAGTAGACTTTAATTTTTAATCTTAAGTCTTTTTTATGCTAAAACTTAGCCCACTGCCTTTATTTATTTATTCATCACATTGACTTGTTGAAGAGACTTGACATTATAGAATGAGCTTTCTTCTGGTTTTTGTCTGATTGCTTTTTTTTAGTATTGTTAACACTGTTCTCTGTATTTCTTGTAATCTGGATGTTAGATATACAGGTTTGATTCAGTTCAGGTTAAATATTTGTGGCACAAATACTGGAAAGGTGATACAGTGTTGCATTTCTTTAATCTATTGTTTTCTTTATTTTGCCTCTTTTGGTCTTTAATACCAACTGTACACTATGGTAGAACTGTGATTCAATCCATAAGTCATCAGTCATGGACTTGGATAGTCACAGCATTGGAGTATCATCTGTTCTTGTCCTTTTTCTTTTGGGGATTTTTAGCTAGCCCTTTCTTGCCTTGTCTCTGATATGTGCCCTTACTTGGTATATTCCATGGTATATTCCCTTATACTTCTTCTCTGAGTTCTGTGTTTAATATAAACAGTGCCAGTTCCAAGAGATCTTATTCTCTTATTTGCATATTACATTGCAGATATTTTTTTGTGACTTTATAGGAGTAGCTCAACTAACCTCTTTTATTTTAGTCTAAACTCTCCTTACTCATCTTTACTCAAGTGTTTCCTCTGGTCCCATGAAGAACGACTAGAGATGAGAGAGGCCCAGATTGGCTTTGGGACTTTCTGGAAATCATGGTTGATCGGGCATCTGAAAGTGGGATGAGGTTAGAGGAAAAGTTAAATGCAACATAATTTTCCCTCAGGATGTGGATCCTTTGTTGGTTATTTCTAATATACCATGGTGAACGGCCTTAGCGAGTGCTTGCTTTTGTAAAAACTGTAATGCATGTTGACATAGTGAGGGAGCTTACGGAAATGGAGAGAGTTGGTAAGGAGTTAAATAGGTCAAATATTGGATCATGTGCTTTTGGAAGGGGAAGAAGATATTCTGCTATTATAATTTAAGAGTGTAAGTAACTATGGAATTTTTGACCTACTCTTCTTTCCACTTTGCAGTTAATACTAATAGCTTATTAGAAGTAAAAAAGACTTCCTTGTATTGCTTTACTATATGAGCTTCATTAGGAGTAGGAAAAATTGTTATTAAAAAAGTAATCTGTGATAAAGGATTTTAATTGATAACAGGTACTGTTACTCCTGATAACAGTTTATTCATTAAATTTCTTGTGTTGCATACTTTGGACCATAGTATGGTTAAGAGATAACTGTTTTTTGTTTGTTTGTTTGTTTGTTTTGGTGGTACACGGGCCTCTCACTGTTGTGGAGCACAGGCTCCGGACGCGCAGGCTCAGCGGCCATGGCTCACGGGCCCAGCCGCTCCGCAGCATGTGGGATCTTCCCGGACCGGGGCACGAACCCGTGTCCCCTGCATCGGCAGGTGGACTCTCAACCACTGCGCCACCAGGGAAACCCGATACTGTTTTTTTAATTTGGGAAAATTTCCTCACTTATCATTGAGGAAATCTTTTCATGCAGAGGGTCTCAGTATAAATACATCCTTTGTCTGGGTGGCAGATGGTTTTATTGCCATTATAGCTCAGTTTGGAAATGGTTCTTACTTCAAATTATTGCTGATTTTCTCTTTGGGGGAAATTATGTCATGTATAAATAAGACAAATATTTGTAATGTGGGGATTATCCTTTGTCTCTGTTATTAAATGAAAGATTGTTATTAAATGAAAGATTGTCTCTTTTTGAAGTAATCATATTTTAAATTTTGTTTCACTTTTTAACATTTTCTGAAATCAGGGTATGTCTTTCAATTAATTGGTAGTGTATTGCTTAATTAGCGAGGTTTTTCTTTCTTAGCTGTACCTGAAGTAATAGCAAGTCTTAACAGTTACTGAGATCTTGAACTTGATCAAATATAGCAGTTTACAATTCAGATTACTCGTGGTTTAGCCCCAGAAACACTGAGAAACAGAAGCACTGAGGTAGTGCTGAGGTTGGTAGACTGAGTTGAGTAGCACTGAGGAAGATAGACACAATACTTGTTCTCTGTCTCTCTCTCTCTTTTTAAAAGCATTTTCATCTCAGTCTTGACAACAGGATCAGGAGATTGTAAGGCCTTTAAACCAAACATAATAATGAACATTCACAGTGTATAGGCTTCATTAAAAGCCTAAGGGGAGTCATAAACTACAGTGAATGTTCCTGTCCTCTCACATCCAGATGCTTTACAGAATTTGCCCTTTGCCCTCTCCTCAATCTGTATCCTCCTTCAAAGGTTACATTCCTCCTTTAGCTTTCATCTCTAACCTCTAATCGTTTCTTCATGCTCTTCTCTTCCTCCCTTGTCTTTTCTGAGTTAGTCTTTTTTATTTATTTACTTATTTTTAAAAATTCAGTAGACTTCTTTGGGAGAGCAGTTTTAGATTTACAGAAAAGTGGAAAGTACAGAGAGTTCCCATGTTTACTTCCCAACCAAGTTTTCCCTTTTATTAACATCTTGGATTAGTATGATACATTTGTTATAATAGATTTGTTATAATAGATAAGCTAATATTGATACATTATTATTAACTAAAGTCCATAGATTACATTAGGTTTACTGTTTGTGTTGTATATTCTATAGGTTTTGACAAATGTATAATGATATGTATCCATCATGATAGTATCATAGAGAATAGTTTCACTGCCCTAAAAATCCCTGTGCATTACTTACTCATCTCTTCCTTTTCCTCCTTCTTCCAACCCCTGGCAACCACTGTTTTTCACCCCTCCATAGTTTGCCTTTTCCAGAATGTCATATAGGTGGAATCATACAGTATTGTATCCTTGTCAGATGGGCTTCTTTCACTTAGCAGTATTCTTTTAAGGTTCTTCCATGTCTTTTTTGGCTTGATAGTGCATTTCTTTTTACTGCTGAATAATGTTCCATTGTATGAATGTACCATAGTTTGTTTATCCATTTACCTATTGAAGGATAAGCTTCCAAGTTTTGACAATTATGAATAACAGATTAGCCTTTTTTAAAACACATATATGATCTAATGTACTTCAGATCACCTGTAAAGAAAAAGTTGAGCTAATTCAGTATCTTGAGCCTTAAAAATGATAACTCTTTTACTTTTCTATCAAAAATTTCTAACTGAGTGGTCAGCTCCTAACAGTGCTCAAGAGATGTGTGTGGAGTGATTGAATATGAAAATAGTTAAGGGGGTATGGAAGAGAAGAAGGAAGCTAAAGATTATATCATATATTTGGATAACTTTTGGAAAATGAAATTGTGTAGAAATTCAGCTGGAAATTTGAAAGGGCACTAAGATGTTCAGGGCTCTGAATTCAACCATTAATTTGAGAACACTCCAGAACAAAAGTATCATCAAGCTGGCCCAGAATCGAAGGCAGTAGGCCAGTTTCACTTTACGTTCAGTGGAATGATAGGAAGAAGTTAGGGTTTATTTTTTGGAAAAGAGTAAAAGAACAAAGGCAAGGTTTATAAAATAGTGACCAGTTGATGATCATAGGGTGGAGGTTAGATATTGACATCAGGAAAATAATTGTACAAAATCTATTGATAGTTGTCTTTATTTTGTGTTCTTTAGTTACATTTTTTACTTAGTAAAAATGTTACTAATATGAGGAAGTTATTTAATGACTGGATTTAAGACTCACAGAATATTTTGGTTTATAATTTTGTGAAGTCTAAGGAATATAGAGCTTAATGAGCTACAGAGTCATTCAAATGTATAAAATATTTTTGTTTTAGAAATATTTATTTATTTATTTGGCTGCACTGGGTCTTAGTTGTGGCATGAGGGATCTTCGTTGCCACGTGTGGGATCTTTTAGTTGTGGCATGTGGGATCTAGTTCCCTGACCAGGGATGGAACCCAGGCCCTCTGCATTGGGAGTGCAGAGTCTTAACCACTGAACCAACAGGGAAGTCCCTAGAAATGTCATTTAGTAAATTTGAAATACTAGTATGCTCCCAAGGGTCAACAAGCAGCTTGAAATCGTGGAACTTCTAAACTTTAATCCTGTTTCAGATAAGGACTTACTGGTCAAGTTATGTTATGGTCATGCCTTTGTTGTTTACTTCATTCGTCAGTAATACTATGTATTTCATAGGACTAAATATACATTTCTCTGTTTTAAGTGCCACATGCTAAATATTTTAGGGGAAATAGCAATGAATGAAACCACTGCCTCTGTTTATATAGGGCGTACATGAATGTGGAGAAAATAACTAGGAAGGAGGAAAATGCAAGTTAGGTTATGATAAATGCTCTAACAGTTTTTAAGAAGGGTGGTATTTTAGCTGTGGTGAGTCAAGAATCTTGTATGGAAGTCTTGCCATTTGAGTTTTACCCCTAAAACTAATTAAGAGTTGAATTTGTGGATATAGGAGAGAAACAGCATTCTAGGAAGCAGTTTATGTTCATTGAGAAGAATTTGGGAAGGGATATGTAAGGCTGAAAAGGTGATTAGGGTCAGATTATGGAAAGCCATTAATGCCAGAGTATAAAGACAATTTTTATTAGTTAAGTAAAAATAGGGAATAGTTTTCTGGGGCATGAATATTGTTTATAAAGTATTTTGAATTAATTTTATATCCTTAAAATATATACACATTAATATATACATCTTATTATAGCTTCCAGCTCTATCATAAACCAAAGTATCAATATGTTCCCTGAAATGCCATATACAAAAAAAGCCTTATGTAAGTTGGCTGTAAGTATTGTACGCTATATCAGCGTTATAAAGATGTTCTACTGTAATTATAAGCAGTATTTACCAAAATATCTTATAAATTTATAGCCTTATTGATGTGCTGAGATTTTGTTGTTCTTTAGATGACTTTTGAAAATACTTAGCTTTCTCCCATTTTAAGTTAGTTTGTTTTCTTTTTAAAAACAATGTATTTGCTTTTTTTGTTGTAGAACTGTGGCTGCTGAAGTTAGGAAGCAGATTTCTGGACAGTACAGTGGTTCTCCCCAGCTGCTCAAAAACCTCAACATTGTTGGCAGTATATCCCATCATACCACAGTAAGTAGCATATTTAAAATATGGTATGTTACTGTGTAATTCTGACTAGGCCATGAAAAAATAGTGGAAAGATAAGAGCCAGTAGATTGGGTTCCATCACTACTCTCACTAACACCCTTATTTGTTGCTATCTCACTCTTTTCTGAAATTTGAGTCAGAGGAGTGTTGGGAGGCGTTGTAGAAGTGTTGATTTCCTAGGCAACTCTTACACTTTACATTCAGGATTTAATCAACTCTGGAATTTTACAATTAGAACTTCCCAGACCCAGGGTGATTCATACATGAAAATTCAGGAATCTATTCTAGAAATAATAGGTACTGAAGTAAATGTTAAATAATTATGTAGATTCATAGTATTATCTATGTCCTTTAATAGAAAGGAATATATAGTTATTGAATTATTGCTTTAAGCCAGGTGCTATGTCAGAGATATAAATATATGTTTTCTTATTCAAGAGGCTGGCATGAGGATAATCAATTTTGATAAAAAACTGGTACTTATTAGTTATAGTAGGAATATGAATTAAAAACATGCTCCATTTGTCAAAAACTGAAAAAGTAATTAAGACTGACTTGGGTGAAGTTGTATTAACACTTTCTCTTTGGTTATGAAATGGTACCAATTATTGAACAAACATCATATGCCAGAGCATAATAGTTTGATTGACTTGTAGCGACATGTTTATATATAATGTTTGTGTTATTAAAATTTTAAAACATGGAGTTTACTTTTAACAACAGTAACATACTGATTGGAGAAATTTTAGAATATATAGATTTCTGGATGGTTTCAATGTACATGGAGATGATCCTTCTAATACTCTCTTAGTGTCTTGAACTCCTCTTTTCAACTGATTTCCCGCATTCTGTGTTACACCTTAACTATTCACTTCCATAGTCATCCCTGGATTTAATCATTATGAATAACCATAAGCCTCCTGTAATCTCAGTTTTATGTTTCCTATTCTCTTAATACCACTTCTTATCTTTCTTGCTCTCTTGTTCTGGTGCTCTGACTTCAGCTGTCCTTCAACACCACTGGGACCTAGAATTTGTGATCATACTAACTTTTGTGTGTCTCTCACCCCTTGATGTCCTCTTTTCTCTCCTTACCAAACTTAAATTATTTGTTGATCATTATAATTACTCTTTTGCATATACTCTTGGCTTCCTTAACTTCTTCTCATGTCATTTGCACTACCTCAGTGCTGTTTAAATCCAACCTTCTGCTTACTTCATACCTGCACTTGTGCAGCTGAGTATGGCTGGAGGAAAACACACAGATCCCATTGACTGGTCTCACTTTAAATTTATGACCACTAACTCATGAAGGCTTTAACATTGCTAGGCAAACATTTTATTTTCCTAGTCCGTTCATTTTCCCACTGTTTTAGTTGACCCATTTCATGCCTCCTACTCTTCCCTTAAAACCCTAATTGCTCTTCCCCATTTTCACTCTGAGGATGACTTGACTTCCTGTTTCACTGAGAAAATTGAAGCAGTCAGAAAGAACTTCCACATACTCCTACCGCCGTGTGTGTTCACGTTTTATCATCTGTACCCGTATTGTGTCTATTCACCAGTTATTTTAAATGAACCACTAGTGAACTAGATCCCAAGTTCTCTCGCTCAAATACAGTACTTTAGGAATTCTCCCTACTCTCTTTTTGAAAAAAATTGATTTATTTTATTTATTTATTTTTGGCTGTGTTGGGTCTTCGTTGCCGCGTGTGGGCTTTCTCTAGTTGCGGTGAGTGGGGGCTACTCTTCATTGTGGTACGCGTGCTTCTCATTGCAGTGGCTTCTCTTGTGGAGCACCGGCTGTAGGTGCACAGGTTTCAGTAGTTGTGGCACGTGGGCTCTAGAGCACAGGCTCAGTAGCACGTGCTTAGTTGCTCTGCAGCATGTGGGATCCTCCTGGACCAGGGCTCGAACCTGTGTCCCCTGCATTGGCAGGCAGATTCTTAACCACTGTGCCACCAGGGAAGTCCTCCCTTCTCTTTTATATCATCACTTTTTCTATTTATTGGATCATTCCCACCAGTGTATAAACATGCAAACATACCGTTATTTCTCCCATTTAAAAAAATTCTGCTTTTTTTGCCCCACTTTTCCATCAGTCTCCAACTTCCAATATTTCTTTGCTCTTTTTTGCAACAAAATTCCTTTGAAGGGTTGTCAGAGCTTGCTGATTTCAATTTCTCTTCTCGTATTCTCTCTGAAAAAGTTCTTTTTAAGTTATGGGAATCTTCAAACATACATAGAAGTAGAAGACTAGTATAAACATTAACATCTTTAAATTTAACCACAGTGCTGTTATCACACTTAACAAAATTAACAGTCCATAATTCTTTGGTATCATCTAATAATATCCAGTGCATGTTAAATTTTCTTGATTATTTCATACATATCTTTTTATAGTTGGTTTATTCAAATCAGGATCAAACAAAATCCACAGATGGAATTTGGTCTTAGATCACTTGCATTTTTTAAAAAAAGGGCAGCTTCTCCCTCCTCTAACTTTTTTTTTTAAATTGAGGTATGGCTGACTTACAATATTAAATAAGTTTCAGGTGTACAGCACTGTGTTTCACTATATTTAAAGGTTGTACTCCATTTAGAGTTATTATAAAATACTATGTTCCCTTTGCTGTACAATATATTATTGTAGCTTCTTTATTTTATAATAGTAATTTGTAGCTCTTAATCTCCTACCCCTATCCTGCCCCCATCCCCCCCACTGGTAACTACTAGTTTGTTCTCTATATTTGTGAGTCTGTTTCTTTTTTTGTTATATTCTCTAGTTTGTTTTATTTTATAGATTGCACATGTAAGTGATAACGTAAAATTTGTTTTTCTCTGTCTGACTTATTTCACTAAGCATAATATCATCCAGATCCATCCACGTTGTTGCTCATATGGTCATCTAATAGTCTACAAGGCTGCCAAGACCATCCAGTGGGGAAAGGCCAACAAATGGTGCTGGGAAAGCTAGAAAGACACATGCAGAGCAGTGAAATTGGTTCCCTATCTTACACCACTCACAAAAATTAACTTGAAATGGATCAGTCTTAAACATAACACCTGATACTATAAAACTCCAAGAAGAAAATGTAAGAAGAAGCTCCTTGATGTTGTTCTTGGAAATGATGTTTTTGGATATGACACCAAAAGCACAAACACCAAAAGCAAAAATCAACAAATTGGGGCTACATCAAGCTTAAAAGCTTTTGCACAGCCAAAGAAACAATTAACAAAATGAAAAGGCACCCTATGGGAGAAAAATTTTTGCAAATCATATATCAGATAAGGGGTTAATATCCAAAATATATAAAGAACTCATACAACTCAATAACAAAAAGACAAACAACCCAATTAAAAATAGGCAGAAGAACTAAATAGACATTTTTCCAAAGAAGTTATCCAAATGGCCAACAGGTACATGAAAAAGTGCGTAGGGAAATGGAAATTAAAACCATGACGAGATATCCCCACACCTGTTAGAATGGTTATCATCAAGAAGACAAGCGATAACAAGTGCTGGCGAGGATGTGGAGAAAAGGGAACCTTTGTGCACTGTTGGTGAGAATGTAAAGTGGTACAGCCGTATGTTTTCCTCCATACTGGAAAACGTATGGAGGTTCCTCAAAAAACTAAATATAGGGCTTCCCTGGTGGTGCAGTGGTTGAGAGTCCGCCTGCCGATGCAGGGGACACGGGTTTGTGCCCTGGTCTGGGAAGATCCCACTCCGTGGCTGGGCCCGTGAGCCATGGCCACTGAGCCTGCGCGTCCGGAGCCTGTGTTCCGCAACGGGAGAGGCCACAACAGTGAGAGGCCTGCGTACCGCAAAAAAAAAAAAAAAAAAACTAAACTAAATATAGAACTACAGTATGATCCAGCAGTTCCACTTCTGGGTATTTATCTGAAGAAAATGAAAACACTAATTCGAGAAGATACACACACCCCAATGTTCATAGCAACATTATTTACAATAGCCAAGATATGGAAGCAACCTAAATGTCCATCAACAGATGAATGGAAAGAAGATGTGGTGTATATACACAGTGGAATACTACTCCCTCCCCCCAACTTTTAAGTTTGTTTGTTTTTATGCCATTGACTTGTTGAGGAAATTGGATTAGTTGTCTTATAGAATTTCCTACCTTTTGGATTTTATGTTTATTTCCTTGTAGACTTGTTTCTCTATCTTCTGTATTTCCTGTAACTGGTTAGATTCTGGGTCAACGTTTTTGAAATTTCTTCCTCATAGACTTGTTTCTCTATCTTCTGTATTTCCTGTATACGATTAGATTCTGGTTCAACTTTTTTTTTTAATGGCTTTACTGAGACTTTTTTCACATAACCATACAATTCATCCATTTAATTTACAATTCAGTGGATTTAATATGTTCACATATAATGTGCAACCATCACAACAGTCAATTTAGAACGTTTTCATTACCTCAAAAAGAAACTGTTTAGCTCTCACCCTTTTGTCTCCCTTCTCCCATCCCAAAACAACCACTAATCAAATACCAGAATTTTGATGGCACACCAGAAAAGACTGAAAGAGATCTGAACACTAAACATGTTAGTCAGAATTCCAATGCAGTGATTGTTGAAGTAAGACAGTGTCTCACATTGCCTGTAAGGGATTCTGTAGTGCTTCACTATTGCTTCTTATTGCATCCTTTAACCCTGCTTGCTGCCTAGTCATTCTCTGTTATAAAATCATGTTGCAGTCTCCTCCCTTGAATCTGTAAATACAGGATCTTTCTTTGGAGTCTTGCAAAATAATTTATAGTTGAAAGCAGCTCATCACTACATCCGAAAACTAGCCCAGGCAGTTGTCTCTGATGGGAGTCAGAGAGCGTGGAGACAGTTGTAGCAGAAATAAATTTATTTCTTTGCTCCAAGTCTAGTTAGTATTACACCTAGAAAACCAGTGACTTTCTATGTGAGTTTGGGAAACAAGATCATTTATCATCTCTGTGATTTAGTGTTGTTAAGAGAGTGTCATAGCTTTCTTCCCAACCCTAACCCTTACTCTTGATATGATTGGTCAATCTTTGAGGAAAGGTTAGTTTTGAATTAGACATACGTAAGGACTCCCAGCTTTTGTCATTATTTTCATGGAGTATCATTTGTGACACTTTGAATCCTGAAAAGTGTACTGCCTCAGAAATAATTCTTAGGTGGAGAAACATTGATTTATAAAGTTTAAAAAAATGTTCGCTTAAATGTATGTATGTATGTATTTATATTGTGGTAAAATATACACAACAAAATTTATCAGTTTAACCATTTCTAAGTGTACAATTAAATGGCATCAAGTACACTCACAATTTTGTGCAACCATTACCACTGTCCATTTTCAAAACTTTTTAATTAACGCAAACTGAAACCCTGTACCCATTAAAAAATAATTCCATTCCCCTGCTCTTTCCAATCCCCAGTAACCTTCATTCTATTTCCTGTCTGTATGAATTTGTGTATTATATGTACATACCTCATGTAAGTGGAATCATACAATATTTGTCTTTTTGTGTCTGGCTTATTTCACTCAGCCATAATGTCTTCAAGGTTCATGCTTGTTACAGCACGTGTTAGAATTTCATTTCTTTTTAAGGTTGAAAAATATGCCATTGTATATGTGTACCACATTTTGTTTATCCATTCATCTGTTGATGGACATTAGATTGTTCTCATCTTTTGGCTATCGGTAATGATGCTGCTATGAACATTAGTGTACAAGTATCTGTTTGAGTCTCTATTTTCAGTTTTTTTGAGTATATAGCTGGAAGTGGAATTGGTGGGTCATATGATAATTCTGTGTGTTTTGGTTTTTTTTTTTTCCAGAACCACCGAATTGTTTTCCACAGCAGCTGTACCATTTTACATTCCCACCAGCATTGCACAAGACTTCCAATTTCTCAATATCCTCTCCTACACTTGTTATTTTACATTTTTTGGTAATAGCTATCATAATGGGTGTGAAGTAGTATCTTGTGTTTTTGATTTGCACTTTCCTCATCCCACTAATTTTGTTATGTTTTATTTTCATTTAGTTCAATGTAATTTTTAAGTTTCATTTTTCAGACTTTTGTGACTCATGGATTATTTGGAACTGTGTTTTTAGTTTTCAAGTGTTTGGAGGTTTTCCTGTTCTTTCTGTTGCTAATTTCTAGTTTGATTACATTATGGTCAGAGAACACACTCTCTGTATGATTTCAATATTTTAAAATTTTTTGAGGTTTGTTTTAGGGTTCAGGTTATGGTCTATCCTGGTATTTACTTTTTGGGCCTTTGAGAAAAGTATTTGGTCTGTTGTCGTTGGGTGGATTGTTCTATAAAACAATGTCAATTAGATCCTATTGGTTGATGGTGCTGTTGAATTTTACCATATCCTTGTTGATTTTTCTGTTCAGTTTTCTTTCAGTTGTTGAGAAGATGTCTTGAAGTCTCCAGCTATAACTGTAGATATATCTTATTTCTTCTTTCAGTTCTGTCAGTTTTTGCTTCCCATAATTTATAGCTCTGTTGTTTAGTACATGCACATTTAAGATTGCTATGGGTCATAGCTGTTATCATCAGGTAATGTCCCTCTTTATTCAGTACTTTTCTTTGCACTGAAGTCGAAGTACTTTATCTTATGTTAATATAGCCACTTCTGCTTTCTTTTGATTAATGTATATATGGTATATCTTTTTCCATCCTTCTGTTTTCAGCCTCCTTATATTGTCTTTTTTGAAGTGAGCTTTTGGTATACCTTACTGGTATGTCATGTTTTTAAATCCATTCTGCCAGTTTCTTATCTTTTTATTGGTGTATGTAGGCCATTTACATTTAATGTTATTATCATTCTGCTAGGGCTTTAATCTGCCATTTTATTTTTTGTTTGTTCTCTCTGCCTTTTGTTTCTCTAGTTTCCTTTTTCTGTCTTCCTGTGGGTTATCTGAACATTTTTTAGAATTCCATTTTGATTTATCTGTAATGTTGTTGAGTGCATATCTTTGTATAGTCTTTTTAGTGGTTGCTTAAGGTATTGTATATACATAACTAATCATACTACTGGTGTTGACATTTTACCAGTTTGAGTGAAGTGTGGAAATCTTATGTACCTTTATGTTTCTTCACCCTATAGGTATTAAATTATATAGACCTCACCTGACATTGCCTCAGCAGTAAGGGGAAGGAGTTCTTGTTACTGCTGTATAGCGATAGGTGTCCAGATTCCCTGTGTGGACTCCACTGACACTGTGGGAGTGGAGGATTCATTACCTTCCAGTAGATATGAAAATCTCAGCTCCCCACTCTGACTTCTCTGACATGGTGCTGAATGGGTAGTGTTGGGATGGCTTGTTACAGCTTGGTGAGGGTGAAGTCTAGCTCCCCATTTGGCCTTTGCTGGTGTGGATATGGGTGGGACTACAGTTTTTCATGTGATGTTTGGCTGGAGTAGAGTGGTTATTCTCTAACCTTTTCTATTTTGCTAGGCTGCTGCTCTCTTGGTCCTTTGGCTGGGGAGAACAGGCTTTGGTTGTGTTTTTTGTTTTCCTGTGCTCCTTGGTGTTTCTGGGTTGTGGACCTCTCTAGCATCAGGTGTGGAGTATATAAGGTAAAAAGAAATTTTAGGTAACTCACTATTGTGCTATTCCTTGGGTCCCGAGGTCCCTGTTGGTCTGCCTTTTTCTATCCACCTTTTAGAGCCGTCTTATGTTTATTTTATATATAATCTTCAGGGTTTGTAGTTGTAACTAGTGGGAAGAATAGAGAAAATTATGTCTACTCCATCTTCCTGGAAGTGGAAGTACCTACTTGTGACTTTGATGTTGAGCACTTTTTCATGTGCTAAATGGCCATTTTTTAAAAAAAATAAATTTTATTTTATGGACTCTGTTGGATTTTTTATTTTAAAAATTTTATTTATTTATTTATTTATTTTGGTTGTGCCAGGTCTTAGTTGCGGCACGTGTGCTCGTTAGTTGGGCTCGAGGGCTCCTTAGTTGTGGCATGCAAACTCCTAGTTACAGCATGCATGTAGGATCCAGTTCCCTGACCAGGGATCCATCCTGTGTCCCCTGCGTTGGGAGATGGATTCTTAACCACTGTGCCGCCAGGGAAGTCCCTAACTGGCCATTTTTATATCTTCCTTTCTGAATGTCTTACCAACTGCCCCCCCACCCCCACGCCATTTATTTGAGGGGGTGGTTTGTTTTTATGAGATGTGGGACTTTTTTATATATTCTAGATGCCAGTCACTTATTAAATGTATTTTGTAAATATTTTCTCCTAGTGTGGCTTACCTGTTCATTTTCTTAACCATCTTTTGATATATCAATTTTTCTTTTATGATTATCCCTTTCGCTGTCATGTCTGAGAAACCCTTGCCTACTCCAAATTTTGAAGATATTCTCCTATATTTCCTTCTAGTAGCTTTATAGTTTTAGCATTTATGTTTATATCTATGGTCCATCTAAGTTTAGTTTTTGTATATGTCGTGATGTAAGGATTGAAGTTCATTTTCCCCCCCATATAGATATCGAATTTTTCCAGCAACAGTAATTGAAAAAGATTTCCCTTTCCCTGATGAATTGCTTCTATGCTTCTATTAAGCATGTCATGATAGTGTATTATGTACTTGGTAGAATAGGTAAGATAGAATGCTTATGAGAGAAAACCATGAATTTATATCTTAAAGACCCAGTTTGAAATTTTGCTCTTCATTTTGTGGCTATTTTATTTTCAGACGTTAACTTCTTTGAGCACAATTGCCTTTATTTGTAGAATTGAAATAGTAATTATCTCTAACTTATAGGGTTTGGGGGAGGTTTAAATGAGAAAACATATAATGATAATGATAATAATAGCTACTATCTTTTGAGTGTTTATGATGTGATAGTCATTCATTATTTTACTTAGTATCTTTAAAATGTTGTTGCTCTACCTAGTTGTTCAGTCCAAAGAAGTATAGGTTAAAGCACCTTCTTTGTAGTAATGCAAACTTGCACAGTAGGCAGGTCTCAGTGTTTTTACTCAGTTGAACATCTTGAAAAATAACATATTCTTATTTTCATTGGTCCACAACTGCACATTTGTTGTATAATCATTTATAGTTTTGCCTGAATAATTTTCTTTCTTGAATTAGATAAGAAGTAGAGTATCTTATCAAAAACTATAATTTCAGCTTGGCTAAGGAATGCCACAAATATCCTATTATTGCTAATAATACTTTTAATAGGGTCTGTGTATTAGTCTCCTTGGGTGCTGTAACAAATTACCACAAACTGGGTGGCTTAAAACAACAGAAATGTATTCTTTCACAGTGCTGGAGTCCAGAAGTCTGGAATCAGTATCAACGGGCAGAAATGAAGGTTTTGGCAAGGTTGCACTTTCTTCAGAGGCTCCCTTCAGTATCACTTTCTTGCCTCTTCCAGATTCTGGTGGCTGCTTGTGGCACATCACTTCTACCTTTAAGGCCAGAATCTTCAAATCTCTCTTTCCTGTGTCTTCATATGGCTTTCCTCTTGGTGTGGCCCAAATCTCTGTTTATCTTCATATAAGGATATATATGATTGCATTTAGGACCCACTCAGATAATCCAGGATAATGTCCGTCTTTTAAGATCCTTAATGATATCTTCAAACACTCTTATTTTATATTTTATTTATTTTCACATATAAGGTCCATGGATTGGGATTTGGCAATCTTTTGGAGGGCCATTTTTCCCCCCACTGCAGTATGGTTGTACGTTTTTACTAGGATAACAGTAACAACAAATAAAGTAAAAGCACCACTAAGAAACTTAGCAATGAAAATTCCAAATTATGAAAAAGAATCCCTCCAGTGAGTATTTTGTCACTGTATAGTATTATAGAACTGTTATCTTACTGTTTTTATGTGGGAGTTATGGGCAAAATCGAAGCAAGAAAATCAGAGAGAGTATGACCCAACACTTTGTGGTTTCTTTAGTTCATCTGGCTGAATATCTGTTGACATTTTAGAAATAGCAAGAGAAAAATTACGTTTTTTTAAAATAATAAATCTATTTAAGTTTTAAAATTCTTGTGTCCACCTCTTCCTTTATACCCACCTCTCACATGCATCCCTGTTTATAAAGGTGCCCCTTACTGAAGCAGTGGATCCAGTGGATTTGGAAGATTACCTCATTACTCATCCTTTAGCTGTGGATTCTGGGCTTTTAAGGGATTTGATTGAATTCCCTCCAGATGATATTGAAGTGGTTTATAGTCCTAGGGACTGTAGAACCCTTGTTTCAGCTGTACCTGAAGAAAGGTAAGGAGACATTTACCTATTTCTGGTTTTAGTGTAACTATAAAAAGGCTACCTTCCATTATTTTATTTAGATTCTATTTCTTGTGGTAGTGTTGTTTCCTATTATATGAACAAGAGCGCAGCAGCAGAATTCACAAACATCAATGCTTTCCTGTCTAAATTATAAATATATTTTCTTTTTTAAAATAGTGAAATGGATCCACATGTTAGAGATTGTATAAGAAGTTATACAGAAGACTGGGCAATTGTGATCAGAAAGTAAGTTATATATTCATTATGACATTTAAAAATACTGAGTAGGATCTGTAAATGGATTAAGGTAGATTAATACTAATTATGAGACCTGAAAATTCATTTAAAAAATAGCTGAAAAAGTAAAAGAAGAACCTTTGCATATAGATATTTTTTCCTTAGGAGTTCCACAATTACTTTCTCTTACTTTCCTTATAAAATAATACGTTTGTGGGGATAGTATTTCTATATTATCATAGATGATTAGTAACTAATAATAATATAAAATAATGATTTGTAGTCTAATTCTTTTGGGAAATCGTGGGTAAATATTGATGAATAATTTGTATTTCTAAAAAAGAATCCAATTTATTGAATTGGTTAAGTTTAATAGCTAGTTTTCTAGATCAAGGTGTTTGAAAGGTCTCTGCCTTTTATTAACTAACTGAATATTTACAGGTCCTTGACCTGTACATCCAGTCAAGTTAGTAGTTGTAAAAATGTTTTGTTTTACCACAAAATTTATGTTTCTAATGGATGGTGTTTGAAATATCAAGTCAGATTAAGAAATAAAATAAAATTATTCTTCCTTTGCTAATTTGCCTAATGAAGAAGGGTCTTCATACTGAATCTTCTTAGCCTTATTTTATTTTTCTAAAGGAAGTATAATTACTGAAGTAGTGGAAAATTCTGTTATGACATTGCAGTTTTGAGAAATGAAGTTATCTGTGCTAAATTGTACTAGTAACAGTGATGTATCCATTGCTTATTTTGTTGCTGTTGTGGGCAACTGTCTTATTTCACTGTGTTTCACTCTTGGGGTTACTGCTGACATACTTTTTAGTTTTAGTGTGACCTAATAAAAATACAATCTGCTACCCTTTATAAAGAAGAGCTGTTTTTATGAACTTACAATTTTGATAAGTATTTCAATAGCCAGATTTTAGAGATTACTGGAGAAGACCGTTCCTCTGTCAGATAACTCAAAAGTTTTTACCTTTATGCATGTATGTTGGAAACCTGTAATCAGAAATCTTAATAGAAATAGATTAGTTGTAAAATATATTAACCTTAGAATCATGGAGTCGTCTTGCTACTTAATTCTAATCAAGGGATTACTGACCTTGATTTAAGCCAAGAGGGTACAGTAGTTAACATTTATGGTTATTTGCTATATGCTGGGCATTTTATTGGATACTTTACACTCATCTCATTTAAGGTTCCAACAGACAAGGTAGCTCAGGCTCAGAGTACTTAGGTAACTTCTTTGAGGTCCCATGGCCAAAAAGTGGGATAGCTAGGATTAGAACCTAGGGGCATCAGATTCTAATGCTTGTATTTTTTTCTGTTATACTCGATATTATTTATTACCTTCAGTAGTAAATGGAAGACTAAGGGGTACTTTTGGTAGACTAGAAGTTTTAAAGTATCCTTGAAATATAAAAGGTATGACTGGAACACAACAGAAAACCACAGCACATGCTGTGATAAGCACATGCTAAGATAACATGCAAAAGGTTCAGTAGAGCTTTAGGCTCAGTGAATACAGGCAGTGGAAGGGGGACCTGGGGTAAATGTTGGACATTTGGTTACTTTGAAACCTCTTATACCCTTCTTTATGCATAGAAGTGGGAGCAGAGGTATCTGCCTATTTATTTATTGATTGATTGATTGATTGGCTGGCTGCGTTGGATCTTCGTTGCTGCGCCTGGGCTTTCTCCAGTGGCGGCGAGCAGGGGCTACTCTTCGTTGTGGTGTGCGGGCTTCTCATTGCGGTGGCTTCTCTTGTTGCGGAGCAGAGGCTCTAGGCATGTGGGCTTCAGTAGTTGTAGCACACGGGCTCAGTAGTTGTGGGTCGTGGGCTCTAAAGAGCAGGCTCAGTAGTTGTGGTGCACGGGCTTAGTTGCTCCGCGGCATGTGGGATCTTCCCAGACCAGGGCTCGAACTCATGTCCCCTGCATTGGCAGGCGGATTCTTAACCACTGCGCCACCGGGGAAGTCCGGTATCTGCCTATTTTAAGAGGACTAATTATAGGGGCTTGAGCTCATACAATAGTGCCTGGGGTGGGCATACCTTGGAATAAGAAGGAGCCCTCATACCCAGAAGACTGGCAGACTCTGCCTGGAAGCATGAGGTGCCTCTTCTCCACAGCCACTGGATATGTGCTTGGCTAAGCAGATACAGTATTTTCAGACAGATATGGGCTTACAAATTAAAAAATGAGCATTAGAACCTAGATTTGCCAACCATTTGATTAAAACCAGTGCACTTGAAAGAGAATTATCAAACTACAAATAAAAGAACTTACAATTTAGGAAATAGTTAACAGAACACACATCAAGACCCATACGTGTAACTAATATCCTCAAAGAGATGTGAAAACGTTATGGTAACCATATAAAAAATCAACTGGTTATCTTTGGAAGTGAAAATTTTGTTCAGTGAAAAAAATGTTTAAAACTCAGCAGATGGGTTTAATGGCAGAGCAGATGTGACTGAAAAGTGGAATAGTAAGTTATAAGATGAAACCAAAAAATTCTTCCATAATTCAGCACAGAAGGGTAAAAGGATAGAAAGTACTTTATTCATGCAAGACATACTTACTGAGAGGCTAGTATGTGCCAGGCACTATACTAAGCAGTAATGATACAGCAGTCAACAAAACTAACTCCGTGCCCTCATGGAGCTTATGTTCTACTTGGGGTTGAGGGCAATAGACATTAAACAAACACAGATAAATATATAATAGTTGGGAAGAATAGAGGGAAGTCTTGTAGAGAAAAAAAGTAGGATGGGGGGATAGGGAGAGCCAAGAAGAGGTGATTCCACTTTGTGAATAACTAATCGGAAGAGGCCTTTCTGATAAGATGAATTTGAGCGAAGACATGAAGGAAGTTAAGGAGTAAGCCCTCTGGATATCTGGGGGAAGAGTGTATTAGGCAGAGGCAAGAGCAGTATACGCAAAGGCTCCATGTTGGAAGCATGCTGGGAATGTTCAAGGAATAGCAGAGAGGTCAGTGTGGCTGGAACAGAATAAGTGAGGGAGAGAATGCCAAGATACAGAGTCGTAGAAATGGTGGTGTTGGATGGGTAATCATGTAGAGCCTTATCATAGCAACTGACTACAGGAACAGAATGATAATATAGAAAAGAGTATTGATCATGAATCATGTCATTCTTCTTAGCTCTCTTGAATTTCATACTATCAGTTTTTTAGGACATAAAGGAGGAAGAATGCAACAGTATTCTGGTTTATTAGAGTAGCTTAGATATCTAGTTTCTCAATTAAGGCACTTTTTTTCACATGATCTCATTTTTATTAAAAAATACAAAAACTATAAGTATGTATATACTTATGTATATGTACATACTTATGATTATACATACGCCCAGGAAAAGATCCAGTTAGTTAAATACTAGGAGTTCAACACTGATACTCTGAGTAGTAGAAATATAATGATTGTATTTTTACAAGTCTGTATTTTTAAATTTTCAACAATGAGCATGGATTGATTCTGTAATAATAAAATGTTATTTAAAAAAAAACCCTTTTTCATATAGAAAAGCAACAGTGTATTCTGTCCTTTAAGGAAAATACAAATGTTTCCCTTGAGGAAAAAAGGTACAAAGACTAGAAAACAGTTTAGTATCTTTCAAAAATATCTGGTAATGGTTTTTTGCTGCAAAGTTTTGTCTATTTGCCTTTAGTCAACATTGTGTAAAGAGTTAAACAGACCTGTGTTTGAATTCAAACTTTGTCATTTTACAGGCATTTTTACACAAATTAAGGCACTTTAAACATTTCATGAGAGATTAAAATATCTGCTTCTGAGTAATATCTTTCATGTTACTCTACTGCATATTTTTATTTTAGTTATTCCAGAGAAAAATGCTTTCTTTTATTTTGTGATTATACTATGATGTGAGCATCATGTAGCTGCTATTTCAGTACCTTTCGCAGCAAGACATGTGAATAATTCATATTAAGTGTGATTCTTTACTATGTCATAAATTGACTGATAGAACCATATCATCCTCTGGTAATTATAATTATTTATGCTCCAGTTAAAATTTCCCCCAGATTGACTATATGAGGTGTGATACAGTAGTTGCTCTTTGATCATAGTGTCTCTAATATTCTTGGACATTGGGTTGTTAGGAAAGAAATATACATTAGTTTAAGAGTTGTTCTTAGCCTAATATATATATTATACAACAATACATGTTAATTAAGAATATATGTATACAGTGGTGTAGATCTTGCTATTCTTTCATTTTACAGGCTCTTTTTTTTTTTTTTTGGCTGCGTTCCGTCTTCGTTGCTGCGCGCGGGCTTTCTCTAGTTGTGGCGAGTGGGGTCTACTCTTTGTTGTGGTGCGTGGGCTTCTCATTGCCGTGGCTTCTCTCGTTGCGGAGCACTGGCTCTAGGCGCATGGTCTTAGTTGCTCCGCGGCATGTGGGATCTTCCTGGACCAGGGATCGAACCCATGTCCCCTGCATTGGTGGGTGGATTCCTAACCACTGCGCCACCAGGGAAGTCCCTATTTTTTCATTTTAGAAGCCTGAAGCTTTAGGTTGTTTAAGATTTTTTATACATAATGAGATATAGCAAAATTTTTTTGGCTATTTGGAACTTTAAGCTTCAGTGCTTTATATAGTTTTGCCTTTTAAAAATTTACATTGTTATGAATGCAGGATATATTTTCTGCTCTCTCATTTTATTCTTTAACCTGGCTTCCCATCCTTTCCTTTTACTGACCAATTCTCTGAATTGAAAGTACAACTTAAATTATATCCACATGATCGTCATGAAAAGGAAGGACAATATGATTTACCTCTGGAAACTCATAAATGCTCTCTAGTTGGATTAAAGGAACTCTGGATGGAAGTTTTCTTAAACCTCTGGTTAAATGTTAAATACACTCAAAACTGCCAGAATATATTCTTATTATGTAAAGAAATAATGCAGAGAACAGTTGGCTTATTACATAATGATGATGAAAAAGTGAAAAATTTTCAAAAATTGATATTTCCTTATTTTATTTTGAATAGATATCATAAACTGGGAACAGGATTTAATCCTAATACATTAGATAAACAGAAAGAAAGGCAAAAAGGTTTGCCAAAACAGGTCTTTGAATCTGATGAAGCTCCAGATGGCAACAACTACCAGGATGAACAAGTAATACTTTTATTTTTAAATGACTATAAGAAGTTATTTTAATATAGTTTTTTTAATTCATTGATTAATATATTTAATGTTTTACATTACAGGATGATCTTAAAAGACGTTCAATGTCAATAGATGATACTCCAAGGGGTAGCTGGGCCTGCAGTATTTTTGACTTGAAAAATTCACTTCCTGATGCTTTGCTTCCCAATTTACTTGATCGAACTCCAAATGAAGAAATAGACCGTCAGAATGATGACCAAAGGAAAGCAAACCGTCATAAGGAACTCTTTGCCTTGCATCCATCACCAGATGAGGTATAGATAATTTGGATATAAAGAAGCAAATGATTATTAAGATAGATGTTTGGGGAGTATGAATTGTATGTAGCATTATGATAATGTAGGGAATAAAACTTAATTGAAACATAGTTATGCTTTTTGTAAATGAAATATAGTTGAGCACACTTATGATGTAATGACTCCTGTTTGAGGATAAATAGGCCATTCTTTTCTGTGTTCCCTTGTGAAGACTAAAAGTAGTAGATTAATAAAATAAGTTCTTAAAAAATAAATTGTAAAGGGTTGACATATGGTAAGCATGTTCATTTTGGTGTTGCTTGTCAATTTGTAGGAAGAACCAATAGAACGACTTAGTGTTCCTGAGGTGCCCAAAGAACATTTTGGTCAAAGACTTCTTGTAAAATGTTTATCACTCAAGTGAGTATTTATTTTGTTTACTATGTAACTTTTATTTTCTGGAGTAATATTTTGAATACAAGTGTAACAAAATCCTGGTAGATTTTATACTTGTGTTTGTGTCCTTTTGAAAAGTAATGTTCTGTACATAATTTTAAATTCTACTAAACATTTCATCCTGCCTATGAAGCTGAGCTTGAGAGCATTTTTGGCTAGGTGAAGATGACTCTGCCTCAGTTATATAACTAGTCTTAAAACTTGAAAAAACATTCACTGAAATCTGTAGTATTTATCAGACACTGTTCTTGGCTTGAGGAATATAAAGACAAAGTATCTTTTTCCTTAGAGATGATTTTATATTTGTTACATGGCAGGCTTTGTTTTTTCTTAAGATTTTGAAGTATGTAGTAATGGTTGATTTAGACTGTGAAAGGTATACGTGGAGAAGTGTGTTTCAGGAAGAGGGGCAGTATAGATGGTGTAGCACAGATGTAGAAAAGTACAAGGTATTGAGAGAATTTATTTTTGGAATGAGAATTTCTCTTGAACTATGAACTTTATTTTTAAACTGCTTCATCCTTTTCCTTCTTAAAGGTTTGAGATTGAAATTGAACCCATTTTTGCAAGTTTGGCTTTATATGATGTGAAGGAAAAGAAAAAGGTAAGATTATATAATTTGAACCTAGTCTTTTCTCACAATCATAGGTTCAGAAACCTGTTTTTAAGTGTTTTATAAGATAAATAATGACTTTTTGAGAATATTATTAAACATGGATTTTTTAAGAAGAAAGTAGAAATTTAAGACATAAAGTATTTTCTTACTATAAAATAGTTCAGTTGACCTAGTTTTTGTTTCATTGAAAGAGTTCCAAAAGCAAGTAGCAGAAGCAACTTTCTTTTAGTTTAATAAATAGAAAAAATACAAGAAAACCATTTTAGGCAACTGATGGATAAAGGATTACAATGATGGTGACAGTGAATTTTTGTTGGTGTAATTTTCAGATTTCACTAGCTAAAAGATCATTTATATATATTTCAAATATTCTTGTCTAAAGTAGTGCTCTTAGTTTTGCCATTATATCTTTATTACACTTAGGAGTTTTTCAGAGGGCTGTCTCATACAGAATTTCAGTATTCTAAGCCTAATGTGTAGAAGAAACTTAAAATGCCTTTAGTGACTTCTGCTGTCAACATATTATGGATTTCTATAGTGGAACTGTATTCCAGCAACTTTATTTGATTTAGCAAACTGTATTTGCTAAATCAAATCTTCTGAGATGTTATTCATGTAATTGTTTTAAAGACTCAGTTTGGGGTAATTCATCTCAATAATAATTTCTATGTATACTTTATTAGAAGTTAAATTTCTAATTAAAGGAGCGTGGGATATGGTTCTTTAGAATATGTTTTTTGCATTATATTTTTTTTGCTTTGATATAGACATGTAAAGATCAGTCAGTGAAATATATGGTAAACTGTATGTTAGTATAATTGTCTAATATCTGTAATATTTTAAGACTGTGTATGATTTTTGTGAGTTTTTATAAAATACACAGGTTTTAAATTTAATATATGAATATGCTTTTTAGATTTCAGAAAACTTTTATTTTGACCTTAATTCTGAGCAGATGAAAGGATTATTACGTCCACATGTACCACCTGCTGCCATTACCACCCTGGCACGATCAGCTATTTTTTCTATCACTTATCCTTCCCAAGATGTTTTTCTTGTAATAAAGGTGAGAATAATGTTAAATATATTTGTTTATTTGTGTTGTGTCTGTATACTTGTGTCCCTATCAACATTGCAAGCTTTTTAAGGGTAAAGGTTTTATCTTTAACCTATTTTTTCATCTTAATATTTCTTAACACAATATTAGACTATACTATAGGTGCTACCTAAATTTTTCTCGAGTGGGGAGCTTTATTAGGGTTCTCTGGAGAAATAGATCAGTAGGAGGGAGATACACACACACACACACACACACACACACACGCACAGAGAGAGAGAGAGAGAGAGAGAGAGAGAGAGATTGATTTTAAGGAAGTGGCTCATGTGATTGTGGGGGCTGACAGGTTTGAAATGTGTAGCGCAGGCTGGAAATCCAGGTAAGGGGTGGTGTTGTAGTCTTAGGTCAGTTCCACAGGGCAGCAGACCAGAACTCAGGCAGGATTGCTATGTTACAGTCTTGAGAATCCTTCTCTGAGAAACCTTAGTCTTTGTTCTTCAAGTCTTCAACTAACTGGATGAGTCCCACCCACATTATGGAGGGTAATCTGCTCTACTCAAAGTCTACTGATTTAAAAGTTAATCACCTCTAAAAAATACCTTCATAGCAACATCTAGATTGGTGTTTGATAACCTAGCCATGTTGGCATATAAAATTAAGCATCATAGGAACTATACTATGATTTTATCACTCAGCTCCTAAATACATAAATACGAAAATCTAAATCATTGAGATCACGGAGCATTATGATTTGACTGTCAGCCAATTAAGAATAAGGATTACAGGGCCTCCCTAGTGGCGCAGTGGTTGAGAGTCCGCCTGCTGATGCAGGGGACACGGGTTCGTGCCCCAGTCCGGGAAGATCCCACATGCCGTCGAGTGGCTGGGCCCGTGAGCCATGGCCGCTGAGCCTGTGCGTCTGGAGCCTGTGCTCCACAATGGGAGAGGCCACAATAGTGAGAGGCCCGCGTACCACAAAAAAAAAAAAAAAAGAAGAAGAATAAGGATTACAGATTCTAAAATCTGAATATTACTAAGCCACTTAGCTTAGGGTAACTTAAGAATAATTTACCTTAACTTGACCTTGACTTGAGAATAGCCTAAAATATATTCTTTAATCATTTTATCTGTATTTATATAAAATTATCATAAAAAGGTAATGAATTTTATAATAAGGTTATAAAGTGGATTGTCATGAAATGAATTTTATTTACCCACAGGAATAATGTCCTAATTTGTGGACAGATTTCTATGAATTCAGGTTAAAATAACTCTTAGTTACAATGAACAATCTTACAAGCAAAGATTTAGCAGCAGTGGTCTTCAGAAACTCACTTAACAGTTCTAGATATTAATACAATTGATAAACGTGTATACACAGTTATTTTACATGGGAAAATAGTAAGTTTTCATAAAATAGAACATATCTGAGGGAATGAACTGGAAAGATAGAGATGGTGATTGGAATGCTGGCTGCTTAAAAATGAGACTGTTCATACCATATGGTCCCAATTGTGTAAAATATATACACACACACCTATACACACATAAATGGTTGTATATACATAGAAAAAGACTTTTACATAATTTCAAAAATATGTACAAGTTAAAGTGTTTTACAGACTTTAAAGAAAATGTATTTAGGAGGTTTTCTTAAATCATAGTCCAGCAGGATGTTTTTGTCTTTTGAGAGAAAAATCCCCTTGATCTGTGTATTAGTTAGTTATTGCTCTACAAGAACAAAAAGACAAAATCCCAGTGGCATACAACAATAAGCATTTTTTAGTTCATGCATCTGAGTTGTCTGTGTGGTCAGCCAATATAGGTTGGACTCTGTTAGGTAGTTGTGCTCCTTCCAAGTGTCTGTAGGTTGGCTGGGCGTCACTTGGTTTAGTTAGAGCTGTTCTTTGTATGTCTCTTTTCTGGCAGGCTAGACTGGCGTATTCTCATGGTGATTGCATAAGTGCCAGAGAGCAGACCCAGTTGCAGAGACACTTTTCTAGCATTTGGTCACGTCACACCAGCTAACATTTTATTGGCCAAAACAGGTCACATGATAATACAAACTCTAGGAGTTGTGATATATACCTGACCTCTTTATTTGGAGGAATTGCAGTGTCATATAGCAGTGAGGGGGTAAAGGAAGGGTGAAGAGTCATAGGATATTTATATGTCAGCTTTGGTAGATGCTGCCATATTGGTTTCCAGAGTATCTGGGATAGTTGCATTCCCCACCAGGGGTGAATAAGAGTTTCAGTTAGTCATACTTACCAGTTTTTAAAAAAACTGACATATGAAATCCCTATAATAAGACCTGTATAGTTTACAAATGTGGTGTAAACAGAGCGATGAACTCTTACTATGTATGTTTCTGTGTAATCATGACTAAGCTCAAGCCATACAGTATTTCCATCACCCCATCACCCTGGAGAGTTCTTTTGTTTGTCTTTCTAGTGACTATCCCCTCTGTTCCACCAGATGACTAGTATTCCAACTTAAATCACCATTATTTAGCTTTTCCTCTTTTTGAATTTCATCTGAGCATAGTCATACAATATGTAGTCTTTTGTGCCTGGCTTGTTTCAACTCAATATAATTTCTGTGAGAATCCTCTATATTATGTACAGCAGCAGTTCTTTTATTTTTATCATCATGTTTTACTTCATTGTCTGATTATAGCACAGTTTATTTATCCTGCTTAGATGAATAGATAGACCTTGGTAGACCATAGGGTTTTTTTTTCCCCCCTAAAGTATATCTGGTTTTCAGTTGGTTATTATGAATAAAGCTTCTATGTACATTCTTTAACAAGTCTTTTGGTACATGAGTATACATGTGTTTGCCACTCTGTGCTTGCTTTCTCACAGAATGTTATCCTTTGCTAAATCAAAGTTTATAGCTTACATGTTGTCTAATTTATCAACCTTTTTCTTTATGGCTATGGTATTTTGTGTTTTATGTATGAAATTTTTGCCTCCCTCAAATTCAGAAATATATTCTCTTAAGTGATCCCTGGTAAGAGTAATTGTTTCACCTTACACATATAGTTTGGAGTGAAGTTGAGATGAAGATTAATCCCCCCCACATATGGATAACCAAATGACCCAGCACTATTTATTGAAAAGACTGCTTTTTTCTCCTACTGCTTTTACAAAGTATCCCATGTCATAAATCAAGTGTTCATATGTATGAGATTTTTTTCCTAGAATCTTTTTTGGTTCAACTGGCCTGTTTGTCTTTAATTGGCACTAGTACCACACTGTTTTAATTATAGTAGTTTAGAGACTTCCCTGGTGGCGTAGTGGTTAAGAATCCACCTGCCAATGCAGGAGACACAGGTTCGATCCCTGGTCCGGGAAGCTCCCACATGCCGCAGGTCAACTAAGCCGGTGTACCACAACTACCGAGTCTGCCCTCTAGTGCCCACGAGCCACAACTACTGAGCCCACGTGCCACAACAACTGAAGCTTGCACACCCTAGAGCCCACATGCCACAACTACTGAGCCTGTGTGCTGCAACTACTGAAGCCCATGCACCTAGAGCCCGTGCTCTGCAACAAGAGAAGCCACCACAGTGAGAAGCCTGTGCACCGCAACAAAGAGTAGCCCCTGCTCACCGCAATTAGAGAAAGCCTGCGCGCAGCAACGAAAACCCAAGTCAGCCAAAAAAAAAAATTATTGTAGTTTATAAAAAACAGTATATTTTTTTCTAGCTTTATTCTTCAAGATTGCCTTGGATGTTCCTTTTTCTTTTTCTTTTTTTTTAAATAAAGTATGATTTCCATTTTATTGTCTTTTCAGAGAATAGTATTTCTTCAGTCTTTAAGGACTTAGCTCCTTACGTGGGCTTTGGTGGAAGTCGTGGGGCAGCACCTGCAGGTCTAAATCAGGGTGGAGGTGTTCGGTCTTTCTGGGCTTCCCGAGAAGTATTTCTGACTACCTTGCTGTGAATGGCACAACTCATGCAGTAATGTAGTTTCACATACAGCTTGGAAAGCGCATAGGCATCGAAAACACTTGCTTCAGAAATGTCCCTGATGGCTTAGGCCTCTACTATGTTCTGAATGATGAGCTTCTTTTTTTTTTTTTTGGTGGTACGCGGGCCTCTCACTGCCGTGGCCTCTCCCATTGAGGAGCACAGGCTCCAGATGCACAGGCTCAGCGGCCATGGCTCACGGGCCCAGCCACTCCACGGCATGTGGGATCTTCCCAGACTGGGGCATGAACCCGTGTCCCCTGCATTGGCAGGCGGACTCTCAACCACTGCGCCACCAGGGAAGCCCTGATGAGCTTCTTAATGGCCTTGTCCTTGCGCAAGCATCGGGCACAGTTGGTGTAGCAAACAGGCTACACGTGGCCGTGGCCCTTTTTGGCATGACCGTTGTTCCTTCTTTTCTTGGTCATCTTGGAAGTGAGGAGGTGAGAGAGGCTGGATGTTTTTGACCCTTTACATTTTTGTATAAAGTTTTGCTTGTCAGTCCCTCCGTGCTGCCCCAATGCAGGCACACTCTCTCTCAAGAAAGAACTTGTTGAGATGTTAACTGAGATTGCATTAAATATACTGATCAATTTGGAAAAGCTGACGTCTTTAAACTGTTGAGTTCTCAGGTCAATGAGCACAGTATGTTTTTAGGTCTTTTCTCCTATACCTTCCTGGTAATTTGATATTTTTGACCCTGTTCTAAATGTTGTCATTTAAAATTTTTCATTTTAAATTATATACAGAATTTCGTTCATCACTGGTGTATAGAAATTCGGTTATCTTTTCTTTATAAATTTTTATTTATAGTTAGTAACATGCACAAGGGGTACACTTTCTTTAATTTTTACATACTTAACTCAGTTATGTAACCAACATCCAGATCAAGGTATAGAACATTACTCAACAGCCTTCTTTGGCCCCTTCCTACTATGCTGACTTATCACCATGGATTAGTTTAACCTCTTTTTCTTCATAGAAAAGGAATCATATATATTCTTGTGTCTGACATTCTAAAGAATTATATGATTCATCATTTTTGCATGTAGCAATAGTTGGTTGTTTTTCACCCTGCATAGTATCTTGTTATATGCATATCACAGTTTGGCCATTCTAATAGTCGATGGACATTGGGGTTATTTCTAGCTTTTGGCTATATTGTAAGTAATGCTGCTGTAAACATTTTTTTTTTTGTGTGGTATGCGGGCCTCTCACTCTTCTGGCCTCTCCCGTTGCGGAGCACAGGCTCCAGACGTGCAGGCTCAGCGGCCATGGCTCACGGGCCCAGCCGCTCCGCGGCATGTGGGATCTTCCTGGACCGGGGCACGAACTCGTGACCCCTGCATCGGCAGGCAGACTCTCAACCACTGCGCCACCAGGGAAGCCCTGTAAACGTTCTTATATATGATTTTTGCATTTCTATTGAGTATATAGGTAGATGTTGAATTACTGGATCATAGTGTATTTATAGCTTCAGTTTTAGTAGAAAGAACCAGTTTTCTGACGTGGTTAGTCCAAGTTTCAGTGTCATTGGCAGTGCTTGAGAATTTTATTTGCTCCATTTCCTTCTTAACACTTGATATCATCAGGTTTTATTGTATTTTACATTTCAATTTCATTAATTTTATTTTATTATGTATTTTATTTCTGGTGCATTTGCAGGGGTATGTCAGTTTGGCTTTAATTTATAATTCCCTGATGTCTAAGAATTATTGGCCATTTGGATATTCTGTTTTGTGTAGTGCTTATTCAAATAGTAAGCTCATTTTTAGCTTGTTTGTATACATAAAAAACACAAATTTTAAGTGTATAGGATACATAAGTTTTAAGTGAAAAAAATACAGTTGTGTAATCTTCATTTCATTGGATTGTTTTTATTTTATCAATTATTGTATTAATAATTTATTAATTTGTAAGAGCGCTTTATGTATCCTCCATTCACTAATTTGAAGTATCAACTTTATTATGTGCTAAATTCTTGCATACACTTCATTTGGTTTCTGGACTTTTATCCTATTTTATTTATATTTCTTTTCCTAAAACATTAAAAATTTTATAGGGGTAAAGTGAGACATTTTGGAGAAAAATGATAAGTAGAATTGTATTGGCCACTTAATATTTTGTGAGTTGTCTTTTTTAATTGTAATTTTGTACTTTGATGTTATATTAAATGGAGATGACTTTTAAGACTGATTGCTTTTATTAATAGTTTTAATTGAGGTAAAATACACATAACATAAAATTTACCATCTTAATCGTTTTTATGTGTACAGTTCAGAATTAAGTATATTCAGATTATCATGCGAGCAATCTTTAGAAAATTTTATCTTGCCAACAAAACCTTAACCTCTATACACATTAAGTAGCAGCTCTTCATTTCCCCTTCTCCCCAGCCCCTGCCAACCA
Organism: Globicephala melas; assembly: GCF_963455315.2. Lineage (NCBI taxonomy): Eukaryota > Metazoa > Chordata > Mammalia > Artiodactyla > Delphinidae > Globicephala > Globicephala melas. Next base: position 134,613,172 of record NC_083314.1, read on the forward strand.
GCATTTTGCTTTTTGTTTCTATGAATTTGTCTATTCTAGATACCTCATTTGAATGGAATAATACAGTATTTGTCTTTTTGTGACAGGCTTATTTCCCTTGGCGTAATGTCTTCAAGGTTCATCCAGGTCGTAGCATGTTTCAGAATTTTCTTCCTTTTAAGGCTGAATAATATTCCATGTGTATGTGTATACTCATGTTTTGTTTACTCATTTTTTGATGGACACTTGAATTGCCTCTACCTTTTGGCTATTGTGAATAATGCTGCTATGAACATGGGTGTGTGAATATCTGTTTGAGTCCCTGCTTTCAATTCTATTGAATATATACCCAGAAATAGGTTTTCTGAATCACATGATAATTCTATTTTTAACTTTTTGAGGAACCTCTGTACTGTCTTCTACAGCAGATTACGATTTTACACCATAAAAAGCACACAGGGGTTCCAGTTTTCCATATCCTTGCCAATGCTTGTTATTTGTTTGTTTGTTTATTTAATTGTGGCCATCCTGATGGGTGTAAGGTGATATCTCATTGTGGTTTTGATTTGCATTTCCCTAATGATTAGTGATGTTGAGTGTCTTTTTATATGCTTCTTAGACGTTTGTATGGCTTCTTTGGAGAAATGTCTATTCAAGTTCTTTGCCCATTTAAAAATCAGATTATTTGTTGTTTTGTTGTTGAGTTGTAGGATTTCTTTATCTGTTTTGGATATGAACTCCTTATCAGTTATATGATTTGCAAATATTTTCTCTCATTCTGTGGGTTGCCTTTCACCCTGTTGATTGTGTCCTGTCATATACAAAAGTTTTAAATTTTGATGTAATCCAGTTTAACTATTTTTACTTTTGTTGCCTTTGCTTTTTTTTGTGTCAAATCCAAGAATACATTACCAAATCCAATCACAGGAAGCTTTTCCTTTATTTTTTCTTCTAAGAGTTTAATAGTTTTAGGTTTATGTTTAGGTGTTTGATCCATTTTGAGTTAATTTTTGTATATAATATAATGTAAGGGCTCAACTTTATTCTTTTGCATTTGAATATTCAGGCTTCTTTTAATATTATTTGTTGAAAAAACTGTTCTTTCCCCATTGAATAGTCTTGGCACCTTTGTAGAAAATCTAACTATTTATAGTTTTCAGATTACAGATCTTTCACCTTTTTGGTTAATTCCTCAGTATTTTTTTTTTTTTGATATTATTGTAAATGGAATTTTTTTCTTAATTTCCTTTTTGAATTGCTCATTGCTCGGGTATAGAAATGCAACTGATTTTTTGTGTGTTGATTTTGTATCCTGCAACTCTGCTGAATTTATTAGTTCTAACAAGTTTTTGTGTGTGTGTGTGTGTGGAATATTAGAGTTTTCTATATAAGAGATCATGTTGTCTGTGAATAGAGATAATTTAACTTCTTCCTTTTCAATTTGGATGTTTTTGTTTCTTTGTGTTGTCAAATTGCTCTGGCTCAGACTTCCAGTACTTTGTTGAATAGAATTGGCAAAAGTGAACATCCTTATCCTGTTCCTCATTCTAGAGGAAAAGCTTTTGGTTTTTCAGCATCGAATATGATGTTAAATGTGGACTTTTCATATATGGTCTTTATTATATTGAGGTAGCTTTCTTCTTTTCTAAGTTCATTGAATTTTTCTATCATGAAAGGATGTTGAATTGTCCAGTTCTTTTTCCTGCATCAGTTAAGATGGTCATGTGTTTTTTTTCTGTTATTTTGTTAATGTGGTGTATTATGTTGATTGATTTTTGTATTTTGAACCATCCTTACATTCCAGGCTGATTGCTTTTATTTTTAAGCTTAATTAATCTTTACTCTTTTTGTCTTTGACAGCTAGAAAAAGTGCTACAGCAAGGAGACATTGGAGAGTGTGCAGAACCATATATGATTTTCAAAGAAGCAGATGCCACCAAGGTAGAATGTCATGCCTCTTATTTCTGCCACTTTCATAGTCATTAGCAGTCACTTTCCATTCTCCTCAGATCCCCAAACCCAACCCTAAACAACCTCTAATCTCCGAAATTATAATTTGGGAGAATACTATACAGAGCATATTAAAGAATTTTACTACTAGTTCATTTTTTTCTCTTGGCCTACCCATTTTCTTTATTTCCTTCAGTACCTAGCTTGAGTCATGTGCTATGCTATTCTTTAAAATCTCCCTCACCCCAAGCTAATGGATTCCTAAAGAATCAAATTAGTTCAGTTTAATTCCTAAATAATAAAAAATTTCCTGTGTTTGCAAAACAGTGATTTTGATGGAACTTTTTCTAGCAAAGCAGAAGTATTCTGGGCCTCTGTCTAGCTGCAGATAATTAGGAAATATGGTAAAAATAGAAAATACAATCTCCATTTTGCCATCAGATAACTAATTTCTAGAATTTGGATAAACTTATAAAGCAAAAATAATAGGTGAACAATCGGTACCAAATTCCAGATACCCTGAGTTAGTTATAAGAATAACAGGTGAGGACTTCCCTGGTGGCGCAGTGGTTAAGAATCCGCCTGCCAATGCAGGGGACACGGGTTCGATCCCTGGTCTGGGAAGATCCTACATGCTGTGGAGCAGCTAAGCCCATGTGCCACGACTACTGAGCCTGTGCTCTAGAGCCCACGAGCCTCAACTACTGAGCCTGCGTGCTGCAACTACTGAAGCCCGCGCGCCTAGAGCCCGTGCTCTGCAACAAGAGAAGCCACTGCACCGCAACGAAGGGTAGTCCCCACCCGCCGCAACTAGAGAAAGCCCGCGCGCAGCAACAAACACCCAATGCAGCCAAAAAAAAAAAAAAGCATAGCAGGTGATTTTTGGATCTTTGAACACATGATTTAATATGTCAAACAGCCAGGAGAGGTGTGCTTGAGGAGTATTGGACAAGTCACCACAATGTAGAAAATGTTTTGCTTTTTATTTTTCTGAGATTTGGAACAAGAATTGAGCGTTTTCTGCTAATATGGGTACATCTGAGCACATGATATTCTCTGATTCCTGGATATCTGGTTGAAATTAGGGTTAAACTATTCTGGCTTTCCCCAGGTCGTCATTTTACAAATTAAATTGGTCTGTTATATGAAGTTCATAGGTGTATAATTGCAGCTTATTTCACTCTTCTCTTACATATTCACATGCTTGATAAGGGTCCTTAATTCTCTTTAAGTACTCTTAAAGCAAGGACCTATTTTGAAGGTATAATAGATATAGCAGTAAACAGCCCTACCATTTAGCTATTTCTTCATCTTTTCTCAGTCCTGAGTCCTAAGGTAGGACACTGCCATTTGAGTATACCTTACCAATATCCTATATGGAAATAGTATGTGAGAGATTTTAGTGTAGGTTTTCACCCTTGGACCATATTGCAGGCCACCTTAGTGTTTGTTTCAAGGATAGCCTAAAAGTTGAGCCAGCCTCAGGATGTCTTCCAGATAAGCACGTGCTATTTGGATCATTGGTCTTTTTCCAGGGTTTAGTCCTCTTGTCATACTTTTTTTGTTTGCTTCTTTTATTACAGCTCTGGGCTTATTTATTGTTGGTTTATTTGTGACCCCCAGTCCCACCTCATAGTTGTCATAAGTTAGTGCTTATGTCAGAATGGCCCAACTGCTTCCATCTTTTTTAGAAAAATAAAATTTAATAAGTCATAACCTAGAATATTTTGTGGTTGGCAGTTCGTGTCTAGAACCTGTTGTCTAGGTTATGTTTCCTTTCATAAAATAGTACTTTCAGTACATAAACATGTTTGACTCTTGCTGTCCGTTCTTTTCTCCCAACATAAGATCATCACAAACAGAAATTTTAAAGACTTTCACATACATTTGTAAAACTGGTTGAGGTTGCTTAGTAAAGATAATATACTGTTAATTGATCTCTGAAAGGTACAGATTGTTTTTCCATCTTTGCTGAGAATTGAGAATTCTTAACCTTTATATTTTCCTTTATATATTATGAAATAGCCTTTAATTCATTTCTTTGAACGTAATCATATAATGTATAAAGTTTTGTTTTGCAGAATAAGGAAAAATTGGAGAAGCTGAAAAGTCAAGCTGATCAGTTTTGCCAAAGACTTGGGAAGTATCGCATGCCTTTTGCTTGGACTGCAATCCATTTAATGAATATTGTTAGCAGTGCTGGGAGTTTGGAAAGAGATTCTACAGAGGTAGAAATAAGCACTGGAGGTGAGAATGTTTTATATAAAATATTTCTACATGTATAATTCTTTTCTTTTTCTTATATAGTCTTGTTTTATTTGTAAGCTTTGCAATGTAGTGAGACATTAAAAGGGTTTTCTTTTTTCCTTTAACGGGTTTATTGAGATGTAATTCACATACGTACAGTTTGCCCATTTAAGATGTATAATTCAATGTTTTTTGTTATATTCGTAAGGTTCAGCGAATGTCACCACAATCTAATTTTAGAACTTTCATACTCCTTAGTGGTCACGCTTCTCCTCAAGTCCCCAAACCTAACCAAACTGTAATTTATTTAGTCTGTATGGATTTGTCTATGCCGGACATTTCATATTAATAGAATTATATAATGTGTAATCTTTTGTGAGTAGCTTCTTTCACTTAGCATAATGTTTGAAAGGTTCACACATGTTGTTACATCTGGCTGTATAGTCCATTTTGAGTTAATTTTTGTACACGGTAAGAGGTAAGGGTCCAACTTCATTCTTTTTATGTAGATATCTAGTTGTCCCAACACAATTTGTTGAAAAGGCTATTCTTTCCCTATTGAATGGTCTTGGCACTCTTGTTGAAAATCAATTGACCGTCGATATATGGTTTTATTTCTGGACTCTCAGTTCTGTTCCATTGATATATATGCTTATGCTAGTACTGTCTTTATTATTTTAGCTTTGCAGTAAGTTTTGAAATTGGGAATAGTGGGTCCTCCAATTTTTTTCAAGATTATTTTGACTATTTTGGGCTCTTGCATTTTCATAAGAAGTTTAGGGTTAGGTGATAATTTCTGCACAAAGGCAGCTGGAATTTTGATAGGAATTACATTGACTTGGTAGATCAATTTGTGGAGTGTTGCCCTCATAACAATATTAAGTCGTCCAATCCGTGGAATGTTTTTCCATTTATTTAGATCTTAAAAATTTATTTAAACAATCTTTTGTAGTTTTCAGTGTACAAGTCTTGCCCCTCTCTTGTTAAATGTGCATCACAGTATTTTATTGGTTTTTGATGCTTATTTTAAATGGATTGTTTTCTTAATTTCATTTTCCTAATGTTCATTTTTAGTGATAGAAATACAATTGGCTTCTGAATATTGATCTTGTACTTTGAAACCTTTTTGAATGTGTTTATTAATTCTAATTTTTTTTTTCTTTTCTGGATTCTTTAGGATTTTCCATGTATGAGATCATGTCATCTGCAAATGAAAATAGGTTTACTTTTTTTTTCCCCATCTGGATGTCTTTATTTATTTTTCTTTTCTAATTATCTTGACTAGAACCTCCTGTACAGTATTAAAAAAAATGGCAAGAGTGGATATCCTCATCTTGTTCCTGACCTTAGGGGGAAGGCATTCAGTCTTTCACTATCAAGTATGATGTTTGCTATAGGTTTTTCATAGATGTAATGTAGTAGTTTGAGGAAGTTCCCTTCTATTCCTAACTTTTTGAGTGGTTTTGTCATGGAAGGATATTGAATTTTGTAAAATGCATTCTTTGAGTTTATTGAGATGATTTGTATGGTTTTTTGCCCTGTAGTCTTTTAGTATGCTGTATTGCATTAATTGATTGGTTTTGGATGTTAAACTAATCTTACACTTCTGGGAGAAGTCTCACTTGGTCATGGTATATAATCTTTTTTTATGTGTTGTTAGTCTGTTTCCTAGTATTTTGTTTAGTATTTTTGCTTCTATATTCCTAAGGGATGTTGGTCTGTAGTTTTTCTTCCTTGTAATATCTCTGTCTGGTATTGGTGTCAGGGTAATACTGGCCTCATTGAAAATGAGTTGTGATTTTTTCCTTCTGGTTTTTGGAAGAATTTGTAAACAATTGGTATTAATTTTTCATTGAAAGTTTGGAAGAATTCACTAGTGAAGCCACCTTGGCTTGGTCTTTTCTTTGTGGTAAGTATTTTCATTACTAATTATATCTCTTGTTATACATCTATTCATATTTTCTCTCTCATCTTGTGTCAGTTTCAGTACTGTGTATCTTTCTAGAAATGTGTTCATTTCATCTAAATTATCTAATTGTTATCTAACTGTTGACTTACAGTTATTCATAGTATTGTAGTATAATCCTTTTTCTCTCTAAGGTCTGCTGTAGTGATGATGTTAGTAATTTGAGTCCTGTCTATGTATTTGTTTTTTAATAAATTTATTTATTTTTGGCTGCATGGGGTCTTCGTTGCTGTGCAAGGGCTTTCTGTAGTTGTGGCAAGCAGGGGCTACTCTTTGTTGCAGTGTGCGGGCTTGTCATTGTGGTGACTTCTTTTGTTGTGGAGCACAGGCTCTAGGCACGCAGGCTTCAGTGGTTGTGGCATGCAGGCTCAGTAGTTGTGGCGCATGGGCTTAGTTGCTACGCGGCATATGGGATCTTCCTGGACGAGGGCTTGAACCCGTATCCCCTGTATTGGCAGGTGGATTCTTAACCACTGCACCACCAGGGAAGTCCCCTGTCTCTGTATTTTTTTCTTCATTAGTTTAACTAAAGTTTTAAAAATTTTATCTTTTTGAAGAATCAGTTTTTGGTTTCATTGATTATTTTTCTATTGTTTTCCTAGTTTCTATTTCATTTATTTCCACTTAGCTGTTGTCTTTTTTGGTATTCTTTCTTTTTTTTTAACATCTTTACTGGAGTTGCTTTACAGTGGTGTGTTAGTTTCTGCTGTATAACAAAATGAATCAGCTGTATATCCCCGTATCTCCTCCCTCTTGCATCTCCCTCCCACCCTCCCTATCCCACCCCTCTAGGTGGACACAAAGCACCGAGCTAATCTCCCTGTGCTATGCAGCTGCTTCCCACTAGCTATCTGTTTTACATTTGGTAGTGTATATATGTCCATGCCACTCTCTCACTTCGTCCCAGCTTACCCTTCCCCCTCCTTGTGTCCTCAAGTCCATTCTCTAAGTCTGTGTCTTTATTCCTGTCCTGCCCCTAGGTTCTTCAGAACCATTTTTTTTGTTTTGTTTTGTTTTAGATTCCATATATATGTGTTAGCATACAGTATTTATTTTTCTCTTTCTGACTTACTTCACTTCGTATGACAGTCTCTAGGTCCATCCACCTCACTACAAATAACTCAATTTCATTTCTTTTTATGGCTGAGTAATATTCCATTATATATATGTGCCACATCTTCTTTATCCATTCATCTGTCGATGGACACTTAGGTTGCTTCTATGTCCTGGCAATTGTAAATAGAGCTGCAGTGAACATTTTGGTACATGACTCTTTTTGAATTATGGTTTTCTCAGGCTATATGCCCAGTAGTGGAATTGCTGGGTCATATGGTAATTCTATTTTCAGTTTTTCAAGGAACCTCCATACTGTTCTCCATAGTGACTGTATCAATTTACATTCCCTTGGTATCCTTTCTAATGCTTGCTTTGGGTTTAGTTTTCTCTTCTTTTTCTGGTTTCTTAAGATGTAAGCTTAAGTTACTGATTTGAGGTCTTTCTTTTTTTGTAATATAAACATTCACAGCTATAAATTTCCCTCTGAGAACTTCTTTAGTGATATATCATATGTTTGGGGATTTTGCATTTTCCTATATCTTAAATGTTTTAAAATTTCCCTTGTTACCTCTTTGATCCATTGGTTATTCAGAAGTGTGCTGTTTAACTTCCACATGCTTATGAATTTCTCAAATTTTCTTCTGTTATTGATTTATAGCTTAATTCAATTGTTCTTGGAAAACATATTTTATATGATTTGAATCCCTTTGAATTTATTGTATTTTGTTCTATAGCTTATTATATAGTTTGTCTTGGAGAATTTCCTGTGTGTGCTTGAGAAGAATGTGTATTCTGCTTTTGCTTAGTGGTGTATTCTATAGATGACTGTTAGGTCTAGCTTGTTTATAGTTTTGTTTGTTTTCTACAACATAGTTGCTCTATTGGTTTTGAATTACAGGGTTATCTTGCAAGGACTGTGAATGCAAGTTATCTTAAATTCTTTTTCAAACTCAAGTGCTAAGACTGAGGGGCCATTATATGGTGACCAAAATTTGCATTGTGTGCCTGTTTCCTAGTAAATACATAGCTCCTCTATAGCTGTTCTTCATAGCTCATATTGGGTTATATGCATAATCTTTGTGTGGTAGAGACTTATTTTACACTGGAGAAGTTTTTAAAGAGAACCCAAAGATTTAGGTTTAATGCTTCCTTACAGATCTCCCCAGAAGTGAAATTCTTCTACTGTAATCAGTATTGCTGAGGGGATAATTTTCAACTTTAGTGGATATTTTCCTGTGTTTGGAAGACTGCTTTAAAACACATTTTAAATATTATGGAAATGAATATATTACTTTTTTTCCTTGGTAGAACGAAAGGGGTCTTGGTCAGAGAGGAGGAATTCTAGTCTGGTTGGCAGAAGATCACTTGAAAGGACAACAAGTGGAGATGATTCTTGTAACTTGACCAGCTTTCGACCTGCTACTCTCACAGTGACAAATTTTTTTAAGCAGGTATTGTTCTGTCATGGAGGAATTCTAGGGGGCTATTCGTACTTAAATTTCTTGTGATTTCAGAAAAATCATAATTTTCCATGCATTACATGTACATGTAGTAATTGATTGTGATTTTTAACAAGTTAAAAAAATTAAGAATAAAAAATATAAGAAAAAATAATATTATAGCTGTTTTTTCATCATTATATTTATTTAAATGTTGGCATTGATTAGCAATGCTTCCAAATCAATCATCCACATCTGTATCCTATTTCTTAATTTTAATATATTAACTTTTCTTAAGCGTTGATATTTTATGGATTTTCTTAGAGCAGGTGTATGGTTACATCTGTCTTCCCCACTCAAGTTGTTTTTGACCTAACATACCACATTCATGGTATATAGAATAGAAATTTCAGGCACTAGTAGTGCATTTTTGTGCTAAAATTATTTTTATAGGTGAGTTTATAGGTCCAAAAAGTTCCTGATCAAAGATACTTTGTTCTTTGCAAGTATATTTCCTGTACTTGAGTCAAATCAGTAGTTTTCAAGTGCTGGTCATGATCCAATAATAGTGATGGAAATTTAGTAGATAACACCCAGCTTAAAAAAACCAAACAAACCAGTAGAATAGAAAAATAATAGTGCATTGCACTTAGTGAAGTTAAATATTGCTTCAGTAGGCTTTTTTCCCTCCAATTTTTGTGTGCGTGCATACCTGTCTATATGTGCATACATGGTGTATGTGCTACTGAATTTTGATGTAAAATGAATTTTATGCTCTGAATCAGGATCAGAAAATTTTGAAAGTCTGTCTAAAGTAACCAGAGGACCAGAACATTTTAAGGATGGAAAAAAATTTGTATTAGTGTGATAAACTGGAGAAGGGTACTATGCATGTATTTTGGATCAGATTAAAGGAAAATGCTAAGTATTGCCTCAGAATTCCTCCTTCTGTGGTGTTATTCTAAACAAGAGGAGAAAATCCTGGCCTAGTGACACCTTATAACTTGAGAGAGCAAGGTGTTTAGGGCAGGATATGTTATGATTTGACAGCTAGCTGTCTAGTGTAATGCTACAGTTATGTATCAGAAGCATTTACAGACAGCTGCTCTGAGAGACTCAAGTGGAAAATAAAGCAGGTGAGAAGGGTCTGAAGTGGTAAGGGTCTTTTTGTTATGGATAATACTGCAAGAAAGAATCTAGAAAAGGCCACAGTGTTACTTGGATGAGGTGATAGGCCACATTTAGCTATGGAAACAGGGCAGTAGATTACTTGTTACAGTGACACAACCTTGTAGCTGTAACATTTCTCTCTCTCTCTTCATCTTCAGCTGGTATATCACTTCTGCCACTATTTCCACAGCTTTTTTTTTCTTCAGCATGTTTTATTATTGAACTAGTATTATAAACTTAAATCAATAAGTCATCCATCCACCCACCCGTTCATTCAACAAATTTTTTTTTTTTTTTTTTTTTTTTTTGCGGTAAGCGGGCCTCTCACTGCTGTGGCCTCTCCCGTCATGGAGCACAGGCTCCGGACGTGTAGGCTCAGCGGCCATGGCTCATGGGCCCAGTGGCTCCGCGGCATGTGGGATCTTCCCAGACCGGGGCACGAACCCATGTCCCCTGCATCGGCAGGCGGACTCCCAACCACTGTGCCACCAGGGAAGCCCTCAACAAATATTTTTTGAGCATTCATCATGTACTAAACACTGTTGGAGACTGGTAACTGGAAACTGGAACAAAGTGATTGTGAAAACTTAAAAAAGGATGATTGCTGGAAATATGGAGCAATGGAAAGCATTTACACTTGACTTTTGTACAGTTCCATAATTTTTTAACTATTAACATATATGATTTTTATAAGTATTTTTAAATAGCTAGGATATTATGCATCAGGCAAGTGCATATTAAGTAAAAAGCAGAGATTAAAATTTTAATAAAGTAGAATTCAAGGTACAATTTCTCCTAAATGAGATACAGAAGGCAGGTTATTTATTTACTTATTTATTTGTTTGTTTGTTTGGCTGTGCCGGGTCTTAGTTGTGGCATGCGGATCTTCCTTGCAGCATGCAGAATCTTTCGTTGTGATGCACAGACTCTTTGTGGCGGTGCGAACTTCTCTCTAGTTGTGGCGCACGAGCTCTAGAATGTGTAGGCTCAGTAGTTGCGGTATCCGGACCTAGTTGCCCCATGGCATGTGGGATCCTAGTTCCCCAACTAGGGATTGAACCCTTGTCCCCTGCATTGGAAGGTGGATTCTTAACCACTGGACCACCAGGGAAGTCCCCAAGTTTTTTTTTTTTTTTAATGAGAGATTACTGTCCGCGATTGAGATATAGTAATCAGGAGTGTTTATGTACAGATTTGAAATGTGTCAGGCCAAAATTCTTGGAAATACATAGAGATTTAAAAACAAAAATTAAATCCATACATTAGTTTTAAGGACATTTGTTCTATTTGTTGACATGTATAGAAGTTATCTGTTGCTTCAGGAGTACATAGCAGTACATGCAGTGTGGAGGGGTGAGTGTCAGCTAGGCTTATTCACATGTTTGGCTATTGACTAGGGTCAACTGATCTAGACTGACTTCTGCTGGGAAAACTGAAATGATTCAGACCATTTCCATGTGTCTCAGCTTCCACTCTTATACTCTAGCAGGCCAGCTTGGTCATGTTGTTATAGCAAGTGACAGAAGTTCCAGAGAGGGGGCAAGCTTACTTATGCAAATGCTTTTCAAGTCTCTGTATCATGTTTGCTTACTGATTAGAACAAGTCTCGTGGCCAAGCCCGGGGAAAGAATTGTGTCCCACCCAACAAAAGGCATGGAAACAGACAGGGAGTAAAGAATGGAGGCCATTGATATAATCAGTTTAGCAAGTGAAGTAGACAGAAATAATTGAATCTTGAGATAATCTGAATGTATTCTAAATAAGGACCATTTGAAAATCTGTATTCATTTCTGTACTCAAAAGGAGAGAATATGCTCTTTTAGTAACTGATGGAACATTTACAATAATTAATTGTGTATTTAGGCCACTGAAAAAATCTTCTTGAAGTCAGATTCTCTAACTATAACTCAGTAAAACTAAAAACCATTTATAAAAGTATTGACAAAAATCTCCAACTACTTAGAAAATAAAAATCACTTTTTAAAATAATGGCATAAAAGAAGATCAGTTCTGTATCCTGTTTAGAATACAATTGTGAGCAAATGAGATCTGGCTCAAGGTGAGCTCACAGTGATAAAGGAGGCTTAAATATGTTTATTACCAAATAGGATAAAAAGACAGTATATGAATTATGCATTAAAAATAATAAGATGTCAAATGCAGGAGGTTTGGATTAATAAAATGTAAAGACTTTTGAATAAAAGAATAAAATCAATCTCTACCTATTTTAACTGTAAGAAAAAATATTACTTTAAATTGAGAATTCTTTGTTAATTGGACATGGTTCGGTTTTTTTGTCTCTTTTCCCCATTGATTGAGGTCTTTTTAGAGTTTTATTTCTGGTCTTATTATCAGGATAGTTGTCTTGTTTTTTTTGAGAGTAGTTTTTTGTTGTTACTTCTTTCTTTTCTTTTTCAAATGTAGCCAATGCTCTATATTTTGCATTTAAGAAATTTGGTGATATAAAGTTGAAAAGACAAATGAAAATTCAAGTGTAACAAATTTATGAGTGTCATATATATATATATATATATACAAACACACACGTACATATATATGTCTGTTTTCTGTCTATATTCTTGTTTTCTTCTCTTTATCTCCCTGTAACTTGCATCATTTTTTCTATATTTTAGAGTGCCCTGTAACCCCTTATAAACACAGATAATGGGCTGTAAATAAATCTATAAAATTTAAAAATAGATAGAATATTATAGCTCTTAATACAATTTGAAAGCAAGAAGGAAGAAAATAGGTTAGCATATTTATTTTTAATCATAATTATATTAATTTAATTTTACTTTTCATTCAGACTGAAATGAAGGAAGAAGGGCAGGATTATTAATAGGCAATATAAACTTATTTTCAATGTACTGTATTGTTAAAATCTAATACTTTTTCCTCTATTTTTAAAATCAGGAAGGAGATCGCTTAAGTGATGAAGATCTGTACAAATTCCTTGCTGATATGAGAAGGCCATCTTCTGTTTTACGGCGACTAAGACCTATTACAGGTATTTTAAGATTTTGTGTAAATGTGATGACAACTATTATCATCATTAATAATTGTATTTTTTATAATTATCTATTCCTTTTTTCAGTTATCTAGCCCATATGTGTTTCTGTGCTCAATACCTGTCAGCCTTCTTCATTTCATTATTCTGCTCTCATGTAGTCTAACAGTTTGGATGCAGGATTCAGTACCTTTTATAATTTGAGTACGGAAATGAGAATGATGAATAATATTGTGGCTTAAAATTATTTTCTAGAGGGAAAAAAATACATGTAATGGTAGATGTTCAGAAGTAGATTCATATTATGATCAGAGCAAACCATTCCAGAGTAAAACTATTTTGAAATCTACCAAATTTAAAGTAAATCATTTAATCTTCAAAATGTTGGCTTGTTTCTATACTAGATCCCTCTGGTTTTTTTCTTCTTTTTCGCCCTCTTCTTCCTTTCCATTCATTCATTCAGTAAGCATTTATTATTTTATGTCTTTATGTCTGTATTAGTAATTTGTAAGTTTGAGACTTGATAAGACGAAATAATTTAGAGGTCTGAGATGATAGCAATTTTGGTTTCTTCCCAGACTTCTTGCAAAAATAGGATCTAAATCCTTCCAAAAATACTTTTAGTGTGAAGTTGTTATTTATTATGTTTACATTGTTTTTATGATGTATTTTTATATGCAGCTCAGCTGAAGATAGACATTTCTCCTGCACCTGAAAATCCCCATTATTGCCTAACACCAGAGCTGCTTCAAGTGAAGCTTTACCCTGACAGTAGAGTTAGACCTACCAGAGAAATTTTGGAGTTTCCTGCAAGGGATGTCTATGTTCCAAACACTACTTACAGGTAGCACATTTTAATTTTGGAGAATTCTGAAATAAGATACTATATATTCTAATATTAATAGAGAGTGAAACTCTTCAAAAATCTTTTGTAGCTTTGTTATTCCATTTCTTCATGATTTTATTAATAGCTGTAATGTATTAAGCTATTGCTGTGCAAGAGGTATAATGTTAGTTACCTTACATACATTATCTTATTTAATGTTCATAGCTTGAGGTAGGTATTACCTTCATTTTAGAAGTGAGTAAACTGAGGGATAAAGAGGTTATACTTTACTGTGTTGGAGCTAGCATTTGAATTGTGGGTTGTTAGGTTAAAACATTTGAACTCCTAGTTACTGTATTTCCTCATGTGTTTTTATTAGCAGAATCTAGCATTACACATCAATCATATGTATGTGCCTGCACTATGTTCTAACAATAAACAATATTTGGTGATTCTACATTACTCAGAGAATACTTGACACAAGGTTATTGGATAGGCTTTTAGGCTGAACCTGGATAACTCCAGGGGTACCATTTAGATATACTCTTTATGAATGAAGCTCCCTTTATTTGTGAATGCTGAGACCATGACTTGACATGTCTATTGGGATACCCAACAGGGCCGCTCAGACATAAGTTTCTGCCTAGACTTCCCCATCTTAATGTATTTCACCACCGTTTACCCAGTTCCTGAGGCCAAAAGTTTTGGAATCAAAATGATTTCTCTCCTTTTGTTATTCCTCACATTTACTCCTCCACGAAGTTTTGTAGGCTCTGCTTCAAAATGAATCCCAAATCCAATACTTTGTACCTCCTCCACCTTTAAAATTCTAGTCAAGTTACCATCCAGATCAGCACTGTCAAATAGAAATATAATGGGAACCACATTTGTAATGTAAAATTTTATAGTTGCTACATTAAAAAAAATAGAAACAAGTGAAATTAATCATGTTATTCAACCCAATATATCTAAAATAGTATTTTAACATGTAATAAATGTAAAAAATTCTTTTACTTTTCTTCCACTCCTACTAAAAATCTTCAAAGTCTGGTGCGTATTTTACACTTAAAGCACATCTCAGTTCAGATGAGCCACATTTCAAATGCTCAATAGTCAGATGGGCCTAGAGGCTAGAATATTGGACAGCCGCTGATCTCGAATTTTGTGTACCTTTTAAAATTTGATCTTATTTCTACCCCTGCCTCAGTCAATTCTCAGCATTGTAGTCAGAGAGATTTTTAAAAGATATAAATCAGATCATTTATTCCACTGCCTAAAGCCCTCCAGTGGCTTCTATTATAAGCAGAACAAGAATGAATTTTTTTACTGTAGTCTATAAGACTGTATGATCTGGCTTCTGCCTTTCTCTAACGTCATATCTTACTAATCTCTGTCTTGCTCATTTTAGCCTCAGTGGCCTTTTTGTTCATCCTTGAACAAACAAAATTCTGCCTAAGATTTTTTGATTTTTTTTTCTTCTCTTTGCCTATTATGTTTTTCCCCAGATAGTCACATGACTTGATTCCTTATTCAGATATGTATCTGCTTACAGGACATTCTCGTCACCCTAACTAAAAAGATCTGCTGCTTCCCTACTCTAGCTTTTTAACCTTCCTTGTATTTATCATTATCTGGCACTGTAATATGTAGTTATATGGTCATTTTTTGTCTTTCTCATTAGAATGTAATTACTGTAAAGGGCAGGGACTTGTCTGTTTTGTTTACCACTTTATCTCCAGCATATAGAATAGTGTACAAGCACATGGAGAGCACACAGTAAATACTTACTCAGTGAGTTAAGAAATAAGACATTGTACAGTGGTATGAATGGAATTTAGAGTCATGCAGATATGGGTGTGACTTCTGACTCCACTGTTTATTGTTTAAGTAACTTGTTTTAAGTTACCAATTTATTGGCACTCAGTTTTATTAATAAAATGTGAGATGATAATACCTGTCTTCTCTTGTGAGGGTACAGAGCGCAAAGCATTACACGTGATTGGCACATAGTGTGAGTAAAATTCCTGGAAGATAGGCTGAAGAAAATATATACTGCTTTTTCAAAAGAAACAGGTAATATAAGTATTCTCCTATAAATTATATATATAACTATTTAAAAGGACATGGAATAAAGAAGTGATCCAAGGTTTGTATTGAACAATTCAGAGGTTATCAACTCTCTCTCTTATCTAGTGCAGGAATCTCATCTAGAACATTCCTAACTTGTGTTTATCTGTCTTTCCTCTGCTTGGATTATTTCAGAGACAGGGAAAATGGAACTGGGGACTATGAAAGGTCTTTCCTTTCATTTTCCTATTTACCTTTGTTATTTATTTACATATTTATATTTTTTAAACAAATTATATGAATATACTTAAAGTTCACATAGTTCCATAAGGCTTAAAATTAAAAACAGAGGTCCTTCATCTTATTCCTACCAACTTTTCCCTATGCTGATGTCTAATCTTTATTGTCACTCACTAGTAACTCTTTTTGATCCTTCTTTTGGTATTTTACTCTTTGTTTCTAAATAGCATGTTCATGCTGCTATTTCTTGATTCTTTTTCAAGATTTAACCCTGATATCTCCTCCTTAAAAAAATACATATACTTGCATAAATCCAGAAAAAAAATATACTTGTCAGCTCTGTAAAGCTTCATATTATCAATTATTTCCTTTCTTGCACCTTCCTTGGTCCCTTTGCAACTAAATTATAAGTTAGTATAGCAGGGGAAGTTTTCTAGGCTCACTAGCCTTACTGTACAGTTGTCATCTTAGAGCCTATTCACCGTTTTCCTAGAAATTCTGTTTGCATTTCTTTTGCAATGGAGTTCTTATCTCCTATATGTTTTTTTCTTTCTTGGTTTACTCATCATACTGAGAGCCTTTAGTATCTTCCTGGATTAGGGTGTAGGAAAGTACCTGCACATATTATATGCTTGATAGAAGTTAGTCATTATTATTATCATTGGCTTTATTACATTACATTTACCCAATCGTTACACAACTTGAGAGAGATTGGTTTGAAAGCTTAAGGATACTGGGCTTTTGGGGTATAATTGGCTAAGAGAATGATTTTTTTTTTTTTTTTTGCGGTACGCGTCCCTCTCACTGTTGTGGCCTCTCCCGTTGCGGAGCACAGGCTCTGGACGCGCAGGCTCAGCAGCCGTGGCTCACGGGCCCAGCCTCTCGGCGGCATGTGGGATCTTCCCGGACCAGGGCACGAACCCGTATCCCCTGCATCGGCAGGCGGACTCTCAACCACTGCGCCACCAGGGAAGCCCGAGAATGATTTTAAAAAGGAAGGTTATCAAAGTCACTAGTGACCTTTTTTGTATTATTACTTGGGCCTTCAATGTCCAGTGAGACCTGAATACCAAATCATATAGGTTGCTTATTCTACTTAGAACTGTGAAAAAATTTTAGTCTCAGGCAGCTAATATTTTTTAGGAATTTATAATTTTAAAAAAACCTTTCACTTATCTAGAAAATCTAGCATAGGTAGAAATAATTTTAGAATGACAGAAGGAGATATACTCAGCAGATATCAGCTGACACACAGATATCATAAAATTTTACATAAATTTCCATAAATATTTGTTGACTGAATTGTTGTATTGGATCACAATAATACTCTTCTAGCTCAGTTTGAATTCTTTCTACCTTCTGAGGCATGTTTCAAGGTATGTTTCAAGGTAAGCAGTGATTTCTGGTAATACATGTTAGTAGGAATTATGCAATCTATATGTGTACATTTTCCCAGTGAATAATGTTTAAAAAAGAAAGTAAAGTTGACACAAGGACTCCTTTTAGTTTATATATAGCCATTATCTCTTTAACTCTGCACAGCAGCCGGCACAGAGCCAATGCAATTATCCCTGTTTTATAGATGACAAAGCTGACATTCCACAGGGTTCAAAATTATATCTGAATGAAACAGAAATTTAAGCAATTTTAGTGTGAGGGTTTTTTTGTTTTTTTTTGGCTGGATCTCATTGCCCTAACCAGGGATTGAACATGCACCCCCTGCAGTGGAAGCACGGAGTCTTAACCACTGGACCACCAGGGAAGCCCTATAAGACTACTTTTAGTTTATATATAGCCATTATCTCATTAACTCTGCACAGCAGCTTGCACAGAGCCAATACAATTATCCCTGTTTTATAGATGACAGAGCTGACATACTGTAGGGTTCAAATTTGTATCTGAAAAAACCAGAAATTTAAGCATTTTTAGTGTGAGTTTTAAGAAAGTATTTGCACATTGTATTTATTTTTAGTAGTAAACGTGAGTGTACTTTAAAGGGTTTCAAGGGATAAAAAAGATAAAAAAAATTATCATCTGAGTAGAGGGAGAATGAATGGATGTGATTGATGCAAACATTTGACAAGTGAGAAATCGTAGGGAGAACTGTATTCTGAAAGTGGCAGATCTCCTATTACTTAACACCTATTGCTTCTAATTTTTATAGTTATCAAATAATTTAGAAAAAGCTATCTAAAAAGATATGTATGTAAAAAATATATTTTTTTAGTTTAATTTTTTATGTTTTACATTAAAATATGCTTTTAAAGATATTATTGAGATTTCTCTCTTTTTTTTTAACGTTGTAATATTTTATTTCAAAAGAACCATTTACTTTTCCTCTACACATGAATTTTTTTTAACATCTTTATTGGAGTATAATTGCTTTACAATGGTGTGTTGGTTTCTGCTTTATAACAAAGTGAATCAGCTATACATATACATATATCCCCATATCTCTTCCCTCTTTCTCAAAGAGGTTTTTTTAAAAAAATCTTTACTAAGCTATACCTAAAGTTAGAGATTTTCACATTCAAGTAAAGTCTGTCTTTTTTTTCCCCACCACATGTGGTTGTTCACTTATTCTTTTAAAGTGTTAACAACAGAAGGGACTTGGTCTGTTCAAATCCTCTATAGCGGTAAATGAGGATGCACAGATACATGGTAGTTTTTTTTTTTTTTTTTTTGCGGTACGCGGGCCTCTCACTGTTGTGGCCTCTCCCGTTGCGGAGCACAGGCTCCGGACGCGCAGAGTCAGCGGCCATGGCTCACGGGCCTAGCCGCTCCGTGGCATGTGGGATCTTCCTGGACCGGGGCACGAACCCATGTCCCCTGCATCGGCAGGTGGACTCTCAACCACTGCACCACCAGGGAAGCCCTACATGGTAGTTTTTAGCAATTAGGAACTGAATAACATATTTCTTATTGTGCAAAACAAGTGGAGATAATTTATATCAATTGCTTGCTTTATCAAGAAAATACTTATCACTCTATCATAGAAGAAATGCTAGTGCAGTTGTTACATTAAGATAATCAAATAAAAAACTTTCTTACTCATGGAAAAAAAATTTTTTTGTTGAATATCTGAAATCACTTGAAAGTTAGGTAGTAGATTGTGTGTAATGCTACTCATGTTCCAAATTTGTACTTGATGACCACTGTTGCACTTGAGTTAAAAGATCATGGTACATCTAATTGAGCAAATGCCCGTGTGTTTTATTGACATCCAGTTTTTAAGAGATATGTCGTAGAGCACGATATTCTTGGTGAAACTATTAAGAGTTAGTTTCTTTCCCCCAAATAGCCTTAGTTGTAATCACCTATTGAACTTTCATATCTTTGTTCTTCTTCCATTTCGTAGAAAGACCGTATCCAGCAAATATGCTGTTACCAAGAATATAAGAATGAATACAGTGGTTCAGACTTGGTGACACTGAGAAACAAAATGAAAGGATGTGGTTCATTTTGATCTGGACCTTAGTTAGCAGTTAGTAATACACCCCCATTCATCTCTCAGTAATCCTTAGTAAATCTGTATTATCTGTGACATTAACCTGATTATAGTTTTAAACTTTTTATAGTGGAAAATTACGAACATACACAAAAGTATATAGAATAGTACAATTAACCTCCATTGTCATTCTTATTTCATCTATTACCTGTTCGTTTTTTTTCTGTAATACTTTAAAATGAAGCCTAGTCATCATATCATTTCACCAGTCAGTCCTTCAGTTATGTATTTCTAACAGATAAGGACTTAAAAAAAATTAGCCACAATAACATTTGAAATGTTTTATTATTGCTTTATAATTTTACCCTGTATCAGTTTTCTCCTGGGTAGTTTAATAAGTTTATTGTATAGTGATTGAATTTTTTCCCTAAAATTCTGTTTCTAGGAATAGCTTGGTCAATCAAAGTAAATGTGTACAGTTGGCCCTTCATATTAGCAGGTTCCACATCTGCAGATTCAAACAACTGAAGATTGAAAATATTTGGAAAAATAAATTCCAGAAAGATCTAAAAAGTAAAACTTGAATTTGCTGTGCACTGGCAACTATTCACATAGTGTTTACATTGTATTAAGTATTAAAAGTAATCTAGAGATGATTTAAAATATGCGGGAGGATGTGCATAGGTTATATGCAAACACTTAACCATTTTATATAAGGTACTTGAGCATCCACGGATTTTGGTGTCCTCAGTGGTCCTGAAACCACTCCCCTTGGATACCAAGGGAAGACTATACTACTTATATTATGACATGAGAGCCATGTAATTCATGTTTCCTAAACTAGGTTATCATATGATGGTAGGTCTCCCTTCAGAGTTGGGGTTCTTAATACCATTTGGCAGTCTTATGAATCCTTTGATTCTTGTTTGGGAATAATCTTTCTGAATGTATAAAATGAAATAGGAAATCAATTATATTAAATAACAATTATCAAGATTTTAAGTTGTGATATGTTTCTTTATTAATGAATTAAATAACAAGATTTAGCTGCAGGTCTAAAAACTACCATATTCTCTAGGTAGTAATAAGCGTGAACAGTGTTTTAAGATGCCTGCAATAGTTGTGATATAAAGTCATGTATGATTTCTATTAATGACAAAGTCTCATGTATTGCTAATACTGGTATAGTTAGTTTCCTGCATTCAAAATTTGAGGAAGTGTAAATTTCAGTGAAAATTAAGGAGTATTTTTTTTTCCATTCAAGTTTTCGGTTCTCTGCTTTAGAGAGTATTGGTCTTTGTTTTTAGTTTTAGTTTTCATAGATGTCACAAACTATTGCCATACTCCACTGTTTTGGTTTTGCCCTAGATATAGCACTCTGGTTTTTATACTATTTAATTGGTCCTAGTTTATTTTAACTACAAAAATTCTTGATTTGAGAGGTCTGTCTGTTCTCTAACATTTTAACATAGCCACCCAGGAGTTTTTAACTAGAGGCTTGAACATGGTGGAGTGTTATCTCAGACTCCAAGGGAAGGAGTAAAATTCCAGAAACAGCAGCAGAATGTGAGGAGAGCACTTTTGTTCCCCTGTCCTGAGAGTTAGAGTATTTTCTGTTAAGAAGCATTTGTACAGAGTATTTACTTAAAGAGATGTGAATAGTGATACCCAAGATCCAGTTTTTGCAAGTATATACATTTGTTTAGAACTTTGTAGTTCATACAGCCATTCAAATACAGTATTTTACTTGATAATTACAGGTCCATGAAGTAGATTTGACAAAGTTATTATTATTCCCATATATATGGGATATGGAAACTGAGGCTTAGTTGCTTATTTGAAGATAAACAGAGCCTTACATCTTTAAAGATACAGGTTATTGCTTTGTCAAATAAATGTAATCATTTTGTTAGATGTATGATTGTTCTTGGGATTAAACATATGAATTTAGGAAAACAGTTTTTATGTTTGAGGTGGAATCTCTGATTTTATATTTTCTAAAATGTCCTTGAAACCTCATTTTATAAAGGCTTATTAGGGGGATTGTTAATCCTATTTTCATGACCTTGAACTGCTCATTTCACACCAATTGAGTAATTTTGCCCTATTTGATTTGCCATGAAAACACTTTGGACTTTGATAAAAGGGCCAGCATTTGATCACTTTGTAGTACATGCATAAGTGCAATGTTTGTGGTTGTTAGTTACGGGAGAAAAACAAAAGGACATTTGATTATTCTATAACAGAATGTGGAATATGTAACAATACATATTTGGAATAGGTTTTATAAGGAGGTAAATAGTAGATACTCAAATACTGATTAATGAATACATTTTTGATTAATGAATGAGTTAATTGATTTCCATGAGTTATTAGGAAGAAAAGATACAAGCGTGAAAACATGCTGATTCTAGGATGGCAGGATTTAAATAGATTATACTACAGTAGGTAACTCCTACATGAGAAATGTATATACTTTCTCTCAGTAAAATTCACACTAGTTCAGAGTAAACTCTTGGTATAGAAATTCTGTAGGAATTCACTAAAATCAAGTAGATTGACTACCTTTGGTGCTGTTGGGGTTTTTATTACTATTTTTCACTATTTTTCGTGTTAATGATTTGCCAGATTTATTTTTCTGTCTTGTCTTTACTTGTAAAGTGCCAATTGAAGGGGTCCAGACAGTAATGCTGCAAGGTTTCAGAGGAAGGACCTCCATTTACTAGGATATTTGTGGAATAAGTGAGATCCTCTGTGCTACCCTGAAGTATAAATAGCATCTAGCCAAGCAGAAAGGTGTGGAGAGGTATTCTAGGAAAATGGAATGGCATTAGGAAAGTATACAGGGGATGTTTCAAAGTGAATAATTTTAATTAGATCTGAGGGTTTGTGTTGGGCAGGAAATGGTTAAAGAAATATTTTGACGTCAGATTATAGAAATCCTTGAACACCTGGAAGAGATTTCGATTTTGCTTTGTAGGCTTATGCTCTTGTAATTGGGGTACACATTCTTGTGAGGGCACAGCTAAATGAGATATGCAAGTCATGGTAGAGGAGAGGTGGTACACAAAGTTAATTGCAAAGCCAAAGATGCCTCCTGGGTTCTAAGCTTTTATGAGTGGAAGCATGGTAGTGCCATTAATATATATAAAGAAATAAGGCATGGACATATATATATACACTACCAAAGTAAGGTAGATAGCTAGTGGGAAGCAGCCGCATAGCACAGGGAGATCAGCTCAGTGCTTTGTGACCAGCTGGAGGGATGGGATAGGGAGGGTGGGAGGGAGGGAGACGCAAGAGGGAAGAGATATGGGAACATATGTATATGTATAACTGATTCACTTTGTTATAAAGCAGAAACTAACACACCATTGTAAAGCAATTATACTCCAATAAAGATGTAAAAAAAAAAAGAAATGAGAGTGTGAAAAGGTAAAAGGGAGAACCAGCAGACTGTAAGGTATTGATGAATTTGTTATTTGATAAATTGAGTTTGAAGAGGCTATAGGATATCAAAAGGAGAAATGTCAGGTAGGCAATGGAAGAAGGGGAACTGGAGAGAGATCTGGGAGTAATATGTAGATTTGGGAACTTTATTCATGGAAAAAGATGAGTCCATGAGAGTAGATAGAATTTCTGAGGGTCAGAGTAGAAGAGATGACTGAATATTGTCCATTGGTCAACAATGCTTAAGACTAGGATGGATTAGGGCTTTAAAGATGGGTTCAAGTTGGAGATAATCCTTGGAGAGTATAGTAGTATTGTGGAAGCAAACTGAAGGTCAAGTTTGAGAAAAGAATATTGTTATTAGTAAGTAGTAGAGAAACCAAAGAGAATGTGGTCTAAGAGGTCACTAGATTTGACAGTTGTGTTAGTGGTACAATTAGAACACTTTTGGCAAACTAGTGAGGACAGAAGGACACAATTTTGTGAACCATAAAGAAAAAAAATCCTTTTTCTTTCTCTACCAGAATTCTCTCTCAATCTGAGCTTTATATACAGAAAAAAACTCACTTAATGTTCCTAAATGGAACAAAATGAAACATATTGTGTGAGAATTATAAAAAATTGGAAAACAGAGACAAAAATTGGTATATTAAATAATGCATTATTTTGCATTTGAAAGCTTCCTATTTTAAGCCATTTTGGCATTCTCGCTCTAAAAAGTCAACTTGGACAGCTTGAATGTGGTTCTGAAAAAAAGAAAACCTACTCTTGCCTTTATTCTTTTGTATTTTTTGGAACAAAATATTTATGTAGGATCCACATAGATCATCCATATTTGCATGTGTCATACAGTAAAAATTTATATGACATATATTGGATAATTTAACATACAGAATGCTGAATATTTATTGACTAATGTGAGTCACTGTATAGCTTGGGCACTAACCTTTAAAAATTGGATTTAATTCAAGACTTTATTTCTCCTTGGTAGTTTCTTTAAAAACATATTTAAAAATAAATACTGACAAGTGATACTATGGTCAAAATATCCTCTAATAATTCTTGAGGATTTAGAATTTAAATTATTTAAATTAGAAATAACATAATCATACTTCTCTTGGATGTCAATAAAAACTGCAAGAATTGGACTTCCCTGACTCCATGCCTCCACTGCAGAGGGCACGGGTTTGATGCCTGGTCGGGGAACTAAGATTCCGCATGCTGTGGCACAGCCAAAAAAAAAAAGCTACAAGAATTAAAATTTCTATAATTTAGGGGACTGAGTCTTTATTGAATTTGGAAACATACATGAACATCTCTCAGACTATTTAAACATTTAGTTACTTGTTAGGATTCTTAATTGTTTGAAAACCTACACATAAGTATTAGACTCACACTGTGTTCAGGGGGAATAAATGATAAAACTTTAAGTTGATGCCACCAATACATTCATTCTTATTGTATTCTGACAAGATCCCTTTAAAATTATTTGTTTTCACAATATTAAGTGTTAAAATATGTATACAGTACAGATAAGTTAACAAACAAGTTAAGCTACAGCAGTACTTGATATTTAAAGTCAATATGACTTAGCAGTTATGATCTACTGTATATAAAACTGTGAATCTATTTCAGTACAGTATTTCATCCTGCTTCATTTGGCTTCATAAACAAAGCATACCAAACATTTACTCCAGATTATTTTGTAGCAAAATGAAGTATCGGTTTTAAGATTCATATTATCGATTTTCACATGTACTCTGAACTGACTGAATTTTAGTTTTGAAATTAATATTACAGCATTTAAGAAATGTACAATTATTAGTCCTTTATAGTTATTCAAGTTTAGAATTTTAGCAAGAAAAGTAGTTTTTAAACTGAGGAAGTTGTAAAATTAGCTCACATGATAACTTTGAAAATAAAAGTCTCTTTGTAAGTTTTTTATTTAGAAAGGTTATTTGAAAATTCACCCATTGGTTACAATTCAGATTGTGACCATCTAAAATTGATTCGCACATCACAAAATATATGAATAAATGATCATAAGAATTTTGATTGAGAAAGGTAAATGGTGTTCTTTGAGGTGATGTGATGATATGTTTAATATTAAGTTGGTAGTGGCTTTAATATAAAGAATTTATTTCTAAAGCCTTCTATTAGGGATTTAATACCAGATTTTTAAACCACAGTAATTTCGAATGAGTTTAATGTTTAATTTATTGGCTTTTTAAATTGCCTCAGTTCATTCAGAATTTTCTGAATCTGTTGGGCGGATCAACATTTTGGTTGATTTGATCGAGTATAACCTTCCATTTTGAGACTTCCAGCATATTCCTCTTCTCCTCTCTGGCTTAGTCTTTGCTTTTGGCTTGTTATATTTACCATTTAGGTTGTTTTCCCCACATACATCATGGCACCACCAACCTCCTAAAAAGGATAGATACGCAGTTTAATAGATACAAGCTCATACGTAGTTACTGTTATTATATTTCTCCAGTGAGTATATCTTCATTTCTTATAAATATAACAGTGTTGTATACATATATTCCAATTTAAAAGAATTTATACAAGTCTCATATACCTGACCAAAAATAAAATATCTGAGAAAGGTTAGAGGTAAAATACGTACTCAAACTAGAATCAAGTTAGCACTTACGTTGAGACGTTTACCTATAGAGAAAATGTTTATATTGGATTCAGATTTTAAAGAGTTGTCTGACATTGAAAGATATTATCTATTACTTTGGGAAGATATTTTGAAACTTTGAAAATAAAGTATTTATATTAGGAACAGGTTACCTGAATTACTTTCTGGACAATTGAAGTGTCCTTTTGCTTTGTGATCCCAAGTAGAAAACGTCAAATCTTTGTGTTCCGGGAGTGCGTTGGGGACATTGCCAGCAATCTCAACTAGATGTAGTGTATAGTTGGTTTCATGATCTCCCAAGTGAAAAGAATATTCAATATAATGCTTGTTGTCTTTCCAATCTTCTAGCTCAATTCGTAAGATATATTTAGATTGCTTTACTAGGGAGTATATCTTCTCTAGACCCAACCAAAATTCTCCTGAAAAGAAAAGTTGTAAAAATCTGTGGATTGTTAACTGCAGATTAGGCAGCAAGTATTTTTTTTGAGAGTGTTCTTTTTTCTTTGGTGTAAGTAGATTAGATGTTTTAGTCTTGAATCCCTTGGTTATTTTACAGTCTCGTAAAATATTTCTTTTTAAAACAATTTTATTGAAGATAGTTATGTTAAAATAGTAATAGGTGTTAAAATACAACAAGTGTTAAAATAGTAATAGGCCTACCTAAAGTCTGATTATCCTTTCTAAAATGGATATTATCAGGCATATTTCACAGGTGAAACGTGTTAGACTATTATAAGTACTTTTAGGGCTAGTCATTGGTAAAATATTATCTAACTTCTGGGTCCTTATATGTACTGGCTTTACTGTCAGCTGTTTATTAATATGAATATACTATCAAGAGATTTGTTAAGTATTTCCAGAGACTTGTATAATAATGTAATTTTCCTCAAATATAATTTTGGCCTTTGACATTTCCTTGATATATATGTTTTCTTTGTAGAAAAAGAAGGAAATAAATTAAAAAAACACTTTAAATTAAAAAGCATAATTTTTAATAACTTTTCTCTATAATTAAAAAATTTTATTTGGAATTAAAAATATAACATATTGTAAATACAAATAGATATCTCTGATTATCACAATTACTCTCTAATTATCCCTTTTATTAAAGCATTTAAGGAAAAAAAGTCAAAATTTCCTTACTGCTGTTGAATTTGTAGATTTCATTTTAAGAATTGCAAAATACAAATGGCTTACTTTCTTGTAGAAATAAGTGAGTACTCTAGATTCTCTCAGAAGAAGATTTGGAGCTACAAAACGTATCACTCATTCTACCTTTTAGTTAGGGATTTAACTGGTAGTTTGAATACAGAATTGTTTAAATGATCAAGTAGTACTGAATGTTTAAAAATTCGATATAATAATGGATGTTATCCATTTATTAATGAGTACATGTACATCACTCATGGATTTTTATAATGTGCTTTTTGGATTTTAAACCTCTGTCATTTATTTTTATTTTGCTTATTTTGTTTTTTACCTTATTTTGTGATCAAAATATAATCATTTACATTGAATTAAACTAAATTTATTTTAAACCACACATTGTATAGTATACATTTATCATATTTAAATAATTGAAATCTAAACATTTTGTACTGTACATCTGACAGCTTCCTTGTGCCTTCCAACTTCCAAATAGTTAATATCTAAAATGTTAATAAGGAAGTAGAATGACCAGTGATAAGGATGGTTTTTTTTGTAGCCCATTCATAGCGTTTAGCACTTATTTGAAGCACTTAGCCCTTAATCAAATTTATCTTTGATAATTATAATTATGATAATTAGAAGCCATCCAATTAAATTGTGATAAGTATACATAGAACAGACATGTAATTGTGAAAAGTATAATTCAAATAAAGACACTTGTAATAAGTTCAGTACTTACAAATGTGTAGTTATTTGTTAATAATTTATATGAAGGCTGGGAGTGTTCCTCATTCATTGTATTTCTAATGCCCAGTCTGTAATAGGCTCTTAATAAATATTTTTAAGTTAACCAGTGAATGAAGTCAGCTTACCATCAAGCCTCCCAAAACCATATTTGTAGTTTTCCCAGGTTTCATTGAAGTTTTGTGATCCATCTATTCGGTGTTGAATTAATGTCCATGAACTACCTGAATATAATGAACAGATTGTTTATTTTCAGTAGACTGATGCTGATAGTTGTAACAAAATGCGGTTTTTTGTTTGGTTTTAATTGGTGGCTGTACAAGGTAGTTATTAATGTTGTTATGGTAATAACATTTTATTATTTATTATGAGCCCAAGAAGTTAAGTGAAGGGCAACTAATGAATTTGTCTTAATAAACTTATTGACAAAGTTCATTTTAGATTATTTTATAGAAA
Organism: Globicephala melas; assembly: GCF_963455315.2. NCBI lineage: Eukaryota > Metazoa > Chordata > Mammalia > Artiodactyla > Delphinidae > Globicephala > Globicephala melas. Next base: position 134,641,016 of record NC_083314.1, read on the forward strand.
AAGATGGAGAATATTGAGTAAATGCCTGAGTAAATACATAAACAAGACAAATATAAGTACTAGATCTGTATAACTACTTGTGATATATATATTTCATTTTATATGTATTCAGAACAAAAATAACAGGATTAGCCTTACTAATAGGTAGTGAGTAACCTGAGCTAGCTACTGTCTAGTTTCTCTTAGGCTCGTTTTACCTGATGTAACATCACAGTAGACGTTGAAAACTTGAGAGTTGCTGGGTCTAATGGAATAGATGCCACTTGTATGTTCACCTCTATTATAAATGATGGTACAATCAGCAGGAATGTCTAGAATCAACAAAATGTTATTAGGTAAGATACAGTAATAAAGAATGATATCTTTAGAGCTTGAGATTTTACTTGACATTTTATGGAATTGTGGTGACTGTAGCCTTCAGTCTTTTTCAGTAATGTGTTATTGAAAAGGTACTTTATGCTAAAGCGTTTTTATTAGATGGCATGTTTTACAAAGAATATCAAAATAGTTACTACCAAACTGATTTATTTTTAAGAAAAGTGGCAAAATTAGAATTTTAAACACTTTTTTCCCTTAGATCTAGGAAAAACATAAATAAAATACCACATATGAGATGTTAGTATAGTGCTTGGTGCATAGCAGGTAGTCAACAGATACATGAGGAAAGAGTGAACGTACATAGAGGAAACTAACAGAGAACTTTTTTCCTCTATGAATTACATTAAAAATAAATGTGTTTTCAAACTATATCTTTTTTTAAAGCTTGGGTAGGAATGGAGACTTTGTTCCCCCTCTTTTTTGTTTTTCTTATGGAAAGTAGAAACATTGAAGAGAATGCCATAATCTTTTCATCTGTATTCAACAGTTGTTAACATTTTGCCGTATTTGCTTTATAAACACAAATACATACAAATATGTATTTTGCTGTGCTATTTGAAAGGAATTTGCAAACATCATGCCCCTTAACCCCTTAGATATTTTGGCATCCATCTCTTAAACATGAGATTATTCTCTTACGTAACTATAATACCATCATTACATCTAAGAAAGTTAATAATAATTTTATATTATCTAATATCAAGTCTATATTTATATTTCCCTGATTGTCTTAATGTTTTATAGGGTTTAAAAAAATCACCAGGATCCAATTTAGGTTGACACATTATATTTGTTGGATTTATCTCTTTATTCTCTTTTAGTTAGTCTAGAACAGGCCCTGAGAATAGAGATTTTTGATGGAAATGTCAAAGAAGAACAATTTGACGATATTAGTTTCAAGAAGGAAACCCACCAAATTATCTTACCATCATGTTCTACATTTTTTGTTTCATTCAAGTGAAGAGAGGGAGTAGTTCTTGGTGCTCTTGGTTTAGAAGAAAGAGAATTTTCTGTGGATTCTTGAACACCAGTTCTTCTTAACTGATAAAAGAATATAAATCTACTTTAAAAAATGGTACTGAATATACAATTAGGGGAAATCTGAGTTCATAATATGTTATTGTTTTCGATGTTAAGAGGGATAAGCAATGCTATACATATTATACAGACTTGCTGTTCTCAAAATATTTAATCAGGCACATAAAGAGTTCAAAAAAATAGAGAAAGACAAGGCAAAAAACAGAAATTGATCAGAAAACAATAAGATCAAAGGCAGAGACTTTACTTAGAATATTTTAATATGTTCTATTTATTTATATGAATGTAATATATATTCTGTTCAGTGACACAGGCAGATTTTAAATTTCATAATTCTCAGTTGTAGGTCTTAAGACCTAGCACATAATTTGAACAAGGCTGCTTTCTTGATAGTTTTTGACATGTAATCATATTTGTAAAGGTAACAAATAGGCAGTTTTATTTGTGTACTTTTAATATATTCAATATTGCATTGTCTGTTGTGCTGGGTTTGCAGTTTATTGACCGATAGCTTTTCTTATTGATGGGTTGAGAAGAGCAGAGTACATAATGTGTTATTAGTGTTAGTTTTTTGATGTCAGCATAAATGGCATTTCCTAGGATATAATGCATAAAGATCCATTGTAAAGTTCACTTACTGGATGTTAGTCTTTTCTACTAAGTAACTGTGATCTTATAGTAACTTAACTTTACAGTTTTGGTTTCTTAATTTAAATTTGAATAAGTTGGGTCAGATGATTTAAGGCTTCTTCCAACTTAGAATTCATTGTTGAATTCTTCATACATTTTATTATTAGACAGAATGTATATTATTTTATAATAGTGACATTTTGCTTTTGTGAGCAGGTTCATTTACTCATTATAAAAGATATAGGAAAAGAATTAGAAAAATAGCATATAGTAAGAAGGAAATTATGGAAATCAAAACTAGCTGGCAAAAACCCCTTTTCAGACAGTTAGCAAAAATAACCTACTAAAATTATGAGTCATAAAATTACTGAAACATAATGTGTTTGTTTGGTGGAAATTGGTAATATTTGTTTTATAGTTCTGGGCATCTATTTTTTTTATATACCAGTTTCTTCAGGTCTGTATTATTTTTGAAACTCTCTTGAACAGCTGTTTAGTAGTATTATTACTAATTAATATTTTTGAACTATAGTACTGTTTATTGGAAATCTTAGATTTTGTCATAGCTTTATTCCAAACACGTATCTACCTTGCTCACCTAGCCAGTTATTTACATTGTAGATTAATTATATTGTTGGATATTAAACTTTAATTATTAGACATATAGCTTCTAATAATAATATTAATCATAGTAAGTTTTTATTGACTTCTTTGTGCTAAATGTGACATTACCTTTATTAACATGTATTTATTAAATGCCTACTATGTGTCAGACAGAGTTCTATATTTTGGAGCTATAGCAATTTTAAAAAATAGAAGAAACTTTCTGTACTTATGGAGCTTACATTCTAGTGCAGGGACAGACAAGATAAATAACTCAAATATGTATTATGTTAAATAGGGATAAGTGTTAAGGAAGAAAAGAGAGTAATGAAGGAGGTAGCAGGTTTCAAGCATGGGTGTAGGGGATTATAATTTCTTTCTTTCTTTTTTTTTCTTGTTGAGTTTTTGTCTAGTTTGTTTATTAGAATGTACATAAATATCCACATTGAATGGAATTAAACATGAATATGGGATCATGGTGTAGAGGACAGGTCACTGACCTAGGAGTTAGCCCATCTGTGTTCTGACCCAGCTCTGACACATGACTGTGAATATTCCAGTTTGTCTAGAGTATAAGGTGGATTGGGAGGTAAGGCAAGAGGCCAAATAGGTAAGAAGCAAAAGAACAGGTGGCACCTGGGGGATTATAATTTATGATTAAGTTATCTGGGAAGGCTTCTTTGAGAAATTTGTATTTGAGAAAGACCTAAAGTGATTAAGAGTGGGCCCATGCAGATACCAGGGTGAAGAGCATTCCAGACAGAGAGCAACAAGGGCAAAGACCCTGAGATAGCGGCCTGATTGATGTGTTTGTGTAACAGTAAAAAGCCAGTGTGACTAGAGTACAGGAGATGAAGTCAGTGAGATGATTGAGTCATCTGGGTCTTATGGGCCACTACGAGTGAGACCGGAAGCCATTGTGCGGTGTTGAACAAAGAGAGAGAGAGTCTAATTTAAATTTTAACTGAATCTCTTTGGCTGCTATGTTGAGGATGTACTTTGCATGAATTAATTCTTTTTTTCTCACAACAGTCTTGTAAGACAGATTCTTTTATTATCTACATAGAGTACATTAGGAAACTGAGAAGGGGTTAAGTAATTTATTCAAGGTCACACAAAAGTTTTAGAGCCAGAATTCAACCCCAGGTAGTTTATTAGCTTCAGAGCCTGCAAACCTAATGATCATGCTGAGGTGATCCTTTTATTCACTATCCAACTATAATTATTTTAAACAATTTTAGGGTCCAGTGTTTTCATAAACCTAAATTTTATGTAAAAGATTGGACATACTATTAAAATATTGACTTACCTGATTTTCAATTTCTTTTATTTGACTGTGTTGTTGATTTAATTGTCTGTATTGTTCTTCCACGATCTGAAGAAGATCTTTGATGCTATTATCTTGCTGTTCTACAAAAGTCTGGACATAGATTATAGGTTGGTTAGAAGTTTCTTTCTTTTTTGTTAAATTAGACTTTTTTATTTCCTATAACACTATCACAATCTAATTTTTTAAACTAATACTGGATTAGAAAAATGATATTGGCAAACCTTTTCCCCTTGTATTCCTCTTTCACATAGTACATACTTGAGTTTTTGTGTTTTATTTAAAATGTACCATCTCTAAAATCTGATTTCCTGAACTTTAAACTACTTCAATTAAATGAAAAAAAAACAATATTTAATATCGTTTCCATTAACTGTATTACTTTTATACATTTTAAAGATGGGAGAATAGTTATACAAGTTATATTCCTTTAGCTTTTTACTTGCCTCCAGTAATTTGCAATAGTATAATAATTTAGTGTTCTAAATTTCATTGCTTAACTGTCTTGTAATTTTCATCTGAAATGCAAAGTTTAGTTATTTTCATAAATAATGTTAGGGAAACAAAAACCAACTTGAAATTATAATGGGAAAATTTATTTCCTGGAGTCTTTTTTTCATGAGAAAAATATAGTGTTTCAACAGTTCAACAAAGTATTTCAAGTAGCATGTTTTAAAATATTTTTTTAAAAAGATCCACATTGAAAACATAATCATGAACCCTCTTTGTTTTATACTTACTTTGAGTGAAGTTATTTCCGGGTGTTCCTGAATTTCAGGTTGATTTTTAATTAAATTGGTTAATTGGTCCTCCAGGTATCTCACTTTTTGTTGAAGTAGAATTTTTTCTTCAAGGAGACTTTCAAGCTTTGAGTTTAGTTCAAGTGACATGTTCTTTACTTCTTCATTTTTGACTTGCAGTCTGGATGTAGTTCTTCTAAGTTCCTTTTCTTCTTCTTTGATTTCGTTGGTTTGCAGTGATAAGTCATAAAAAGACTGATCAAATATGTTGAGTTTTTGAAATATGTCATTAATTTGGCCCTTAGTCTTATGAACAAAGTCTTTAAGACCATGTCCTAACTGAAGTAGGCCATTGGCTAAAATTTTTACATCATCTAACATAGCAAATCTTGATTTTGGCTCTGGAGATACAGAATCAAATGATGAATAATCTTGGTCAATTCTGGAAGAAATAACTAGAGGAGCAATAAAAAGAAAGAGCTTAATAGGATACATTTTTATCCTAATTATTCACTTTAAAATGATTTGGAATTCGTTTTTTTTTCCTGCAAGCATACCTAGACTTCTGAACTCTCTATATAACACTATTTGCCGCATAAACAGTAAGGTTGGCAGGTGAATATAGTTAATCATTAAGCTGTTTAAACTTGTATGAATGTAACCTTCCACATTGAGTTAGATCAATGCTAAATGAAGTCAAAGAAATGAACAAAGAATTTAATAGGTCATTTAAAATGGTTATTGTATTTAATTTTGCTGTATTATAAACTGCACTTTCAGTGTTATGAGATCTACCTGTTTTTAAAAGCTCATTTTAATTTATCATGATTTTTAAAGAGATTTACAAGTAAATACCAAATTCTTTTGACTGATAAATTCATCATTAAAGTTGAGGAAAAATTAATGAATTAAGTATACACTTCCCAAATTGTATTTTAGTTTTTTTTGGAAACAGTGATCGATTAAAAAAAAATGCCTTCTCTGTGAAGCCTTCCTCCACATCTGCAGGTGGTGTTAATGCTGCATTCCCATGGTACTCTGTATAAGCTAACATATGATTATATATTCCTTATTATTTGTCATTGTAATTATTTGTTAGTATATCTTTTTGCTTCAGATAATCTATCTAAATCATATTTGTATATTTTCACAAAATCCCATACATTAAAATATATTTCATCCTTTTTCTCTGTTATAGTCTATGTCTCTATGTTCTAGCCTCCTCTTTTCCGTGTGCCCACTGTAAGACCAATAGATTATGTGGTTTTCTAAGGTCAACCAGAATTAAATATTGGGTTGACCAAAAGAAAGGTTTGTTCTTTTTTTTCCATAAGATGGCTCTAGTAGCGCTTAGTTGTCTTTAACTTCATTCAAAACAATTTTGTTAGATTGTATGTGATAGCTGTCATATCAGTGTGCATTTAAAAAAAGACTTACAAAATTGGTGAATTTTTGCATAGCCATTTTAATATTGAAGATGGAAGAAAAAGCAACATTTTGACATATTATGCTTTATTATTTCAAGAAAGGTAAAAATGCAGCTGAAATGCATAAAAAGACTTGTGCAGTATATGGAGAAGGTGCTGTGACTGATCGAACATGTCAAAAGTAGTTTGCGAAGTTTTGTGCTGGAGATTTCTCACTGGACGATGCTGCACTGTCGGGTAGACCAGTTGAAGTTGGTAGCGATCAAATCGAGACATTATTGAGAACAATCAACCTTATCCCATACAGGAGATAGCTGACATACTCAAAATATCCAAATCAAGCGTTGAAAATCATTTGCACTGGCTTGGTTATGTTCATCGCTTTGATGTTTGGGTTCCACATAAGTTAAGTGAAAAACAACCTTCTTGACTGTATTTCTGCATGTGCTTCTCTACTGAAATGTAATGGAAATGTTCCGTATTTAAAACATTGTGATGGGCAATGAAAAGTGGATACTGTACAATAATGTGGAATGGAAGAGATCATGGGACAAGCAAAATAAACCACTACCAACCACAGCAAAGGCTGGTCTTCATCCAAAGAAGGTGATGTTGTGTATATGGTGGGATTGGAAGGGAATCCTCTATTATGAGCTCCTTCCGGAAAACCAAACGATTAACTCCAGCAAGTACTGCTCCCAGTTAGACCAACTGAAAGCAGCACTCAACAAAAAGCATCCAGAATTAGTCAACAGAAAACGCATAATATTCCATCAGGATAACGCAAGACTGTATGTTTCTTTGATGACCAGGCAAAAACTGTTAAGCTTGGCTGGGGGGTTCTGATTCATCCACTGTATTCACCAGACATTGCACCTTTGGATTTCCATTTATTTTGGTCTTTACAGAATTCTCTTAATGGAAAAAATTTCAATCCCCTGGAAGACTGTAAAGGGCACCTGGAACAGTTCTTCACTCAAAAAGATAAAAAGTTGGGAAGATGGAATTATGAAGTTACCTAAAAATGGCAGAAGGTAGTGGAACAAAAGAGTGAATACATTGTTCAATAAAGTTCTTGGTGAAAATGAAGAATGTGTCTTTTATTTTTTTTTATGAACCAAAGGCACTTTTTGGCCAACCCAATACTTAAAATGTCAGAAACTATTTGCCCATTATAAGTTTTTCTAAAGTTTGTGTGCTTGGTAACAATATTCATGATCTAAATTTAACAAAACCAAAAAATTAATAGTATGATTAAAAATAATGTTCCCCTGTGCTTCTAACTTAGTGTTAAAAGGAAAAATACTAAATGTTTCAGTTAAATTATAAGTGATTATTTTTCTTGAGTGTTCATATTAAGAACTGTTTTTGAGAAAATAATAAATACTTTTAAAATGCCTTATCTTGACAAATTAATATAGTAAAATTGTTAAGAGTGTGGTCTTTGGAATCAGATTATGGTCTGGTCCAGAAGCCAGATCTAGCTATCCTGCCTTAGATAAGTTACTTAACCTTCCCACACCTCAGTCTCCTCTTCTGTAAGTTGGGTATTTTTTTTTGGTACATACTTAAGGAGAAGCAAAAGAAGTAATATGTGTAAAGTACTTAGAACAGTGTCTGGCAAATAGGAAGTACTCAAAATGTTAGTTATTATATCCATGAAATTACCTTTTAATTTGTGTGTGTGTATGTGTGTGTGATTAGCCCTATCTAAATGAAATTTTTCATAAATGCAATAGCTCTTTTTGCAAAGGGAAAAGTTTTAACGTAATGAATTTCAGTTTATATGGTAAATTATCAAGCAAAACTTTACAAAATTTATCATTTCCAAATTTATTCTTAGAAATGCTTCTTCCTGGAGTAAAACAGAGACCCTTTCTTTTGGTGATTTAGGATTAAGGGCTTTTGGATAGAACAGTTGCAGTAGATGTAGTAAACCACAGTGGCTAAGAGTTTGATTCTGGAGAGAGACTGGATGAATTGGAATCCTGGCTGTGCTGTTCTTCAGCTCTGTGAAATTACTTAGCTTTTCTGACCTCTGTTTTCTTGTCTATCAAGTGAAGATAATATCTACTCTATAGAATTATATAAAGACAAAATATTTTAAAGCACTTAGAGCACTACCTAGTGTTTAGTAAACATTACACAGTATTATATATTAGTATTCTTTTGTAATTAAAAAGGCAATGCACTTATGTAATATTGCTGTAATATTTTATTGGTAAATATTATCTAGTCTTATGTTAAGATGACATAAATTGGGAAGTTTTGCTAGAGTCTGGGTTTTCTGAGTTTTGGTCTCTTGGACCTTGATAAGTACAAGGAATTATGTCTTTTGTTTAGCCTGTATATACTTTTTCTAAGTGTCCAATACAGAACCACATAAATATTTCTGTTTGTAAGAGAAATATAGAATGCAAGTAGATAAAAATATACTAATACTTCCACTAATGAAGAAGAAAAACAAAATATTTTTCCTTATTCTTCATTTTCATCTTACCTTTACCACTGGTACATGTTATGGAATTATAGAAGTGTATGTTGAACTAATGAAGAAATTTGAATTTCCTCCCTCTTTTTAAAAGAGATATGTTAGTGTTGTGATCATTGGTCCTGAAGGGCATATTTCGAAACTTCTAACTAAACTGTCTACTTTTCTGGCTTAAAACTATTGACCCTGATATTTCATCCATTTTCTAGTTGAGGGGGAATGGAGATGGGCCAGCTTCTTGTCTCTATTGTACTATAAGCTGTTCATTGGTAAGATCTATATCTGTTTTAAATTTATATCCTGTACAGCACTTTAGTACAATGCCTAACATGCTGGAGAAACCATACATTTTTATTGAATGAGTAAGATAATGATAAAGTCTTAACATGGGAGTTTTTCAAACACAAAATTTGCATATAATAGATACACCTTTTTGATATAGGAGGTTCTTTTCAGAGAAAGGAATTTGAAAAGTAGTCCCTTCCAGTGCATGAAAGTAACTGGACACTAATACCAAAGAAAGGCTGTGTGAAGGAATTTCCTTCTATTTGGTTACTCTGCTGGAGTATTGACACTTTTTGCACAATTTATATATTTCCTCACATGTAACACAAAAAGATAGATTAGAGGCAGCGGTTGCATATTCTTGGTTTATAGTATATATTGTCTCTGGGTAGAAATATCTGGATAATTTTTTTTCTTACCATAGTTTGACATGTTATTTAATATAATTAAAATGAATAATTTGCCTAATTATAAGCTGTGGAAGAGTGTCAACATGGGAAATGTAATGAAAGTAGTAATTTTGTAAATGATTTTTACATCTACCTTTTAATGCCCCCTGTCTGAGTACACATTGTTAAAGGCAGAATCTAATCTTTGCTTGAACTTGTGCCTGTATAAATAGAACTCTGATAAGATGTAACCAGTAAAAACTTAAAATTTTTATGCCAAAGAAAATAAGAAACTAAGCAAAATTAAGACCTAATTTAAGAATTCCTAGTTTCAAAGAACTAATATACAAAATTTCTTAGCTGCATAGAATTTTAGGACATTTGGGAGCTTTGTTTAAATTCCAAGCAAAGCAAAGTCCCTTATCCTCCCCCAGGTTGTGCAATCTTATGGAGATTTGAGTTCCAAATAAAACACAAGGCATTGGAGTCTGTTGAATATAGTATCACTAGTAATTTCTTCCTTTTAAACTGTGGTCATTTGTTTTTGAATTAATATATTCTGTAGAAAGATTCTAAAAGTAACTGAGAAAAGCATATTTATAAATAGAAATATTTATAGTAACTAAAGAATAATGCCAGAGTAATATCAATACGTTAGCTCCCTTTTCCTCTCTTTGTCCAGAACAGCACTGTCCAATGGAAATATAGTGTGAGCTATATGTGTAAAAAACTGAAAAGAAACAAGTGAAATTAATTTTAATAGTATGTTTTGTTTAATCCAAATCTAGTATGTATTTTATGGTCTCACTAGACCATATGGTCTCACTAGACCATATTATTGGACAGCAGAGGTCCAGAAGATGAGTGACTTTTGAAGGAATCATTTTGTTTATCTTAGCTTTTTTCTCATGTTCACTATTAATAAATGTTAATTTGTTATGTTGAAAGTATTTATCGTGGAAACTCAGATATTTGAAAAACCTATAAAAAATAAAAATCCTGACTCTTCCCTATTAACATTTTGGGGTCTATCATACCAGTTCCCTTGGATGACTGCCTAAATGTAATTTTTTTTTTAACACAAATGGGAGTGTGTTATATATAGCTTGTGTTATATATATAAATTGATTCAAGACCATAACATTTTAAAATTTATTTTCATATGAGTGCCTATACCATATCCTTTTAAATGGCTGCACAATCTTTTATTATATGGATGCACTTTAATTTAATCATCTGCCTGTCAATGATCATTTCAGTTGCTTGCAATTTTCTGATTACAAACAATATGCATAGAAAAGGTGTTTATGTTTGTGTATACATATTTTCATATGATAAGTTCATAGATGTTAACTTTCAAAGTAGATTTCTCTTGTCAGATTATCCTTTAAAAGAATTGTGCCAATTTATATCCCTACCAAGAGTATATGAGAGTTCCTCTTTTCCCATGAATTTTTACCAATGCTTTAAATTGACAAAGACAAAAAATATTGATAAACCTAGTAGGCACATATATCTAGTTTATTTTGCTGTCTGTCTTGCTCTCTTTGTGAATTACCTGAGAATTATCTGAGTCTCCCTCCCCCCATCAAACTCCCCACCCCTTTTTTGTTTGTCTCTTTCTGAATAATTTTAGGAATTATTCACATGTGATGGATACTAACTCTTTGTCATGTGTGTAGCGAACAGTGTTCTTCCAATTTGTCCTTTGTCTTCCACTTGTGTTTATGGTATCCCCTGCTCTGTAGAGGCTTTAAAATTTGTCTTTTATGATTTTTTGTGGCTCGTGCTCAGAAATGCCTTCGTCACCTATAAAATATGGTCTCTTTAAAGGTTTTCTAGTACTTTTATGGTTTTATTTTTATTATTTAAAACTTTGATTTAATCTGGAATTTGTTTTGAGGAAGTGGTGAAATATGAATTCAGCCTTAAAAAAGGTCAGTCAGCTATCTCAGCAACTCAACACTTTTCATTGATCTACCTTCTCTCTGCTGATTTAAAATTCCTCTGAAGGAGTATTATAAATGCACGGTAAAGACTTACTGGGTTTATGTGGAAATTTATTAGTGGAGTTAGCAGTCAAATGAAAAAGGGTCTAGGCTAAATGCATGCCTTTCATCTTCATAGACAAGTTGAATTTAAAATTGTATTGCTTATATTAGAAATCAAGCATAGCTTAATGTTCAGTTAATTCGCATTTCATATGAAAATTCAAACTCCAGAAGAGTTAAGTAACTAAAATATTATGTGAGTTCTGTACTATTCATTCATTCAATCAATCATTTATTCATATGAGGAACTATTCTAGGCACTGGAAATGTAGCAGTTAACTAGATTCGTAAGGTCCTTGCCCTCATGGAATTTGGGCTTTATTTAAGGAGATACATAAACAAGAAATAATGTACAAACAAACAAGATAATTTAGGATTATCTTAAGCAGATTATTTAAGAGTTGTGAATGGGATAACAAAGTGATGTTATGTGGGGAGGTAAAGTGAGGCTTTCTAAGACTCGAAAGATGGGAAGGGGCCAGTTATGTCCATATCCACAAAGCTAAAACAGTAGTAATCCAAATGCAGAAATTGAGGGGTGGGGGAAGGCATGATGTGTTTTGCTTTTCTGTGTGTTTTGCATGTCTATCGTACTTGAAAATTTCTCACTGAAATTTATGGGCAGATTCTTTAGTTTCAAGTCCTCTTGTGGGCCCCAGTGACATTCTATGTTCATAGCATTTATCATACTGCAAGTATGCCTGTCTTATTCTCCCTCCAGACTGTGAGTTCTATGAAGTCAAGAACTTTGTCTTTTATCTCTATATTCTCAGTATCTAGTATACTGCATACTCAATAAATGTCACAATGAGGCATTATAAACATAATGAAGGCCTATCTGTTATCATGTGCTTTGGATCCTGTTCTCTCCCACCATTTCAGGAATCATTACATTCTTGTTCTAGTGTATGCAAACTCTGTCTCAACTAAATTCTTTTCATTAGGATTTAATCAAACTTAAACCTTTCCAATCTTAAAAAGCTTCCCAAATCCCTATGTTCTGTCTCCAACTCTTGCATTATCTTTCTCCCATTCTCAGCTACACTCTTCAGAATTTCACTTATTTCATTTTCTTACCTCCTACTTACTCTTTAAACCTACTTTTGTCTGTTTTCAGCCTGAGATTTCCAGTGACTTTGAAGTTGCTAAATTCAGTTGACATTTTTCATTTCTTACCTTATTTGGTCTGTGAATAGTATTTGACACTTAACTCATAATTCTGCTTGTAATTTCTTCCTTGGGCTTCCTTGCCACTGTACTTCCATGGTTTTCCTTCTGTTTCTTTGTGGGTGCCTTATCAGTCTTTGTAGGCTCATCCTCTTCTGGATGACCACATAATCTTCAAGTTCCTTAAGACTCCTTTGTTGGAATAATACACAATGAGAGTAATTAAGTGATATTTTAGTTCTCTCATAGTTGATGTCCTTGAGAATGGTTCTCAGCACAGGAAAAATGATATATAGGTGCAAGATAGAAAAGAATGAATAAAAACCTTGTATTCTTGAATTTGAATTTGGATTATCACTATGAACTCAGGATATATTTCATGTTAAAAGCATTTTCCCCTAACTCTTTCAACTTTAAAAGGCCTAGAAACAATGAATAACCCACAATGAGTGGCCTGGGAAAACATTACCCATTCAAAAACCCCAACTCCTTGGAGAAATGGCTGATTCCAGGTTTGGGAAGAAAGTGTACAAGAAGAGCCTGGAAGGTCTTCTCGTAACAGATAGTAAGAAGCCGTCAAAGACTATTATGACTGAATCAAAAGGAATCATGAGCCAGTTTGAATCGACCTTTTCACCTGTCAAAGATGGTACAATTTGAACACCAATAAAGATAATAACTGCAAAATATTGAAACCCGTTAATATGTTTGGTCCATGAGTTTATAAGTGATGCTGTAAAAAAAAAGACACAATTGATCCCTTTTAGAGGAATGTAATGTACCAACTGATTATTTTGAAAACTGGCAGCTAATGGAAAAGAATCAAGCATTTATTCTTGCCTCTCATATAATGGCTCACTGGCAAAGCAAATAGTAGATAAGGAAAAGTGCTCTCCATAGAGATATTCCAGCTGTTAAATAAAGAAGCAATGATAGAATATCACCTTTTGGCAATCCTTAATGAGTTAATGGATTTAGGCATTGGTCATCATTGTCTACTAATTGCACAAAAAATGAAACAACAACCAAACATTTTCCTCCTGATAGAAGGACACAGTACCATTTATGAAGTGATCTTGCCACCAAAATTTGACCAAGGTTCTAGATTCAACTCTCAATTCATAGAAAACACAGAGGAACATGTTAAATGTCACTACAGTGTGCAGTTAGTAAAATCCAGCCTCTGGAAAAATCTACACAAAAATATCAATAATTCTTCAACAAATGTATTGCAAAGGGAGTAGATGAAAAGACTTCTCCATGATCAACTAAGTACCTGTGTGTTCCTCCCATAGCTTCTGCATACTTCTCTCACAACACAGCATTGTTTTGAAATGGTCTTGTTTATAGGTATTTCTGTGCCATTAGATGTGTGATATATTTTACCTCTTTTTATCTTCTTGTTTTTAACTTTTGACATTTTAATAATAATGTGCCTTGGTGTGGGTCTCTTTGAGTTCATCTTATTTGGGACTCTCTGAATTTCCTGGATCTGGATGTCTGTTTCCTTCCTCAGATTAGAGAAGTTTTCAGCCATTATTTCTTCACAGTTTTCCATAAGTAGGTTAATGCCACTATACATCCTGCCCTGCAACCTTTTTTTCATCCAACATGCTGGGTATCTCTTTCTGCATTAATAAATACTGCTGCATATTGTCATTTTTTGAGACTCTGAAATGTATTCTTCTTATAATATATCTTAATTTAATTAATTAGTCCAGTACTGATGAACATGTTTCTTTATAATTATTTCCTAATATTAAAAAATGTCATGAATTTCTTTGAACACACCCATTTGTACGTATGTGCAGTTCTCTCCTTAGACTAGAGGTGGGTTTGTTGGGTCAAAGGGTATGTTCATTTAAAATTCCTATATTGCTCTACCACCTTCTAGAAAATTTAGACCTATTTTCATTGTCCTAGCAGTTGATGAGGAGGGTTTTATTATGCTTGAAGTCTTGTTCATCAGCTCTGAGCAAACACTAGTTTTCAGGTAAAGTAACTCTCAATCTTTTTTTCTTTTTTTTTTTTTAAGCCCTCTCTTTTGGTGCCTTTCCTTGAATTATTTCTCATCTTTGTGTTGGCAGCAGGGACTATTAAAGCTGTGTAAGATGCAACTGGACATGAAGTCGAATAATTGTAGAGTAGTATGTGATTTTCTCATAGTAACTACCTAATACTGTTATACATACCATATTATCATATGTGTTTTTGAATAATAATGTAGAATATTATACCTCTTAAAACCTTGATCACATTTATACAAAAAGCCTGATTTCTAAATGTCATCCTATTTATATCTGCTTGGAGAAACTAAGATAATATTAGAACTGTCTTTTAACTTCTTAATAATGTTTCTGTTCATACTTGTTTATTTCCCAGTAGCCTCTTCTAGAGGAAAGAACATGCATTTTTAAGTCTGACTGAACTGTATTCTCATTTCGGCTTTGCCACTTATTTGATTGTATGTGAAAATCTCTTAACTTTTCTGGGCCTCAGTTCATCTGCAAAAGGGGGGTATATTTGATTGCTGTCTGTTTGAATGACTGCTCTAAGGATCAAATCAAACATTGTATGTGAAAATAGCATAGTGTCTAGCAAATGCTAATAATTCAATATTTGTTCATCTGTTTCTTTTGTGGTGTGTAGTAGTGATACATAGTGTTTTTAGATATGTATTCACTATCATGTATACTATTGCCTTCACAGAAACCTTCTCTACATATACCCTCAGAGTCTCAATTTTGCCAACCGTCAAGGTTCTGCCAGAAATATAACAGTTAAAGTCCAGTTTATGTATGGGGAGGATCCTAGCAATGCCATGCCGGTAAGAAATGTTCTTTACATTTTCTATTCTTCATATACGGTTCAAATAGACCTTTTTGGGGGCAGGGAAGGTAATCACTTGGTTGGCAGCTCTGAACTGGAAATGAATGTGATCTTGCAAACAAAATTTCTGACTTCATTACTTCCTGTACAGGTAGTAATGAGTTTATTTGAAGTCTTATTTATTGAGGACTTGGTATATGCTAGGCACTCCCAGAGATACAAAGATGAATAAGACATAATCTAGAGGATATTCAGAATACATAAAATTTTAAAATAATGAACTTCAGAAGAGGGCCAGATCAGAATCACCTAGGGTACTCTTAACAGAGCAGATACCTCTTCTCTACGCTTCCATCTGTGATGCTGATTCCCGGCCTTTAGAATGAAAGGCCAGGTAAGGGAGGTGGAAAGTGGTGGGTAGTATTATGGGGTTGTGGTATAGTTTGAAAATGCCTCCCAGGTGATTCTAATTTGCATGGTTCTTACCATCTTTGTTGAGAAACTCTGGCAGTAGTTCTTAACTTTGGCTGCATTTTACACTCACTTGGGGAGCTTTTAAAAATACCAATGCCCAGACAATCCCATTCCAATTACATTATAATCTCTGGGGTGGGATACCAGGCAGATATCAGTATTTTTAAATCTCCCCAAGGGATTACATTTTGCAGCCAATATTGATAACCAAGGTATGTGCTAATTATTAGAAGATTGGTAGTATAGGGTTTCAAAGGTATAGGTGTTCAGAGGAAGGAGAGAATGCCTCAAAGGTGGTTAAAATGTTCATAGCAGTGGATCTGTCTAGACTGTGGGGAAAGGAGAGCAATTCAAGTTGGAGAATGTCCTTCAACAGAGGTAGAGTGGTGAGTTGCCAGTGAGCCAGAGCAATGCAAGATAAGTCAGGAATAGTAGATTGAGGCTAGATTGGGGAGGTTCTTGACTGCCCACATTGTCATTTAGGATTTGTGGGACACTAGTAAATTCAGGTTCCATGAAAGTAGATTTTCAATTTATGGAGTAGGAGCACATCTATCACTGTAGATGTTCAACCTCTGAAAGAACCCTAGTGGAATGAAAATGCGCTAAGAACAGGTGCACTGTTTACAGAGTTTTATTTTAGCCTTCTATGGCAGTTATTTGAATCAAGTTCTTTTGATTTTCTACAATACTTACTAAGAAAACTATATATTTTCCTTTCCACTGTAGCCTCAGTTTCATCAACATTTATAGATCTTGATAGCAGCAAGCACAAATTATTCATCTTTGTATTCTTCTATGGCAGCTGTTCCAGATCCTTGCATGTAATACATGCTGAATAAATATTTGTTCAATAAATGTAGAATTTATTTTTGAGGTTTGGAATGAGCATTTCATGCTTTTTACTAGCTCTTCATTTTTGCCGAAGGAATGAATGTACTAATCATAGTCAATGAAAAGATGCTGGATTGTGAAAATAGATGGCTCTGTTATCCTATATGTGAATGGCCATATGAATTTGAGCTTATGACAAATGTAGTATATGTAAAATAATGTTTTTATTTTTTTGCCTAACAAACTCTTCCTTGTCTTAGCATACATATAGCCTCCTCTACAGAGCCCCAGCTGCGTCCAGCCATATCGGCAGTTATACCACTCCTTCATTTGGTGCTACCTTAGTGTCTTCTCACTTTTTTTATGGGCTGTTTCATTTTATGGTTATATGCTTGTTTCTTTATCTCAACCACTAGACTGTGAGCTCCTTGAGGGCAAGGACCATGTCTTACTCATATCTGTATCTTGCCTGTCATAGTGCTTGGCATAATTGATGCTCAGTCTATGTTGATGAATGATTAAAAATACATGTTAAATGGTCAAAGGAACACTTTTCACTTTATATCATTGCATGTTATCAAAATAAGTTACTTTTTGAAAAACAATAGCTTCTCAGAGGGAAAAAAAGGTACTGCATTCCTTTCTCTTGTGTATTATTAGTGATATGAAAATATATTGCTTTTATGTTTATGTGAGTGGCTGGTTTGAAATAATGTATAAACACAGACACATTATATTTGCTTATTTTTTTAAAAATGAAGACTGTCCAAATGAATCTTAAGATAATTTTTTGATCATACAATGTTGATATGATAAAATCATAAACTTCATAATTTTGGCACTGGAACAGCATTTTTATAAAAACATAGTAAGGTAGTCTTAGAAATTGATGAAATTAGACATATACAGGAGAGTCATAATTATTACACTTTTGCATACCCTTAAAATAAAAGGACCTGCTTGAAATGTTGCAAAAAGAAACACAGATATCTGTTATGTTCTTTTTATTTAAGGATGGTGCAACTTAACCCTTTTGTATAAGGAGTAAACTTTGAGTTGTTTTACCAGTTGTGTGATAGAAGTGTGATGACATGTCCACATACCTATTCATGCATGTGTAGAGATGACTGGCCAGACTTAGAAGTTTAATCTATGACTAGATAACATTGTAAGCCTGTCACATAGTAATCATAGCTATGACCTTGACATCATTAAGCCATTTATGTAATCTGCTGCCCTAATTAACCATAGTATTGCTTGGTAGAATTTGAGAGGCAGATATACAAGACTGAATTATTTTACCTCTAAACCTTCTCCAAAGTATTGTAGTAGTAGTGTATTTTTTTTTAATGTGGTGGATTTGAAAAAAAACAAACACATAAGTAAGAATATAAGAATGGAGCTCCTCTTCCATTGTAGAGTAGCTTGCAGGGAGTACTGGAAGTTAAAGGGTACATAGCTTGACCTAAATTAGGGTATTTTAATACCATTTATAAATAATTTATATTTGACGTTCAGAATGACTGTTGTTTTAGTGGAGAATCTACCAATTTATATAGTAGATATATGCCACCATTCTAGGATCATATTTCTTATGTAAATTCCAAATAATGTGCTACATCTAGATTTTAAAATGAATTCTTTACCTTCTTTAAGAAAAAGGAAAGAAATGTACCTTATTGCCCAATAGATATAAATATAATGGATAGAAACTTTTTGAATGTTTGAATGTCAGATGGGTCTGTAGTTGAAAAGAAATTTACAGTTAAGCAATTGAACGTATAGGCACATTGTTCTTCATTGGGCTTATTTTGCCCATTGTTCTCAGTTATTAAATCAGACAAATTCTTACATAGATTTGAAACATCCAGCATTTATTACAACAAAGTTTCAACATGCTGTTATTTGTTACAGGTAATCTTTGGTAAATCTAGCTGTTCAGAATTTTCAAAGGAAGCCTATACAGCCGTAGTATATCATAACAGGTACTGAATTCAAATATTTCTTTCAAAGTTTCTCACTTCTCAGTGGCATTGTTAGCACTCACGTTAGTGTGTTTACCAAATGCTTTGCTGCACTGGATGTGCAAATTCAAGACAGCTGACATCAAAGTTATAATTTTCAACCTGTAGATGCACATTCTCTCCGTAGACATCTCAAATATAAGACTTTATGCACAAAACATCTTTTCTGTCAAATTCTCTGATCCTTTCATTTTTATTATATTGTTATTGATTATCATTATGGCCTCTGGTCCTTTGGTCTTTCCCTGTTATTTTCACCTGACACTTTGTAGTTTTACTTAACTCTTTACTAAGTTTGTACTCATTAGTCAGTTAAATTGGTGCAACATCCAATAAATCTTCGACTCAGTGACTTTCCCTTTTACTTCTTTGGGAATTGATTGTTAACTCTGGATAAACTTTAACTTCTGCTTTCTTTCCCCTCCTCCTCTTCCTCCTGCCCTCCCTCCCCATCCCCCTCCTTCACCTCCCTCTCCCCCTTCTTTTGTTTTGATTATCGAATGCTATTGGAGAAAAAACACAAAATTGTGCCAATCAGGGCTGCCACAAATTGATGTTATTTTATCATATGATGGGGCTACAGTAATTTATTTTATCGCATTTTATCTTCTTTTGGCCCCTCTGTTCTTTGGTAAATTTTTTTGTCGTCACTTTTTTACCTTCTTTCCCATTTGGCAGTAGCTATTGTAAGCTTTTCTTCCCCTTTCTCTAGCTCCTACTTCTTTTCTGTTTGCTTTAACTCTAGTGTTCCTACTTTATGAAGTTGATTGAGACCATCTAACTTGAGATCTATCAACTTCTGTGCTCTTCACCTCAAATTGTCTCCATGCAGATCTGCCTTTCCTCTGTTTCAAAGGTGGTAATGGCGCACACCTTCCTCAGTGTGGATCTTTTCATCTCTGCTCTCAAAACGATCTTATCCAGGCTCTTCAGAATGTGACTCCATCAGTTATTCCTTTTCTTGCATCATCAGTCTTCTGTTTCATTGGCTCCATCTCTTATTGCCACAAAATTTGTTTTCTATACTTAAAAAAAAAGTCTTTCTTCAGTGCTGTTGTGTAGCATGGTTTTTCCTTACCCTCCTTAAAACTTTTCTTTCTCATGTTTATTTTATGACCCTCTCTTGGTTTCCTTTTATCCCTTTGAACACTTTTTTTTAATAGTAATTATTCTAATTTTTCTTTTTCTTTAAAACATAGGCCTTCCACACAAAATACGAAAGTTTTGCCTTTATCCTTCTTTTTCTATAATATTCTCCCCCTGTTTATTTTCTCTCATAACCTTCTTTCTGAGATACAGATGTGTATTTTCAGTGGCCTTTTAGGCGTATTCATTCGAGTGCCTGCTGCCTTCTCAATTTCCATGTATTTGTTGTCAACTCTCTTCCTAAGCCAATCGCTGTCTGACTCTTTATTTTGATTAATCGTACTACGATTTTTCCAGTTGCTCTGACTCAAAATGTAAGACATTCTTGCCTTCCTTCTTATTTTGTCTAATATACAATCATCTTTTACATCTTGATGATTGTATTTCTGCCTCATTACCAAGCATATCTTGTGCTGTCCTGTTTCTGGGCCTTTCTTGGATCTTACTTCTGTTGTAATACTGGTTCCCTCTAATTGAACTCTTACTCATACTTTAAGGCCCATATCATATATCTCTTCCTAAATGACAGTTCCCTGATCTAAAACTTGAAGTAATCGATTCAGCTCTGTTCTTGAAGCACTTAACCTTATATGCTGTACACTAGGGGTCGGCAAACTTTTCTAAAAAGGGCCAAATAGTATATATTTTAGGCCTTGTGTGCCATCTGGTCTCTTGCAACTACTCAACCTTGCTGTTGTAGTGCAAAAGTAGCCATGTACAGTAAATTGCAAATAAATGGGCATGGCTGTCTTCCAATAAAATTTTATTTATGGACCCTGAAATTTGAATTTCATTTAATATCTCAAGTGAAATATTCTTTTGAATTTTTTAAGCACTTAAAAATATAAAAATCATTTTTAGTTTGTAGGCTTTACAAATGAAGTAGTGGACTGGATTTGGCCTGTGGCCATAGTTTGCCAACCCCTGCTTTATAGCATAGCTATTGATATATGTGTGTCTTACTTATATTTCTACTGAATTATATATTTTTGAGGGTTATTTTTCTTATGTTCATCTTTAAAACCACCACAAAAGTAACACAGTGCTTAGCCTAATGGTGGGTAATTAAAAATACTTGTTGATGAATAACTTGTAGATGTTTAATTTTCCATAAGAGCCTTTACATAATATGATTTCAGGAAAGAAATGAACTAAAGCACTAGAAGCCAGAAAAGATATTTATAAAGAAGGTTGTATTTTCTAAAAGTATCTCAGTTTGTGGCTAGGTCTTTATTTTGTTGCTCTTAGCATTAGTAGAATTAAAATGATACAGTCTAACATTACTAGTAAATTCAACTTTCTCATAATTCAGTGGTGATTAGTGAGATCAGTAATAAGATCTATAGCATCTTTTATTCACCAAAGTCATCAAATTCTCAGATGGCTAGCATTAGCTACCTTTCTTACGGGTATTAAAAGCCTTATGCCACTTAATTTTTCTGTGATCAGATCTACACCTGTTAGCATTTTTGAGGCTTATTTGAGATGGAAGAATATTTGACATATTTAGCATCAGAGAAAAATCCCTAACTGGTGGGATGGGCTTCACTTTAAAGGTAGTTGGAACTATATGGTTTGGCTGTATTTTCATTGAATACAACAGAGAGATACTAACTGAATATGGGAGATGGGGATGCTAAGGTTCTATCCCTTTTAGGTCTATATCATAAATAGCAGCCATGCTATCTTATAAAAATGCTCTTAGGGCCCACTCTCAATGAATATTGAGATGCAAGTGCCATTGGTTTGATCAAATATGATATTTGTTGTATTCCTTAGTAGCTGGGAGCCCTTCTAAATGGTGGGGCACATTGCAATTTGTGGGGATTCCCTGATTTTTTCTTTTCTTTTTTCTCTTTTCCTTGTCCTTTTTTTTTTTTTTTTTTTGTAAAGCTGTCAGTCAATACACAACTGTCCATGTTTAGGTAACATTTATTTCTTTAGCAATGGAATGATAGATATAAGACATTGCATAGAGAGCCCATCTTGATACCAAGTTGTCTAAAGATTCCTTTTTTCTTTCTTTCTTTCTTATTTTTTTAACAAAAGGATAATACAATTTAGTCTTACTATGAAGCTGTACTCCTATAACAGAAAAATGTTTTTCTATGGTATGGTTATAAGATATACACTTATAAAAGCTCATTATTTTTTTTCTATGTAATATGTATCCAAATTGGTTTATAAATATAGAAAGCCTTGCCCTAGTCTCTTCTCTTATACAGTTTCCAATCTAATGAAGATTTCAGCATCAAGGTGGTGACTATTAATGAATTTTCAAATAGTAGGATTACTCAACCCATTAATAAAAATGGGATGAGAAATTTCAGAAACAGTGGCAGCTCCCTCATCTGGAAGTAGGGGTTAGTTACTTTACTTAAGAGCTTGGAAATAAAAATATTTTGGACTAGAAGAAAAATTAAGCATGAATCCTGAAATTAATTTTAAAATTACTCAAACATACAAATGCAATAATTGTTTATTTTGAACACATTACTGACTATTGATGTTTTGTTTTGTTTTTGTATGAAGGTCTCCTGATTTTCATGAAGAAATCAAGGTTAAACTCCCTGCTACTTTAACTGACCATCATCACTTGCTTTTTACTTTTTATCATGTTAGTTGTCAACAAAAACAAAATACTCCTCTTGAAACTCCTGTTGGATACACGGTAAGTATATTTCGTTAAATATTTAGCCCTTTGATCTTAAATATAATTAACAATATTTAAGATAATTGGTGTTCATTATTATTTGAGTATTCCTTATCTGATTCCCCATGTTCGTTAGGAAGGGTCATCATAACAAGAAAATTCTCAATATAGTTAACCAGTGTCATTAATTAACTAACTAACATGTGTAAACACTTAGGTGTTGGTCCTGATTATTGTATATTTACCCAACAGTACTGTGTAAATGTAACAGTTTTAAGTGTTCTTCAGAAGAAAATGGTTTGAATGTAAAATGATTAAAAGAGACCCTTGGCAATTAAAACCCTTTTTAATTGTCTTAATTAAAGCAATTAAAACGCCTGAGTATTTTTTGAAAATCATTACTATTGAATCACAAAAGTAAACCTAAGATGAATACATCAGAGTGTGCTACCACAATTTTGTCAGAAAGGCACGCCTTCACCTAAAAGAGAAAAACTAACATTTGATACATATCTTTTGTCTTCAGCTTATGACATGAATTTTTGCTAAATGTAAGAAAATAAGTTTATGTCATACTTCTTAGTTTTGTTTCCAACATTCTTATGTAATCAAATCTTTCTTTCCCTATTTACATTGACACTGTTACCCCAGTTTAAAATTGATTCACTTTGTGGCCTTTTCTACTTTCTATTACCAACTTACCCTTGGATAATGAGGACCTGCTATAGATTTAAGTATTGCATAGTTAGTTGGTAATGTTTTGGGGATCCTCCTTAAATATTGTTGGGAAAACTTCTTTAGAGGAATTATGAAAACCTATTATTATTACCTGATAATTAAATCCCCTTGGTGTTTAGTGATGTGAAACGAATTTGGCTCATACCAAGTTCTTAAAACAGATTTTCCAAGTAATTACTTTTATAACAAACATATTTAAATTAATATTGTTTCCTTTTTATTTAAAAGTGGATACCGATGCTTCAGAATGGACGATTAAAGACTGGGCAGTTTTGCCTACCGGTCTCACTGGAAAAACCGCCACAGGCTTATTCTGTACTATCTCCTGAGGTCAGTTTCTCTCACATTGAAATTCTCCAGTTTGAATGAAATGGGCTTTTCATTACAAAGATAGTTTTCTCAAACTTGCTGTTTCTTCTCTAAGTATGTATATAGTGAAGTAATAATATTATTTTCCAAGGGACATTAGCAGCTTTGATGATGACATATGTGACTTGAAAGAAACAAAAACATTGGGAAAATCTCAATCAAGAATCAGTAGCCACTGTTCAAAAACCAAAGTGCCTTTTGAGAGAACGGTTACATGATGATTACCAATGTCTCTTAATGCTTTGACTACAATTGTTTGTAACCATTAATCTGAAATGTGTCTTGTGAATGTTCTCCTGGTGGCATTTATTTTTCATTATAGAACTTTAAAAGTTTTCACAAATAAATTTATATTGTTTTTAATTAAAAAAAAAAGGCAATGTAAGGCTACTGCTCTGACCTCCTTTCTCACCATTCTCTGTCACTCTGCCCTGACTATATAGCACAGCGCCTTTGTTGTTCCTCATACATGAAGAGCACATTCCCATCTCAGGCCCTTTGTACTTTCCTTTGCTGGCAATGCTCTATCACAGGACCTGCTTTTTATTTAATTCAGATATCCACTCAAATATCCCCTCTTCAGAGAAGTCATCTATAATTACTTTGTTTTAAGTAGCAGCCTCCACCGCTTTTTATCCCTTTGTTTGTCCTCATAATACTTATCACTGGGACTTCCCTGGCAGTCCAGTGGTTAAGACTCTGCACTTCTACTGCAGGGGCTTGGGTTTGATCCCTGGTCAGGAACTAAGATCCCACATGCCGTGGGGCGCAGCCAAAAAAAAAAAAAAACTTACCACTGACTTTATAGTTCATATATCTTTGTTTATCTGTTTATTGTCTACAGAGTATAAGCTCCATGAGGTTAAGGACTTTGTCTTTCTTATGCATTGCTGTATCTACCAGTGCTTAGACTAGTGCTTGGCTCATAGTAGACAGTTAATGAATATTTATTAAATGAATGAATAAAGACCGTAGGAAAGAAATAGGACAGAAACCCCCCAACCCCCAAATCTTTCATTCAGTTTTCCAGGAACATATCTTTTCAGTAAAATAAATTAGTCTTCTGTCAGGGGTAGCATCGTATTTCAAAAGGAAATATATCTATATATATTTTTTTTTTGTGGTACGCGGGCCTCTCACTGTTGTGGCCTCTCCCGTTGCGGAGCACAGGCTCCGGATGCGCAGGCTCAGCGGCCATGGCTCACGGGCCCAGCCGCTCTGCGGCATGTGGGATCTTCCCGGCCGGGGCACGAACCTGTGTCCCCTGCATCGGTAGGCAGACTCTCAATCACTGCGCCACCAGGGAAACCCCCAGAAGGAAATATTTTAAAAGAAAATATAATTTTATGGAAGTTATAGATTTGTTCTTAATTGATTTGCAGATTCAAGGTCAGCTTTCTAAAGGGGGAGGCTGATGGTTTTCTTCTAGCTACAACGTGTATGTTCATATATAAAGAATATGGTGATAATTTGGATTTGACTATAGATACATAGTATGGCTGATTGATATGTGAGATTAAACTACCTGATTAAGTGCTTAAACTTTTGTATATTTTAATTACTATATTAAAAGAACAGTATATATTCTTAGCATCATTATTATATATATATATATATATATATTTTTTTTTTTTTTTTTTTTTTTGCGGTACGCGGGCCTCCCACTGTTGTGGCCTACCCCGTTGCGGAGCACAGGCTCCGGATGCGCAGGCTTAGCCGCTCCGCGGCATGTGGGATCCTCCCGGACCGGGGCACGAACCCGTGTCCCCTGCATCGGCAGGCAGACTCTCAACCACTGCGCCACCAGGGAAGCCCCATTATTATATTTAAAGCATAGTATATATTAATTTTAGTGCTTAATTTAAAGCAAGTAAGAGATAAATACTTAAATATTTGACTTTTATAGGTCATTGCTTGATGCAATTTTGTATTCACTTTCCTGGTTGAGGTTGAGCTCTCTTTGATTCAGAAAGTCAGAGAACTTCTGATATGTGTTAACTTCAACAGTTCTTTGGACCTTAGAATATGAAGCTTGCCATATAATCACACTTAGGTACTGAGAAACTAATTTCTGTAACTAGTGAACTATTGCTTTATTATATTTCACTCAGTGGTAATTTTCAGTGATAAATGGATCATTTTCTTCTTAACACTGGGTAAAAAGGAAGGTGAACCTTTGTTGGCTTTGTTTCACCACATTTTCTTGGTTTTCTGGTGTTTCCCCCTGAAGTTTTCATGTTCTTTTCACTCTGAACCTGTAAACACTCTTCCCAGGCAGGATCACTGACTGCAGTTCTGTGAACAGTACTCTCAGAGTGGTGTAGTATGTAACTTACAAGAGGACCAAGATGCTCCTGACTCCTACTGCTAGTTGATGAATCTTAAATCTGCATCTCTGCTCACTCATTTCTTGCCAGTTATTTGTCTGGTAAATTAAAAAGCCTAGTGATGTCTTTGCCAGGATGTTCTGTAGATATCTCAGACATAAAATGTCCCAAACTGGACTCATTCTTGTTGAATACTGTTGGAACTTTATGGTGAGAGGAAAACCTTGGCCCCCCAATATGCCTCAACAGAGTGATTCTAGTGAATTTATCTCAGTTCAGTGTCATCAGCTTTTCAGGATTAGTGTTTATTGGGCTCCAGGAAGCAGATTCATGCTTACAAGATTCATACAAGATTGACATATAGACTAGCATGGCAGTTTATCATCTCTATTTGCATAGGTATGCAAAGATCAGCATATAGGATATTTTTGAACTTAACAGCGGTTACACCTGAGGATAGTTATGCTTTTCAATTTTTTGTTATTTTAATAATATAATACACACTCATGAATCCACCACCCAATCCAAGAGCTAGAACACTGACAATAGTTTACATCACTTATGTGCTCCTCCCTTATTCCATACTCTTCTTCCTTCTAACTACAAAAAGCTAGGCTTTAAAAAAAATTGTGGTAAAATATACATAACATAAAATTTACCATTTTAACTATTTTTAAGTGTACAGTTCTGTGATATTAAGTACATTCACATTGTTTTGAAAACTAGCCTCTTAAAACTACTTTTTTTTATTTCCAGCAAGAGCAAAAGTTTATTAAAAAGTTTATCTTCTTGGGCTTCCCTGGTGGCGCAGTGGTTGAGAGTCCGCCTGCCGATGCAGGGGACACAGGTTCATGCCCCGGTCCGGGAAGATCCCACATGCCACAGAGTGGCTGGGCCCGTGAGCCATGGCCGCTGAGCCTGCGCGTCCAGAGCCTGTGCTCCGCAACGGGAGAGGCCACAACAGTGAGAGGCCCGCGTACCGCAAAAAAAAAAAAAAAAAAAAGTGTATCTTCTTTAGAAATTTAACCAGAATATTCCATTCTGATTAATGGAGAATTTAGTGTATTACAAACATCAAAATATTAGGGGCAAATCAACACCTACCAAAATGTCTGGAATGGTGAATGGCCAAATGTGGTTGGAGGTTTCATGTACTGAACTTAAAAAAAAAAAAATCTTCTGAGTTGGTTATACACCTGTATTTCCAATCATTTCTGGGAAGGTGGGGGCAGGGGGGTGAGCCAGGAATCAGATTTTGAGAATAAGAAACGTAGAGCTGCAAAGAGAGATGTTAACAAGCAAAGAAGTAAAATATTAGGGAGAAAAAAATGATTTAAAAAAAGTACTACAGAGTTAGGGTAAAATAAAACTGAGTATAAATGGTCTGTATGGTAAGGAAAAGAATTCCTTGGTGATCTCAGCCTATGTGGGTCAGAAATAAAGTGGGTGAGAGGCCATTTATTTTGTTGACTGAGATACCCTCAGACCATTTTTCTGTAAGGTTTTTTCCCCATAGAATCTTTTATTTTTTAAATTTAATTTTATTATTTTTTTATACAGCAGGTTCTTATTGGTTATCTATTTTATACATATTAATGTATATATGTCAATCCCAATCTCCCAATCTCAATCACCCCCCACCCCCACCCCCCCGGTAAAACTACTTTTTTTTTCAAAAATAAATTTATTTATTTATTTTTGGCTGTGCTGGGTCTTCGTTGCTGCGTGCAGGCTTTCTCTAGTTGCGGAGAGTGGAGGCTGCTCCTTTGTTGCGGTGCGCGCGCTTCTCATTGTGGTGGCTTCTCTTGTTGTGAAGCATGGGCTCTAGGCGCGTGGGCTTCTGTAGTTGTGGCACGCAGGCTCAGTAGTTGTGGCTCACAGGCTCTAGAGCACAGACTTAGCAGTTGTGGCGCACCGGCTTAGTTGCTCCGCGGCATGTGGGATCTTCCCGAGACCAGGGCTTGAACCCATGTCCCCTGCATTGGCAGGCGGATTTTTAACCACTGCACCACCAGGGAAATCTCTAAAACTACTTTTTAATTGAGGTATATATGTGCCTAAAGA
Source organism: Globicephala melas (assembly GCF_963455315.2). Taxonomy (NCBI): domain Eukaryota; kingdom Metazoa; phylum Chordata; class Mammalia; order Artiodactyla; family Delphinidae; genus Globicephala; species Globicephala melas. Next base: position 134,669,000 of record NC_083314.1, read on the forward strand.
ATACATTGTTTACTTTGCTTATTTTATGAATTTAATGAAAAGGTTATTATGCTATAAATAATCCTCTGAGACTTGCTTTTTTTATTCAGCATTATATTACTAAGATTTAGTGTTTATTATCAAAATAAAATGTTCCTTCGGAATTTCATTGTACTTAGAATATAATCTAGATCTTTTTTCCTGCGACCTACAGGAAATCTCTGAAAGACCTGGGCTCTTCCACTTCTACAGCGTCATCTTCTACTACCACCACACCCCTTGTTCCGTACTTACAGCTTCTTCCAAATTTTTTCCAGCCTCTCAGTCTTTGAATTTTGTCTTTCTTCTTCCTGATCTCCTCATGGCTGGAGTCTTTTCATTATATTTATTTCATTATATATTTCAAATAGCACTTCCTCAGAGGGGCTTTCCCTCACTCCATGAACTTTCAACCCTTCCTTCCTCCACACTGCTAATACAGTCTATCATTTTTAATCCATTTTCATTTACTAAATACTTATCACTATCTGAAATTCTTATTTTCTTTTTTTCTACAAGAGATGGGTAGTAAGCTCCCTGAGAGCAGATGTTATGTTTATCATGAAACCCTAGTACCTAGAAAACTGTGTAGAGACTTCAGTAAATATTTGTTGTATGAATTTAAAGAAGAAAATTACAGGATTATTGGTATTAGCAAAAAGTAAAAAATGGAAATTACCTGGATGTCTACCAAGGGTTTGTTTAATTAAATTTTTGTACAGCCATACAATGATACAGTAGTTAAGAGGAGTGATATAGATTTAAATATCCCAATGGGACATTTGTAATAAAAATATAAAAACAAACAAATAATGTCGTGACAACCAAACTCAATATGTAGATATATCAGCAACTGGGTGGAAATAGTTTGGAAAATATATACCAAATTTCGCTCTCAAAGGGGTGTGGGATTATGAAAGTTTTTTTGTTGTTGATTTTTTTTCTAATCTCATATACCTTTGAAAGGCAGTATAACATAATATCCAAAATTTCACTCCCAGCTCCCACTGACCTCAGGTGTGTTTCTTATTCTGCTGTGGACTAAATTGTTCTAACCCGCAATGTGATAGAATTTGGAGATGGGGCCTTTGGGAGGTAATTAGGTTAAATGAGGTCATGAGGATGGGTCCTCATGCTGGGATTAGTGCTCTGTAAGAAGAGACACCAGAGAGCTTGCTCTCTTGGCTGTGTGAGGACATAGTGAAAGGTGGTCATCTGCAAGCTAGGAAGGGGTTCTCACCAGAAACTGACCATGGTGGCGCCTCGATATTGGACTTTTCTAGTCTTCAGACCGTGAGAAAATAAATTTCTGTTATTTAAGCCACCCAGTGTATGACATTTTGTTGTGGCAAACCGAGCTGATTAAGATAGTCTCTCTGCCTGAATTTTCTTATCTGTAAATTGAGGAGAATAATTAATGCCTACAATAATTGGGTTATGTTGATGACTGAATGATTAATCGTACGTAGAACATTTAGAATGGTACCAGGCACATGAAAAGTGCTAAAGAAGTGTCTGCTACTATTATGCCATTCCTATTGCCACACTATTTGTTAGAATATTTTAAGAGAGTAGTTCTTACTTTAGCATGCATCAAAATCACCTGGAGTGTTTGTAGTAACACCAGTTGTTTAACCTTACTCCCAGAGTTACTGATGAGGTGGGTCTGGGCTGGGGCTTGATTATTTACATTTCTTCAAGTGCCCAGAAGATATTGGTGCTGCAGACTGTTTTTAAAGAAGTATGTGTTCACATTTTATTTGGATGTCCTTTTTTTAAAGCTGAAAATGAGTGTTTTGGGTTGAAAGAGCTAGTACTCTTTCTTGTGCTGAGTAGTTTCAATTTACTCCACCAGCGTTTGTTTCTTTTTTAAAGTTTCAATACCTGTATTATTTGCCTCAGTAAAGATATTGAATTTCTTACCTACTTAGTATTGAATTTCGTAATAGGAAACTTACTTTATTTGGTTTTATTTTCTTCATATAATAACAATATAAAACCATGGGAAAGAAATCCTATCTTCCTATATATGTATATATATATTTTGTTGTTTGTTTGTTTTGTTTTGTTTTGCTGAGACTTTCTATTTTTGTCATTTGTTTCAAGGATGTTTGTAATTGCTTGTGGAGCTTTTTTTTCCCCTGATGGCTGTTTTAAACTCCTTGTCAGATCTGTCCAGTATCTAAATATTGATGTCTGTTGATTGTCTTTTCTCATTTAAGTTGACATTTTTCTGGTTCTTGGTATGATGTGTGATTTTTTGTTACATCCTGAACATTTTGGGTATTATGTTATGACTCTAGATCTTACATAAGTCTTGTGTTTTAGCAGTAGGGGGAGGTCCTGTTGCCAGGTGGAGGTAAAGATTCACATTCCCCACTCCACGTTGGGTTGGGAGTGGCTTATTATCGGGTGGAGGTAGGATTTCGGGCCTCAGTTGACACCTCCCTGGCTGTGAGGGTGAGGGGGAAACTTGTTACTTTTCCCTGATTGGCCTCCACTAACCCCACAATTAGTGGAGGTACTTTTTATCACTGGACTGGGACCAGTTCCCATCTCTGTCTTCTCTGATACCAGACAGTATTTGTGAGGGTGGGTTAGGGATTGAGGAACTTCATTATAGCCAGCTGAGGGTGGACACCTAGGCCCCTCACTCAGCCTGTGGAGGTGGAATGGGGCTGTGATTTGTTTCCTTGTGTTTGGCCAGATTAGGGCAATTGTTGCATTTGACTAGAGGGAGCAGGCTTTTCCTGGAGTTGTTGTTTTTTTTTTTGTCTGTTTCTTTTGGCAATTCTGGGTTGCCAGCTTCTCTAGCAACTAGCCCAGGATACATGAGGCAAAACTAAACCCCAGGAAACACTGCCTTATAGTTCCTTGTATCCTGAGGTCCCTAGCCTGTCTGCATCCTTCTCTCCCCTTTCAGTCTTTATGTTTATTTTCTGTATCATGTTCAGGGTTTCTAGCTGTACTCAGCAGGAAGAATAGAGAGAACTGATGTACTCCCTTTTAAAAATAATTTTTGTGATATGATTTTAATTAACACTGCTAGCAATTTATATCAGAAAAAAATGTTTTCTAATCCTTAAAACAATAGACTTCCTTTGCTTATGAATATTTTAAAGCCCAATTAAAACATAATAGAAGTGTTTAAAATAAAGAAAATAGGATACTGTTAAGCCATGAAGATATTGTAGATGTGAAGTTATTGGCATAAAAAGAGATTCACAATGTAATAGGTGAAAAACAGGTTTCAATATAATATGTTTGATATATCACCTATGTAAGGGTGTATTTAAAAATACATGTGCGTAAGGGAAGATCTGGAATGATATAAAGGTATATGTTTCTGGGAAGATAGAATTTTGAGTGTATATTTTCTGCCTTTTGCTCCTTGAGCCTTTTACTTCTCTTGTAGGAAACATATTGATTTTTCTAATAAGAACAAAATATAAGTTCTACATTTATTTGTAGTGCATAAAATATATTTCCACAGTATTTTTTCTCATTGAGATATTGTAATTTTTTTTCATAATTCACATTTGTTTCAGAATTCATAATCAAGTTAAGCATCTGTGGTCATTGTATTCAATATCTTATAGGTTCCTCTACCTGGCATGAAATGGGTAGATAATCACAAAGGTGTTTTTAATGTTGAAGTTGTTGCTGTTTCATCTATCCATACACAGGTAAGTGAGTTTTAATAATTTTTGTGATCAAATTTCACTTAAATGAATTGAACATTTTGTCTAGAACTTAAATCAGTTTTGTCTGCTATAAGATTTATGAGACTATATATCAGTTAAAAATGTATAGGTTTGGAAGTTACTTTTTAAAGGAATCAATAAAATATCATTTAATGTGAACAAAAGCAAATATTTTGCTTTTCAAAATGTTATTGACTTCATTTTGAAAATTAAGTGATTTTTTTTTCTAAGTTTCTAGAATATAGCAGAATAATTAGAGTTGAAAAACCATCATCCAGCTCGTTTTACTTCTCATAGACTTAGATATTTCAAATGGAAAGGGTTCTTAGGGATCACTATATTTCTGGAATGTGTCAAGCTCTTTTCAAAGCCTTTGTATTTACTCTTTCTTTAGCCGGAATGCTTTTCCTTCTCACATTCATTTGACTTCTCTTCATTAAGGCTTCTCCTTACCTCAGACAAGCCTTTGCTGGTGACTCTTAAACATAGCAGCTCCATCACTCTGTATCGTCTGACCCTGTACTCCTTACTGCTTCTTATTTTCGTTTGCGTGCTCTTGCACTTTTGCTTTCTCTCACTGTGTGTGTGTGTGTGTGTACATATAAAGGCATTCATATCCTTTGTTTATTGGTTCTTTCCCCCATTAGACTGTAAACTCTGTGAGGTCAGGGACGTTGTTACCTGTGAAGGAAAGAGCCTGCCCTTAAAGTACCTTACAGTGAAATAGGAGGAAGTGCAAAAATAATTATAATAAAACTAGTATTATGTTAGATATATGAACTAAATCCTTTCAAGTACAGAGAGAGAGTTGTTTGTTTTGCTGGGAACTGAGTTGCATTGGTGAGTAGGCATTTACCATACAGAGAGAGGGTAGACAATGCAATTGGTAAAAAGCAAGTGCAAAGAGGCAGTAATCTGCCGAAGGAAGGGTAATTAATCTGGTGTGACTGCAGTTTAAAGTATGTGGGAAATCATGGTATATGAGCATAGAAGACCAGGCTGGTAAAAGATTATGAAGGACCTTGAATGCCACAGAATTTAGGGTGTGTGGTGATTTCTAACGTAAATAGTAAGTGTGAGAGAAGTAAATTTGGGAGCATACTAAGGGAGATAAATTATCGGGCTATAATGAGTTTATTTTTGAGTTTGAAGTGCCTGGGCACTTCAGATGAAGATGTCCTATAGGCAGTTGTAATTAATTAGGAGTTTAGGTTTGGGGGGTAACAGAATAAATGTGATAGCTGAAACTGTACTAGTGAATGTGATTTTCCAGGGAGAAAATGTAGAGTGAGAAGAGGCGGGTGTTCAAAATAGAATATGTGGGTTCTCCAACTTGAAAAGGCAAGGGGTGGTATGCAGGGGTTTCCAAGGCCACCTTTAAGTTCTGTTATTTTCTAGCAGAACTCACAGGACTCAGCATATAGTCATATTCACAGCTGTGATTTATTTTAGTGAAAGATATAAAGAAAAATAAGGTAAGGGGAAAGAGGTCAAGTCTAGATGAAATAGGACACAGGCTTCCAAGAGTTTTCTCCTATGAAGTCATAGAGGATAAATTGAAACAGCACATGTGAAATGTTGTCTACCAGGGAAGCTCAGTTCCCAGAGTTTTTGCCATAGGCTTGTCTCGTAGACACCCTCTGCCTAACACATACCAAAATCCTAGATTTGCAAAAGGAAAGCAGGTATTAAGCATAAACCATATTGCTTGCACAAACAGTTTAGGTATAGTGAGCAATCGCCTATCAGTGGGAACCCTCCTGAAATCCAAGTTCCCAGATGCCAGCCAAGGGCCAACCTTGTAAGCAGGCCTTTGAAATGTCTTAAGCTTGCTATGTTAACTGTTTTCTGCACAGTGAGGTAGGGAAAGTAAAAAGACAGGGTGCTCTATATCACGTTTTAAAACAACAGCAAAGGACTTCCCTGGTGGCGCAGTGGTTAAGAATCCTCCTGCCAATGCAGGAAACATGGGTTTGATCCCTGGTCCGGGAAGATCCCACATGCCGTGGAGCATCTAAGCCCGTGCGCCACAACTACTGAGCCTGCACTCTAGAGCCCATGAGCCACAACTACTGAGCCCGTGTGCTGCAACTGCTGAAGCCCATGTGCCCTACAGCCTGTGCGCCACAGCTACTGAGCCCACGTGCCGCAACTGCTGAAGCCCACATGCTGTAGGGCCTGCGTGCCGCAAGTACTGAGCCCATGTGCTGCAAATACTGAAGCCGGCGTGCCTAGAGCCCGTGCTCTGTAACAGGAGAAGCCACCGCAATGAGAAGCCCGTGCACTGCAACCAAGAGTGGCCCCCGCTCACTGCAACTAGAGAAAGGCCACGCGCAGCAACGGAGACCCAGCACAGCCAAGAAAAAAACAAACAAACAAACAGCAAAAAGGTAGTATATACATTTTATTTATCAGTATGCAGGTAGATCCTAGTAAAATAATGCTCCAGTGGAGTTTTTACTTTTCTGTTGTTAGATATGCTTATGTTTCCTATAGACCTTATTCTTCTGATAATGAGAAGGTTGACATTATAGTATACTGTTTAAATATATTCCTTCCCTTAATAAAATTATTCTTAATATCACATGATATCTTCTTAAGTATACAAATACATTATTTTTCAATGTTTTTTTGAATCCTGTAATCATTGTTAGTGTTCTCTTTTTCTAGTGTTGGTAATATATTTGTGTTTTACTCCTGGCTTTTATTTTTATGGAGGCAGGTAGATACATGTATTGTCTTAATGTAACAAGGAAGGATTTGGGGCAAAATATTTCATAGAGATGATTTAGAATCTATAGAATGTAGAGGAAGAATAGAGTGGAAGTGTCTAGTGTGTAGCCCCCTGACATTCACAGTCCTGTGACTGAAACTCAAAAGCTTATAAAATTTTACAACTCTGTAATATAATTTTATCATGTGTTATAATCTTTTTTAAAGGATCAATTGAAGACAATAAATGTTTTTTATGATGTTTTGTACTTTGCTTGTAGGTGCTTTGAAATTTACTGGATATATAGTTAGAATTCAATAGAATTATTTTTATTCATTTAAAACATATAAAATTAGAACAGTATTAAAATTATAAATGTGAAGTTGTTTAGCATTACTGCCTTTTCTTAAAGTTTATTTTCATTGTTAACTAAGTAAAAGTCTTCCCAGAGTTTCAGTAGCCTTTTTCTCACATCCATTGGTCAGAACTCGGTCATCTGTAGATATAAAGGAGGCTCAAAGAGCAGGCACATTACTGCTTTAAATAAGATTGTGGTTCTATCAGTGTAGAAGGAGGTTAAATAATAGCAGTTAGGATTTAGTCAGGAGATAGAAACTGCCAGTAATTTGAGTGGAGAAAACCTGCAAATAAATAATGGTTAACTAAGTTAAAGGTGATTCACTACTAAATGGGTTAAAAGAGAATTCTGATTGTAACAAAGATAGCAATTGCAGAAAGTGGTAAGGGAGGAAGGAACCTAGAAACCTAGAGCAAGATCTTGAAGGATGTGAGTCAGACCTCTGAGGAGAGGACACCGCTGCTACAGGAACACAGTGCCTGCCATGCTGTAGTATTGAGGAAGCTTGGTAGAGAGCTCCTGCTGTGGAACTGTGAGAGCCACCACTGCTGCCCATGTCCCTCACCTCTGAGCCACAGCATGCACGTCTACTCGCTGCCATTAGGAAAGCAAACAGGAGGAAGAAGATTCCCTTCTAACTCCTCAAGCCTAGCAGACTGTTTCCCATACCCTCTGTTGTCAGAGCCTATCACAAGCCAGCTGACAAAGGACAAATGTAGTTTGAAGAGTCTAGCTCCAGAATTACAAAATGTGGAAAAGATGGTGGATTTGGATGGAGCTAAGAGGTAATAAATTAATAATGGGCTCAGGTAGGTTACTGACACACTCGCCATTATAATTGAGCTCTAAAACAATAAGGCAGACTCACACTGGAAAAAGAAATCCTAATATCAACAGTTTTTTTGAGTAATCAATAGTATTTGAAGTGGCTACTTTACAATAATAGCTGAGAATAGATGTATTTAATTGGAAACAATGTTTGTATATACGAATATGTACTTTTTTGTATTATCAATTAATATGAGATATCAGTGGTCCATAGTTTGTGGAATGTATGAAGTTATAATTGTTTAGTGCCTCTGTTCATTCTTTGTTTTAGGATCCTTATCTTGATAAGTTTTTTGCTCTGGTGAATGCTCTGGATGAACACATGTTCCCAGTCCGAATTGGAGACATGCGAATCATGGAAAATAACTTAGAAAATGAATTGAAGAGCAGTATTGCAGCATTGAATTCATCTCAGTTGGAACCAGTGGTCCGATTTCTTTATCTTCTGCTTGATAAACTGATACTTTTAGTTGTTAGACCTCCTGTCATTGCTGGCCAAATAGGTAATTTACCTATGTTGGGGGAATCATGAAATTTATCATTCAGCATTTCTAACTTTTACAGAAACACACTCATGATTCCTTTTTGCCATCTCTATAAGGACTGTGTTTGACTTTGTGGGGCGTTGTTACTTACTTGTTTCTAATGCTGGAAAATAACTTTCTTTTGTTTCTATAAAATGTGCCATATAGACTTTTACTCAAATTATGAAAACAAATTTATTTATTCACTCACCAAATATTTATTAAGCACTTAATATGTACCATACAGTGATAGGCACTGACAAAGGCATGGTTTCTGATTTTAAGGATCTCATAGACTAGTTAAGAAAACATGCAACTGATAAATCATATTGTGTTTTACATGACTTATAATCTACATTTTCACTCATCTGCTATCCTCTATTTAATATAGCTATTATTCTCTTCGTTGACTCAAAATCTCTATCTTCTTTTTCTTGTGAGTTTTTCTTGAAGGAGAGGTATTTAGGTTTCCTACCTTTTTTCCAAGATTCATTCCTTTACTTTTGCTAACAGCTTCCACCCAATCCTGCAAAGTAGTTGAGTTTGTGAGAAATTTCAGCTAACTTGTTATAGAAGTTTTGTATTAAGTGGTGGCACAAAGGAGAATAGTATTCAACTCCTTGAGATTTTTTTAGGGACACTTGTAAGTAGAGGTGATTCTTGGGTTGAACATTTAAAGATGAGTAGGAGTCTGGCAGGTAAATAACTAGCCCAGGGAAATGAAACAGTATGTGTATAGTACACAAACAGATAAACTAACCTGGAAATTTTGGGGGAATTACAAGTAATTAGTTATGAATTGAAGGGTTAGTGATTAGAGATGATATTGGTCATAGGGGAGATGAAGTAGGGTCCTTGACACATTAGGAAATTGGACTATTATTCTGTAAGAATCAATAGCCTTTGAAGGATCTGGTCTTAATCAGAAAAGTAATGTGACTAGGTTGGCTTTTATAAGGATGATTTTGCACGGAGGTAGATTGAAAGTGAGAAAATCTGGAGGCAGGCAGACAGATTTGAAATCTTGAATTTTATACAAAAAATTCTGTGGTCCTGATAAAAGACAGTGATGGTGGGATAGAGAAGAGAGGGTAGTTTAAGAGATATTGAAGAGATGTTGTAGAGAGTAATGTTACAGAAGTCATAGAAGGTTTTAAGAAAAAAAAGTTAACATTGTTCATTTTTGTAGATTGTATAGTAAAATAATCACAGTAGTAACAAACATTTCCACAACACTTACAGTGTACCAGGAATTGTGCTGTGTACTTTATTTATATTAATGTTTGAAATCTTTACAACTCTAGGTATAGGTATGAATTTCATGATTTCATGAATAAAATGATGAACATACGCTTAAAAATTTACCTAAGGGGCTTCCCTGGTGGTGCAGTGGTTGAGAGTCCGCCTGCTGATGCAGGGGACACGGGTTCATGCCCCGGTCTGGGAAGATCCCACATGCCGTGGAGCGGCTAGCCCCGTGAGCCATGGCCGCTGAGCCTGTGCGTCCGGAGCCTGTGCTCCACAATGGGAGAGGCCACAACAGTGAGAGGCCCGCGTACAGCTAAAAAAAAAAAAGAAAAAAAATTTACCTAAGGATTCAAACCCAAGTAACTGACTCTAGAGTCCCACTCTTATCTACTATACTGAAGAAGTGTCCACTGGTGAAATTAACGAGAATAGTCTTGGTCAAATAGTGAAAGTAGAAACCAGATTACAGAGAATTTAGTAATAAACAGCAGATGGTGAAAGGAATGCAAAAAGCTTATACTGTTTTGAGAAGTTTAGTTAGAAGAGGATGCAAGGTTGATTAGGGCATAAGAGTGGAGAGATTTGAGCATGTTTATATGCTTTGAGAATTTATATAGAGGTGCAAGAGATTTTAATTAATGAAGCAAGCATGTAGGACAAAAATTAAGGTGGATAGATCATTCTTATATAGGAGACGATCACTGCTTCCTTTGGAAAGGAACTAAAAATTGTTTCAGATTCTGATAAATTTATAGTAAGAATTTCAGGACTTTCATGCTCTATAAATTTCTACTCTGAGATAAAAAGCAGGATTTGTGGAGAAGGGAGTAAAGTGGACCTAGTTTTGTGAAGGATTCTGATGGTTTGGAATAGCTACTATGAGGAAAAGGAAAAGGAGTCAACCAGGAACACAGGTAGGATTGCTAAACCCTGCTTAGGTTTCTCTCTTTCTAGTCTCTCTTCTAGTTCAGTATATATAGATTAATCTTTCTAAATGACCACTCTATCTGATATTTCCACTTTTAGGAAAACTTAATTGACCTCATTATCTGTTCATAAATTCCTGTCTTGATTAAATAAATCATAAAATGTGAGGCGCTATTGCTCAGAATGGCTGTTTGGATTATCCATTTATTCACTGAGCTACCAGAATTTCCCAATTTTTGCAAAATTCTTGTTATATACTAACTTGAATGGCTGGGTAGGTATTACTTAGCCTGGCATTTAATGTGCTATAGTCTTACCTCAACCTGGTTTTCTACCCTTTTTTCCTTCTAATCCTTTTACAGAGCTACTCACTTCAATTAAGTTGCTTATCAACTCTTTTCTATTAATATTTTTAATAATCTACTTTTATTGGTAATTTTTATTTTATAAACAAAAGTAACATGTGCTCAATGTATGGTATTTAGTTTCTCAGAGTCATCTCTAAAATGAGAAGTTACTTCTCAAAGGTTATATGTAAGATAGATTTTTTACTTATCATGTGCTTTGTATTGTTTTACAAAGTAGTGGGTACTGTTTGATGATTCTTTTTTTCTCACTAAGCAAAGCCACATAGTTTTCATGTTAAATTAGTAAAATTAGTTTTTTCTCACTTTTTTAAGAAAAGTATTTTTGATTCAGTTAATACAGTATCATAAAGATACCATAAAATTAATATCAAATATCATCTTTATACGCTTACTGTGTGTAGTCACTATACTTAATGCATATAGTGAAGGCAAAACCTTGATCTTTTTGGAACTTACAGTCTGAAAAAGTTAATGGAAAAATATTTTCCTCCTTCTTAAAAGTAAATCTAGGTCAAGCATCATTTGAAGCCATGGCATCAATTATAAATCGGCTTCACAAAAACTTGGAAGGAAATCATGACCAGCATGGCAGAAGCAGCCTTCTCGCATCATATATCTATTATGTTTTTCGCCTACCGAATACTTACCCTAATTCACCATCACCAGGTATTTTATTCTTTTTACTAAGAAACTATCTTGCATAGATTATGTGTTCGTAATAGGATTGAAATAATCTTGTAGTCCATGGTGTGATGCATTTATTCAATAGCAGACATTTGTTGAATGCCTGCTAAGTGCCATGGACTATGCTATGTACTGGAGTTAAAAGGATAAATAGGTTGTATTTTAAAGCATCATTATTTATACAGCTTCCTTTAAGTTGAATTAGAGAGATCTTGGTTGAATTAATTTTTGGAAATAAACCTTGAAAATAACTTCTGTCTCTGGAAGCATTTTATCATTCCCAGTTAAGATAAATAATTTAGAAAAATGGTGCAGATGAACTAGTTTGCAAGGTAGAAATAGAGACACTGATGGACACCAAGGGGGGAAAGCGGGGCAGGGGGAGGTGGTGGTGGTGGGATGAATTGGGAGATTGGGATTGACATATATACACCAATATGTATAAAATAGATAACTAATAAGAACCTGCTGTATAAAAAATAAAATTTAAAAAAAGTTGCATCGCAAGGCATTATGGGTAAAATTGGAAGGAAGAGTATTTAAGAATCCCCACTGAGGTTCTCTGAGTCTATTTGAGGCTAATGCAGTCATCTCAGCTTGATTTATGATTATGTAGTCTGACGTACGAACTGCTGTTTGTGAACAGTTTAATAAAAGGCTATTGCTCCAAATTCCAAATTAGCAGTGAGGGTGATTTCTATTAGAAAAGACATTTGTGGAGGATTTTGTTCTTGATACTTAATAAAGTGAGTTCTTTTTCTCAGTATAATACATGCTGTTGACTTGTGGCTCAGCTCTAGGGACCTGATGTTGTATTCAAAGAGTAAAAACATATCTCTGCTCATTGTTTATTTACTACATTTTGGGGTACATATGGCAAAGTTGTTTTCCTTACAGTTTCCAGTTCAGTTTTTTCTCTTGATTATGTGTTAAAAATATGTGCATAAAGTTCCCCAGTATCTCAGTAAAAAAAAAAAAAGATAAATAGAATGTTATATTTGTCATTCAGAGTGCTATTGGACGTTAAAGAAGAAATACGATGGCTCAGTAGTTTCCTGGTAACCCTGTGAAACTTACAATACTGTAAAAGATTATCCTCTAGAAGAGTTCTGATCTCTTCATGGTCAATAAAATCATACAGCCTTTTTGAATATTAGAGCCCAGAGTAGCCACTTACTTTTGTTTTATATGACATAGGTGGTAGTGGTGGTGGTGGGGGATGTCTTAGTTTGAATCACTCTTTAGTTGTTCAGTTAGTAGGTTAATGATTATATTGTGCATACCTTTCAACCTGTTTACATATTTGTCTGTATGAGTCATCCATTCCTCACTAGTGATAATGGTAAGTGCCCTTTTCAGCTGTTGTCATTGTTAGCATTAACAATGGTGACAAGTAATTATGACATTCACTCTGAAAACTCGGCATAATAGTAATCTCAGTTTTAGCACGTTTTATTTCTTAATTGAAAAAGAGAGCTAATTGACTCTTACAGTCTTGCTCATAATTTCCTATCTTGATTTCTAAAATTATAGTACTTGAGTCTCTGAGTACATAAGTGACTGTGGACTGTATATAATGCTACTCCATTTACTGTTCCATTCAGTACACTATTAGAATTTCACACATTTTGCAAAATGTCTTTTTTACATGCTGACCTGAAGACTACAAACTACTTAGTGGACAGGTGTGTGTCATTTGCAAATATGACACTCAGAAAGATTTCTTTAAAAAAGAAAAATGGAGATACAGTTGTTGGGTACTTTATGTTCATAGATCCTGGTTGAATAATGGTATCAGGCTTGATTTCAGACAAAAAGGGGATTCTTTGCTTTTTTTTGTATAACCTGGGCTTTTAGGAGAATTATCTTTAGTATACATTTATGTATGTATATTATAAAGTTGCCATTTTGTTATAGTTAAAATTGTCACTGATAAAGATAGAGACCTAAGCGATAGTTTCATTTAAGAGATATTGACAGGAAATTGGCTCTCCCTCTTAGTGACTGTGTTTCAAGGGGCAGAGCAGGAGGGGTGGGAAAAAAGGAAAAGATATTAGCTGGAGCATTTTGGGTCTTAGACACCCTCATATATAAGGAAAGGTAACGTTTGTGTATGTTTCTTATTACTTTTGTTTTTTATTGTACATGTAATAATCAGAAACATTGAAGAGATAATGATTGTATTTATAATTCACATGGTTTTGTCAGCTGCTGTAAAATAAATTCTTTGTATAGCTATCACTAGGTCTGGCGTGTTTTTCTTATTTATAGTATTTTCATTTAGAAATAAAAGCAATTTATAATCTTTGTGGAATTTTGTAAAGTGGAAGAGATTTTTTCAGGTCCTTTGCTGATTAATTTTTTGCTTAATTATATGTTATTTTATGTACACCTCTAGGTCCTGGGGGTTTGGGAGGATCAGTGCATTATGCCACAATGGCTAGATCTGCTGTGAGACCTGCAAGCCTTAATTTAAATCGTTCTCGGAGCCTTAGTAATAGTAATCCAGATATATCTGGAACTCCCACGTCACCAGATGATGAAGTACGGTCAATCATCGGCAGTAAGGTAAACTGAAGATACACATCTATAAATTTGGTTTTCAGGTTGTGAACAAATGAGAAATGTCCAATTGTTTTACTTTTTCTTAATTTTAAAGTGTATTTGAGTTAGTAATAAGAAAGAAATTGTACGTTTCTATTCTATCAGTGAACACATAAATGTTTGATGTTTCTATTAAATGTTTCTGCTATTACAAACTGGTTTGTGCGCTCTGCTCAAGAATATCTGCCAAATTAAAACATTTGTGCAGGATGACCAGTCACATACGACTCATTGTCTGTCTGATTATCATGTGAAAAATGGTTAGATTGATTTTCTAGAGGATTAAAAGAGACCTGTGACTGCTGTGTAGTTGGGACATACTATCAACTTAAAATATGAGCCTCCCTTCTCCAAAAATATCAAGAACAATGATTAACAATTAATAGAGCTACATTTCACATGGAAAACTCTATGTAAGATGCACCAGTATTAGAAAAATATGATTTATTTAGTCATGGTTAGTGATTATCCCAGACAATAAGGGAGAGGCCAGCCAATATAAGATCCAGCTATATTTTATGTAAGCATCAATCTTTATTACCCCCCAAAATATACTTAAGGAACAAGTAGTCATTACCTTTCTATAGTTAAAGTACAAAAATAACTCAGAGTTTGAAAAATCAAAGTGGAAAAAAAGAACAGTAAGACTGAGGCCAAGAAATCACATTATGCTGGGTTTTGACCAAACCATTTTAAATTGATTTTTTGCTATTAGAAAGAAGGAAGATACCTTTGTTATGGAATCACAGCCAACTTTTCTTTGGCATTTTAGTCTGTTAATTAGGATATGAGGAAGAATTAGTAAACGTGTTCTGGGGTCTGTGTTTAACCCTTATCCTGAACTAAATAGACCTTATTATTTTTTTAATGATCTGAGCTTGTTTGTGTGAAATACTTGAATATGGATCAAACACATCAGAATTACTTAAATCTACTCATATAGTTACAGAAATTTTACATTCAGACACTTCTAATAAACTTTAGCATTGCGCATTTTAAAGTACCTTTTACGTAATTTGAAAGTAATTTCTCACAGATCAAAAATACATTTTTTAAAGTAATTTCTTACAGATAAAAAAAATATTTTGTAGCCTTATAATTTAAAAAATAAATTAAACATGAATTTCAATAACTTAAAGATCCAAATAGGTGTTACTCTAATTAAACAAACTTTCACTTTTTGTGAACTTTTGAGAAAATGATGTTCAGATGTATTTACATGGTTACTGCAGAGTAACCTGAGTAATATAGGAATTACAAAAGAGACGGCTTTTCTCCCTCCACATATCTTTCCATGTCTAGGAAGAGAAGGTTTTTTATCCTTGTCTTCATTCTTGATCTTTTCTCATTGTAATGGAGGTAATACTTAACATAATTTACATACGTAAATACAGTTCTTCAGTGGAATGAATCTCATTTGTGAATTATAAGAAATTTTCCTATTAAAGAGCTTTAGACGCCATTTTTCTCAAGGTTCTACTTTTGAAACATCTCTTAATTTCTGTAAGATTTGCATTATGCTTCATTTAGCATAATTCTAGAGTTTTCCTTTATATATGATGTATTTGATAGATTATAACATCAAGATTTAGAACAAAAGTGTACATGTATTGGAATGATTATTTGTCTTTTTTCAAGTGGTTCATAAAATGGGACATAATAATGATGTAAACTTGCTTCTGGTATTATATACATAAACTTTTGAGAAAGCCGTCATAAGATGAGACTTTGTCTTATGACAATACAGTCTTGTCCTAATCAAATTTTATTCAAATGGTTTTTGTGTGTTCTTTTTTTTTTCTTTTGGTTGCATTATTTTTAATTAGTTTTTTTGTTTTTTTGCGGTACGCGGGCCTTGCACTGTTGTGGCCTCTCCCGTTGCGGAGCACAGGCTCCGGACGCGCAGGCTCAGCGGCCATGGCTCACGGGCCCAGCTGCTCCGCGGCATGTGGGATCTTCCCAGACCAGGGCACGAACCCGCGTCCCCTGCGTCGGCAGGCAGACTCTCAACCACTGTGCCACCAGGGAAGCCTCCTGGTTGCATTATTTTTGATAGCTACCTACCTTCATTTTGGACTATCATTTAGTCATAATCCCTAATAATAATGGTGTATAATTTTATCTCATTGAAAAATTATAAGGAATCTGAAGTTTATTTATAGCTACTCTTTATTTATTCTGATTTTATTGGCTTGGAAATTAGAGAAACTCTTCTTTAATGATTTTTGTCTTTCACTCTGCCTTAGCCATGGTCATACCCTTAGTCTTGTCATGATGAATAACTTTAATCCTCATTATCTCAATTTCATGCATCTTGTTCTCTAACCATTAGCTCATATTTTTCTGCCTAATACCCCAACTCCAACAATTTCTCTGCTCAGCAACCTCCAATCACTTGATCGTGTGACCTTTTTACTGTACCTCACGCCCCTGATGTTCTTTCTTCCAATTTAGCCGGCTTAAATTCCATGATCAATCATTATAATTATTACCATTATAAACAAACGTCAATTCCCTTATCTTTCTCTTACTTCATTTTACTTGCTTAGCCAAACCTCAAACCATAGCTGAATTCAGTTGACTGCCTGTGCCGTTAAACATGCTTTGAGAAATGCCATGATAACTGGTCTCATTTGAAATTAAAGGCCATGAACCTCAAGAGAGCCCTTAATGCTGTCAAGCAATTATACCATATTTCTTTATTCCATTTACTTTCCCATTCTCCCAGAAAAAGGCTTAATGCCTTCTTTGGTACCTCAAACCCTCTAACAGCTCCCCACCAGTCCCCCTCCTCACTTTATCTCCTACTTCATTAAGAAAATTGAGGCCATCAGAAGAAAACTTTTGTCACCTTTGACCATCACATCTACCTACCCACTGCCATCTACTACTACCTACTACTTAAAACTCTGCTATAGATGAACTGTCCATTTCCCTAAGTCCATTCCCTGTTTGTATACAACCACCTATCCCCTTTCACCTACTCAAGATCCTCACTCCAGCAGTTCTTTCATAACTGTTCTACATCATCAGTTTCTCCCCATCTACTAAATCAACCCATCCCATAAAATGGGATAAAAAATAATTTTTTTTAAATTTCTCCCATAAAAAAATCTCCTCTCTAGTATTTCTGCTGGTAGCTTCTTCATCATTTCTCTGCTACCTTTTGTAGTAGAATTCCTTAGAAGAGCTTTCCATACTTGCTGTCTCCAATTCTTTTACTCTCGTTCTTTAACTCCTGTTACCCTACTTCAAACATATTCCTTGGATCTTCAGCCCATACTGCCCTTCTAATGCCCCCAGTGCTCTCCATGTTCTTAAATCCGAAGGTTAAATCTCAACACTTGGCTGAATTTACCTTACAGCAGCTTTTGACACAGTTAATTCTCCAATTTACTCTATTTACTTAGCTTCTAGGGCACTACACTCTCTTGATTTTCCTCTTTACTGATTATACCTTTTCAGTCTCCTTTGTAGATTCTTCTTTTTCTGATCTCTTAATTTGGAAGTGTCCCAGGCCTCTGTCCTTATTTCTTGTCTTCTCTTGTCTTGTTTTCTCTTTTCTCTACACTCACTCACTTCATGATCTTATGAAGTCCTGTTGTTGTAAGTATCACTTTATGCTGATATCTCACAAAAATTATATTTCAAGTACAGATCTCTCTCTGGAATTCTAAACTCAGCTGCCTTTTGTAAATCCTTTAGTTCAGATTTGCATATATGTTAAAGGTAGAGCCACTTCTCATCACCTCTAGTACTGCCATTTAGTCTGAACTACCATCATCTCTTCCTGAATTAATGTAATAGTCTTAAAGATGGTTTCCCTCCTTCCAAACTGCACTCACTTCACAACATAGCAACCGGAATGCTGCTTTAAAAACTTAAGTTACAAATAAACAAAACTTAAGTTGGATTATGTCATATCTCTGAGCAAGATCCTATGACTAACTCCTTTACCTCTTTTAAGTCTGTACTCAGAGAACTACCTTCTCCATGGGGTCTCCTCTGACCACTTATTTAAATGTATAGGTGTGTCTTTCTCCTTAGCCTTGTCCCGGGGACTTCTTATCCCCTTACTCTGTTTCTTTGACTCATAACATTTACTACCTTTTAATGTAACATATAAATTAGTTACCTGTTACATTAATTTTTTAGTGTTTGTCTCCCTTTATTAGAGTATAAGCTCCATGAGGGCAGAGATATTTGTTCACTGATGTATCCAAAGCAACTATAATGTCCAGCATATGAAAAGTACTCAAAAGACATGTATCCAAAGAATGAATGTTAGTAAGCATTGAGTATCTCTAGCAAGAGTAAACAAATTTTTAAAAATTGAATTATGCTTTTGTTTGCCCTCTTGCTATCAGGATTAATTAAATACTTAAAGATCTTAAGATATTCGGTTTTATGAAAGTTTTAGTTAGACTTTATTTCCTAATACAAAATGCAGAACTCCTAAAGTTCTAAAATACTATCAACAGGCTTTTATTACTCTAGTGGCTATAAAACCATATTTGTGAGATTTTTTTCATAATTATTTTGCCAAAACTGATCTTTCTTTGTCCTAGCAATATTCTTTTAACATTCAGTTGTGTAAATGTATGGTTGCACCAGGTTTGAATTTTATTGCTTTTAAGCAAATGCCAGTGCAATTTTACATTGATAATTAGTTTCTTTCTAATGTATCATCTCCTATTTTTTCATTTATTTTTCAAAAACTGAGAGCTTACTGTGTGCATAGCTTACTAAATCCACTATGCTGAGGATTGTATTGAAACATGAGTATTGATGTCAAGTCAGATACACTGTGAGCCTTATTCAGGGAAGGAGCCTATCTATACCTAAGGAACAAAACAAAATAATAATGTTACAGAGATTTGGCAAAAACAGAATAAAAACACTTTCATGCACATGTACACACATTTGATTAATCTCTTCTGTTAGTTGGAGGTATGTAAACATAGTTATTATATTAGTAAATATCAGTGATGACTTTGCTTAACTAAGGGCTGTTTGATATAATTCTTAGCTGTATGACATTTAAATTGTGGAAGTAATTTGCTTTACAAATAAATTGGCCACCAGTTTTCTTTAAACAGTTGGCTTTGACTTGATGTGATTATAACTGTTCAGAGCCTCAGTTTTGTGGATATAATGTATAATTAATGGCACAAAGAAATTTATTGTTTATTCTCACATTACTCATTAGCATGTGCCTTAGTTTTAAAGGAAATTATTAAGCAAGAAGTTAAAAAGTGAACTTTTGAGTATGGCAAAGTTATTGTTTTTCTTTTTGTAGAAATTTATGGTAGAGGGAGCACAATTGTAATTTTGCAGAAATTAGATGCTTATATTTTGTTATTTTTGTAACATGAGTAGTGACATAATTTGGGAGACTGAAAAGTTTTGTTTTAACTTACCTGAAAAACGTATTGTGTGCTGATTTGCTTTTATTTGAAATAATATAATGGGCTTCTGAGAAGTCTTTATTAATACCTATAAAATGGGGTATTTTATTTTAAACAAATCTATTGATTACATAATTTTATGAGTATTTGAATATTGCCCAATATACTTCGCTAGGAAGCATTTAAAAAAACATGTATGGCAAGTTTTTGTTAAAATTATTTTTTAAGAGTTTACTATATTTGAGGCATTGTATTCAGTGATTTACTTCCATTATTTACTTTGATCTTTACAGTATTAGGGAGACACTTATCATTATTCCTATTTTGTAGCTAAGAAACTGAAAAAGAGATTAGATAACTTACCTTAGATTTTACAGTTAATAAGCAGTAGAACCTGGATTTGAATTTTAACTCTCATCTTACACATTCAGTGTCAAAAATGAGGGGAAATGGGTAGTTACTGTATCATCATTTCAACTTCTTTGTATTTTTGGAAAAAATAGTGAGAAAAGGAAGGGAAATATTCTCCCTAAAAGCTAAGCCCTTGAGAGCTAGTAGTAGTTTGTCTTCCCTCTTTCCCCCTCCCCTTTCCTCCTCCCCTCCCTTTTCCTTCCCCCCACCTCCTCCTTCCCTTCCCACAATATACATGCATGGGCCTCACTCCCAGAGATTATTTAACTGTTCAGAGGTAGGGCCCTGCACATTTGTGGTGGTGGTTGTCCTTAACCTTACCAGGTGATACTAATGTCTACATAGAGTTGATTACCACTGTTTACTCTTTCTTTTCTTTTACCTATCCTTCTTTGGTGCTTTCTGGTTTGGGTTCATACTCAGGCCCTAATATTTTTAGTTGGCTTGTCTTGTGTGGTCTTCAGCAGTCCTCTAAAAATCTCTTCTACCTTGCTCAGTTCTATTCATAGGTTCCCAGGGCCCAGCCCATGTTGCTGAATCTGGATTTCTGGGGGTAAGGGCCAGAATCTGAATTTTATAATTCAGGTGATTCTAATAATCAATTTTAAGAAATTGAAGTAAAGCCCCAGTTCCCTTTACCTGGGATCATAATAACCTCTTTCAGAGAAGACAGACATAATTCACTTCTGGTCATACACATTAATAGCATATTAAATTAACTTCAAATTAACGATAGTGATGATGAAGATACAATTCCTACAGACAGCCCTGGCATAATGTTTTTCCTTATAATATTTATATAAAAAAGTAGCCCATTATGTTTTTTTAAAAATAATAAAATTCATAAATTTATTATTTGTTAATAAATCTACCCATTATGTTTAATTTCAACAAGCATAATAAGACTGAGCACAACTCCAAATCTACCATCATTTTTAGGAAGGAGCAAATATCGGGCATCTTTTTTTTTTCTTAATTTTTTACTTAATTTTTTTTATTGGTCCCTAAAAGAAGAGGCAAGTTCAAATAGAATTATGGAGTATTGCTACACAGAAGTTTTCGGTTGATGACAGATGGAATAAAATTAGTCTTTTAGACAAGATTGGAATGTTTTTCTTCTTCCATTTTTTTTTTCTTTTTCCTTTAAACCCTAGTTAGATTTAGAGGAAATTGTCTGTTGCTAACTTGTACCATCTCTGAAGAGAGTTTGGGGGGATGGTGCTGTGGGATCTTTAGTTGTTGATACTTAAAGGTGATCCCTTTATATAAAGAGAAATTACCTTTAAATGCTATACTTAATTTTCTTTGTGATTTTTTAAAAATTATGTAATGAGATAATTTTGATGAACTAATATTCTATAGATGCCTAAAAATTTTGGTTGCTTTAACAGTACTAATTAAAAACATGTTTGCATTGGAAAGTCTGGATTTCTTTAAGAATATAGCATGCCACATGTAATATTTCTTTCCTTTCCAACTGCTTTCTATTATATGCTTAGGGTTTAGACCGCTCCAATTCCTGGGTTAACACTGGTGGTCCAAAAGCTGCCCCATGGGGATCCAACCCCAGTCCAAGTGCAGAATCAACACAGGTGGTGTTTATATTAGAGGTTTCTTTATTCGCTGCTGATGTTTCCCTTTAGAACATTACTTTTTAGTATATACTATGATTTCAGTGGCTTGCTTTTTAATAATTAAAAAGTGTGTATTTTTGTTTACTTAGCACATTTTCCAACTGCTATGCATGAATACCACCAATTGCACCAGTAATACTCTCCTTTCCTATTTCCTGTCTCCTTCTCCTTCCCTCCTATACACCCCATTGATGTTTCAGTGCCTGCTGCTTATGCAATTGATGGCTTTGATAACAGTTTCTACTTTTGGGGTAGTGCATCTTTAGTAGGAATTTAAAAATTTTTTGTGTGGAAAAAACCTGACAGTTTTCCATTCGCTTTTGGTTTAAAGTGTAGCTATTGTATCATTGTCATTTAGCATTTACTATCTTGTCATTTTCTTCATAATCACTGACTAGAAATATTGGTAATAAACTGAAATTAAATATGAACAGTATATGATCCCCATGCTGTAAGATTAAGTGCCAGAAGCAAAAATCTGTTTTAAACTGTACTGTGTTGCAAAGTATGAAATTTGTTGTAACTTATTTGTACTAGGTTTTGCTTACTTAAGTCTAATTGCTTGATAGCTAATACTGCATGATTCCTCAAAATATACTTCTCATCTGTGTATTGGCTTTGGAGGACAATGCTCTCGTTCTTCAAGAAAAATTTTAATTGCAAATTTATTATAAATGATTTATATTTAATATAGTATATGGCTAACCTGAATCGTAATTTTTGATGATAATGAAACATGAAAGTAATGATTCTAAACTTTTAATTTTTTAATTAAATATAAAATTCTTGATTTCTCTTTTTGGTCCAAGACCAGTGAGAAGTATGTTTTTACTTTTTACATTTTCTTACTAGATACATGCATGTGTATAGATCACACAGATAAAAGTTTCATTCTTTGCAGCACTCTGGATTTATATAATCATTAAAATACTTATCTTTTAAAGATAAAATAAATAGAGGCCATTTTGATACTTCTAATGCACTGTCATTAAAACAACTTAAAATAGTGAAAATGGGATGAGCAATAAAACAGATGGCTGTTAAAATGACAGTAAAGCTCTATGTAAAAAATTGTATATAATCCTTGAACTGCATAGTCATCCACAGCAGACTTTAATGGTATCTCGTCATTCATTCATCTTCACTCCATAGGCTATGGATCGAAGTTGTAATCGTATGTCTTCGCACACAGAGACGTCAAGTTTCTTACAAACATTAACGGGACGCTTACCAACTAAAAAGGTAGATTCATATGAAGATAGTCCATGTAGGGGGAAAATAATTCCAACAATTACGTAGATGTAAGGATTCTTTACATAACCAGTATGAGACGTTACAAAAATTGCACTGTTTTAAAAAATACATTTGAGCAAGCATTGCTTGTTTGATGTCTTTTTGGGCATACCTCTCCATTGCAAGCTCTTTAACATTATTATAATGTTTATATCTTTGCAGATGACTGTTTTTAGAGTTTAGTGCATTAAATTTGATCATTAAATTTTAGTACCAAAAAGATTGTATCAACTCTTAATTCTGTTTCTGTAACTGCTTCTGTTTTGTGTTTTAAATCTCCAGGGAAAGGAAGATGAGTTAGAAAAATTATCACTCTTAGTAAGATATGTTGATTTGCTTCCCTTATGCACAGTTTTGTTAGTCCTTTTTCATATTAATATACACTATTGTGCAAATGCTTTGTATGCATATCCATTATAAAGCAGGACATTTCTGCTATTTTAATAAAAAGACTTTAAATACCTGAAAACTTGAAAATTAATGGCTGATATCAAAGTTTAAATTTTTAAAGGTATTTCCTAAATTGTACCAGCAAAGTTCATGAATGTATTTGCATATGCTGAAATATGTATGTAAGGCACAAGCCAGATTTTATTTGTAACTGTGAGTTTTCGGTCTAGTTTCTTTTTGCACGTACAATTTAGGAGGCTGTTTCCCACCTGTCGTTTTAAAATTACATTTTACTCCAAGATAACATGTAATTTTTTCAGCTATTCAACATGCCACTGTCTTATGTGTATAAATAGCCGTTTCGTTAATGGGTGTCCTCACTGCATCATTGAATGGTTCACATGCCTTATTTTGCTTATTCTCATTATATCTTCATTTGTACTTGCATTATTTGGTTTGTGTTACCAGCAGACCTGACACTGATAATAACTTTGGATTTACTTCTGGATAGCTATTTCATGAGGAGCTGGCTTTGCAGTGGGTTGTTTGCAGTGGCAGCGTTCGGGAATCAGCTTTGCAACAAGCCTGGTTCTTTTTTGAGTTAATGGTGAGCAAACTAAACACATTCTTTGTTTTTCTTGTTAAACAATTTTGTGTTAGCTCATGATTTTATCCTAGAATCTTTTCCTATTGCCCATCTTATGGTTTTACATGTGCCTCCAAGACAAAATTACCTTTGCTACATCTCTAAATAAACACTGTGGACAGTCAGCACAATTTAGATGGAGTTATAAGCTAATTTAAACTGTATTTTTAGGGATAGTTGCAGAAGCTAACTATCTTTTTAAAGGAAACCTGTGATACATTCTTTCTTAGTCTGAACATGCTAGTGTATAACGGCAGTACTACTGATTTCATACCAGATAAAAAGAGCTTTATAGATACCTACTGATTTTATGGTTAGAAAGCTCTTAGGGAAATGCCAGTCACAGCCAATGAAAAACAACAACACTTTCTACTTAATTCAGTAAAGGATATTAAAACAAATAAATGAATTAATATTTTAATAAGTATCTATACACACACAACATAAACACATATATACACAACAGCAATATACATTTATTAAGTACGTACAGTATGGTAGCACAGCCCTATGGGCTAGGGATTACCAAGGCACAGAGAGATTAGGTAACTTGTTTAAGTACACATAGCTTGTATACAGCAGAGCTGTGATTCAAACTTAGGCATTCTGGCATTAGGGACCTTCCTCTCTAGCTTTAGAAAGCTGAAATCACTGAAACTTTTTCTTCCAAAAACATGTAAAATAATAAATAAGAAACAAAGGAAAGCAAAACAACAAAAAAGAGACAGAAAAAAGAAAAGAAACAATGGAAGTTTCTAGAGTATGCCATAGAATCATTCTTAGCATTGAATGTTACTTATGTTGAAGATTAGAAAACATTTCTTCTGCAAGTTAAAACTACAATGAGGTATCGCCTTGCACCAGTCAGAATGGCCATCATTAAAAAGCCTACAAATAATAATTGCTGGAAAGTATGTGGAGAAAAGGAAACCGTTCTACACTGTTGGTGGGAATGTAAATTGGTGTAGCCACTATGGAGTATAGTATGGAGGTTCCTTAAAAAACTAAAAATAGAGCTACCATATGATCCATCAATCCCACTCCGGGGCATATATCTGGAGAAAACTCTTAATTCAAAAAGTTACATGCACCCCAGTGTCATAGCAGCACTATTTACAATATCCGAGACATGGAAGCAGCTTAAATATCCATTGAGAGATGAATGGATAAAGAAGATGTGGAATACATATACATTGGAATACTATACAGCCATAAAAAAGAATGAAATAGTGCCATTTGCAGCAACATAGTTGCACCTAGAGATTATCCTACTAAGTGAAGTAAGCCAGAAAGAGAAAAGTTAAATACCGTATGATGTCACTTATATGTGTAATCCAAAATATGATACAAACGAACTTGTTTACAAAACAGAAACAGACTCAGACATAGAAAACAAACTTACAGTTACCAAAGGGGAAAGGGGGTGGGAGAGGGATAAATTAGGACTTTGGGATTAGCAGATACAAACTACTGTATATAAAATAAACAACAAGGCCGCACTGTATAGCACAGGGAACTGTATTCAATATGCTATAATAAACCATAATGGAAAAGAATATGAAAAAGAATATATATATATAACTGAATCACTTTGCTGTAATCAGAAACTAACACAACATTGTAAATCAACTATACTTCAGTAAAAGATTTTAAAAAAGATGTTTTGTCTAGAGATTTGCTAATCTACAAAAAAAATAAATCAGGGACCATATGTAAATGGTAGGCAACTCATTTTTTTCCCCTAGGGAATAAACACCAAATTGTAATTCATGTGCTTTTAATATAAGATCAAATGACTTTTTAAAAATAGTCTTACATGTATGTTCAGATTTCTTAAACATGAAATAGTTTGACTTGTCTCTGTTATTTACCAACTGTAAAACCTTGTCATTAATTTCCCTGAATTAAAAATTTTTAGTACCGTTAACACATTGTTGTGATATAAGAATCCATGTCTAAAAGTATTTGGTAAATTGAAACCACTTTAATTTTTACCTAACATTTTATTCTTAATATCTAGTCATCAATATTTAATGTACACCCACCATATGCCACGAGATGCTAGGTGCTAAAGATTCTACATACAGTCAAGATTTCTAACCTCTCAGAGCTAACAGTTGGGGGGACATGGAATGGCAGAATTGTTAAGTCTTGGAAAGATTTAATTTAAAATAATTTTAAAGGATGAAATTTTTTTCTGTTGACATACCCATAATTTGTTTCCCAATGATAGCCAGGATAATGTCATGAAGCTGATACAGAGATTGAGTTGTATTGTGTTTGATATTTCTCTAGCGCATACAAAATATTGTAGGGAACTTTTTCAAAATATTTGATGAGTTAAAAGTATTTTATCTATCTGTTAAATTACATGGTATGTTGACAAAAATAGCCCTAATGTTTAGAATCTCTGTAACTGTTCATTACATCCATAAGAAATTAAACGAATGGCTTATTTCTTTTTTCAGGTAAAGAGCATGGTGCACCATTTATACTTTAATGATAAACTTGATGCACCAAGGAAAAGTCGTTTTCCAGAACGTTTCATGGATGACATTGCTGCTCTTGTCAGCACAATTGCTAGTGATATAGTTTCACGATTTCAGAAGGTAACGGTAACTTACTTTTTAAACTAAATCTGTGTTTCAAGCACACGTTAAACTATATTTGTTTTTCTTTTAATTGTTTCCCAGGACACAGAAATGGTTGAGAGACTCAACACAAGCCTTGCATTCTTTCTCAATGATCTGTTGTCTGTTATGGACAGAGGATTTGTCTTTAGCCTTATAAAGACCTGCTATAAACAGGTAATGCCTAATTAGTAATAATTAGTAATCAAATAATTTAAATGCTGCGTTTGCTCTTTTAGGGCTGGAGCTAAGAGATTTTTCAAGAACACATTTATATAATGATGTTTTTAAAAAGTGGCATATTTTTATTAGTAAGGGAAAGATAAATTACATTTATTAGGACACAGGACTGTGGCAAGCTGCTGTCAGTACAGCTGGCTTTTCATTGAGTTATACTGGCCCACTTATGACTTTTAGATTCTCATTCAGAAGTAGACCATCAAGTCAGGAGTCTAAATGTAAAGCAGCCCCAAGGTGCCATGCGAGAGTAGCATTTTTACTGAATGAACAGCTAACCCAACCTTTTCTGTCTTAAGTGATTTTTAAAGCAGTTGCATTTTGCTGTGTATTTCTCATGATGAAGCCCTAGACATTGTAGAGTTTAGAAGCATGAGTAGATGTTTACCCAAGTCACAAATATTATTATCTAGCTTTTTCTAAACTAAAAGTATCCTAGAAGTTTTCTACAAACAGCTGGTTTTGTTTTAAATTTTTTATCAAATGATTAATGAAACCTGGCTTTTAGAAAACATTAGTTATCCATCCTGATAGACCATTTGGGTACTGAGCTGTATAATCATCCTAGAATTACCTTTTAAGGGAGCTTTAAAAATGTACAGATCTCTGTGCCCCATCCCAGCATTTCTGAGGAGTTTGAACCCTGGTGGTGGGGGTGGGAATGTGGGAAACAGTGCTTATAACGTACTCCCTGCTGGTCCACAGGTTAGTTTTCGGGACCTACTGGTTAAAAATGCTATTTGGCAGTCTAATACTTAGAATTTTGAAGCTCTGTTCTATTGGATGCCAATATTGTATGTTTCTTTTAATAGAGAAGTTAAAACTATGTGTGGGCACTGATCTATTTGCAAGTATTTGCAACACTATGTATTATTTTTACTTTTTCACTGATACTTCATGTATTATTGCTCCCAAAACCTGTCCTGTCTTTATTCTTCAAGCACTGGCCTCCTATATTTGCCAAACATTAAACTAGACTCTAGGGATGCTAAAACTATTCACATAAGTCAGTCTATATATGTTTCCTCAAGTAGCTAATGGGTGTAGTTTGGGAAAATAGATAATTATAAATATAGGTTAACACAAGGTGCTGTAAAAAGAATGGATAATTTATTTTAGGAAGTTATTTTGGTGGTATACTTTTTCTTCATAAAGTGTATCTTTGAGAAGTGGAAATATTAATGCTGTATTGGAAATATAAGAATGTGGCTTTAAGAATGCACCTAGTCAGTGGATTTATACAGTAAGTCTTGTAGTTCCAAATTTTTTATTTTAGGAGTAACTTTGGAAAAAGCCGATACTGTTATTTAAACCACAAAATTCAAAACTGCTCACTGAGTACTGTTCTTTAATTCTTCTTTTTGGTTGAATTTGTTTTATTTATTTATTTTTAAAATCTTTATTGGAGTATAACTGCTTTACAATGGTGTGTTAGTTTCTGCTTTATAACAAAGTGAATCAATTATACATATACATATGTTCCCATATCTCTTCCCTCTTGAGTCTCCCTCCCTCCCACCCTGCCTATCCCACCCCTCTAGGTGGTCACAAAGCACCGAGTTGATCTCCCTGTGCTATGCAGCTGCTTCCCACTAGCTATCTATTTTACGTTTGGTAGTGTATGGTAGTGTCCACGCCACTCTCTGGCTTTGTCACAGCTTACCCTTCCCCCTCCCCATATCCTCAAGTCCATTCTATAGTAGGTCTGTGTCTTTATTCCTGTCTTACCCCTAGGTTCTTCATGACATTTTAATTTTTTTCTTATTCCATATATATGTGTTAGCATACGGTATTTGTCTTTCTCCTTCTGACTTCACTCTGTATGACAGACTCTAGGTCCATCCACCTCACTACAAATAACTCAATTTCGTTTCTTTTTATGTCTGAGTAATATTCCATTGTATATATGTGCCACATCTTCTTTATCCATTCATCCGATGATGGACACAAGTTGTTTCCATCTCCGGGCTATTGTAAATAGAGCTGCAATGAACATTTTGGTACATGACTCTTTTTGAATTATGGTTTTCTCAGGGTATATGCCCAGTAGTGGGATTGCTGGGTCATATGGTAGTTCTATTTGTAGTTTTTTAAGGAACCTCCATACCGTTCTTCATAGTGGCTGAACCAATTCACATTCCCACCAGCAGTGCAAGAGTGTTCCCTTTTCTCCACACCCTCTCCAGCATTTATTGTTTCTAGATTTTTTGATGATGGCCATTCTGACTGGTGTGAGATGATATCTCATTGTAGTTTTGATTTGCATTTCTCTAATGATTAATGATGTTGAGCATTCTTTCACGTGTTTGTTGGCAGTCTGTATATCTTCTTTGGAGAAATGTCTATTTAGTTCTTCTGCCCATTTTTGGATTGGGTTGCTTGTTTTTTTGTTATTGAGCTGCATGAGCTGCTTATAAATTTTGGAGATGAATCCTTTGTCAGTTGCTTCATTTGGAAATATTTTCTCCCATTCTGAGGGTTGTCTTTTGGTCTTGTTTATGGTTTCCTTTGCTGTGCAAAAGTTTTGAAGTTTCATTAAGTCCCATTTGTTTATTTTTGTTTTTATTTCCATTTCTCTAGGAGGTGGGTCAAAAAGGATCTTGCTGTGATTTATATCGTAGAGTGTTCTGCCTATGTTTTCCTCTAAGAGTTTGATAGTTTCTGGCCTTACGTTTAGGTCTTTAATCCATTTTGAGCTTATTTTTGTGTATGGTGTTAGGGAGTGATCTAATCTCATGCTTTTACATGTACCTGTCCAGTTTTCCCAGCACCACTTACTGAAGAGGCTGTCCTTTCTCCACTGTACATTCCTGCCTCCTTTATCAAAGATAAGGTGACCATATGTGCGTGGGTTTATCTCTGGGCTTTCTATCCTGTTCCATTGATCTTTCTGTTTTTGTGCCAGTACCATACTGTCTTGATTACTGTAACTTTGTAGTATAGTCTGAAGTCAGGGAGCCTGATTCCTCCAGCTCCTTTTTTCGTTCTCAAGATTGCTTTGGCTATTAGGGGTCTTTTGTGTTTCCATACAAATTGTGAAATTTTTTGTTCTAGTTCTGTGAAAAATGCCAGTGGTAGTTTGATAGGGATTGCACTGAATCTGTAGATTGCTTTGGGTAGTAGAGTCATTTTCACAATGTTGATTCTTCCAATCCAAGAACATGGTATATCTCTCCATCTCTTTGTATCATCTTTAATTTCTTTCATCAGTGTCTTACAGCTTTCTGCATACAGGTCTTTTGTCTCCTTAGGTAGGTTTATTCCTAGATACTTTATTCTTTTTGCTGCAATGGTAAATGGGAGTGTTTTCTTGATTTCACTTTCAGATTTTTCATCATTAGTGTATAGGAATGCCAGAGATTTCTGTGCATTAATTTTGTATCCTGCTACTTTACCAGATTCATTGATTAGCTCTTGTAGTTTTCTGGTAGCATGTTTAGGTTCTCTATGTATAGAATCATGTCATCTGCAAACAGTGACAGCTTTACTTCTTCTTTTCCAATTTGGATTCCTATAATTTCCTTTTCTTGATTGCTGTGGCTGAAACTTCCAAAACTATGTTGAATAAGAGTGCTGAGAGTGGGCAACCTTGTCTTTTTCCTGATCTTAGTGGAAATGCTTTCAGTTTTTCACCAATGAGGACAATGTTGGCTGTGCGTTTGTCATATATGACCTTGATTATGTTGAGGAAAGTTCCCTCTATGCCTACTTTCTGCAGGGTTTTTATCATAAATAGATGTTAAATTTTGTCAAAAGCTTTTTCTGCATCTATTGAGATGACCGTATGGTTTTTCTCCTTCAGTTTGTTAACATGGTATATCACATTGATTGATTTGCGTATATTGAAGAATCCTTGCATTCCTGGATAAACCCCACTTGATCATGGTGTATGATCCGTTTAATGTGTTGTTGTATTCTGTTTGCTAGTATTATGTTGAGGATTTTTGCATCTGTGTTCATCAGTGATATTGGCCTGTAGTTTTCTTTCTTTGTGACGTCTTTGTCTGGTTTTGGTATCAGGGTGATGGTGGCCTCGTAGAATGAGTTTGGGAGTGTTCCTCCCTCTGCTATATTTCGAAAGAGTTTGAGAAGGATAGGCGTTAGCTCTTCTCTAAATGTTGGATAGAATTTGCCTGTGAAGGCATCTGGTCCTGGGCTTTTGTTTGTTGGAAGATTTTTAATCACAGTTTCAATTTCAGGGCTTGTGATTGGTCTGTTCATATTTTCTATTTCTTCCTGATTTAGTCTTGGCAGGTTGTGCATTTCTAAGAATTTGTCCATTTCTTCCAGGTTGTCCATTTTATTGGCATAGAGTTGTTTGTAGTAATCTCTCATGATCTTTTGTATTTCTGCAGAGTCAGTTGTTACTTCTCCTTTTTAATTTCTAATTCTATTGATCTGAGTCTTCTCCCTTTTCTTCTTGATGAGTCTGGCTAATGGTTTATCAATTTTGTTTATCTTCTCAAAGAACCAGCTTTTAGTTTTATTGATCTTTGCTATCGTTTCCTTCATTTCTTTTTCATTTATTTCTGATCTGATTTTTATGATTTATTTCCTTCTGCTAACTTTGAGGTATTTTTGTTCTTCTTTCTCTATTTGCTTTAGGTGCAAGGTTAGGTTTTTTATTCGAGATGTTTCCTGTTTCTTAAGGTAGGATTGTATTGCTATAAACTTCCCTCTTAGAACTGCTATTGCTGCATCCCATAGGTTTTGGGTCGTCGTGTCTCCATTGTCATTTGTTTCTAGGTATTTTTTGATTTCCTCTTTGATTTCCTCAGTGACCACTTTTTTATTAAGTAGTGTATTGTTTAGCCTCCATGTGTTTGTATATTTTACAGATCTTTTCCTGTAATTGCTATCTAGTCGCATAGCGTTGTGGTCGGAAAAGATACTTGACACAGTTTCAATTTTCTTAAATTTATCAGGGCTTGATTTGTGACCCAAGATATGATGTATCCTGGAGAATGTTCCATGAGCACTTGAGAAAAATGTGTATTCTGTTGTTTTTGGATGGAATGTCCTATAAATATCAATTAAGTCCATCTTGTTTAATGTATCATTTAAAGCTTGTGTTTCCTTATTTATTTTCATTTTGGATGATCTGTCCATGGGTGAAAGTGGGGTGTTAAAGTCCCCTACTATGATTGTGTTACTGTCGATTTCCCCTTTTATGACTGTTAGTATTTGCCTTATGTGTTGAGGTGCTCCTATGTTGGGTGCATAAATATTTACAATTGTTATATCATCTTCTTGGATCGATCCCTTGATCATTATGTAGTGTCCTTCCTTGTCTCTTCTAATAGTCTTTACTTTAAAGTCTGTTTCATCTGATATGAGAATTGCTACTCCAGCTTTCTTTTGATTTCCATTTGCATGGAATATCTTTTTCCATCCCCTCACTTTCAGTCTGTATGTGTACCTAGGTCTGAAGTGGGTCTCTTGTAGACAGCATATATATGGGTCTTGTTTTTGTATCCATTCAGCCAGTCTGTGTCCTTTGGTCAGAGCATTTAGTCCATTTACATTTAAGGTAATTATCGATATGTATATTCCTATTCCCAGTTTCTTAATTGTTTTGGGTTTGTTATTGTACGTCTTTTCCTTCTTTTGTGTTTCTTGCCTAGAGAAGATCCTTTAGCGTTTGTTGTAAAGCTGGTTTGGTGGTGCTGAACTCTCTCAGCTTTTGCTTGTCTGTAAAGGTTTTAATTTCTCCATCAAATCTGAATGAGATCCTTGCTGGGTAGAGTAATCTTGGTTGTAGGTTTTTCTCCTTCATTACTTTAAATATGTCCTGCCAGTCCCTTCTGGCTTGCAGAGTTTCTGCTGAAAGATCAGCTGTTAAGCTGATGGGGATTCCCTTGTGTGTTACTTGTTGTTTTTCCCTTGCTACTTTTAATATGTTTTCTTTGTATTTAATTTTTGACACTTTGATTAATATGTGTCTTGGCATGTTCTCCTTGGATTTATCCTGTATCGAAGTCTCTGTGCTTCCTGGACTTGATTAACTATTTCCTCTTCCATATTAGGGAAGTTTTCAACTATAATCTCTTCAAATATTTTCTCACTTTCTTTTTCTCTTCTTCTTCTGGAACCCCTATAATTCGAATATTGGTGCGTTTAACATTGTCCCAGAGGTATCTGAGACTGTCCTCAGTTCTTTTCATTCTTTTTTCTTTATTCTGCTCTGCAGTAGTTATTTCCACTATTTTATCTTCCAGGTCACTTATCCATTCTTTTGCCTCAGTTATTCTGCTATTGATCCCTTCTAGAGTATTTTTAATGTCATTTATTGTGTTGTTCATCATTGCTTGTTTCATCTTTAGTTCTTCTAGGTCCTTGTTAAATGTTTCTTGCCTTTTCTCTATTTCCAAGATTTTGGATCATCTTTACTATCATTATTCTGAATTCTTTTTCAGGTAGTCTGCCTATTTCCTCTTCATTTGTTAGGTCTGGTGGGTTTTTATCTTGCTCCTTCATCTACTGTATGTTTTTCTGTCTTTTCATTTTGCTTATCTTACTGTGTTTGGGGTCTCCTTTTTGCAGGCTGAAGGTTCGTAGTTCCCATTGTTTTTGGTTTCTGTTCCCAGTGGCTAAAGTTGGTTCCGTGGCTTGTGTAGGCTTCCTGGTGGAGGGGATTATTGCCTGTGTTCTGGTGGATGAGGCTGGATCTTGTCTTTCTGGTGGGCAGGTCCACGTCTGGTGGTGTGTTTTGTGGTGTCTGTGGACTTCTTATGATTTTAGGCAGCCTCTCTGCTAATGGGTGGGGTTGTGTTCCTGTCTTGCTAGTTGTTTGGCATAGGGTGTTTAGCCCTGTAGCTTGTTAGTTGTTGAGTGAAGCTGGGTGTTGGTGTTGAGATGGAGATCTCTAGGAGATTTTCGCCATTTGATATTACATGGAGCTGGGAGGTCTCTTGTGGTCCAGTGTCCTGAAGTTGACTCTCTCACCTCAGAGGCACAGCACTGACTCCTGGCTGCAGCACCAACAGCCTTTCATCCACACGGCTCAGAATAAAAGTGAGAAAAAGTAGAAAGAAAGAAAGAAGGAAGGAAGGATGGGGATAAAAGAAAATAAAATAAAGAAAGATAAAATAAAGTTATCAAAATAAAAAATAGTTATTAAGAAAAAAAATTTTTTTAAAGTAAAACAAAAACAAAACGGACTGGTAGAACCCTGTAACAAATGGTGAAAGCAAAGCTATACAGACAAAATCTCACACAGAAGCATACACATACACACTTACAAAAAGAGGAAAAGGAAGAAATCATAAATCTTGCTCCCAAAGTCCACCTCCTCAATTTGGGATGATTGGTTGTCTATTCAGGTATTCCACAGATGCAGGGCACATCACGTTGATTGTGGAGATTTAACCCGCTCGCTGCTCCTGAGGCTGCTTGGAGACATTTCCCTTTCTCTTTGTTCCCACAGCTCTGGGGGCTCAGCTTTGGATTTGGCCCCGCTTCTGCGTGTAGGTCGCTGGAGGACGTCTGTTCTTTGCTCAGACAGGACGGAGTTAAAGGAGCCGCTGGGGGCTTTGGCTCACTCAGGCCGGGGGGTGGGAGGGGCACGGAGTGCGGGGCGAGCCTGTGGCTGCAGAGGCTGGCATGACATTGCACCAGCCTGTGGCGCGCCGTGCGTTCTCCCGGGGAAGTTGTCCCTGGATCCCGGGACCCTGGCAGTGGCGGGCTGCACAGGCTCCCCAGAAGGGGGGTGTGGATAGTGACCTGTGCTCGCACACAGGCTTCTTGGTGGCGGCAGCAGCAGCCTTAGTGTCTCATTCCCGTCTCTGGGGTGCGCGCTTTCAGCCGCAGCTCGCGCCCGTCTCTGGAGCTCCTTTAAGCAGCGCTCTTAATCCTCTCTCCTCGCGCACCAGGAAACAAAGAGGGAAGAAAAAGTCTCTTGCCTCTTCGGCAGGTCCAGACTTTTCCCCGGACTCCCTCCTGGGTAGGCGTGGTGCACTAACCCCTTCAGGCTGTGTTCACTCAATTGTCTCCCTGCGCTCTGACCGAAGCCCGAGCCTCAGATTCCAGCCCCCGTCGGCACCATTCCTCTGCGGAAGTCTCTCCGCTTTGGTCTCTGCACCCCTGTTGCTGTGCTCTCCTCCGCGGCTCCGAAGCTTCCCCCCTCCGCCACCCGCAGTCTCGGCCCGCGAAGGGGCTGCCTAGTGTGTGGAAACCTTTCTTCCTTCACAGCTCCCTCCCACTGGTGCAGGTCCCGTCCCTATTCTTTTGTCTCTGTTTATTCTTTTTTCTTTTGCCCTACCCAGGTACGTGGGGAGTTTCTTGCCTTTTGGGAGGTCTGAGGTCTTCTGCCAGCGTTCAGTAGGTGTTCTGTTGGAGTTGTTCCACATGTAGATGTATTTCTGATGTGTCTGTGGGGAGGAAGGTGATCTCCGTGTCTTACTCTTCCGTCATCTTCCCCCTCTCTCTCAGCATCTTATTTTAAAGGTAGTAATGTTTTCCCCCAAAGCAGTTATTCTGTCGAATACAAGGGTTTCTCACACTCAACAATGACATAGACTAAGAGGAAGAAGCTATTTCCTCCTTCTTAGCCATCTCCCTTTAATTTAGAAATCACTTTAATTCTTTAATTCATCATTCTGGTATTGGTAGTAGAGAAATGATATGTTCAATTGGTGTTTTCTTATTTATGCAACGCTTTCAAGGTATCTTCAAAGCTTTATTCATTACCAACTCCAAGTGTCTTGGTGTCCCTGAGGCTGGATTTTCTGCGCATCATCTGCAGCCATGAGCACTATGTTACCTTAAACTTACCCTGCAGCCTGCTAACTCCACCTGCGTCACCATCACCTTCTGTTTCTTCTGCAACATCTCAGGTATGCAAAATGTATGAAAACAAATTTTTTTAAGTCCAGACTTGTGGAAAAAGCATTCTGAACACTGGAAAACATGAAAAGTAACACTGTTGAATAATAGCTGTGTGATAGGCTCCATACTAAGTGCTTTATAAGTATTAAATGGTTAAGTACTTTATAAGTATTAATCATTTACTCCTCACAGGAACTCTAGGAGGTAAGTTCTATTATTATCCCCATTTTACAGGTGAAAAAAATTGAAACACAGAAAGGTCAGTAACTTACCCAGGGTCACATATAGTAAAAATTTGCAGATCTAGGCTTTGAACCATGGCACGTGTTGGCTTATTCTAGGGCCCAAGTTTTAACCACTTTGTTGTACCCCTCTTACCGATTCAGGCACAAGGGAGTGAATTCAGCTACATAAACTCACTTGATGTTTTCACAGGTTGGGTTTTTTTGAGGCAGACACAGACTGAGTTTGGGAGACAAGGTATTTATTAGATGTCAATACCTGTGAAAGGAAGGGGAATGAAGCATAATTTAGCAGAGAAAGAAGTCAAACTGCAGTGCAGTCCTGGCAAAGCCCTACCTGCCTCTCTTGTATCCAGAGAACCCAAAGGAAACTAGATGGGTATTTATGGATTTTCACAGGGTGCCTAGTAGTTGCTCTAAAGATGACAGAGGGTTATCGTAGCAATTATTATGTGTCCTGTCATACAGATTGAAATGAAGCGATTTTGTGGTTTTCATATCAGAGAAGCCTGGATGTTCCCTCCTAGTGAAACATCTTTTTGCTATATAATTCCTAAGGCAAACAAGCTACTTCCTTAAGCTCTTAATGTCTAAAGTGAAAGTTGATATGAACTCTTTATAAGTTTATTTTTGAGATATTTAATTCCTGAAAGTAATTCCCTACACTAGATCAACCTCAGATGTTTGATAAACTAAATTTTAAACTTTACTCAGAAAGGTTAGAAGACATCAGAGAACACCCCCAACTTTTCATTTTACCTTTGCAAAAATTCTTAAGAATCAGCCTGTTTCCACATACTTTTACCTGGCTAGGACACACTTCTTCCAATAACAAATGAGGCTAGTCTTTTGCTCCCTTCCCCCATCCTCTGTCAAAGATGTGGCTACACAGTCAAGTACAAATTAATCAAAGGTACAGTTCCTAAAACCTTTAATGAAACACATTTGTTTACACCTGACTCCCTGCTGAACATCTCATTCAGCCAAGAAATTAACAGAATTTCTTCCATTATCTCGTTCCCTACTTTCTCATCTAACTGCAGAATTTTCAGATTCTAATAGATGACAGAGACATCACTCTTTGGGAAGTGGGGGCAAGGATAGTTTTATATGCTTATTAGGAAGATGATTTCTCCATAGAGAAATCTGAAGTCTGTTCTTCTAAGAAACCTCGCATGGGCGGTCTTGAATATGGATTAAGGATGATGAGATTGAGGACATTCTTGCCTTAAGCATCTTGTGGGGGGGGGGCGGGATGCTATTTTACAGTATTAAAAAACTCTTAAAAACTCAGTGAGTGGACAAAAAAAGACAGTAATTTTCTGGAGATAGTGTTTTCCCTGAAAAACAACTTCATAGTATTTGAAATTTCTCTGGAAACCCATAGATAGCCTTGACTATGAATATTTCTCTTGTACTCAGCAGTGAGTACATAACGTATCATGGATTTAGTTCCTTTTTTCCCTTCAGAGTATGATATTGAAACATTAAGTGGCTAAAAGTATAAAGGAAAAAGCAGATGAAAAAATTTTAATATGAGAAAAAGGAAATTGAAAATAATTTAAAATGTTATTTCATCATAGTTTCCTATACCAAAAGTAAGAGCAGTCACTTTCTCCAATGTTAATAATAGTAATGTAAAAATAAACTTAAAAAGTTTATCTCACTTTCAGATAATGCTCACATCTCATTTGTTGTAGTGCTCTGTCTATAGAATGTTTTGTTGCATAGCTGTTATAGTTTTGTTCTACCTCACTCCCAAACAGAGTTCTGGATTTTCCACCACTGTGCAAGACCAGAAGATTGCAAATATGTTTGAATTGTCTGTGCCTTTCCGCCAGCAACATTATTTGGCAGGACTTGTGTTAACAGAGCTGGCTGTCATTTTAGACCCGGATGCTGAAGGGTGAGTAGACCAGTTTTTGCCGTGTAGAATATTAATTTGATTTTGGACAATGGGACAGAAGTATCCACTTAACTTCCTAGGAATCACAAGAATACTGTTTACCACTCTTCTACTTCTGTGTTCACTAAGTTCCATACTCATGTTATTTCTATATTTCATCAGTTTTAAGAAAGACATTTTTTGTCATCTCTGAATTTGATGTTTGTCTTGAAATCAACATTGCATCATGGTTTAGTTGGTGGCCTTTTTTTCCTTCTTAGTAGTACATAAAATATTTGTGCATATTAGTAGATGGACTTTTAGATTTGCTGATATACAGCAGGCACATTTCAGTTAAGTAGACTAATCTGTTTGATTCTTTGTGAGGAAAATTTATGATTTGCCATCATACTCTGTAGCATGTACTTCAAAATTTGCTCTATAAACAAACGTCCTTAGGTTTTAGAAACTTCCAAAATTGTGTATACTTTCAAAGAATTACTGGAAATTGATATAGTAAGAAGAGTATATTGTCTGATGATTTGAATTTATAGAAATAGCTTTTCTATAAATATGTTGTGATCTAAGATCCGTATAGGGTATTTCTATGTTAACAGCTATTTTCAAAAATCTGAATGACTGTAACTCATTTGGGTAATAATTGCTTTTTTTTCCCATGATAATATCATTAGGAGTTTGTAATGCAGTTTAACCTGAAGTAAGAGCTCCAGAGAACAAAAGGAGATACTTTTGAGCAGGTTTTTTAAGAATCCTATGATGTATTTGTTGAACGAATGAAAAAGGATGCTTGTAAAGTTCTTAGCGATGGGACATGGTTAATGCTTAGTAAACTGTCAAAGGCTAAAGCTTCTGCAAATGAAAGTCATGAGTTTTTTTCATAACAGCAACTTCTTGCATTAGGAATATAGTTTTAAGAAGCAGTTTTTCACTCTGTGCTCTGCAGAACTGTAAGGTTGTGAAAAGGTCCTTAATGTGCTTCCATGTAGGATGGGGTTGGGGTGTAGACATTGGAGTATGGAGAGGACAGACTAAGTGGGTGAAACCCTGGGTCTCCCACCCCTGCTTGCCACCACTCTTATATTTTGCCATTGATAAATGAATATAATGTCATCAGGGGGGAAGGATCCATTGTTTGAAAAAAATCACTCTGAAAACAACTTCTAAACATACTACCTTTCTTTAATAACTGTTATATCTCTATCATTTGACTCTATATTTCCAGTATTTTTACTTAATACATCAGGATAAGTTTGGTTACCAGAAACAGAAAACCTTTCTTCATACTGGCTGGCTTTATTAAAGGAAGGATATTTATTTTTTCATAATTGGGAGAAAGGTAAAGTTTTTAGCACACTATAATCAGCAGCTCAATAATGTTATCAGGGTTCTGTTTCTTTATATCTCTTACTTCTATAGAAACCCCTCAGCTTTATCCTGAGGCTAGTGTGCCTCTCATGACTGTGAGATAGTTGCTCTGGCAGTTGAGCTTAGATTATTACTTGTTCATGTCCAGCAGAGGACAGAGGGAAAAAAACCCTCTTTCAAGCATGCAGTGCACATCTTTTCTTTGGACTGATTTGGCTCACTTGCCTATCCTGTACTGTTACAGTCACCAGAGCAATGCCAGGTTCCTGGATGGATTAGATCACTTCTACTCAAATGTGGTGCTTAGACTGGTTTTGGTTCATGGGTGGTTTGTTACAAAGCAGAAGGTAAGGACCTCATGCCTAAATGTAAATCAGCTGTCACTAAAAAGTGTTCAGTTCATATGATATTTTTTTTTGTAGACCTTCTCAGTTAAGGAAACAATTAGTTAATTAACATTTATCTCTTCTCACACTGATAATGAAACAGCTTTACTGACTGTCTGCTTTAAGTAGCAGGGCTAGTCTGATTGGATCTATCTACTTCAGAAACTGGGGGAATGGAGTCAGCTTCCCCTGAGTCACAGGGGCAGGAACGTATACCTGAAAATTTTTACATTCTATTAGGAAGGAAGACAGGGGAAGGAGATGTTGTGTAGGTGTTCAGCAGTGTCTGATAAAAAGTAGAGAATTCTAACAGTCAGCTATTTTTGTGATGAGGTTTCTTTCTCACATGAAGGATCAGTTCTATTAAAATAGATACATTTCTGTGGAACAATATAGGACCTATGAAAGACTTCTTTTTTATCTTTTCCAGCTGGTCTTCAGAGTTGGTCCTTTGACACTTGGAAAGATTTTCTATCAAGTCTGAAAGCCGTGATAACTGTGTTCACTACTACTTTGTCTATTGAGTTAAAAAAGATAACTGGAAGAGCTTTAAATAGTAATATACAGGATTATAAGCTTTTACTGTTGCTTGTTTCCTCCTTTTCTCACTCTTTCCTGCACCCAGTCCATTAGCAAATGCCTTAATACTATCTCCAAAATATATCCCAAGTTTAGCTACTTCTCTCCGTCTTTACTGCTGCTCCCCTAATCATGCTTCCATTCTTCCCTCCCTAAAAATCCCTTTTCTACCCAGCAGCCTACATGGTCTTTTAGAAGTGAAAATTAAATTACGTCACTTCCTTGCTTAAAACTCTTTAATGTGTTTAAAAGCACACTTAACTTTTAAAATAGTTAAAAGTGTGTGCTTTTAAAATAACATTTAAAATAAAATTCAGACTTAATAATGGACCTCAAAGCCCTATATATCTAGCTGTTGTCTACACTGCCACTCTCTTCCCTCCTCACATACTAAAATCTAGCCATCCTGGCCTTCTTTTTGTTTCTCTAATGGGCCCAACCCAGTCCCACCTTAGGGCCTTTGGACTAGGACTTTTCTCTGCCTGAAGCAATGCTGAAATTGCCCTAAGATCTCCACATAGGCATTTCCTCCTTGTGGTTCTTCAGGTCTCCACTCAAAGAGTATCATCTACTCACTGAGACTGTCATTGGCCACCCAATCTGAATTATAGCTGTGTTGCCGTTGCCACAATTATTCTTAACCAGATAAGCCTGTTTTATTTTCTACAAGGCACTTACCTGAAATTTGCTTGTTTGTTCATTATCTGTCCCCTTCCTTTAGAATGTGAGCTCAAGAGAGCAGGCACTTTCTTATTCACTGCTGTATTCCCACTGCATTAGAATTGTGTCTGGTACAGAGTGGACACTTGATAAGTATATGTTAATTCAGTGAATGAATGATTGACTATGAGAGACTCACATCTCTAAGTTTTACATTCTTCTTATATTTACATAGGTAAAATACAACATGCATTTGTTAGATAGACCCTTAAGAGGATTGTTTTTATTCCTTCTGCTTGCTAAGTAATCAAAAATAATTCCTTGAGTAGCAATAATATGTTCTAATATTGTTTTAAAAATTTATTTATTTTATTTAATTGTGGCTGTGCTAGGTCTTTGTTGCTGCGTGCAGGCTTTCTCTAGTTGTGGTGAGCGGGGGCTACTCTTCATTGTGGTGCGTGGGCTTCTCATTGCGGTGGTTTCTCTTGTTGCAGAGCACAGGTTCTAGGCGAACGGGCTTCAGTAGTTGTGGCGCGCAGGCTCAGTAGTTGTGGCGCACGGGCTTAGTTGCTCCACGGCATGTGGGATCTTCCTGGACCAGGGCTCAAACCCGTGTCCCCTGCATTGGCAGGCAGATTCTTAACCACTGTGCCACCAGGGAAGCCCCTATGTTCTAATAATGACCAAAGATTTGCTCTCTAGAAATTTTCATTGCAGTTAGAAAGTTACAACATTGGAACAGGATACTATGGTTAAATGCAAATTTTGTAGTACAGACCTAGTTTTGAAGAAGATTAGCACCTTTATTATAGCATTTGTAAAACTGAATTATTATTTTTGTGTCTGTGTTTCTCTCTTGCTAAAGCAAGCTCTTTAAGAACAGGGACAATGTCTTATCTCCAACATCTAGCATAGGATATGACAGTTCCTGCATATGGGTGTGTGTGTGTGTGTGTGTGTGTGTGTGTGTGTGTGTATGTGTATAATGGCTGAATGTGATTGAGTAATGTAGACACATGAAAAGGCTTCATGAAGACCAGTGGGTAGAGTTTAGATAGGTTGAAGTCTGGCGCTGGTAGCTGCTGAGAGATGTTAAATATATACCCAGGTTTGAGAATCATCACTGATGATACAAGTTGAAAGGGAGAACATAAAAGGCAAATGATCAGAATCTGAGACTTGGGAAGAATGATGGAGAATATGAGGAATAATGGGAACTCTTTGGAGAAAACAGAGAAGAAAACATAAAAGATGACAAAGTGTCAAGTAGAGAGCTAGAAAATGAAATCTGAGATATGTCCATTAGATGGAGTTCTTGACAGTATTTAAAATTATACTTTCTGAATAAAAACTGGAAGGAAGAAGAATCTCCAGGTAGATTTCATATATAGCTACATAAAATGGTAGATAAGCAAAAGAGCCCCGGAGGAAGAATACCTGGTTTCCAGTCCTAGCTTTTAAATATGCTGTGTGATCTTAAAAGAGAAAAGCTAATATTTACTGAAAAAGGCAGTGTGCAAGGCACTGTGCTAATAAGCATGTTACATAAATTATGTATCTTAATTTTCACAGCCACCTTATGAGGTAGGTTATTACCTTCATACATAGATAGGGAAACAGAGGTTAAGTATCTTTGAAAAATCATTTAGCTATTAAGTGATGAAAGGGGTACAATACCATGTGGTAAGCATTCAAAAACTTAGTTTCAGAGAAAGAGAGTAGATATTAGGAAGTAAATGGAAAAAAACGCTTGATATATACTGCACATTCAGGAAGTTTATTACTAGAGAAATCATATAATAGTTTATTACTAAGAGAAATACTATAAATAAGCCAGAGCAAACTAGTTTCAAGTGAACATGTATTTTCAAGATAGGAAAGAAGGGAAGAACTTAGTGAGGAAGGACACTGAAGCTATTGAAGAAAGAATTTTTTCTGAGATGAAAGGAAAGTTGATTTGGTAGCTATAAGATGGAGATGTGTTAAAAGACCTGGCCAGAGCAAATTCAGAACGGCTTTTCTTTCCTAAAAGAAAGTTGGAGGTAAGGTCTTCTATTGAGATTGATGGTGAGAGGCTTAAGGAGAGAGAATAAGATCTGAAACAGCTGCCAGATACAGCATTAAGGGCAGTTGAAGTTGGATGAATTTTTCTTTAGAATGTTTTTCATAGTCAAAGCAGCTTCAGTCTAAGAAGAGAAGCCAAAAAAGTGTGAAGATGAGAGTGATCCTTGCTAGTGTATTAGCCAGTTGAAACTTGGGATTGGGAGTCTAGAAAGTTGTAAGGGCCCAAATGAGCAAGGAAGTTCAGTTTAAATAGAGATGTCGAAGGCAACCCTAGCCATGGACTACATAGCCCATTAGGTAGAGAATTTTTCTTTTAGATAAAGGAAATAAAAGTTTATTTTGGGGCTTCCCTGGTGGCGCAGTGGTTGAGAGTCCACCTGCCGATGCAGGGGACACGGGTTCGTGCCCCGGTCTGGGAAGATCCCACATGCTGCGGAGCGGCTAGGCCCGTGAGCCATGGCCGCTGAGCCTGTGCGTCCGGAGCCTGTTCCCCGCAATGGGAGAGGCCACAACAGTGAGAGGACCACGTACCGCAAAAAAAAAAAAAAAAAAAAAGTTTATTTTGGTTAAATGTGAAAAGATTTCATTTGATGAAATAAAATTTACAACTACTTAAAATTTACTTTTTTTTTTTTGCGGTATGCGGGCCTCTCACTGTTGTGGCCTCTCCCGTTGTGGAGCACAGGCTCCGGACGCGCAGGCTCAGCGGCCATGGCTCACGGGCCCAGCTGCTCCGCGGCATGTGGACTCTTCCTGGACCGGGGCACGAACCCGTGTCCCC
Source organism: Globicephala melas (assembly GCF_963455315.2). Classification (NCBI taxonomy): domain Eukaryota; kingdom Metazoa; phylum Chordata; class Mammalia; order Artiodactyla; family Delphinidae; genus Globicephala; species Globicephala melas. The sequence continues at coordinate 134,712,434 of NC_083314.1, forward strand.
TGCATCGGCAGGCGGACTCTCAACCACTGTGCCACCAGGGAAGCCCCTACATTTTTTGCTTTAAAATATAACCGTAACTGGTTTTAAGTTATTTAGTATTAAAATGCCCTAAGGAGTTAATGAAAAACTATTCGGATTTACTCTTAAATGAATTTGTATAGTATTTCCTTTTCCCTCAGTTCTTATTTTGTACAGCGAGATATTAATTTTATTTATTTTTTGGACATTGATTAATTTTAAAATGAGAAGTGTTTTATAGGAATACATGCAAATATGTGGCAAAGTTAAGAAGCTGAATAATGTGGTTCAGTACCATGACTTACTGTTTGCTCTAAAGATATTAACTAATCTCTGTGACCTTACTGCAGCTGCTTCTTCATCTTCTTTTTAAATAGACTGTTTGGATTGCATAAGAAAGTCATCAATATGGTACACAATTTACTATCCAGTCACGACTCAGACCCACGGTACTCTGACCCCCAGATAAAGGCTCGGGTGGCTATGTTGTATCTACCTCTGATTGGCATTATCATGGAAACTGTTCCTCAGCTGTATGATTTTACAGGTACTTAGTATATTTAAGACAAACTAAAGGCAAATCTCAGTGTTTAAAAGTATTAGAAAATATCTCAAAGGTGATCTTATTTTAGGAAAAGAAATATAAGGAAACTTACACTGACATAGGTACACTGTAAATACATAACATATTTCTGAAAAACTTTTGACTGTGTGAGAAAATTCACTTCAAGGTTTCTGTAAGCATTTCTTATGACAAATTTTTAAATAATGATTTTATAGCATTTCTATACCTACCTATTAGGAAATAGGGTTTTTTTGTGTGAGTGTATACTGTTCATCTGAAAAAAACAATATGAGAAAACTTGCTAGATGTCCACCACCCTCAGTCTCAATTTTATTCATATACATAAAATTGAAATTAATATTCACCCGAATAACAACAATGATGTTTATTGCTAATACTGGGTTAATAAGTTGAAGTTTTGTTACTTTTTAAAAACTGGAACCCACAAAGTTTTATTCCTCTTGCTTTCCATTTTTAGAATTTACTTAAATTCCTTCATTTACCTTAGAGAAAACACTGTAGGTTGCATTTGAACTAGCAATTAACCTGATAAAGTACTTCCAGTTCAACTAAAAAAATTTTACTGGTATCTAATATGTATTATCAGTAGGTGCTGGTGATATAAAGATAGCAACTCTTTCCCTTTGAGAGACTAATAGTAGAGTAGTTTTCCCAGTATTTTGATCACTAAAGCAGGTTTCCTTATCTGAAGGCAGAAATTTATATTATTATATCTTCTTTTACTAGCAAGTTAAAGTTCTCTACAAAACTATAAATATTACTACAGGAATGAGTTAATGTTTAAAATATTTAAATTATTTTTTTAAAAGAAGTAAATATAATGATAAGCAGTATATGTTAATAGGTTTTTCTTTAAAGAGTAAAGGAGAATAAGAAAGGGAATTGCTTGCTCAATAGCTGTTAATTAAGCTAAACAGAAGTTTTCTTTATTTATTTTTGGGTGATTTTTTTCCAGAAACTCACAATCAACGAGGAAGACCAATCTGTATAGCCACCGATGATTATGAGAGTGAGAGCGGAAGCATGATAAGCCAGACAGTTGCCATGGCAATTGCAGGAACATCAGTTCCTCAGCTAACAAGGCCCGGCAGTTTCCTCCTCACATCAACGGTAAAAACAACCCTCCTACAGAAGTTTTATCTGGAAAGACAGATACTTCCAAGGATATACCCTTTAATAACAGATTATTGTACTAGCTGATGCAGAAGTACTCTGAGTTTTATTTATTTTGTGGAAACATTAAGGTTTTGAGAATATTGCCCATCTTGTACTAAGTTGTTTTTAAAATTAATTACCTCAAGCTTTATGGTATAAAGCTCTATATTCTGTCATTTAGAGTTTTGAAGGTTGCCTTACTTATAGCCTATTTTCTTCATTTTTAAAATCCATTTTATTCTTTGTCAGCCCTAAGAGATAGTCTCAGTTATTTAGCAGTTGAGAATATTTATTTTTAATCTGTGAAGATTTATACTTTTTCATATTTAAATAAATTGATATTCATTCAGCCCTGTAATTTTCCCCTCTTAAAGAGGGAAGAACAGGGAGGCAGGGAGTATACAAACTTAATAAAACAAGATGAACTTCTAAAAGTTTTAGATGACTTCTTTCAGAAAACTGCAATCGTATTTATGGAAGCTAGCTTACTAGACAACTTTTTAAAAAGTTTTATTGAGATAATTTACATGTCAAAAGATTCACCCATTTTGAATGTACAATTTCATGGTTTTTAGTATCTTTACAGAGTTATGCAGCCATCACCACAATCTAATTTTAGAACATTTCCATCACCCCAAAAACCCTGAAGCCTATTAGCAGTCACCCTCTATTTCCACACAGCACCAACCCTAGGCAGCAACTAACCTACTTTCTGTCTGTATAGATTTGCCTTTTCTGGACATTTCATATAAATGGAATTATAGACTGTGATCTTTTATGTCTGGCTTCTTTCACTAAGCATAATGTTTTTGAGGTTCATTCATGTTGTGACATGTATCTATACTTCTTTTTTTAATGCCAAATAGTATTCCTAAATATTGATAGACCAGATTTTTATCCACTTATGAGTTGATGAACAGTTGAATCATTTCTACTTTTTGGCTGTTAGGAATAATGCTGCTATGAACATTTGTGTACATGTCTTTGTGTCCAGATATGTTTTCATTCCTTTTGGGTAGATACCTAGGAATGGATTTGCTGGGTTATATTGTATCTCTATCTTTAACATTTTGAGAAACTTCTAAACTTTTTCAAAGTGGCTGCTCCATTTTAAATTCTCACCAGCAATGAATAAAGATTCCTGTTTCTCTAAATCTTCATTGACACTATTATCTCTTTTTTATTATATATACTTCATACCTTAGTGTGTATGAAGTGGTATCTCATTGTCATTTTGATTTGCATTTCCCTAAAGTCTACTGATACTGAGAGTATCTTTTCATTTGCTTATGGCACATCTTTTTGTATATCTTATTTAGAGAAAAAGTCCATTCAAATCCTTTAATGTTTTAAAATTGTGTTATTCATCTTCTTGTTATTGAGTTGAAAGAGTTTTTTATATATTCTAGATATAAATTCCTTATCAGATATGTGATTTGCAGATATTTTCTCCTGTGGATTATCTTTTCCCTTTTTATTTCCTTAAATATTTATTTATTTATTTATTTGTCTGTGTTGGGTCTTAGTTGCAGCATACGGGATCTTTCATTGCGGCACATGGGCTTCCAGAGCGCGTGGGCTCTGTAGTTGTGGTGCATGGGTTCCAGAGCGCGTGGGCTCTGTAGTTGTGGCGCACGGGCTTAGTTGCCCCGCAGCATGTGGGATCTTAGTTCCCCGACCAGGGATCAAACCCGTGTCCGCCTGCGTTGGAAGGCAAATCCTTAACCACTGGACCACCAGGGAAGTCCCTCTTTTCACTTTCTTGATGCTGTCATTTGAAGTGCAAAAGTTTTTAATTTTGATGAATTCCAGTTTTTCAGTGTTTTCTTTTACTTGCTTTTGCTATTGTAGATACAAAATAATATATAAAGTACATGTATAGTTAAAGTGTAATAATAGAAGAAACAGCAGTGTACCTATCACTCAGCTTCAGAAACAGAACATTGCAATTTCCTTGGAAGTTCCCAGTTTGCCATCAGTTCAATCCCTTTCTCCCCTCAAAATGACCACTATTCTCAGTTTTGTTGACCTTGTTTTTCATTTTTTAAAACCTTGCTTATGTGAAATATACCACAGATGAAAAAGTACATGAAACATAAATGTAAATGTTTACAAAAGATTTTAAAATGAATATCTTTGTAACCACAATTCAGGACAAAATATAGAATATTGACCACCTTCCAGAAAACCTTGGCCTGCTGTTTTCCACCACAGCTATCCACCAAGCCACCCACTATCCTAACTAATGAAGTAATTGCATAATTTTGTTAATAGTTTCACCATCTAAGTTTGCATCCCTAAATACTATAGTTTAGTTTTACATTATGTCTTTAATATTCCTCCAGGTTGTAAAATATAGCTGTAATTCACTGATTTTTCATTTTGGCATGATATTCCATTGTCTGACTATAGATCAATTTATTTACCCATTCTATTGATAGATGCATAAATGGTTTCTGATCTTTGGTTACAAATAACAGTCTTATAGATTCTTCTCTATGTTTCCTGTCTGCATGTACACACTTTTATTTAGGGTATTTCTTAGGAGTGGAATTCGCTGGGTCATATATGTGTACCCTCTTCTATACTAGATATGCCGTGATGTTTTCCAAAAGGTTTGTCTTAATTTTTATTTGCACCTGCTATATGAGAGTTTCTGTTCCTTCATATGTTCGTCCATCTGCACTTAGAATATTCAAACATTTAAATTTTTGTCAATTTGGTAATATATCATTATATCTCATTTTAGCATTCATTTTCCTGATGTCTTATGAGGGTGTGCACTTTTTCATATAAATGGCTATTTGGATTTTTTCTTTTGAAGTATCTAGAGTGTTTTTGCCCATTTTCCATTGGATCTTCTGCCTTTGCTTGTAATTTATAGTAGTTTATATGTCTGGATCAAGCCCACTGTCAATTATAAGTGGTTCAAAGATTTCTTTCTTTTTTTGTGGCTTGCTTTTTCATACACTTAATTGTGAATTTGGTGATAAGTATCGTATTTTAAAGTAAGATTGTATTGAATCTATGGATCAGTTTTTGGGAAAATTAATATTTTTACATGCTTGAATCCCCAAATCCTTGAATATGTTAGATCTCCCCACTATTTAGGCTTTCCTTAGTGTCTACACATACATAAACTTTTATAGCTTTCAACAGAGGCCCAGAACATCCTTTGTAGGTGTATAGTTGGTCATTGATATTTTAAAAATATTTTAGTAATATTATAAAATTATATAATATGATAATGTATACTACACATAAATTTTGTATATATAACATTATATTCTTATAGTCTCATAAATGTCATCGTTTTCAAAAATTGTTTTCTAATTGTTGATTGCTATTTTTTTTTTTTTTTTTTTGGCCATGCCACGTGGCTTATGGGATCTCAGTTCCCTGACCAGGGATTGAACCTGGGCCACGGCAGTGAAAGTGCCAAATCCTATTAGACTACCAGGGAACTCCCTAATTGTTGATTCCTTTTATGTGGGCATAGAATTGATTTTGAACAATGTTTATTTCCAGTAGAATGACTAAACTAATAACAGAGGTATAGATTTTTTTTTCTATATACACAGTCATATCATCTGGCAGTTTCATTTCTTCCTTTCTTTTTTTTTTCCATAACTTATTTACTGGCTAGAACCTTGAGTACAATGTTAAATAGAAGTAGTGATAGTTGGCATCATTAAAGGGGAACCTTGCAACATTTCATTCATTTTTTTCTTTTTACATTTTTATTGGAGACTAATTGCTTTACAATGGTGTGTTAGTTTCTGCTTTATAACAAAGTGAATCAATTATACATATACATATGTTCCCATACCTCTTCCATCTTGCGTCTCCCTCCCTCCCACCCTCCCTATCCCACCCCTCCAGGTGGTCACAAAGCACAGAGCTGATCTCCCTCTGCTATGCAGCTGCTTCCCACTAGCTATCTATTTTACATTTGGTACTGTATATATGTCCATGCCACTCTCTGGCTTTGTCACAGCTTACCCTTCCCCCTCCCCATATCCTCATGTCCATTCTCTAGTAGGTCTGTCTCTTTATTCCTATCTTACCCCTAAGTTCTTCATGACATTTTTTTTTCTTAAATTCCATATATGTGTTAGCATACAGTATTTCTCTTTCTCTTTCTGACATACTTCACTCTGTATGACAGACTCTAGGTCCATCCACCTCATTACAAATAGCTCAATTTCGTTTCTTTTTATGGCTGAGTAATATTTCATTGTATATATGTGCCACATCTTTATCCGTTCATCCGATGATGGGCACTTAGGTTGTTTCCATCTCCAGGCTATTGTAAATAGAGCTGCAATGAACATTTTGGTACATGACTCTTTTTGAATTATGGTTTTCTCAGGGTATATGCCCAGTAGTGGGATTGCTGGGTCATACGGTAGTTCTATTTGGAGTTTTTTAAGGAACCTCCATACTGTTCTCCATAGTGGCTGTACCAATTCACATTCCCACCAGCAGTGCAAGAGTGTTCCCTTTTCTCCACACCCTCTCCAGCATTTATTGTTTCTAGATTTTTTGATGATGGCCATTCTGACCGGTGTGAGATGATATCTCATTGTAGTTTTGATTTGCATTTCTCTAATGATTAATGATGTTGAGCATTCTTTCATGTGTTTGTTGGCAGTCTGTATATCTTCTTTGGAGAAATGTCTATTTAGGTCTTCTGCCCATTTTTGGATTGGGTTGCTTGTTTTTTTGTTATTGAGCTGCATGAGCTGCTTATAAATTTTGGAGATGAATCATTTGTCAGTTGCTTCATTTGGAAATATTTTCTCCCATTCTGAGGGTTGTCTTTTCATCTTGTTTATGGTTTCCTTTGCTGTGCAAAAGTTTTGAAGTTTCATTAAGTCCCATTTGTTTCTGTTTTTATTTCCATTTCTCTAGGAGGTGGGTCAGAAAGGATCTTGCAGTGATTTATGTCATAGAGTGTTCTGCCTATGTTTTCCTCTAAGAGTTTGATAGTTTCTGGCCTTACATTTAGGTCTTTAATCCATTTTGAGCTTTTTTTTGTGTATGGTGTTAGAGAGTGATTTAACCTCATACTTTTACATGTACCTATCCAGTTTTCCCAGCACCACTTATTGAAGAGGCTGTCCTTTCTCCACTGTACATTCCTGCCCCCTTTATTAAAGATAAGGTGACCATATGTGTGTGGGTTTATCTCTGGGCTTTCTATCCTGTTCCATTGAGCTATCTTTCTGTTTTTGTGCCAGTACCATACTGTCTTGATTACTGTAGCTTTGTAGTATAGTCTGAAGTCAGGAAGCCTGATTCCTCCAGTTCCATTTTTCTTTCTCAAGATTGCTTTGGCTATTCGGGGTCTTTTATATTTCCATACAAATTGTGAGATTTTTTGTTCTAGTTCTGTGAAAAATGCCAGTGGTAGTTTGATAGGGATTGCATTGAATCTGTAGATTGCTTTGGGTAGTAGAGTCATTTTCACAATGTTGATTCTTCCAATCCAAGAACATGGTATATCTCTCCATCTCTTTGTATCATCTTTAATTTCTTTCATCAGTGTCTTATAATTTTCTGCATACAGGTCTTTTGTCTCCTTAGATAGGTTTATTCTTAGATATTTTATTATTTTTGTTACAATGGTAAATGGGAGTGTTTTCTTGATTTCACTTTCAGATTTTTCATCATTAGTGTATAGGAAGGCCAGAGATTTCTGTGCATTAATTTTGTATCCTGCTACTTTACCAAATTCATTGATTAGCTCTAGTAGTTTTCTGGTAGCATCTTTAGGATTCTCTATGTATAGTATCATGTCATCTGCAAACAGTGACAGCTTTACATCTGGTTTTCCGATTTGGATTCCTTTTATTTCCTTTTCTTCTCTGATTGCTGTGGCTAAAACTTCCAAAACTATGTTGAATGAGAGTGGTGAGAGTGGGCAACCTTTTCTTCTTCCTGATGTTAGTGGAAATGCTTTCAGTTTTTCACCATTGAGGATGATGTTGGCTGTGGGTTTGTCATATATAGCCTTATTATGTTGAGGAAAGTTCCCTCTATGCCTACTTTCTGCAGGGTTTTTATCATAAATGGGTGTTGAATTTTGTCGAAAGCTTTCTCTGTATCTATTGAGATGACCGTATGGTTTTTCTCCTTCAATTTGTTAATATGGTGTATCACGTTGATTGATTTGCGTGTGTTGAAGAATCCTTGCATTCCTGGAATAAACCCCACTTGATCATGGTGTATGATCCTCTTAATGTGCTGTTGGATTCTGATTGCTAGTATTTTGTTGAGGATTTTTGCATCTATGTTCATCAGTGATATTGGCCTGTAGTTTTCTTTCTTTGTAACATCCTTGTCTGGTTTGGTATCAGGGTGATGGTAGCCTCGTAGAATGAGTTGGGGAGTGTTCCTCCCTCTGCTATATTTTGGAAGAGTTTGAGAAGGATAGGTGTTAGCTCTTCTCTAAATGTTTTATAGAATTCGCCTGTGAAGCCATCTGGTCCTGGGCTTTTGTTTGTTGGAAGATTTTTAATCACAATTTCAATTTCAGTGCTTGTGATTGGTCTGTTCATATTTTCTATTTCTTCCTGATTCAGTCTTGGCTGGTTGTGCATTTCTAAGAATTTGTCCATTTTTTCCAGGTTGTCCATTTTATTGGCATAGAGTTGCTTGTAGTAATCTCTCATGATCTTTTGTATTTCTGCAGAGTCAGTTGTTACTTCTCCTTTTTCATTTCTAATTCTATTGATTTGAGTCTTCTCCCTTTTTTTCTTGATGAATCTGGCTAATGGTTTATCAATTTTGTTTATCTTCTCAAAGAACCAGCTTTTAGTTTTAGTGATCTTTGCTATCATTTCCTTCATTTTTTTTCATTTATTTCTGATCTGATTTTTATGATTTCTTTCCTTCTGCTAACTTTGAGGTATTTTTGTTCTTTCTCTAATTGCTTTCGGTGCAAGTTTAGGTTTTTTATTCGAGATGTTTCTTAAGATAGGATTGTATTGCTATAAACTTCCCTCTTAGAACTGCTTTTGCTGTATCACGTAGGTTTTGGGTTGTCGTGTCTCCATTGTCATTTGTTTCTAGGTATTTTTTGATTTTCTCTTTGATTTCTTCAGTGATCACTTTGTTATTAAGTAGTGTATTGTTTAGCCTCCATGTGTTTGTATTTTTTACAGATCTTTTCCTGTAATTGAAATCTAGTCTCATAGCATTGTGGTCAGAAAAGATACTTGATACAATTTCAATTTTCTTAAATTTACCAAGGCTTGATTTGTACCCAAGATATGATGTATCCTGGAGAATGTTCCATGAGCACTTGAGAAAAATGTGTATTCTGTTGTTTTTGGATGGAATGTCCTATAAATATCAATTAAGTCCATCTTGTTTAATGTATCATTTAAAGCTTGTGTTTCCTTATTTATTTTCATTTTGGATGATCTGTCCATGGGTGAAAGTGGGGTGTTTAAGTCCCCTACTATGAATGTGTTACTGTCGATTTCCCCTTTTATGGCTATTAGCATTTGCTTATGTGTTGAGGTGCTCTTATGTTGGGTGCATAAATATTTACAATTGTTCTATCTTCTTCTTGGATCGATCCCTTGATCATTATGTAGTGTCTTTCTGTGTCTCTTCTAATAGTCTTTATTTTAAAGTCTATTTCGTCTTATATGAGAATTGCTACTCCAGCTTTCTTTTGGTGTCCATTTGCATGGAATATCTTTTTCTGTCCCCTACTTTCAGGCTGTATGTGTCTCTAGGTCTGAAGTGGGTCTCTTGTAGACAGCATATATATGGGTCTTGTTTTTGTATCCATTCAGCCAATCTGTGTCTTTTGGTGGGAGCATTTAGTCCATTTACATTTAAGGTAATTATTGATATGTATGTTCCTATTCCCGTTTTCTTAATTGTTTTGGGTTCGTTATTGTAGGTCTTTTCCTTCTCTTGTGTTTCTTGCCTAGAGAAGTTCCTTTAGCGTTTGTTGTAAAGCTTGTTTGGTGGGGCTGAACTCTCTCAGCTTTTGCTTGTCTGTAAAGGTTTTAATTTCTCCATCAAATCTGAATGAGATCCTTGCTGGGTAATCTTGGTTATAGGTTTTTCTCCTTCATCACTTTAAATATATCCTGCCAGTCCCTTCTGGCTTGCAGAGTTTCTGCTGAAAGATCAGCTGTTAACCTGATGGGGATTCCTTTGTGTGTTATTTGTGTTTTTCCCTTGCTGCTTTTAACATGTTTTCTTTGTATTTTATTTTTGACAGTTTGATTAATATGTGTCTTGGAGTGTTTCTCCTTGGATTTATCCTGTATGGGACTCTCTGTGCTTCCTGGACTTGATTAACTATTTCCTCTCCCATATTAGGGAAGTTTTCAAGTATAATCTCTTCACATATTTTCTCAGTCCATTTCTTTTTCTCTTCTTTTTCTGGAACCCCTATAATTCGAATGTTGGTGCGTTTAATGTTGTCCCAGAGGTATCTGAGACTGTCCTCATTTCTTTTCATTCTTTTTTCTTTATTCTGCTCTGCAGTAGTTATTTCCACTATTTTATCTTCCAGGTCACTTATCCGTTCTTTTGCCTCAGTTATTCTGCTATTGATCCCTTCTAGAGTATTTTTAATGTCATTTATTGTGTTGTTCATCATTACTTGTTTCATCTTTAGTTCTTCTTAGGTCCTTGTTAAATGTTTCTTGCATTTTCTCTATTTCCAAGATTTTGGATCATCTTTACTATCCTTATTTTGAATTCTTTTTCAGGTAGTCTGCCTATTTCCTCTTCATTTGTTAGGTCTGGTGTGTTTTATCTTGCTCCTTCATATGCTGTGTGTTTTTCTGTCTTCTCATTTTGCTTATCTTACTGTGTTTGGGGTTTCCTTTTTGCAGGCTGCAGGTTCATAGTTCCCGTTGTTTTTGGTGTCTGTCCCCAGTGGCTAAAGTTGGTTCCGTGGCTTGTGTAGGCTTCCTGGTGGAGGGGACTATTGCCTGTGTTCTGGTGGATGAGGCTGGATCTTGTCTTTCTGGTGGGCAGGTCCACGTCTGGTGGTGTGTTTTGTGGTGTCTGTGGACTTCTTATGATTTTAGGCAGCCTCTCTGCTAATGGGTGGGGTTGTGTTCCTGTCTTGCTAGTTGTTTGGCATAGGGTGTCTAGCACTGTAGCTTGTTGGTCATTGAGTGAAGCTGGGTGTTGGTGTTGAGATGGAGATCTCTAGGAGATTTTTGCCGCTTGATATTACATGGAGCTGGGAGGTCTCTTGTGGACCAGTGTCCTGAAGTTGGCTCTCCCACCTCAGAGGCACAGCACTGACTCCTGGCTACAGCACCAAGAGCCTTTCATCCACACGGCTCAGAATAAAAGGAAGAAAAAGTAGAAAGAATGAGAGAAAGAGAAAGAAAGAGAGAAAGAAAGAAAGGAATAAAAGAAAGAAAGAAAAGGGAGGGAGGGAGGGAGGAGGGAAGGAAGGAAGGACGGAAGGAAGGAAAGAAATAAAGAAGATAAAATAAAATAAAGATAAAATAAAATAAAGTTATTAAAATAAAAAATAAGTATTAAGAAAAACAATTTTTTTAAAGAAAAAAGGAAAAAAGAATAACGGACAGATAGAACCTTAGGACAAATGGTGGAAGCAAAGCTATACAGACAAAATCTTACACAGAAGCATACACATACACACTCACAAAAAGAGGAAAAAAATAAATCTTGCTCTCAAAGTCCAGCTTCTCAATTTGGGATGATTCGTTGTCTATTCAGGTATTCCACCGATGCAGTGTACCTCAAGTTGATTGTGGAGCTTTAATCCGCTGCTTCTGAGGCTGCTGGGAGAGATTTCCCTTTCTCTTCTTTATTCTCACAGCTCCCTGGTCACAGCTTTGGATTTGGCCCCACCTCTGCGTGTAGGTTGCGGGAGGGCGTCTGTTCTTCGCTCAGACAGGACAGGGTTAAAGGAGCAGCTGATTTGGGGGCTCTGGCTCCCTCAGGCCGGGGGGAGGGAGGGGCACGGAGTGCTGGGCATGCTTGCTGCGGCAGAGGGCGGCAGGACGTTGCACCAGCCTGAGGTGCGCCGTGCGTTCTCCCGGGGAAGTTGTCCCTGGATCCTGGGACCCTGGCAGTGGCGGGCTGCACAGGCTCCCCGGAAGTGTGGTGTGGATAGTGACCTGTGCTCACACACAGGCTTCTTGGTGGTGGCAGCAGCAGCCTTAGCGTCTAATGCCCGTCTCTGTGGTCCGTGCTGTTAGCCCGGCTCGCGGCCATCTCTGGAGCTCCTTTAAGCAGCACTCTTAATCCCCTCTCCTCGCGCACCAGGAAACAAAGAGGGAAAAAAAAGTCTTTTGCCTCTTCTGCAGGTCCAGACTTTTTCCCGGGACTCCCTCCCGGCTAGCCGTGGTGTACTAACCCCCTGCAGGCTGTGTTCACACCGCCAACCCCAGTCCTCTCCCTGCACTCTGACTGAAGCCTGAGTCTCAGCTCCCAGCCCAGCCCGCCCTGGCTGGTGAGCAGACAAGCCTCTCAGGCTAGTGAGTGCTGGTCAGCACCAATCCTCTGTGTGGGAATCTCACCGCTTTGCCCTCCACACACCTGTTGCTGTGCTCTCCTCCATGGCACCGAAGTTTACCCCCTTCACCACCTGCAGTCTCCGCCCACAAAGGGGCTTCCTAGTGAGTGGAAACCTTTCCTTCTTCACAGCTCCCTCCCACTGGTGCAGGTCCCGTCCCTATTGTTTTGTCTCTTTTTATTCTTTTTTCTTTTGCCCTACCCAGGTACGTGGGGACTTTCTTACCTTTTGGGAGGTCTGAGGTCTTCTGCCAGCATTCAGTAGGTGTTCTGTAGGAGTTGTTCCACGTGTAGATGTATTTCTGGTGTATCTGTGGGGAGGAAGGTGATCTCCACATCTTACTCTTCCACCATCTTCCCCTCGTCCCATTTCATTCTTAAACATAGGTGCTAAAGATTTTGGTTTTTTTTTTTAAGATACCCTCTGTTATATTATGGAAGTCCCCTTCTGTTCCTAGTTTGCTAAGAGTTTTATTTTTGTAATTATGAATAGTTGTTGAATTTTATCATGCTTTTTTGCACCATTGAGACTGTCATTTTATTTTGCTTTGTAATCTTTTACTGTGACCCCTTTCAGTTGATTTTCTAGTGTTAAACCTACCTTGAATTCCTGAATTAAACCCAGCTTTTTCATGATTGTATATTAATAGATTTGGTTTGCTGTATTTTGTTTAAGATTGTGTAACCATGTTAGTAAGATTTTTTTCCTTCTCATAATGTTCTAGTCAGATTTTGGAATCAGGGGTAGTTTAGCCAATTAAAATGAGCTAGGGAATTTCCCCTTTTATTCTGTTCCCTGAAAGTACTTGTTTAAAATTGAAATTATTTCTTCCTAGAATATTTGGAGAATTTGTGAGTGAAGCCATCTATACCTGCAGTTTTCTTTTTTGAAAGTTTTCAAATTACCTGTATAATTTCTTTAATGATTGTAAGACTGTTCAAGTTTTCTATTTCTTTTTACACTGGTTTTTATAAATTTTATTCTAGCAGAAATTTATTCAAATTTCTTGGCATACAGAGTTGTTTCAAATATCTTCTATGATCTTTTTAATGTCTATAACATCTATAGTAGAAATAAACATTTTTATTTCTGAGACTGGCTTTTTATATCTTTTGTCTTAAATCAGTCTCAACAGAAATTTGTATATTTCTTTAGTTTGTGTAAAGAACCAATTTGGGGTCAATGTTGATCCTCACTTTTGAATGTTTATCTTTATTATTTACTGTCTTCTACTTTCTTTTGGTTTATATTGATGTTCTTTTTTCTGACTTCTTGAGATGGATGCTTAACTCACTACTTTTCATGCTTTCTCTCTGATATATATTTTAATCATAAACATTTTCTTTTAATTAATTATTGTTTTAGTTACATACCACAGTGTGTAGGTAACATTTTCATTAGTCATCAAAATATATCTTAAGTTCATTGTGATTTCTTTTTAGACTTTTGGGTTATTAAATTGTTTTTGTTTGAGAATTTCCAGTCATACGAAAATTTCTAGTAATCCTTTTGCTTCTGATTTTGGCCTAATTGAATGATCAGAGAACTTACTCTACATAATTAGTTATATTTGTGGGAGTTGGTTTTATGGTCTAGTACGTGGTCAGTTTTTGCAAATATCTCACATATTTGAAAAGAATGCATATTCTTCATTTGTTCTATATTTATCCATTATATGCATTACATCAAATTTGTTAATCCTGTTGTTTAAATCTGCTTTCTCTTTACTGAATTCTGTTCACTTTTTCTAATATCCCACTACAACTGTGGTGGTGTAATTTCTTCTTGTCATTCTGTCAGATTTTGTTTTATTTCCTTTGAGGCCTTATTATGAAATATCTAATTTAAAATTGTTATATTTTTGATGAATTGTACCTTTTGTCAACATGAACTGTAATGCTTATTTTTTATTTGCCTTAAAGTCAATTTTGTATAATACTGGTATAGCTATGCTAGGTTTCTTTTGCTTAGTGTGTATGTGTGTATATGTGTGTGTGTATGGCATGAGTTTTTCCATCCTTTTACTTTCATTGTTTTTTCTCATGTTTTAAATGTGTCTTTTATAAACAGCATATGGTTAGAGTTTGTCTTATATTTGTAAAATCTGGTCTATTCATCTTTGTCTTTCACTAGAGTTTTAAAACCCATTTACATTTAGTATAATTATAAATTATAAATTTATAAATTTAAATTAAATTTAAATTATAAATTTATAAATTTAAATTAAATTTATAATTTAATTTAAATTAAATTATAAATTTAAATTAAATTTAAATTATAAATTTAAATTAAAAATTTAGTATAAGTATAAATGCACTTAACATTTTAATTTTACTTCATGTTTTCCCACCCCTATTATGTGTTTCTTTTTGTCTCATTTATTATCTTCTTTTGGATCATTTTTTTCTCATTGTATTTTTTCCTCATTCCACTTTTTCCTCTCTACTAGGTTGGAAGTCATACATTCTGTTTCTCTTCTTTTTGTGATTGTATTACAAATAAGAATATGCTTTCTTAAATTTCAATCTAATATTAATCATTACCTTTACTTTCACATTGGTTAATAGAAGGATCTTAAAACAGGTTGACTTCATTTACCTTTCTTTCTACTTAAATGCTATCTTTAGTTTTATGTATCATTAAACCTCACATCATCATTATTATTCTTTTATGGCTATATAGAATCAATTATTTAGATTTGCCCATGTGTTCACCACTTTATTTGCTCTTGATTCTTTCTCAAATTTGTGACTTCTATGAGATGTTTTTCTACTCTGTGAAATATATCCTTTAGAATTTTCTATTCTGTGGTGATGAACTCTCTGTTTCTTTGAAAAATGTCTTTATTTGACCTTCATTAGGATTCCTTTTTTAAGAAGTAGCATCTGAGTTTCCTCTGTTTTATTTCAGCCTGCTGAGGACATTGTTCCCATTGTCTTCTCATTTCCATTGCTACTTTTGAGAAGCCAGCTGTGGCGAACTGTTACGTCTTTGAAAATAACTTGTCTTTTTTTCTGTCGTTTCTTTGATTGTCTCCTTAAAATTGGCTTTCTGTGGTTTCAATTGTTGAGACTAATTTTGAATTTCTTTATGTTTATTCTGCTTGGTAGCTTTTTTGGACTTCTTAAATTTATGATTCAGCATCTTTCTTCAGTTCTATGAAATTCTCAGCTGTTATGTGTCCAAATATGTCCTCTTCTCCATTCTGTCTCTCCTCTTTCATATTCCAATTAAATTTATGTTAGTCCTTTTTATTGTATCGTCTTTGTCTCTACTCTTCTGTGTATTCCATCTTTTTGTTAACCTGTGCTTCATGCTAGAACTTTTCTTTTGATCTATCTTTCAGTCTACTAATTCTCTCCTTAACTATACCTGATATTACATTACACCAACCTACTGAGTTCTTAATTTGGTTATTGGGTAAATTTTTTTCAGTTTTCTAAATTCTGTTGTTTCTGCTATTTCTTTTCAATAAAACATTTCTCTTTATATTTTCAAGTTTCCAGTCATGATTTTTAATCTTATTTTTTGGGCAAGGGTGCATAGAATGTGTGGTTATTTTATAGTCTCTGATAATTTCAATACCTTAAGTCTTAGTGTACCTTTTTCTGTTATCTGTTTTGTCAGTTCTCACTCATGATGTATTGCTTCTTTGTGTGCCTAGTTTGTGACTGTGTACTGGACTTTGTATTTGCAGTATTACTTGTATGTATAATAAGAGTCCTGGGGTTGTGGTTTCTTCCTTCACAGAAGATTCATTGATGGGTAATACCAAACCAGAATTATCTTTTTTTTTTTTTTAATGCTTTGAGAGAATGGAGAAGACAGCCCCCCAATTTTTTGTAGGGCTTAATTCTCTCATAGAAACTTGATTGAGAAAGACTGTTCTGGATACAAATCTCAGGTTGTTTTTTTGTTTGTTTTTTTTTTTACATTCTAACATAGTGATTTTTTTTTAAACATCTTTATTGGAGTATAATTGCTTTACAATGGTCTGTTAGCTTGTGCTTTATAACAAAGTGAATCAGCTATACATATATCCCCATATCTCCTCCCTCTTGTGTCTCCCTCCCACCCTCCCTATCCCACCCCTCTACGTGGTCACAAAGTGCTGAGCTGATCTCCCTGTGCTATGCAGTAGCTTCCCACTAGCTATCAGTTTTACATTTGGTAGTGTATATACGTTGGTTTTATATGCAACAAATTTCTACTAATTTATGATGTGCTTTTTCTATGTATCTGTTTATTAATTGAATGAACAAACACACATTCTCAATTTCAGTGTAAGCAAATATGATCATCTTTTTGTGGTTTATGGTTTACGCTTTTTATGTATTATTTAAGAAATTCTGTCCTACTCCCAAGATTATAAATATGTTCTTTTATATTTCCTTTTAACATTTAAGTTCTTTCTTTGTCTGGAATTTATTTTTTGTACAATAGTGCAAGGTAGGAGTCTACTTTTTTTTCCCCTAGGGAAGTCGTTTATCTCACACCATTTATTGAATAATTCATCCTTCCACCACTGATTCATAGTGCCAGCTCTGTTATATGTCACAATTTCATATATGCATAGGATTTTTTTGTGTGCTTCCTATTATTTCATTAGACTATTTGTCTATCCATATGCCAATATCAAGCTGTCTTAATTATTCTAACTATTTAGTAAATGTTGCTATGTGGTAGAGCAAATTTGTCCCCCATCCTGCCTGGTTCTTCCTCAAGAGTGCCTTGGCTATTTTTGGCCCTTTGCTTTTCCCCATTAAATTTAAAATTAGTTTGTCAACTTCCAGGAAAAACCTGGCTGGTATTTTGATTGGAATTGCATTGATCCTATAGAACAATTTGGGGGAAACCTGGTGTCTTTGCATTACTGAGTCTTTTTCATGTTTGTCCAACTTTCTTCAGACTGTGTTACTGTGTTATTGGCAGTTTATGTGGGGGTATAGGAAATGTTAGTGTGTACCTGTTTGTCGAATTCGGTATAATTTTTAAATTTTGTTTTAAAAAATCAGTCATTGAGAATTTGGTCAATATATTTTTGCATACCTGAAAGTTCTGCTGTAGAAAGTGCTTACTTTTAAAATAAAGAAGCATTTTCCTTATGAGAGAGACTGTGGATTTGGGGGTGGGAGTCAAAGCTATTTGTGTCCAGGTCAGGTGCAGTATAGCATAGTGGTTAAGTGAGTTTATGTACGTGAATTTATTTACATGTGCGTGCATCCATTAAAGGCAGTAAACATAGTGGATACGAGCTTGGTTTCTGGAGCCACACGTTCTGCATTTGAATCCCAGTTCCACCATTTATTGCAAAATACTTTCACAAAATATTGATACTTAACTACTTCTTGTCTCAGTTTTCTTGTCTGTAGAATGGAGTAAGTAATAATATTTATATCTTTAGATGGTTTCAAGGGAAACCATCGTGCATGATAGAGGGGAGATTAGAGTAGAAGTTGAGGTCATGGCTTTCCTTTGTAATTCCTCTCAACATCCTATCCACTGCTTTCTTATTAAAATTTAGTATATTTATTAACCAAATATTAGAATGTAGTATAATGGTGAAGAGTATAAGCTTAGGCGTCTGGTTAACCTGGACTACAATTGTGGCTTTACTTTTTCTTAGAATGTGGTTTAGGGCAAATTGCTTAATCTCTAGCCTTTAGTTTCCTTACCTGTAAACTAGAAAAAACAGTAGTTAATACCATCTCATAAAACTGTTGAGAGTTAAATAAGAAAAAGCAATTAGAACAGTGTCTAGCACATTTCAAATTTTGTTATGTTTTGCCATCATCATTGTTTGCCATCATCATTATTATTATTGTCATCCTGCATTCTTGTCTGTAAAATTGAGATGATACAACCTGCTTAGTAATGTTGTTGGAGGACTAAATGAAATAATATATGCAAAGAGCTCAGTATGATGACTGGAAGAGAGTAAATATTCAATAAATGGTACTGTAAACAAGTTCTTAGTTTTTGTTTGTATTTCACATACTGTATACTAATACAAATCTAAGTTTGGGAATATCATCTTAAATTTATATGCTCTAAGTAAAAATACTTTTTACTTATATGTGGTCTAAGACTTTTTCATTTTGTCAGTGGCCCTTGATAGGAAATAGTGATTCTCTAAACCTGATAAACATTTTGTTATCACATAATACTCTTAAAATAGTCTTATATAGAGTCATTTTTTTTCCTTTATTTGTATCGTGTCTGATAGTCTTTGGTAGATATCTTAGTTTTTAATAATAGGACCTTTTAGTTTTTCCCTTTATGTTTTCTGTTAACGTTTATAGTCTGCTGGAAGCCCTGTCATAGATTAAAGCAATCTTCTATTGCTAGGAAAGGTTCATTAAATGTCAGGACCTTAAGTTTAAGGTTCTATATGAGTTACACAAGTATTGTCTAAACCAAATGGTTCTTTTGAAATATTTGATTTTAAAGCAATTATTGTTGTATTGCTTTTAGAAGAAAACAACTGACAACTGAAAAAAAGAAATGGTCTTTGATCATTTTGTGTCTCATTCTACTGCTTTTTATTTTCAGAGTGGCAGACAACACACTACCTTTTCAGCAGAATCAAGTCGGAGTCTTTTGATCTGTCTGCTTTGGGTTCTCAAGAATGCAGATGAGACAGTTTTACAAAAGTGGTTTACAGATCTCTCAGTCCTGCAGCTAAACCGGCTATTAGATCTGCTTTATCTTTGTGTATCTTGCTTTGAGTACAAAGTAAGTGATCATTGTGCCATTGCAAAGATGAACAGGAGGGGAAACATAATGTGGAAAAGAAGAAGAAAATTTCTTCAATGTGTCTTCTTTTCTAATGTTTAAATTTTAGGGAAAGAAAGTGTTTGAAAGAATGAATAGTTTGACCTTTAAGAAATCAAAGGACATGAGAGCAAAGCTTGAGGAAGCTATTCTTGGAAGCATAGGTGCTAGGCAAGAAATGGTGCGCCGAAGCCGAGGACAGCTTGGTATGTACACAATATCTTCTCCTCTGGTGAGAATTTTTTTCAGTTTCCTTGAACACTATTACAGTGATCATTTTTGCAGGTCTTCAGTGACAATTCTACACTTTTAAGATAGTGTTTTAAATGTAACTGTGAATTAACTTGAATAGCCATTTCTTTGCACGTTAGAATTCCTATTTAAGTAGGGTGAGCATACTTACAGTTTGCTCTGGATAATCTCAGTTTGTTTCTCTTGCCCTTGTGTGATTATTAATAGCATCTCTTATTTTTAAAAATAGATTTTTTAAGAGCAGTTTTAGGTTCATAGCAAAATTGAGCTGAAGATACAGATATTTCCCATATATCCTCTGTCCCCACACACATGCATGGCCTCCCTCGTTATCAACCTCCCCTACCAGAGTGGTACACTTGTTACAACTGATGAACCTACACTGACGCTCATTATCATACAGAGTCTATAGTTTACATTATGGTTCTCTTGGTCATCTATTCTATGTAGCATCACTTTTTACTCTTAAAAGTTTCCTAGTTTTGCAATGATTTAATATACCCTGTATATAAGGCAAAGATATTGCCCATTAAACTCAAATATCAGCAAGAGAAGACAATTTAGTAGCATTTGAAACCTGTTTCTAATCCCTGGTCTGCTACCCAATAGCCGTATAACTTTGGCCAAGTCACTTAATCTCCCCACTTTCCCTTTCCTCATCCACTTGTGATTGTTTTGAGATTTTAAAAGGTAGTGTTGATCTTATCATCTTTGTAGTGACCATGTGTGTGTAAACATTTCGCAAATTCTAAAGTAATATTGTCGCTGAGAGCTCCTTAAGGTCAGGGACGTGGCTTAGTCATCTGTGTACATGACATTTGCTAACAGCTCGATATATATTTGTTGACTTAAAATGTGAATGTACATTTACATGAATATTTTTTAATTATTGTTTTTGATAGGCCATTTAACTTAATGATTGTTTTTTAAGTAAACTTAAATATCTTTTATATGCTATGTGTGTTTGGAATTTAATAATGAATAAGACAAAGTCTTTGCCTTTGGAATTAATAGAGCACTGTTTTTTCACTTCAGTTATATACAGTTTACAATGTACCTATTGATTTTCTTTTAACTCTTTTAGTATGTACAACAACCCTCTATAAAGTATGGAAATTAACTTTCTAGGTCATTTAATTATTACCAAAGCCTAATGAATAATTATCCTCATCTTTAAGATAAAATAAAGCTCACAGAGGTAAATAACTTGCCTAAGATTATAAACTGATAGAACCAAGATCTTTTGACTGCCAATTTAGCGTTCTTTATATTATACAGTAGCTCTTTCTGAGGCTTACTGTTGGAGAGTGGAGCTGTTACCGATATGTTTGTTACATTTTTAATCTTGTGGCCTTTGGACAGCTACCACTGTTTAAATGTAAGAAACGAAGTTCTGTATGTGGAATCTTAAAAAAAAAAAACCACCCCCACCCCCCAAACTCATAGATACGGAGAACAGATAGGTGTTTGCTAGAGGTGGTGGGTAGGGATGGACAAAATGGGTGTAGGGGATCAAAAGGTACAAACTCACCGTAATAAAATACGTAAGTACCAGGGATGTAACTTATAGCACCGTGACTCTAGTTAACAAATGTATACTTGAAAGTTGCAAAGTGAGTACATCTTAAAAGTTCTTTTTTTTTAAAAATATTTATTTATTTATCTTTGGCTGCATTGGGTCTTCGTTACTATGCGCGGGCTTTCTCCATTTGCAGCGAGCAGGGGCTACTCTTCGTTGCAGTGGCTTCTCTTGTTGCGGAGCATGGCCTCTAGGCGCACGGGCTTCAGTAGTTGTGGCATGTGGGCTCAGTAGCTGCGGCTCGTGGGTTCTAGAGCACAGGCTCAGTAGTTGTGGCGCACGGACTTAGTTGCTCCTCGGCATGTGGGATCTTCCCGGACCAGGGCTCGAACCCGTGTCCCCTGCATTGGTAGGCGGATTCTTAACCACTGTGCCACCAGTAAAGCCCCTCAATCCTTCTTAATTTATTTATTAAACAAAAAGTTATTGAGTTCTCAGGATGTGCCAGACACTTTGTCAGTACCTGACATAAAGGGGTGAACAAAATGGACATAATCTCTGTTCTTAAGTAGCTTATATTCTTGTGGTCATAAGTGCTATGGAGAGAAAGAAAGTAAATTAAGAGGAAAGGAAGTAGTAGAGAGTTGAGGAAGGCCTTTCTGCAGAGGTGATGAATAATTGGCCAGTGAAAATTTGTGGGAAAAACAATCAGGTAAAAGGAACAACCACCATTGCACACATCCTAAATCAGTAGCATATGTAGTGAAACTACACGCACACACACACACAATAATGGTAGTGTAAACAAGAGTGGGAGGAAATAAGATCATATCATGCATGGTCTTATAAACCATGGTTAGGATTTTGGGAGTCAGTATTAGAAAGTTTGCTTATTTAAAAGCGTGTTCAGTTTTTTAATATTACATTTAGCAAATATATTTCTTCTGCAACTGTTGTGAAAATTTTTAATAAAAATCATTGTCTGGTTTTTCCACTTGTACTGAGGATAAGGTGGCTGTGTATAAAATTAATAACATTATGTAGGATTTCTTATATGTTTGCAAATATACATGTATGTGATCTGACTGAAATAACATTAAAAAAAGGTTTTGAAATTTGTTTGGCAGAGAGAAGCCCATCTGGAAGTGCCTTTGGGAGTCAAGAAAATCTGAGGTGGAGGAAGGATATGACTCACTGGCGTCAAAACACTGAGAAGCTTGACAAGTAATATAACCTTCTGTTTTATCTTACTGATGGGTTTGTTGAGTTTCAAATACAGAGGAAAATGATTACTTTTAGTGTTATTTTTTGTATATTAGGCATTCAAATCTTAGAAGACAAAATAGTTATATTTTATTTTTAAATTTTAGATTAAAAATGATTTGAGGGAAGAAATTTTCATATGCTATAGTAAAACAAAAGGTTACATATTCACATGTTACTCTATTTTCCCCCAACAATCCCCTTTGGAAAATGCATTCGGCAACTATTTTTTAAATATATTTTGGGTGTCACACTGAACTAAATATTTCAAGGATTACAAAAAATTAGAAAACTAATCTTTGCCCTGTTAAAGCTTAAAATATAAAGAAAGACAAAACACTACAAGTCTTCTGTTTCTAGCATGGAGGCAAACTAGGTACAGTAACTGACCACTCTACCGCCAAAAACAATCCTAAAGGACTGCATCTTCAGCCTAAGGGGAACTGGAAGTAAACCTTTCTCACTGCCCAGGTAACCACAGGTAAAGTTGCTCAGCTTGACACTTGGCATTTCAGGTGTCATGCGGCTAATATTTTTTCCTGATAATTTGTAATTACAAGTTAGCCCTCAAGTAACTTGATTGGCCCCCACAGCTTTGAGCATATGGTGACCAACTCATTTGGGTTTGCCTAGTACTCCTCATTTTAGTAGTGAATGTCCCACGTCCCAGGGAACCTTCCAGTCCTGTCCTAAGGTGAACCTGGATGGTTGGCCACCCTATCTGAGAACCATCTTCAGCCCAAGCTTTAGAGGATTCTCACAGTTGAACTTCAAGAAATATTAGCTCTCAGACAGTAAAATCAGGAAGCAAGTCCCTGTGAGAGCCAGCAGAGAGAGAAGCAGCAGGGTCAGTACCATATAGATGAGTTTGGCATTGTCAGAAACTGCCTTAGTCTCTACAGGCTGCTATGACAAAATACCACATGCTGTGTCACTTTTAAACAACAGAAATTTATTCCTCACAGTTCTGGAGGCTGGGAAGTTCGAGATCATGGCGCCAGCAGATTTGGTGTCTGGTGAAGGCCCTCTTCTGGGTTACAGACTTCTTGTTGTGTCCCCTTATGGTTTAAGGGCAAGCAAACTCCCTGGGGCATCTTTTATAGAAGCACTAATCCCATTCTTGAGGGCTCTGCCCTGATTATCCAATCACCTTCCAAAAACTGCACCTCCTAACACCATTACGTTGGGCATTAGGTTTTCAATGTATGAATTTGGCAGGGAATGCAGATACTGAATATAACTGTGTTAAAAATTCTTAAAGTTTGAGTTTCTGCATTTCTGTCCTCTCTGTCCATGTTCGTTTCTTTTATTATTTTTCCACATGTTGTGTTTTTTAGAAATCAAAAATCACCAAGATACTATGCTATTAGTATGTTGCTTTATTTCTGCATTTGTATAATGTGTTCTCTTTGCTTATCTTACTATGTTTTAAGGGAGCCCTTTTTTTTTTTTGGTGTTTTCGTGATTCTTTTTGTTTAACCATCTTGTTTTGTCATGTTTCTTCACAAAATCTTGCTGGAATTTTAAGTTTGAACATTATATATTTTGTTGTCCAATTTAATTCTAACTGTGTTGTATTTTCTCCTTAAATTTAATTTGTAAATGTAAATTCATGGACTGTTCTCTTTAGTAACAGTAATAAAGATTCAGACTTTAACGTCTAAGAACTTGGAAAAGTTAGCATTTAATATATCCTTTTATTTTTGCTTTGATTTATGTGTTTTTTGTCTACTTGGATGTAATATATAGTTTCTGTATATGTATTGCAACTAAAACAAATGTCTTTGCTCATAAATCATATATAGTTATTAAGTTTTTTATTTTCATTAAATAATACTTTTGTAAATATTAGTATTCAAGTAAACCACTTCATTACATCAAGTTGTTTTATTTCTAATGAGTGCCATCCAGAGTCTCACTGAAGAGTTAAATCATTTTCTGTATTAAAATTTTTGTATCAAAAGTTTGGGGAAATTAGACAAAACTTTATTTTTAAAAAGATCTTTTATCTTAAATAAATATGTTGAAAATCCTTGAAATAGTAGTATGAATACTAAACATTTTGAATGTTGCTTTACATGAAAGCAGCTCTCAATACAAGCCCACATAGCACCACCTAGTGTCTACGTACCATTCAGAATAAAAGTTTTTTCCTGTGTTTGCTGCATCTCTGAAAACTAAATATTTATGCCTGTAGTGGCACTGTAGCACTGTAATGGGGTGAGAAAGTCTGTATTGGCATGGTTGAAAAAAATGTAGGTTAAAACAAAACATTTTAAAATATGCAAAATACTGTCTTTTTCCTTATTCTCTTGTAACTTTGCATTCAGGCAAATATTGAAAAATGGTTCCCCTGAAAAAGCAAAAGGTTCCAAGGTTTTTTATTTCTGTGCATCTTTAAGTCTTTTCTGAATTGCAGATCTATTGGCTTTTCTAAAAGATAAATATAATTTCTTATAATATTTTGTATTAGGTCAAGAGCAGAGATTGAACATGAAGCACTGATTGATGGAAATCTGGCTACTGAAGCAAATCTAATCATTTTGGATACATTAGAGATTGTTGTCCAGGTAAGGACACAAACTAGAGGAATTTAAAGTAGTATAGATTTGATAACTTAGGGTTGGGGGGAAAAAGTATTTATTGAACCATATAGTTACATTTAAATATCAGTAGATCCTAGAAGTTATGTCCTTGCTCCTCTTCTTTTCTCATTTAAAACCTATTCATTCTCCTCCACCTCTTTTTTTTTTTATCCAAATCCGTCTCAGCTTCTTTTCCTTGACATCTTCCTAGATCTTACATTATCTTTTTCCTATTAAAATTTTTATTTGTTACTTATACATATTCTATCTCTCTAACCAAATTGCAGTTAACATCTCTATTTTATTTATCTATTTTTAAATTGCAGACAGTTTCTGTAACAGAATCCAAAGAGAGCATCCTTGGTGGGGTGCTGAAAGTGCTACTACATAGCATGGCCTGTAATCAAAGTGCAGTTTATCTACAACACTGTTTTGCTACCCAGAGAGCCCTGGTTTCAAAGGTGGGTTATTTTTGTACCTGCTGTCCTGTCAGACTTTGCTTTCTTTATTAACATTGTCTAAGATCATTTGACACATACATTGATCATATTTTAAATATACTTATAGTTAAAATTTTAGTAATAACCTAAGACTCATGATGCTTCTTTGCCTTTTGTCTACTACTTACCTTTTGGAATTTCTAAGAGTAGTTCTGATGTGGAGAAGGGCCTGAAATTACTAGCTTATTTTATTTTATTTTAGTTATTTTTTAAAATAAATTTATTTATTTATTTTTGGCTGCATTGGGTCTTCGTTGTTGCATGCGGGCTTTCTCTAGTATGGCGAGGGGGGGCTACTCTTCATTGCGGTGCGTGGGCTTCTCATTGCAGTGGCTTCTTTTGTTGCGGAGCACAGGCTCTAGGCACGTGGGCTTCAGTAGTTGTGGCGCACAGCCTCAGTAGTTGTGGTGTGCGGACTCAGTAGTTGTGGCACATGGGCTTAGTTGCTCCACAGCATGTGGGATCTTCTTGGACCAGGGCTCAAACCCGTATCCCCTGCATTGGCAGGCGGATTCTCAACCACTGCACCACCAGAGAAGCCCAATAGCTTATTTTAAATATGGGGCTTTTTGTGTTTTCTCTTCATCTTATTTTGGCTGTCCCTTATTGACTTGATTTATCAAGAATTCAATGTATAAGTTGTTCAGTCTGTTGAAATTAGCTTATCCTATGGTAAATGGAAAGGAAGGTGCTTCTGCTATTTGCCCAACTACTTCAAATATTTATTTCCTATGTTTGTTTTCCTCTGGAAATGTGTATGTGTATGTGTATGCTTAATACTTAAGGTAGCTATTTCATCTTAGTCATCTTATAAGATGGAATGCAGAGCTGTTGATGAAACTTAGCCAGTGAAAATAACTTATATACTATTTTGTGATAATAAAAACATTTCACAGAATTATTATGTTAGTTACTATAGTAGTAAGTGTTTAATGCACATTATCAAATCTAAGGTAGTCATACAGTCCCACATAGATAACATCATTAGGCCCATTTTAAGGATGAGAAAATATGTCCAAGGCCATATTACTAGTGTAATCCATACTCGAACCCAGTCTATCTGGCTCTGTGGGCCATGTTATTAACCATTAGTAAGTATTGTCCCTTAACATTCTTTTTTTTTTTTGTGGTATGTGGGCCTCTCACTGTTGTGGCCTCTCCCGTTGCGGAGCACAGGCTCCAGACGCGCAGGCTCAGCGGCCATGGCTCACGGGCCCAGCCGCTCCGCGGCATGTGGGATCTTCGTGGACCGGGACACGAACCCGCGTCCCCTGCATCGGCAGGTGGACTCTCAACCACTGCGCCACCAGGGAAGCCCCCTTAACATTCTTTTAATTCCTGGGCTACACCAACAAATCTCCACGTCAGGCTATATTGACATATCTCTGGAACTTTTACTGCATAAATTCAGTGTTGGTGTTGTTTCTTTACAGTTCCCTGAACTCTTGTTTGAAGAGGAGACAGAGCAGTGTGCTGATTTATGCCTCCGGCTTCTCCGGCACTGTAGCAGTAGCATCGGTACAATACGGTCACATGCTAGTGCCTCCCTTTACCTACTTATGAGACAGAACTTTGAGATTGGGAATGTAAGTGTTTCATCTCAGGATTGTATCTTTGATTCATTAGGAAATATAACTTCTGTAGATAACTATTAAAAGGGTTCAGGGGGAGCATGGAATTTTTTTGGTATGTTTTGAGTCTAATATTTGTCTTTCTATTTCTCATTCTGTGGACATATTATAAAAGTCCAAATCTTCAGTTTTACTTCCTATACTAAAATTAATGTGTAGTAGTACAGATTTAGAATATAAATGTTGAGCTATTGTAAATTTTAATTATTATCATTAAGTGAAATGAAAGTCATAAGGAAAATTAAAAGTTAAATATCTTGGCTTGATATTTTATGATTATATGCCAGTCTTTGAAGAATTCCATGTTTTCATTTATGTTTTTTTATTTGATAATAGATTTCTGTTTTATTTTTCCTAACTTTATGAGTCAAATGTTTAGTTCATTTATTCTTACTCATGTAAGTATTTAAGGTCTAGAATATTCCATCGTGCACTGTTTTTGGTGTCTCATTGGTTCTGATATGTAGTATTCTCAGTATTCTTGGTTTGTAGATATTTGTAATTTCAGTTTATATTTTCTTTTTAACCCAAAGTTTTAAAGTTTTGATGATAATTTTTAGTTGTTTCTTTTTTTCTGGCCGTGCTGCAGCTTTCAGGATCTTAGTTCCCCAACGAGGGATTGAACCTGGGCCCTCAGCAGTGAAAGTGTGGAGTCCTAACCACTGGACCGCCAGAGAATTCCCAATAATTTTTAGTTTTATTGCAAAGTGGTCATACAATTAATACACTGTGTCTCCTTTTTGGTAGTATGGATGTGTTTGTTTGTGTGTCCAGTCATATAATGTTTTTATGAATGTTATGCAAGCATTTAAAAAGAAGGGGTACTCTTTATTTTCAGAATATTGAGTTAAACAGATATACCTTTTAATTACATTATTCTGTTTTTCTTTATTTTTGGTCCATTTGGTGGACTGAAGGAGATGATTTAAAGCCTATACACTGTCTCTTTCTCCTTTAGGTCTTTGTTGGTAAATTGATATTCATAACTATTTGGTATATTTATAACTACTATTCATAGCTATTATATCTTACTATGAATTATTCCCTTTAGAATTGAAAAAGACCCTGAATTGGTTTCATTTAAAATTTTTATATTTTTGGACTGAATTCTGCTTTGTATGGTATTAAGATACCTCTGCTTTCTTTCTAATTTGAACGTGTCTTCGGTTACCTTTGCCTATCCTTTCGTTTTCACATTTTTGAATCACTTTATTTTAAACATGCCTCTCATATACAACATAGAGTTGGGTTTTGCCTTGTAATCCAGTCTCTAAGTTGAATTAAACCTTTTCATACTTGTTATTCTATCAGATACGTCCTAGAGTTGTGTTGTATTATTTTGTTATGCTTCCCCACCTCTCTCCTTAAAAAAATTTGTTGGT
This sequence comes from Globicephala melas, assembly GCF_963455315.2. Taxonomy (NCBI): domain Eukaryota; kingdom Metazoa; phylum Chordata; class Mammalia; order Artiodactyla; family Delphinidae; genus Globicephala; species Globicephala melas. The sequence goes on from NC_083314.1 coordinate 134,740,636, forward strand.
TGTTTTCATCTTGCACTTATGGTCTGTTCACCTTATTTTTTTGGTGTAGTCTTTATTATATTTAACAAAGTTTGTATTGTTCTAATGATTACCTTTATAATTATATAATACCTTCAGCCCTCTATTTCTTTAATCATGCATTCTCAGTGGAGGAAGTATTGCCACCAAGCTAGTGAATATTGGTTCTTGGTGGGGGGTGAAAGAAAATCTTAGCTATCACAGTGGCTTTCCTTGAGTTCTTTTATTTCTGCCATTTTTTTTCCTTTCTAAAGTGAATGGCTTCATAAATTTTTTATAATTTAAGGTAAAATATTTTATTAGAATTTTCATCTGTTTCATGACCATATTTTCCTATTAAGTGTTTCTTACCTCATGTTTCACTGATCTTCTTTACCTTTTTGTTACTCTACATAGAATGAGATAGTCTATATTGGCCCAGGTATTTATAGGACATTCCTTCAGGAATGTGTCTGTCATGGGATTTTGCTGTTGTATACACATCTTACCTAACTTCCTAAAGTTTCTGGTCAATCTATTTCTAACCAGTCCCTCCAGATTTTTAGGTCATTTTGTTTCCAAGACAGATAGTTTTTAATCACTTCAAAGTGAGTTTCTTATTTAAAAGTATTTTTCCGATTATTTCTTAAATCTGCACCGTAGGATTCCTCACTTTTTACTATCCCCTCCTTGCCTTCCATTGAATCTGCTTCCTATTTAGCTTGTCGTGGCAACCCTTATGCATTTTTCTAATATATGGATTATGTATGTCTCCTCATTTTGCTGAAATAGAGTTTATGGATTTTTTTCTGTTCATCTTTTATTTATTTATTTTTTTGCGGTACGCGGGCCTCTCACTGTTGCGGCCTTTCCCGTTACGGAGCACAGGCTCCGGACGCGCAGGCTCAGCGGCCATGGCTCACGGGCCTAGCGGCTCTGCGGCAAGCGGAATCTTCCCGGACCGGAGCACGAACCCGTGTCCCCTGCATCGGCAGGCGGACTCTCAACCACTGCGCCACCAGGGAAGCCCCCCATCTTTTATTTTTATATGAAATCCAGGAGAAGTAGGAACTTGCTCTCTCTCACTATCCTATTTTCACTGGAAGCCAAGTCCTCTTTCCTAATTCAGAACAGAAGAATCTAGTTACTTTATGGATCTTGTTTAGTTTTTGAAATAAAGTCCCTAAAATTTGACTACACTTGGAGTTTTCTTGATTCAGTCTTCTGTTATTTTAGGAAAGCTTTATATAATAGGATGAAAATAGGTGATTTATCATCTTAGTGTGAGGTAGTGCCTCTAAAAAGGAATAGGTAGTTTTTTAACTGGCAGTGATTTTATATAGTTTATAGAATCAAGAAATACTAGTAGAACTAAGTATTAAATTGTGTTCTAGGTACTGTGGTAGGCATTAGGCAAACATAGATAAAAGGACAGTCCTTATTTTCAAATAGCTTAACATCTACTAGGGTAGGAGATGAACAGGTAATGTTCAGCTAATAATTGTAATAGTAAGCACTTACTTCACATGGTTTTGTGAGGATTATATAAATTAAGTAAAACACTTATGTCAGTAACTGGCTCTGAGCAAATGCTCAATAAGTGTTTGCTATTAATATAATGAGAGGTAAGCACAGGGGACTGTATAAGCACAGAGAAAAAGAGCTTATGCTCTCAAAAAAAAAAAGACGTTGGAAAAAAAAAGAAGAGCTTATGCTCTCAAAGATCGGTTTTCAGAAAGAGGAGATGCTTGAACTAAAGATGAAGAATTGCCCAGTCGGATGGGTAAGTAGGTGGGTAGAACTTTGTAGGTAAAGAAAATGGCACATAGATAATTAGAAAGGCATTGAGATGAGAGTAGAAAACAGGCAGAGAAGGAAACTTTTTTAGCACTTCTTAATTGTTATGGCTCAAAGGGAGAGTAATAAGAGATAAAATTGTAATTGAAATGTCTGTACTAAGCTGTCATAGGGCAGACACTGTTTCTCACTATACTCTCAGTTCCCACCATATAGTTTGACATATTTACTTGGTCAAATATTCGAATTTTATCTTCAAAGGTGTGAACAGCCATTGGAGTATTTTAAGAAGAAGACTGACATGTTCAGATTCACATTTTACAAAAATTTACCTGATGCTACTTATAGCATCAGGGAGAGAGAAAAAGGGGTGAGAAAAAGGCCGAAAGATTGATTAAGAAGTTATTACAGTAATGGTAAGGGCATAAACTAAAGAAATGGCATTGGGAATGGAGAAAGAACAGATTGGAACAGATTAGAGGACAGTGTGGATTGGATTTATGGTATGAATAATGAGAGGGAGAATGACAATGGAATGACTCCTAGATTTTTGGCCTGAGTGACTGATTACAAGAATAGTAGCACCATTTATTTAATCAATAGGAAAAGAAGGTGTTTTTTGTTTGTTTCTTTCTTTGTGCTTTTGGCTGTGTTGGGTCTTCGTTGATGCGCACGGGCTTTCTCTAGTCGCGGTGAACAGGGGCTACTCTTCATTGCAATGCACGGGCTTCTCACTGCGGTGGCTTCTCTTGTTGCGGAGCATGGGCTCTAGGTGCACAGGCTACAGTAGTTGCAGCACGCGGGCTCAGCAGTTGCGGCACGTGGGCTCAGTAGTTGTGGCACACAGGCTTAGTTGCTCCGCGGCATGTGGGATCTTCCCGTATCAGGGATCGAACCCATGTCCCCTGCATTGGCAGGTGGATTCTTAACCACTGCGCCAGCAGGGAAGTACCAAGAAGGTATTTCAGAAGTGTTAAAACTGAGATACCCATGCGACATTCATAAGGAACCATCTAGTAAAATATAACAGCTTGGAGCTCAAGAGAGAAATATGAACTGAAGACACAGACATGTATCTGTACTGGTCCAAGGCAGAAAAATGGATGAGGCTGTTTAGAGTATGAGAAGTGAAAAGGTTTCTTGACAGAATCTTTGGGAACACTGATATTTAAGAAGGGCAACTGAGGAATAAAGGAGACAGAAAAAGAGTGGATAAAGAATAGAAAAATCAGGATAAGGTGGTACCATTGAAGATAAGGCAGGCAATTTTCAAGGCAAAAGTAATCAATACATTTAAATATACAGAGATGTCAAGTAGAATATTGACAAAAAAGTATCTTGGATTTGGCGATTACTAGGTTGTCACTGATAAACTCTTAAGAGTACTTTCACAGTTGGGAATGGTGCAACAGAAATGAATTTTCGCTAGAAAAGGAAGAGTGTAAGCTCTTATAGGCATCACTCCAAAGATTCTACCTTTAAGTTTCTTTATACAGGATGTGAGTTATTTTTTCATAGCCGTGGACCTAATGAAAGGGGCTAGAATGCAAAGACCGCATCTAACACTTAAGAATTTTGTGATGCTCGTCAAGTTCCTTTAACCCATCTGTAAAAATGGTATTATTATTAATAATATATACCTCATAGTAGATCAATGTAAAGTCTAGGCACAACTTCTAATTCAAGTCTAACACACAATTTTTATTTTTTACTCTGTTTTGTAGGCTATTATTACAGCAAGATTCTAAGTTTTATGTCCTTTTAAAAATAAGATTTCAGGGCTTCCCTGGTGGCACAGTGGTTGAGAGTCCGCCTGCCAATGCAGGGGACACGGGTTCGTGCCCCGGTCCGGGAAGATCCCGCATACCACGGAGCAGCTAGGTCCACGAGCCATGGCCGCTGAGCCTGCGCGTCCAGAACCTGTGCTCCGCAACGGGAGAGGCCACAACAGTGAGGGGCCCGCGTACCGCAAAAAAAAAAATAATAATAAGATTTCAATATAAACATTTCATTACTTTTTCAAAAATATTTTGCATAGAATGGTATTTTTTTTTTACTAACCTTTTCCTTTTAGGAAGTAAAAAAATATATACTTTTTCACTTTAAGCTTTCCTGTATTAAATGTTTACCTGGCAATTTCTCTGTTACAGAACTTTGCCAGGGTTAAAATGCAGGTAACCATGTCACTGTCTTCCTTGGTGGGCACGTCTCAGAATTTTAATGAAGAATTCTTAAGACGTTCTCTAAAGACTATACTGACATATGCTGAAGAAGACTTGGAATTGAGGGAGACAACATTTCCTGATCAGGTCAGAAATGCTACTTTTTAGAGCATTAACTGAAATAGGAATTGTAAATAGGCATTTTCCAAATTGTTAGATCAAACTTTGGTTTTAACTGGAGGAACCTATATTTTTCTTTCATCCATGTGTGTCATAGATAGGGCTGAATCTCTTTGTTTTAATAAGCCACCCTCCCTTCTCAGAATGGTTAATATCTTTGGTGTTTAATTCTGTGAATTTGTACCAAAATAATATTAGACTTAGGCAGTATGGACAAAAAAAAGCTTTATGATGAAACTATTCCCACTGATTAATGTAATTTGCCTCAAACACTAAAGTTTCTACAAACTACTTTTTGGGAAAATCTGAAACATAGGAGAAGATTTCCTTTTGTGTTCTTTTCCTGTATTCCCTATATCCCTATATGTATTTTATTTCTACTTACATTTCTACTTGTTTCTGGGTGAGAGAACTGAAAAAACAGTCTGCTGAGCAATTTGTATAGTTTACCACCCTTCACTCATCTTACCCCATCATACCCAGACTCTTTAGAACTATATCAAAATCATATTGTTTTGAAATCTTTAGATGCTTATCTGAAATATCTTCCAAATTAATTTAATGATTGTGAATGAATGGATGTTTTTCATACAATTCTCTGCTACAGGTCCAAGATTTGGTTTTCAATCTCCATATGATCCTTTCTGATACTGTTAAAATGAAGGAACACCAGGAGGATCCTGAAATGTTGATTGATCTAATGTACAGGTAACATTTGTTTGATTCACTTATACCTTGTATAATGGGGCTTAAATTAGTACGATACACAAAAAACATGAGATTAAAAAAAATACAAAACTTATTTGTCGTTTTCTAACGGTAATTGAAAAGTCAAAATGTGCTTTATCAGATCCCCTGTGTCACTTCTTCTTTTAAGAACTATGAATAATTGTTCGGTATATTTATTGATTATCAAAAACAAGAGGATTATTTAAAGTAATGACACATTTAACACCTTGGCATCCTGGGCCCTAGATTTCCTAGGAAGGCCCAAGATCCATATTTTAAATGTAAAAGTTCTTTAGGAAGAAAATACAGTGTATTAACGTTTTACTACAATATTAATTTTGCTGATTTTAAATATGGTTTTGCCTATAGGATAATATTTATAGGGTATTTTGAGAATTTTGTAATTCCTGTTGTAACTTAAAAGATGTAAGTAAAACTTGACTTTTTCTTTGCCATATGACCTTCTCTTTTTACAGTTTTGGAGTTCCTTAAAGGCACAAATAAAACAAAAACAAATATGTTCTTTAAAATAAAAATGATACAGTGAAACAATCTTCTATAAATTTTTTTCCTTGAATAGAAAACTTGTTTATATTCCTATAATAAACATGTAAATTCCCACAGTTTTTCCCTTACTGATTGTTTCCTTAGTGTCCAGATTTTCATATAAAATGTCCTTTTTTTAGCCCCCCACTGCAAAAAACTGATATTACTGTTCCATTGGCCCACAGTTGTTTCTCTAAGCATACTCAAAGACATTTTCATACGACCCAAAAACTTGTCTTAATAGGTTGTGTTCAATAACAGAAACCTAAACACTGAAAAAGCAATTTGGACTCCCTTCTAGCTTGGGAAGCAAATGCTAATTGAGAAGAATTTCTGTTCTAACTAGAATTGCCAAGGGGTACCAGACCTCTCCAGACCTGCGGCTGACCTGGTTGCAGAACATGGCTGGCAAACACTCGGAACGCAGCAATCATGCTGAAGCTGCCCAGTGCCTCGTTCACTCAGCAGCACTTGTTGCTGAATATCTGAGCATGCTGGAGGACCGGAAATATCTTCCTGTGGGATGTGTAACATTTCAGGTAGGAATCTGCCAGGTTTACATTAAATCAAGGTATGTCCTTTTTTGGATTTAACTTTTCTCACTGGTGTTTAGATTCATTCAGCTTGTAAGGAAAGCATAAAGACTGAAGGTGATACTTCAGTAGATGAATTAACATTTCACTATTACTTTCATTAATACATTTTTAAAGTGTATTTCTCATTAATTCTCTTCCACATTTTCTTACCTCTGCATTATCAGTGCTGTGTATATTTATTCTCTTTGCCTATACTGCTGTGGACTTTGTAACATCTATGAAATACATTCAAGATATTGAGAATCAGAATTCAGTGGAAACTCTTAATTGGCTTTTAATTAAAATACCAGGTAAACCAACATTCTCCATTCCCTGTATAAATATGCTAATATATGACTCAGAGATGATAGCTTATGCTCTAGTACGGTTACATCCCCCTTACCCACTAGTTGAATTCTTTGCTTACCAAGAGTTAGTTATACTTTGCTTTTCTTAAAACCTGTTAAAGCCAGGTTTGGGAAGTTACAAAATTTAATTAAATATTATGTTCTCTGATAAATCTAAATGCAATAAGAAAGTAAGTTATTGTTTCTCTGAAAACCAAGTTGAATGTTTTGCAAAGAGATCAGACAAATAAAGAAAGAATGGGGGAAAAGCTCCAAGAAGTCTAGGATAATTTGATAATCTTTTAAGTTCAAGTTTTTACTCTAAAGAAACCAAAACTGGAAATCTTAAATAAAGGTTGCATTGTGGGTATTTAGTCAAGAGAGATTACATGGAACTCTGATCTCGAGACCCATACACAAAGAAAAGACCTTAGATCTACTTCAGGAAATTGACAAATGAGTGTATATCTACTGTGAATATTTAGGTTCAAATCAAATATTTAAGGTATGTAGGTATCATTTCTTTTTTAGAAATAATGGCTGATCCCAATCTCATTGGGTAAGAGGGCTTTTAATATACCTGAGTTTTTTCATTAACTTGATGTATGTTAGGCAAGCCAAGGGACCATTTTTGTACCTTATTTTCCCTGAAAGAGAGTTTTAGCAAGTTCAATTAAATTAAAAATAAAGATTGTTTAAGTCTCCATAGGTGTTCTGTGTGATATTATGATTTTCCTTAGCCCATGATTTTTCTTAATTTTCTTTCTTGCAACTTTTTATTAATGGAAAAGTTATCTAGCAGTGGTGTTACACTTTATTGTCATCTTCACAGTACAAAAAGTTTTTGGAGATTTGTCTTTTATCTTTGCATTGACTACCCTTTTTTTTTAAACTTAAGCTGGTAGCTATATTTCATCATCAATTACTTCTTCATATACATCTTTCATGTTAAGAAATTAATTCCATTTCACAAGCCTTAAACATTTTTTTCCTCCTAGAATATTTCATCTAATGTTTTAGAAGAATCTGCAGTCTCAGATGATGTGGTATCTCCAGATGAAGAAGGTATCTGCTCTGGAAAGTACTTTACTGAGTCAGGACTTGTGGGATTACTGGAACAAGCAGCTGCTTCTTTCTCTATGGTAGGTGACTCTTACTCATTTCTTCCCACAATTACATACTTCTTAATTATTAGTGACATGTATATTTATGCTTTCTGCCTACAACTCTGCTTTTCCTTTATGGTAGTTTTCTCTAAATACCTTAAGAACCATCTAGTAACATATTTTCTTTCTAGATTCATCATTGCTTATTCCTTTTTATTTTAATAGTCTGTCACTTCCTCCAGTGTTTTTCATCTGCTTGTTTGTGAACCAACACTTAGTCTGTAAGAGATTTTTTTTTTCTTGCTTTACAAAACTTTACCACCAAACATTTTCTAAAACTTTAAAATTTAAAAAAACCCCAGCAAAACAGAAAGCCTGTGGTACTCAGGAAAATTATGGCCACTCATCCCATTGGTTGCATAGTGAGTTCTATTAGGTAGATATTGAAGTGGTATCAGGAGCTTTATGAACTACATCCTAGATCCCTTGTCTGATCTACCCTACCATGCTATAACTCTAATCCTTGTCCCTCCCCATCTGTATGTGAAGAATTAAAGCAGTCATGTGGATCTGAGATGGGATGTTTGTTGGAGAAGGAAAAAACAGCCAGCCAAATCCCTGCTTACTTTCTTGAACCATGGTGATTACGGTCACCTGCTTTCTGTGAGTTTTCTGCTGAGTGTTTAGTATCCCAGCACCAAGGTTTGGGAGACAGTGAGGTTCATGTTAAGGTAAAAGGGAAGCTTGAGGTAATATACAGTGTTTCCCACCTTCCCCATTGTACTATTATTAGGAATTGGTTATTGCTTCTCCTGGCCTTAACCCTCCCCAGAAATATATTGGTTATGGGTATAGATTTAGAAGGCATACAGTCAGAATTCAGATCCTGGCTCTGCTACCTTAGTAGTTAAATCACTTCAGGCACAAGTTACTCAACCTACCAGTGCCTCACTTTTCTTAACCGTTAAATGCATCTAATAATAGTACCTACTTCAAGGAATGTTATCAGGGTTAAATGAGTTAACCTATGTAAAGTGCTTATCACAGTGCCTGGCTCCAAGTAAGTTTTAATGTGTTTGCTATTATCATCTTCTCATCATTATTGGCATTTAGAAGCAATTCATTTAATAATGATTCTGAGACTCAAAGAACGTTAGGCATTGGTCCACTTTAAAATTTCTTGTTTTTGAGGACCTTGATTGTCCTGATTCCTACCCCGGATCTCTGTTCCTTGAGTTTCAATTTAAGTGATCTGAACTAGCAGGGAAAAAAAGTTTTTTGGTATTAATGGAATATTTTAATAAATATACATTCTCTATGTATATGTGTTTAATTTTAATAATTCACAGCAGTGAATTTAGATTGGGGTACAGTGGCCTATATTACAGAAGCCTATATTTTGCAAGAGCATATAATTGTGAATTTCATTCTTTTTCAATTAATCTATTTAATATTAAGTAAAATAATTACTGGGCATTTTAGTTACACTAAATATACTTTACTTTTACAGCTACATGTTGCTTAAATATACTCTTGTGAACTGACTAGAAAATATGAGAACCATAGGTTTTCCCTGGGAAAATAATGTTTGCTGATGTGTGAGGCAGTGGGAACTCAGTGGCTCTTGGAAAATACCTCTCCTTTCCTTCACTACAGCCATGAATCCATTACTAAAGGCAAGAGAGTGGGTAGCAGTGTAAACACGTTTTGTCCCTTACTCTGATTATAACCAGAGCAACCCTTAGTCACCTACTGACCAACTATCCCCTACTTGAGTAAAATCTGGTGGTTCAGAACCTTCTTATGTTTTGTTAAAAATCAGAGATTTTTCCATAGGAGAGTTCCAATAAGATTTCCTGTGCCAATTTAATATTTTGGAAAAGTTAATAATTTTAGTGTCCTAGGAGGCCACAGGTTATCTGATATTTGCGTATCTGTGACCAATGTAATAATTGGGTTTCTTTATTCCTCTGCTCAGAATTAGTTTCTGCAAAAGTTTACGTGCGTATATGAGGACACACACATACACACATTTATTTTAGTTAAGTAATTACTGGGTAGATAAAAGCAAAATGTCCAATTCAAATTATATAGAAATATAAATATGCATATATTATATGTGTGTATTTTAAATGCACAGACACAAACACACATGCATACATATCCATTCATCTATCTAGAAGAGATAATATTAAATTGTGCAAAATTATTTTATTAGGCCTTAATCAAATTAAAAATTAGTAGTGTTTGTTTTTATGTCCTATTGGAAAACAGTAGTATTGTCTTAGTAGAAATATTGTGAGTTCATAAATTGTAATTCACTTTCTTATTGATGTAAAAGAAAGCAATATCTTATTATTCTTATAGGCTGGCATGTATGAAGCAGTTAACGAGGTTTACAAAGTACTTATTCCTATTCATGAAGCTAATCGGGATGCAAAGAAACTATCCACGATTCATGGTAAACTTCAAGAAGCATTCAGCAAAATTGTTCATCAGGTAATGATTGTACTTTCTAGCTTCAGTATAAATGGAGAAAACTGTCTACAAGCATTAGTGTTGCTTTGTACTAATGTCAAACTAGATGTCACGAAATGACCATTTTAATGAGGTTACAAATGAACAGTGTCAAAATGATGGTTCATGGCCAAAAGCAAGACTCATTAACAAAACTGAATTTACCTAAAGTAGATTATGATCATCATAACCTTTCCACATAGCTTCTCTTTTTTTCCTTCACTTTTTTTGAATTTTTACTAGTTGCTAAATTTGTTTTAAATTGTGAGTTATTTTCTGTTTCACAATGTGGGTTATAGTTATGAATCTGATTTTTAAGTTGATTTCTATTCATTTGCTGCCAAAAAAGTTGTTATGTTTAACTTTTTATTAAATGATGTGAAAGTTTAATAAACTCCTAATATTTTTAATGATTTCAACTGAACTTTTAACTGTTTTTCCCATATATTTTTATTCAATCATCCTTTGACATATTTCTAATATGAAAATAATGTTTAGTGAAAATAATGAATAAATGGTTATCATGTTTATTCAGTTATAATAGTATGACTTCAGTACTTGTTTATAGTTCATGGAATCCACATATTATCACTAAAATTAAAATTAAAATAAACTTGGTTTAGAAATGAAGTAGACTACCAGCAGTTGATTTCCCTGAAGCTGAGTCACTGGCTCCATTGAAATGCTCTGAAGTATCCTGTCGAGGCTCCTCTTTCTCCACTTTTCTCTTCTCTTCCCTGTGCTACCCATGCTGTTGTCTGCTACTGCCATCATCAAAGAAGGAAGTGGAGTACTGGTTTTCCACTTTTTCGTTCGGTATTAGTCCTACTTTATTGTCTGTCAACTTGACTTCCTCTTTCTTGCCATGGACTAAGCTGTTCTGGATGAATTGATATAATCTGAAAAATTTTAAGTCTTAAATAGGGCCACTATACTGTTAAGCCAGAATTTTATTATTGTTTACTAAAATGTTGAAGTTGCAAAAGATCATTAGGATTCTTGATCACAACAGTTGGGTCTTTTTATAATCAGTTGTACATATACTGTTAAGGAAATCTCATCCCAGCTTCCAGACCTATAAATTGCAAATTACACATCAGGTCTGGAACATCTAGAGCTAGTAGCTTCCAAGAAACTTTCATCCATTTGTATCAAAGACATTTGAGTGAAATTTCAATGTCTATTCCAATTTACCTGCGATACTTCAGTGAAGTGCAGCTCACATTAGTTAGGGATCTAATTTAGACACAAATGAAACAAGTAGTTGGCTTTCTTTCCCCCAAATTTGTACTTTTCACTTATTAAAGTTTTAAAAGGTGAAATTTTAGCTTCTAGGTTTTGAACAAGGAATTTATAATATTATCACAGGTCTTAAGTGAAGGAATATGGTGTTTAAAGTACCCTGGTGTTTTCTATACGAAGAAGAATTTATGGTATATGGTACCTTACACTACTGAACTTCCTTTGGCTTTTTTTTGTTCTTTTTAAACAGTTTTTTTTTTTTTATGACTTTGCCCTTTTTTTACTTTTTATTATACAGAGTACTGGCTGGGAGGTAGGTAATGTTTTAGTTAGTTAAAGACACTAATAGATTGATTTGATCAGATTTCTTATGCCAATGCTTTGCCCACATGTGCTAGCTGTGGGCGTTCTGTTGCTGTCTGCTGTCAACTGAATTCATTAACCAAAGAAATTTTGTTAAAATACTGTAAGTTATGTTAAGAAATTTATTATTAAGAGGTTGTAGGCAGTGCATGGAAATCCATATGTTACACTAATGAGATTCTTTGGTAAATGAGCCACTTTGTCATCACTTAGTTTGTTTTTATCCTTTGAAGCATTTTCTTTCATCAACATTTACACACAAATTTCTTTTTTTAACCATATTGTTTCACCTCATTTTACAGAGGTCGATTTATATGTTATTGCTCAGAGGTGTAAATAAAAAATATTTCATCTGATCTAAGATGCCATCAATTGTAAGACATCCCATTATTTTCCATGCCTTTAAGAAACAAAGAAAAAAAATACTCTGTGTGTTAAACTACAACATCCTATCAGTTGAAAGATGAATGCCAACTACAGAGATACTAAAATATGGGCCAGAAATGTGCATCTTAGAATTGATGAAAGAATGTGTTAATTTGATCTTGAGTCACTTCACCTTGAGTATAAGCACTACTGAGGAAAGAAATTCACTTTTGTCATTTGAATTTTGTTGGAGGGAGGGATAAAGAGATTGAGACAACTGGAAATTTAATTTGACCTCATATTCTGACAATGTTTGATAATTAGTGTTCGATGAAGACTATGTGTGCTTCCTTTTATGGAGTCGTTAGGCTCATGAAGTTATATATAAGTTAAATCTTACCTGAAAAGTGCCAGGAAGAATTGATTGTCTTTGTTTTCAATCCTTCTGTAAAGGAAATAATTCTATAAAATTTAAAATTCTACAAAGTAATTTATTTTGATGAGGTATAAAACAAGGTATTAATAAACCAGGTTTATTTAAAGCTAAATATATCTGTAAAGTTTTCTGCTTTGCCTCTCACTTTGTAGTCAGGTTTATGTTGATTAAGCAGCTTAGGCTTTCTCTGTTTGGTTTTGCATTTCAATCCTTGTTTTGAGATCCAACTAGAAACCTTCAGAATAAATGTTACTATTGCATTCTCTTCCATTTCTGAATTAGTTGCCACCTTTCGTTTTTCTTCAGATGAAGCCAGTACAGTTACATCTACCTTAGTTCTCCAGATTAAATGTGTGTGACCTTATTAATACCTAGTACAGAACCTCTCATTTCTGTGGCTCAATTAAGACTTATATAAAGAGACTTTACATGGTTATCTATGAGTGATAAAGTTCCTTATGGATTTCCTAACATGAAATGGAAGTAGGTGAAAAGTAGATAAAAGAAGATACATTGAAACCTCTGAGCAGTTTATTACTAGTCTGCTTGATGCTAAATCGACCCCTGAAAGGTATAATTTTCACTGGTTATGATATTAATATTCTGTCATCATGTTTATTGCATGGTAAAAGTCGCACAGACTTTATTTTCTTGTTTATATTCTTGTCACTACCTTTCACTGGACCTTTAGCTTTGTAGCTTCTAAAATTGTTGCACGTTTGTTTTTTGCTTTTCCCTTGTAAAACTTAAATGGATGCTTGCATTTTAAAAATATGTTTGCTACCATTTGCTGCTTATTTGTTTTGAAATTTCCCTAATTAAAATGCTTCTGTTTTCTCTTCTCTCTTGCCCCTGGTTGCTGACCCTACTCCCTACTTTTACTATTGTCTATTGTGGTAAGTTCCTATCTTGTGAATATTTTTCTTTTTGACTCTGGGAAAACTTCAGTAATTTCATTTTTTCTAAAAGCTACGTTTCCTAGCTAATTTCCTAGTATTCTCAAAGAACTCTCACTGGATTGAGATCCAATAAGGATAACTGATACACTGTAGAAAGGCTCTTTGAATTGATACTCCCTCCCTGACTTAGAGGAACGCTATCTGGGCTTATATATTAGCATTGTATTTCATTTTTTACCGTGCTCCTTGATTTGGTACAAATTATTTGAGTTGGCAAAGCTTTTTAGGGCTGTGTGTGTGGGTTTGTGTGTGTGTGTAAAAGATAACTCTAAAACTTGATATTTAGCAATTTGGTAAAGTATTTACCATCCAAAATAACAAATCATGAACTCTTCTTAAATCATGGTGATCTGCCAATTCCAATATCTTAATGACTGTTTAGTATTTACCTTTATTTTCTCTTCCCAAGCCCATTTATTTTTCTTAAAATAATAGGAAATAGAGCTTCCCTGGTGGCGCAGTGGTTGAGAGTCCGCCTGCCGATGCAGGGGACGCGGGTTCGTGCCCCTGTCCGGGATAGATCCCACATGCCACGGAGCGGCTGGGCCCGTGAGCCATGGCTGCTGAGCCTGCGCGTCCGGAGCCTGTGCTCCGCAACGGGAGAGGCCACAACAGTGAGAGGCCCGCGTACCGCAAAAAAAAAAAAAAATAAATAAATAATAATAATAATAGGAAATAAAGTATGTTTAATAATTTCTCTCTTATGATTGCATTTTAAAATTACTTTTAGAAAAAAGAGAAATATTGAATTTCTGTATGGAAACTTACAGCCATTTCATATTTTGTGTCTATATATTTTATTTTAAAAGATACATTTATCCATTTATCAAATAGTGAACAATTTGTATTCAGAAGTAGATTAAGGCAAGTTTATATTTTTCAGAACAGTCATTCCCCAACCATTGATAACATAGTCACATAATACTGTCTCCATTTTTTTTCCTTAAAAGATTACAACATATTTCACCATCCTAGGGGAAATATCACCACCCTAGTAGGCATATATTATAGTCTCCAGAAAGGCTTGAGAAGGTGGGCTTAGCTTTTTTAAAATTCTCTCTACTAAATCACTAAAGAAAAGTGGCGTACCCTAATTTATGAGATTGAAGCATGCAAAATAACTGGATCATAACTCTTGTTGTTGTATTTGATGTCCATCCAATATTTTGGTTTTTATATGCTGAGAAATACTAGCCATAGTTCTGGTGCAGTGGCTTCTGTTGAATTTTTATAAGCCTTAATCCACGCTAAAGTTGCGTGAGATAAATTAACTCATCCAAGCCAGTAAAAGAGCAGAATGAGAAACAGCAAATTTTAATAGGTGATTGGGGAGTGGGGGGCTGAAAGAAGGGCATGAAAAAAGTTCCAAGAGCATAGTCAAAACAAGTACTTTTACAACAAGTAGTTGAGTGGAAAAATGTGACACTCTAAAGAAGAAACTAGACCAGTGTAGGTATAAAACATCCATGACTGTTTACCTCAGGAAAGGTGAAGAGATGAAGTTAGATATGAAAAATGTTAAGGAATTTAGGGAAAGTGAGAAGAGCTTCTCTGTGAGGAGGTACTTTCTGATAGTTGGTGACTCCCTAATAATTGGTATAGACCCATGACTGAGCAACTGATGATGCTGTACCACTGGTTAGGTTTGCCCTTTATGTTACTTTTGATGAGAAAAAGATACAGACAGCAAACATTTACTTTGTAGATGATACTGGACATGATTTGTTTTTTTCTGGACTAGAACATATAATGGTTAAAATTGAACTTTTGATAAGAAATGCAGTAGGATATATCAGAAGCATATATCTGGTAGGTAAACCACCAACCTAAATTTCATACTGCAGTTTACAGGAAGGAGATGCAAACATGCAGTAACAATTACAGTAGAGGACAGTGTTGTAATATAGAGGAAGACAAAATACAGGGAGGGAGATACCCAGTAATTCTCAAACAGTTACTCAAGGAAATTCTCAAAAGTTCTCAAGGAAAGCATCAGAGAAGCAAAAGATGGTTCAGAGATCATACTTATGTTCTAGTGTCTGTATACCAGTACATAGAATATGGGGATTAAATAGCTTAAATAAGAGCTTGGACTCAGGTGTCAGATATATTGGGATTTAACTCTCAGCTCTGCCGCTGACTAGCAGTGTGACCTTGGGCAAGTTACTTTTCCTCATCTATAAAAAGAGGGTAAAAAAAATGGTATCTCGTAGTCGTGGTAAGAATTGACATAACTCATGTAAAGTGGATAACCAGTGTCTAGCACATAGTAAGTACTTTAAAAATGTTGGAGATTATTATTTTTATTGTTGTTATATCATCGTCATCATTATTATCATTACTGTTACTTGAAATCTTAACACAATTTAGCTGTGAAATCTAAGAGGTGTTATGTTCCCTGGTCGAGATCTGTGATTAAATAAACTGATAAAAGTATATGTTCTTAAGAAGAATAAATCTAATAGAAGAGAAGGAGATTACCACTGTGTGAAATACTGGTATGCCTATCTGGCAATCAGTTAACTTGAAGGAGGTGTTAGCAAGTCCAAGCTCTCTCTGCTTGCCACACAACAGGCCAGTAAATCGGGAGACGAGGTGTTGAGGCAAGGAATAGCGACTTTATTTGGAAAGCCGGCAGACGGAGAAGATGGTGGACCTGTGTCCCCAAAAACCATCTTATCAGGGTCTGGATGCCAGTTTTTTTATAGAACAGAGATGGGGAGGAGGTGATGAAGTAAAGTGAAAAGGCCATTAGTTTTGCAAAATATCTCCTGGCTTAGCCAGCATCAGGGAGGGCATGTGTTAATTTCTTCTTTTCTGCAGCCATTCACAGGTGGGCAGGGCCAGATTGTCTCCCTGTGAACTGAACAGAGGCACTTCAGTTTAACATTCATGCAGAGGGTCAGGGTTCCTTGAGGCAGGCCATTATGTATGATTATAATAACAAGAGCAACAAAAAGCAAAGGTTAAAGTAAAAGATCCAACATGGAGTCAGAAGCATAATGGAAAGCTGTGGGTGAAGATGAAAGAAGTTTTAGAAGTGATGTCATTGTGGAAATATACAACTAGCCCAACTGAATGTTTCCTGCTAAATAAAGATAAAACTAGAAAAGCCTTAAGATAATTTGTCATAAGCAATTTCACCCACTAGAGACATGGATAGATGCGTAGAAGGATTTCCTTGTCTGGGGCATAGTTTCATCAAATACAAGAAGGTGGACCCAGTAAGTAGAACTGCTAAGGAAGAACAAATTGGAGTGTGGGAATGATGGGAAGTTCAGAAAGAATTCATGACGTTAAAGGAAGGTAATGCTAGAAAAATATAGGCTAGATTGTAGGAAAGTGTACTTTTTTTTAATTCAAAGGAAAAATGGGTATCATCCTGTGGTCCAAAACTCTGAAGAGGAAATAAGATGAAGTGATGTTTTTCTTGAAGGTACAGCTATATGATTAGTCTTTCATGAACATGATAGAGTCAATGGTTTTACACTAGAGAACTCTTCGTAAGTTGAAAATAAATTTAATCACTGTTCCCTCCTCCACGTCACTACACACACATTCATTTTCAATTCCAGTAACTCCTCTCTGATCTTATCTCTGCTGATCTTCTTCCTCTTGCACACTTTGCTTCAGCCACTCTGGCCACCTTCCTATTCTTCAAACACATGAGGTAGGCTCCTGTCCTAGGACCTTTGCACTGGCTCTTTCCTCTGCCTGGAATGCACTTCCCCCAGAAGATCCACATGAATAACTCTCACACCTCCTTCACATCTTTGCTCAGATGTCACCTTTTTGTGACACCTGCCCTGACCACTCTGTTTTGTTCACTGATTTATCACCAATGTCTAGAACAGTTTGCTGACACATAGTAGGCATTCAGTAAATATATGAATGGATGAATGGTTTCCCTCACATACATTCTGTTTAATGACTTTTTTTCCTTTCCTTCCCTCCCATATCCACTTAGCCATTCTTTTAAGTTGTAGAATCCTGCCTGTGTGTCACCTCTTTTGTGACCTGGCTCTAACAAGATTTATCTTTCCTTTCTCAATACACTTTTTATTATAGCATATAACCCTTTGTATTGTAATTATTTGAATACATTTTTTACTCTCTTGGGGAGGTCTTATTTATTTTTATTTTCCTGTTCCTGAGGATGAACAGTGGCTAACTCATTATAAGCACTCAATAATTTTTTTTCCTGAACTGAATGTCAGTATGAGAAAGTAAATAAAAAGAGTTTAAAATGGCTGCTCAGTAACTAGTTCAGTTTTAAGTTGCATTAATAAAATTTAAGTCGACATCCAGGGAGGCAGTGAGCCCACTGATCTCTACACTGATCAGATCACATCAGCAATATTGTGTTTATTTTTGGGATACCACACTTTAAAAGGTGGCATTGAAAAACTAATAAAATGAAAACAGCATAGTAATTCCTATCATATGAAGATGATTGAGAACTGGAAAGTCTAAGGGAAACAAGTTCTGATAGCAGTCTTCAAATATTTAAATGATCATAATATTGAAGATTTAGAATAGGGTTTAAAATTGGAACACTCTGAGGGGAATACAGCCAGAATAACAAATTTTAATATTTGTGATTTTAAAAAAATAAATAAATATGTACATTTATGGCATTTTGGGAAAAAACAATCACAAATCGTTAATTTTCTCAAATGCCTTTTTTATTTTCCAGGTGGTGGGGTCTTCATTTCTTGATTATATCAGAATTTGCTATTATTATATTGTTCCATTGGCTTATTGATGGTTTTAAACAAAATTTTGATTGAATACATTTCAATCAAATTCAATGAATACATTGAATCTCTAGAGAGATTTCATTTGCTATAGAAATCAGTTAATTTTTATGTCTGTTAAATTTTGAAGCGACTGAAAAATTTTTTATTAGCAGCCTCAAGTTTCTTTAGCTCAAAGACATTTTTATTTAAAACTGTATTTCTTCTGGACAAAAATGTGGCGATATGGGGGCTTCCCTGGTGGCGCAGTGGTTGAGAGTCCGCCTGCCGATGCAGGGGACGCGGGTTCGTGCCCCGGTCCGGGAAGATCCCACATGCCGCGGAGCGGCTGGACCTGTGAGCCATGGCCGCTGAGCCTGCGCGTCCGGAGCCTGTGTTCCGCAGCGGGAGAGGCCGCGACAGTGAGAGGCCCGCGTACCGCAAAAAAAAAAAAAAAAAAAGTGGAGATATTTTTAGTCACTGTATTTTTTTTATTATTATTATTATAAGGCTGGAAAATTGAGGATCAGAATTTTCCATTTTGCTTCATTATCTGTTTCATTTGTAACTTATTTTACATACCCTTTTGCCTTTGCAATAAGTCAGTATAGGAAAAATAAGTATCAAACTTACTAGGCTTAAAGAGAATTCAGAGGTATATAAACACTCACGTATGGCTGTGTATATGGGCGCTACCCCAAAATCCTTCTGAAACATCTTTGTATCTAAATTGTAAGAATTGCATAGAAAGCTTCCAAGTATTTTATCTTTATTGAGGGAATTTGTTTTCAAATGTGCTGTGTAAGAGTTCAGGTGACCTTAGTGTACATTGTACTTGGGATGAATGTGTGGTTAATGTATGCAGTGGGTGGTTTGGGGACTTTAGAAAACCAACTCTTCTCAAATTTTTTTTCTTTTTATCTTTCATTTATACATTTTTTCCTTTCTATTCCATTTTTAGTTACTCTTCCACATATCAGTATTTTTATCAGCAGAGGGATACTAATTGTAAATATTTTGCTTCAGTGCTTCTGGATGGTCGTGACATTTACTGACCGTCTGCTCTGTGCCAGGTGCTATACTTGGCTCCTAACTTTTACGATCTCATTTAATATATGTAAAGAGATAATATAAAGGCTAATGGAAACTAAAAATATTAGTGTTGTTTTTAAATTTAACTTTAGTATGCTCTAATTTCAGGATAATTAGAACAGTTTGTTTTATACCAAGCAACTTTTCTTGCAATAAGGAAAATGAGTTAATTTATCTCAATTGTATGGACATAAAAAAAAAATAGACCTATGTGAGGACATCACTTGGTACAGTCCCTGAAAAACATATGCCATATATGATTCGGTAAAAGCCCTAATGGCACAATGTTATTTGTTAGAAATAATGAAAAAAAGAAAATTACTTTATTTTACTTTCATTTGAAAAATAATAAAATACTGTAGTTTTGAATTAAAACTTTCGCAATGTGTTGAGAATTTTGTACCATAGCAATCGAAACAAAATGTGTAAAACAAAAAGACTTTGTATTAAAGTTTCTTTATTTTCCTACACCTAGGATGGTAAGCGGATGTTTGGCACCTATTTTCGTGTTGGTTTTTATGGAACCAAGTTCGGGGATTTGGATGAACAGGAATTTGTTTACAAGGAGCCTGCAATAACCAAACTTGCAGAGATATCTCACAGATTGGAGGTGAATGCTGTGGTGGTTCACAAAATGTCATCTTTAATTTGTATTTTCTGTGGTGAATAGACTTTCAGATCCAGATCTAATCATTTAATAAGCCAGATCCTGCCAAATAAACTACTCCTTTAGAATTAGGATTTTTGATAGGTACAGTAATAGTCTTTTTTAAATCTTTTATGGCAACAGTAAAATAATATTAACTTGATTTTTTTGAGGGTCTATTTTCACACATATTTTAGAAATCCTATATCTTTCAGAATTACTGTGATTTGTGGAGAAATGTATAGTATTATCCACATTTTGAAAAAGGTATAAGGTATTAATGGAACTAGAATTAGAACCCCAAGGTATTTCTGACCCAAGTACATTATCTTTTTAGCATAACTGATACCTAGTGAGATAATCTTTAGAACTTAAAAGCTTGAAATTATACTTTAAAAACACTGCTTAGAATCCCTTAACCTTTATGCAGCTACTTAATTTTCACAATAAATAATTAATTTTAATGTTTATGAAACTAACCAATCTTTTCTGCTATAGTTATCCTTTCCAACTTTTCTCTGTTCTTGGTTCTCCAAGTGTGGTCCATGGACAGAATCTTTACTGACATCACCTGGGAGGTTGTTTGAACTGCAGAATCTCAGACCTTACCCCAGACCATCTGAATCAAAATCTGCATTTTAACAAGATCCCCAGATTATTTGTATAGACATAAGAGTTTGAGAGGTAGTGCTCTAGGCTAGTTTTTATTCTCAGCTGATGTTAATTTCTCAATATTGTATTCTTATTGGTGATTTCACAGGACTCAACTTCCATAAATTGGTTTAAGCTGGACTTTTTGTTTTTCAAGAGCCTATTAAGTAAGTCTTGGGAAATACTGAGACAGTATTTCCCAAACTTACTCAGTCATAAAAATTATCTTAGAGGGAGGAGTGGCTGTTCTCCTTTGAGGATTGAGATTTAATTTTTCCTTTTGAATAGCTCCATCCCTTGCCCATGCTCCTACTCAGTGTCATATGGAAAAGTCAGTACATTCTTGACCCAGGGTTACCTTTTCAAAATCTGAAATTTTACAAAACTTCAACAAGTCAATGCTTTTATTTGAATATTCTGGAACATTACATTAATAATTCAGAAAAATGAATGGTTGCTCATTGACTGCAAGAAATTAGGCTACATCAAACTCAATAAAAGTTAATATCCTATACATCAAGTATAATGAATTTCTTTTGTCTCTGCTTTCTATTCCCTTTTTGTTTTTTTTTTTTTGAGGACCTCTTGTGGAATCCTGTATTTTCAGTGGTGAATTTTTTTTTTTTTGTATTTTGTGTTATTTAAAATGAGTAAATGGGAATAATATCAAATAAGTATGGACTAAGGCCATGCTAATTTGATAGACTAAATTTAACTTTTGTGAATGCAAATAATTATTATTTTGTAATTATTGACATGGTTGTACAAGAACTTACTAAATGGCCTGATTTTGCTCAGGAGTCTCCCTCAGAGACCTCCTCTGTTTTCTACTACTGTTAACTTCATGTGAAAGATTTCTTTTTCTTATTTTAGGGATTTTATGGAGAAAGATTTGGAGAGGATGTGGTTGAAGTAATCAAGGATTCTAATCCTGTAGACAAGTGTAAATTAGATCCTAACAAGGTATGGTTGATTAGACTGTAATGACACATAGGTATATCTTTGAGACTGATTTTTTTGGGGAAAGACTGAATGATGATTTCACAATGAAAATGAAGAACTTTTTCCTTTCCCAGGCATATATTCAGATTACCTACGTGGAGCCATACTTTGACACATATGAGATGAAGGACAGAATCACATATTTTGACAAAAATTATAATCTTCGTCGTTTCATGTACTGTACACCCTTCACTTTAGATGGTCGTGCCCATGGGGAACTTCATGAACAATTCAAACGGAAGACCATTCTGACTACTTCTCATGCCTTTCCTTATATTAAGACAAGGGTTAATGTCACTCACAAAGAGGAGGTAGGTCTCCAAATAGGGAAATAGAAATAGTGGAGCAAATACATTGGAGCCATGTGAAAACAATGTGGATATAGCATTGTGTATCATTCCTCACGTGGTAACATACTAGAACTTTACCCATTTTTAAGTCATTAATTTTCAGCTTCTTTTCTAAGTCCCTAATTCACCCTTCGCTTATGCTTTAAAAGGTTGATTTTTTAATTTTTTATTTAGTGATCCAAATTTTGGAATTTTATTATTAGATAATAGTTTACAATTGGTCACCACTTTTTTCTTATTTTAATTGATTGTGTATAAAGCTCACTAAATATTTTTCAATCAATACACTGACCTAATAGATGTTATTTGACCCAGATCATCTTAACACCAATTGAAGTTGCTATTGAAGACATGCAGAAAAAAACGCAGGAGTTGGCATTTGCCACACATCAGGATCCAGCAGACCCCAAAATGCTTCAGATGGTACTCCAGGGATCTGTAGGCACAACAGTGAATCAGGTTGGAGCATTTGCTAATACTGTGCGATTTAAGTTATAAATGGAATTTTGAATGATTTCATTATTATATTTTACAGAGATCACAAATAAGTGTCAAAGCAAGTGAAAATATGTTAGAAGTAGTTGCAAAAGTTAAACTGAAAAACAAAATTTTTAGTATAATCTCAGTTATTAAAAAATTTTCACACCTGCCTTTTAAACTGCCTGTTTTTCTAACTATCTGTTCTGAAACATTCTATTAAGAAGGGGTAGATTTCACTCAAAATGGCCTTTCCTTTAAAAGCTTGTACTGAAAGAATGTGATCTAAAAAGAAGGGCTCATTTTCAGAGCTACATGTTCCATGCATGTGTGTGTATCTACTCTCTTAGATACTCCCTGATGTTATCTTCTCCAGGTCTCCTTCACAGTGAGCTGAGAATAGTAAATAAGTAATGTGAAATCATTTTGAAAATTTGAATAATGTACATACACAAGATATTGTTGTTTTGTCATATGCAGATTAGAAGCCATCCCCATTATCTCCTTGTAATGAGTTCATTCAGCTTTTTTTGCTGATGATTAGTGAGTAGTCCAAGGTAAGGGAAAATCCAAAAAAGCTTCAAGTAAGATTTCATGTAATATATCTTACCTTTTTTTGGGTTAAAGAAATGAAGCCAAAAAATGCCCTACCAAAACTGGAATGAAGATTTTAAGACCTTTACCTCCTAAAAGTATACGTGATTTGGAGGTTTTACTTCCAAATGACGTAACTTACAAAAGATCACCTTTAATTCGCAGTATTAGGAACACATTTGGAATGCTGAGGGAAGCTGTTTTAGTAAAATCAAGTGTCTAATAATCAGTGGACTCACAACTGATTGTCACTAGCCTGACAACTTTTATATCTAGGATAAATTAAAGAATATAAAAAATATAAGGCAGAATACATTAATGAATACAAGAGTCAGTCCTCTAGCTCCTACTCTTTTTCTTTGAAAAACGAACTAATAAGTTAATTGCTGTGGGCAAGAATATAGATTTGACATTAGGAAAAACTAAAAATGTATTGTCAGAATCCATCTCTGAAAAGTTTTAATATAGGCATAGACATATATGTATCAAGCTTAGTGCTAAGAAAAATGGTTTTGGCAAATTCTATCTCTGTGAATATATAAAAAACAAAAACACACTTTTATTTTCTTATTTTACAGGGGCCTTTGGAAGTTGCCCAGGTTTTCCTGTCTGAAATACCCAGTGACCCAAAGCTCTTCAGACATCATAATAAATTGCGACTCTGCTTCAAAGATTTTACTAAAAGGTATTCAAGGTTTCCTACATAAAGATATTCAAATTGAGACTGTCCAATACACAGTTTGATGTGAGAGTCTTCAGGGACTATTGAAAAGAGAAACTATAGGAAAATGGTTCACAATGAGAGGTTGTCTGTGTATAACTTACTATGCCTTATGTATGTATATCCCTGCCCCCCAATACTGTGTATAATGCCATGTTTTAAATTTTAAAGATTAGAAAAGCCTAGACTCAGGAAATTTTTTCAACTTGAAACTATTATTAGTTTAACATTTAACTTGAAAGCTGTTATTTATTGTGAACATTCAATGTGAGAGTTTCTGTTTCCTTTCCCTCAGAAAATATACAAGCAGCAAACTTGGAAGCAAAAAATTTACGTTCAGATCTTATCCTTATCATTTTATGTCTCTTTTCCAGGTCACTTAATCATTATGATCCTCAGTTTTCTAATGTATGAAGTAAGGATAATAATATTTACCTCATACAGGGAGGTTGTGCAAATTAGGTGAAATAATCCATGGTGTCAGGGTCCCCAAGAACACCCCCAGTTTTGATGATTTGCTAGGAGGACTCACAGGACTCAGCATGTAGTTGTAGACCTGGTTATGATTTGTTACAGTAAAAGAGTGCAAAGTAAGATCAGCAAAGGGAAAAGGCACAGGGGGTGAAGTCTAGAGGAAACCAGGTATAGGCTTCAAAGGGTCCTCTCCCAGTGCAGCCACATAGGAGGTGCTAATTGTTCCAGCAAAGAGTTGTGGCAGCATATGTGAAATGTTGTTTACCGGGGAAGGTCAGTAGAGACTCAAGTGCCAACCAGTATTTTTATTGGAGGCTGGTCATGTAAGCACCTTTTCCCTGACAGGTACCAAAATTCCAGACTCCCAAAAGGAAAGCAGGTATTTAGCAGAAACTATAGTGTTTGTATAAATAGTTCAGGCACAGTGAGCCACTCTTATCTTCTGGGTATGATAGGAACCCTTCCCAAATCCAAATTCCCAGACAGTAACCAAGGGCCAGCCTTCAAATAGGACCTAAGGATAGCAGGCTCAGGCCTGCTGTTAACTCTTTTCTTCACAAATAATACTTGGCATGTAATAAATAGGTATTCAGTAAATACTAAATTTTGGAACAATAGGGGAAAATAGTCATCAACTTGATACTGATTCCTGCTTTACTAACACTATGAGCACAAAAGAGGGAATGATAATTTACTTGATGATGTCAGGGAAGATTTCACACAGGAATTAACATTATATATGGACCCTGAAGGATGAATATTAGTTTTTCAGGCAGAAAAGAGGGGGAAGGGTATACTAAAAACAAACAAAAAAACCAGCATGAGCAAAGTTCAGAATCTGTTCTGAGAAAGATGAATAGTTTAGTGAAGCTGGAACTGTGCAATCTATGAAAACAAGTAGTCAAACACTGGGAAAGTAGGTTTTAAAGCCCTTGTGTACCATTAAGTAAATGACTTGTCACTTAACAAAGCAGCATCAGAACCATAGTCAGAATCCAGTCTTTGACTCCCTATTATGGTTTCTCTTATCAAATTATGAACTATGGTTTCCCTTATCAAATCATTCATTGAAAGGGTTTATTGGGGTAGACAGAATTTTACTTTACATCAGTTTTGTCGTCAGGAAAATATGAGGCATGCTAACTTGCTCAAGTCTCTTGAGACAGTATTTTCCTTATTCTCACTGCAATAGCTGTCATGAATTTCTGTCAGTTTCTCCTGCGTGAACATGGTAAATGTCTTTTAAAAACTTCAGATAGCTTCATTGGAAGTCTGGGATTTTATAATCTGATTATTGAGCTAGACAACCTTATAGGTTTGGTTATAGGATACATAGCTCCTAATGTATGGTATAGATGAGCTGCCATAGTAAAAGAAAGAAAGCTGCTTTGTACTTGTAGAATTGACTGACTTCTATTGGGACTGACATATACACACTACTGTATATAAAACAGATAACTAATGAGGACCTACGGTATAGCACAAAGAACTCTACTCAATACTCTGTAATGGCCTATATGGGAAAAGAATCTAAAAAAGAGTTGATATATGTATATGAATAACTGATTCCCTTTGCTGTACACATGAAACTAACACAACATTGTAAATCAACTATACTCCAATAAAAATTTTTTAAAAATTGATTTCTAACATTAATTTTATTATTTGGGAGGTTTCAAATAAGAACCAAAATATCCCTGCTGTGCTTGTGAGCCAGATGATCTTGAAACAATACATACTTCTTTAGGTCATAGACATTTAACAATAGATGCTTATTTTCTTGCTATTATTTTGGAATTTTTACTATGACTACGATTCTAAAACAAATGTCCTCCTCTTTGTGTATATTTAGTATAGGGTAATGAAGTCCTGTAGTCTGCAGGTCTTCTTAAGGGTTACCACAGAGAAGGTTTTCTCCTTTGAAATTACAAAAAGGAAAAAAACAAAACAAACTACATGATATAAACCTTACAAGTCATAGCCAATACTGCCTTTTTAATTTTTGTGTGTATATATTTTTATGCCAATATGCATATATATTTTACCATAGTTCAGTTATAATATACATATTATCTTAAATTCTTATTTTTCAATTAAAGTTAAAACTGTTATTCTAATAGTTATATTATCTCATCAAATGTCTGAATTTATGTTGAATTTAAGTGTGGTATAGTTAACAAATGTATCGTTTTTCTTTTGTTGAATTAAAATATTAAGCATGAGATGACTGAGCCAAAGTACATAAACATTTTTATTGGCCCCTCATATGTAGTCTATTCCAAAAAGGTTCTAAATATTAACAGTGCCAAGAATGCAAGTGTACTAGTCACAGTACACCTTACTTTAAGTAATGCCATTTAAATAGGGTGTCTCTTGTTAATCAGTTTAAATGGTACTTCAGTTTGCATTCCTTTATTCCTAAAAACAATAAACACTTTTTCTTGTATTTACTCTTTATATTTTGGGGCTTAGCATTTAAAACTTGTTTTCATTAAATCTTGAGTAGATTCAAAATAGTATTTATAACATTTGCTATTAAAGAATAGGGAGAAAAAAGTCATGTACCTGCCACCCAGCTTTTAAGAAATAGAGCATTATCATTGCTTTGAGATCTCTCCTCACATGCCCTTTTCTGATATTATCACCCTCCCTTCCTTCAGAGGTAACCACTACATGAATTTCATATTTGTCATTTTCCTTATTGTTTTCATAGTTTTATCATAAATGAATATATCCCTATTACACTATTTAGTTTTGCATGTTTTTTTAACTTTTATAAATGGAGTGTACATATTCTTCTGTGACTTGCTATTTTTAATGTTTGTGAGATATTGCTGTAATAAATGTTGCTTTATTTATTTTATATGTTTCATTGAATGGATGTGCCATGATTTATTCATTCTTCTGTGGATGGACATCTTGGCTGTCTCCTGGTTTTTGTTTTTTGTTGTTTTTTAGTTACAAAGAATACTATTCAAATATTTCTTTACCTACTTCTGGAGGTACAAGAGATAGCCTAGGGCTTATATACCTAAGAGTAGTGTTGTTGGTTCATAGGTTCTACTTCAACCAGATAATGTCACATCTTTTTCCAAAGTGTGAAGCCAGATTTACATTCTCACCAGTAGTGTTTGAGAGAGTTCTTATTGCTATGTAACCTCACTAATATTTGATATTGTCTGACAGTTTTTTACCAATCTTGTGGGTGTGAAATGATTATGTGATTATGGATTAAATTTGCATTTCCCTGATTACCAGTGAGGTTGGACATCTTGTCATGTGCAAGATGTAAAGTTGTATGTTCAAGTTATTTTTTTTGTTGTTTTTTTTTGCCATTTCCTATTGGATTCTTTTCCTTACAGATTTCTAAGAGTATTTACATATTCTTGGATATGTAATGCTTTATCATTTGTAAATATCATAGACACCTTCTCTGAATTTGGGGCTTAGCACCTTTTTTTTAATAAACAGAAGTTGTTAACTTTAATATAGTTAAATGATTCAGTCTTTTCTGTTATGACTATTGCTTCTTGTGTCTTAAGAAATTTTTTACCTGAGGTCAGAGTAACATTCTATGTTGACTTCTAAAAAGTCAATATAATGGTATCTCTAAAATTCAATATAGCCTAAACAAAAGGGCAAGAAGGCAAAAAAGGCCTTTTTACTTTTTAAAAAAATCTGCTTAAATTTGATTTTTGTATATGGTTCAAGGAAGGGATCAGTTTGACTTTTGTCTGTACTGGTAACTGAATATGATGTAAGATAGGGGTCAGATTTCTGTTCCCATATGGATGTGCAGTTGACCCAGCACCACTTATTTCAAAGATTACCCTTTCTCCACTGCTTTGCACTATTACACATCAAGTGCTCACTTTGTGTGCATCTGTTTCTAGGATCTTTGTTTTCTTCCACTGTTTACTTATCTCTCCTTGAACTAATATTATGGTGTTTTAATTACTGCAGCTTTATAATAAACTTCCATATATGATAGAGCAGTTCCTCTCATTTTGTTCAAGGACTACTTTTGGCCCTTTTCCTTTTGATATAAATTTCAAATTTTAGAATCAATATATCTCTCCCTCTACCCCACCCCAAATAATAACCTGAATCTGAATCTATAGATCAACTGGAAGAGAACTGACTCTTCCAGTCCATGAATACGGTATACTTCTCCATTTACTTAGATCTTCTGAATGTTTTTTTTTTTTAATTTTTTTGTAGAGGCCTTACGTATCTTTTGACTTATTCTTTGGTATTTAATATTTTTATACTTTTGTTAATGGTATCTTTTAAAATTATATTTTCTGTTTGCTGGCATACAGAAATGTAGTTGAATTTTATATGCTTTACATGAGAATACTGCCAAATTCACTTGTTAATTCTAATAATTTGTCTGTAGAATCTCTTTCTTACAGTAATGTTTAGGACCTCCATTACTGTGTTGAATGGGGATAGTGATAGAGGACATCATTTTCTTGTTTCTGATCTAAAAGAAATTTTTTCGTCATTGAGTATAATGTTTTCTTCATGTTTTTGTAGATATTTTTAATTAGGTGAAACAAGTTCCTACCTGTTTGTAGTTATGCTAAAAGTTTATCATGACGAATTTTAAAATTTTATCAGGTGGGTTGTATGTGGGGAGTAGGGATGTAATATGGTGTTAGAACAGTTTCATAGTATTTTGTTTGGGAGTTTTGCAACTGTTTTCATGGGTGAGATTGAATTACAAGTATTTTCTTATAGCCCCCATTAGGTTTTGGTATCCCAACCTTGAAAAATGAGTTTGAAACTCTTCTCAGGAATAGTTTTTTTTTCCCCCTATACCCTGGAATAGTTTATATACTCTGGAATAGTTGTGTTACAAAGGGATTATCTGTCCTTAGAATGTTTAGTAGAATTTGCATGTTTATGTTTTCTTTGTGGGTAGATTTGTGATTTGACTGATTTGATGGTTTTAGCATTATTCATATTTTTGTTTAATAAATTTTATTCATATTTGTTGCTTAATGTTTTTGGTAATTGATGTAGAAAAGTAGAATTTCATATTTATTTGCATTAAATTGTACATAATATCCTCTGTGCCTTTATAAACTTATGCTGTATTTGAATTTATGTCCCATTTTTTATTTCTAGAAGAGGATACTTGGCCTTTTCTCATTTATTCTTGCCAGAGCTGTCTATTTTTTTAGATTTTTCTGACAACCAACTTTTGCATTTTTTAGTATAGAGCTATCATACTTTAAAATTTTATTCCCTTCCTTATACTTTGAGTTTATTCTGTTCTTTTTAAGTTGCTTGTTAGCTCTTCAGTTTTAGTCTTCTTTCCTTAATATAAGCATTTAAGGCTATATGTTTTCCTCTAAGTATCACTCTAGCTGCATTCTACAAGTATTGATATGTATACTTTTTTTAAAACACACTTTTTCCATTTATCTATTGGAGTCCAGATATTTTTTCTTAAATATCTGAATAAGTTGGATAAAAGATATTATCAGATCTATTCAGTTGTTAAGAAACATTTATTTGAATAAAGGCAAACCACTGTACGAGACGCCATTGTTGCTACATAAATGAGTACGGTTACATCCCTTAAAGAACTTTTAGTCTAGTGGTGATATGTGGGGGAAAAAAGGGTGTCAGATTTAATATTAAAGTATATATAATTTTCAACTGTGAAAACTGGAAGCGGATGTTAGATTTTAAAGAAACTCTGTTGATCATCTGTTCCCTGCTTTAAACCTAATTGCAAGAGAGGATGTTTTACATACAACCGAAAAACTCAATGTCCTTGTCATGGTGAATATATATATATATATATATATATATGCCTGCCCTGAAAGTATGCCACAAGAACTCTTGATAACACACTGTTTTTCCTAGGTGTGAGGATGCCTTAAGAAAAAATAAGAGCTTAATTGGGCCAGATCAAAAGGAGTATCAAAGGGAACTGGAGAGAAACTATCATCGCCTTAAAGAGGCCCTACAGCCTCTGATAAACAGAAAGATCCCTCAGTTATACAAGGCAGTATTACCTGTTACCTGCCACAGGTATGCTTATTTTTTCTATTACTTTGGATATCTTCAGAAAAATGAAATCTGCTTTAACTATTTAAAAGTGAATTTATTTAACTTTTTTTTTTGAATTTAACTTTTATTAAATGGTTTCAAATATTGTCTTCTGAAACCTAACAAGTTCAACTTATGTAAGCCTTTCATCATCTATACCTGAATCAGCCTACAAGATAAAAGTCAGTTCTTTCTGTAATAAAGAGAATAATAAAGTTGTTTTAAGAACTCATACTAACCAGGAAACCACACATAAGTCTTGCCTCCTAGAACTGTTCCTTTTAATGTCCTGTCACACTTTCTGGTATTTCTATGAGAGAATTTGCTAGAATATACTTGAAGCCAGGTATTCATTTCCTTTATCCCTGACAGTAAATAGTATAGAGTATGTTCTTCTAGATTTGTATTAAAACAGATAACCCCACTGAGTATCAAGACGACTTCACTATTTTTCTTCACTTTCTAATTGTGACAAATAAAATTAGAAGTGGAAGTAACCTGGAATTTTCTACAACTGACCATAATTCTACTTGAGCAGATAATTTAATCTTAGATTTCTCCTCTGTAAAATAATACCTTGAAGAGGTTGTTGTGGAAATTAAATGGCATGTGAAGTTCCAAGGACAGTGCTTATCCTTTTAACCCCTGAATTCCAGACAGGGCATGTAAACTGCCTTCTTTGCATTTTGAAATCCAAATGTACATACATCTATTGAATTGTTGTGGCACCAGTATTTTATCACACTTTTCTTTGAATTATGGCAGTGAAGCTATTAAATTGTACTTACCTGATCAATTAATATTTGGAAGGTCTTTGAAGTTGCTTATATAAATGGAATGTAAATGCAAAGTATAATATACTACAGAAGAAAGTTTAACTGGCTATTTGATCAAATGAGAATATTCCCTGTTCTTCAGTGATCTAATATTTGTGTACTTCTAGGCCTCTGAAAATGTATACCAAGTGCCTGCTTGGTATGTCTTGTCCCCTACAGGGAGCATGTAGACAGACCATCTACAGGAACAGGAGACGAGGAGGCCTGTTTTAGATCCTTTCTCTGGCAGAATATATTATATTTTGCTTCCACCATCCTTACAGTGATGCAAGACACCCTGGGTGGTTTCCTCTTGAAATTCTTGATGGGAAGCAACTCTAGTTCCCTCCACTTTGGGCTTCCCTTTCAATCTTTTTGGAATTTCTTACTTCTTGCTGCTCTACCCACCTCCGCCAGTCTTACAGTCATTGGTCAGAGGTCCTGGGATGGGGTGCTGGGTCCCTGGAGTAGTCAGGAAGTCTCCTAATGGTAGTCTCACTTCCATCAAATCTCTCCAGCTCCTTTCAATGGACAATATTGTTCCTATTTGAAGGAAGCTTTCCATTACACCATTACCCTGAGTTTTGCCTTCCTCTCTGATGGTTATTCCTCCAAGCTTTAGTTCTTAATATTTGCAGGCAGTTTTTTGAAATTTAGAAAATCCTTTTTCTTGATGAACACTCTTTTAAGACTGCTATTTTCCAAGAAAAAAACAAGCTTCAGGATTCAAAGCTGAACATGATCTCTTTGTACCTGTCCTCTCCTTTCCTGGAGATTGGAAACCTTAAGAGACTATTCACGTTAATGGCAGGAAAGATAAGCAAAACAAACCAGCTTAAGGAAAAAGGAAAATACATTAAGAAGTATTGAAGAATTATCCTCTTCAGTCTTAATTTCTTCAGCACTTAGAAAATAAAATTCCCATAGAACTTGAACTTTTTATTTTGCTGATTTACAAAATCTGGAATATTATTTTGCAGAAAGCTTAGGAAGTTTTAAGATGGTGGTTCTCACGGTATAATCTGGGACCCATGCAACGGGTCCCTCAGACCTTTTCAGGAGGTTCCTGAGTCAAAACAAATTTTCATATTAATGCCAAATATTTTTTTCATGCTCATTCTCTCATGAGAGTACAGTGGACTTTCCCAGAGACTACGTGCCATGTAAAAGATTGAATGCAGAAGCAGATATTAAGAATCTAGGGGCTTCCCTGGTGGCGCAGTGGTTGAGAGTCCGCCTGCCGCGGAGCGGCTGGGCCCGTGAACTCTGGCCACTGGGCCTGCGCGTCCGGTGCCTGTGCTCTGCAACGGGAGAGGCCCGCGTACCAGAAAAAAAAAAAAAAAGAATTTAGGCTTTTTAAGCCAGATGTTAAATATGTAAGAATGCCACTCTTCTAAAACTGTTGCAAATTACTTTTAATAAACAGTGCTGTTTACAGTAACATGTGACGGGTTATTTTATAAAATAATTTTAAATGTTCTTAGTTTTAATTTCTAATATGGTAAATATCAATATATAATCCATAAACAAAAGCTTCCTTGGGGGGTCCACAATTTTTAAGAGTGTATAAAGGACCTAAATCCCCAAAAATTGAGAACCACTGATTTAAGACTTAGAATTTAATATTTTAAGTAAAACACTTGCATTTTGCCTTTTAATAACCCCAAGTAAATCTTTTCCTTAACTCTCTCCCATTATCCCTTAGTTCTTGTTTAATCATAATATCTAATATATCTTTTGGACAAATGAATAAATGATCAATGGACTTGGATAGAGTGGTTACTATAATATACTTCTAATCTATAGAGAACTCTACAAGTTAGAATATATAAGGCAGAGTGTGTAGGATAAGCATGTAACTTGAAGTGTTAAAAGAGCTTTGGTGGCAAAAAAGTTTTAAAGTCAATAAGCTTTTGGTGGCAAAACTTTGAGATAATTGGCAGAAAGAAAGCATGTAAACATATTTTACAGGATTATATAAAAATTGTTTACTTATAACTATATCCTTTCATTTTCTCTCCAGGGATTCCTTCAGTAGAATGAGCCTGCGCAAAATGGATCTCTAATATAAATGCACTTGTTTTATTCATTTGAAAAAAGCCATGTATTCAACATTGAGTGTGAAAAGAATTTAAGAACTTTTGAAAAAGACTTAGGACTTAATTCTGGAAATTATAGCATTAATTTACTCATGGAAGAATGCAGTGGCCAAACAATATCAAATGGCGATCGCTGAAGTTTGAGAATCATGGCTGTGGTTTCTAATGTTCTGGTAATATGCTGTTATCTTTTTTAAGACATTTTAATGACTCAAAGGTACACTTACATTTACCATTATTTATACCATAGCTAATGTTAAATTTATTTACTTTAAGTTTGTATTTTTTAATTTATATTACCATTTATAGATTCGTTTTGGAACCATTTTAAATGTAGTAATTCTTATTTTAAAGGTACTATTAAATATGTGAATGTTTACACTAATTTTACTGAGACTAAAAAAAATTTTTTTACTGACAAAAGCAGAGAATAAGTTAGTTGATTCAAGAAACAGTTCCAAAAATAGCAAAATGAAAATCATAATTGACACTTTATGGGCCGAGATAATAGCCCCAAAATTAAATAAATGAATAAATTAATGGGTAGAAATAAATTATTGATAACTGGTTTGTAAAGTCTTAAAACTGGTTTCTAAAGTATTTTCCATTTAGGCACACAAAAAAGGGATTTAGAATTGCAGAAGAAACTTTACCTGATAACTTCTATCTATAAATAACGATTACATACTGGGATAGCTAATACCAGTGACAGTAGTTTGACTCTCAGCCTTATTATAGTAATGATAGTAGTATAAGCAGACCCGTAGCAACTGAAATGAATGATTCCTGTTTTAAATTAAACAAGACAGTCACTTCATCAGTTTTTAGTATTCTAAACTGGTAAATTAGAAATCTGCTTTAAACTTATCTTACATCCCCATAAAAATAACAGAGAGCTGGTGTTTGATTTTAATCTACCAGCTGAATAAGGTATAGTTATTTTTTGATACTTGTATAGATTTTACAAAGTGTATGTATAAAAGGTAAAATTAGCTGTTAATTAAGAGCTAATTAATTTAAAATTGTAACTTTATGATATGAAAGACTAATGCAGGTCTTTTTCCAACATATATTTCAATTATTTGGCAAGTTTTTCCAAGGAAGTGCATATTAATCATTTCTGGAAGTGTTTGAACATTTTTTCTTTGTGCAGTATTGTAACTTATAGAAAGGTATCACTTGTAATCTACCCCTTTGATCTACTGATCACTTACATGAATCACTTAAGAACTGATCGAATATGGTACCTTCATTCTCCTGAGACCGTAGATGTGACGGCTAATATTCCCCGCTCCAGCCTACCTTTACAACAGGCAGTATTATCTCAGATTCCTCTTATCTACATCAATTCAAAGACCGAATCACAGAAAGGTTTTTCAGGTGAGTCTACAGGTGGACCACAACAGGTGAACTAGGAGTCAGAAAAGCATAACCTCAAAAATATATATTTGGGAACAGAGGATCCAGATGGTCAGTAAGGAAAGGCAGAGTCAAGAACGGAAACTCTTTAAAGCAAACAGAAAAGAAAAGGTAACTTATTTACATACTCTCTCCCTCTTTAGGGTGGGGGTGGGGGGAAGAATATTAAGTAATTCCTAGGTAATTTCTCATAAAGTTACACCTGTGTAAGAGTTTGGATTGTCACCTATCTCAGGGACAATATCAAGAACTTTTTTATATAATTACGATTTAATTATCAGACTAATTGTCTGACGTGAAATCAGAAGAGGATTCCTCTCTTAAAACACTGGTGTAACTGAACATTTCCTTCCTAACTTACCGTGTTCTTCAATTTTCTTAAAACAAACTTTCTCATATCAGAAATCTACACTAGTTCTTAACTAGTATAGTTCTGGACTGTCTCTTGAGTGTTACAGAAGCCCTAGTTCTATCCTAGAACTTCTCCATCAGAAGCTTATGAGTAGTGTTCAAGGCTGTTTCATTTTAAAAGTTCTGTTAGTGACTCCTACTCCCTCAGCTGCTTATGGTTAGTGTTCAGGGCTATTCCTTTTTAAAAGTTCCATTAGTGATCCTGAACATAGAAAGTGGCAAGGACTGTGACTTTTTACATCACACCATCTTGTGAAAGAATGTGTAAGACATTAACTGTGTAGTTTATTAGTTGACAGGTACTCTTTCTTATTTGTTGAAGTAGTGTATAACAGTGTTATTCCAAGAGTTATCTATTCTTTGGAATTATATTTCATATTCTTAATATCAAGAATGTCCTTTAACAAGTCATAATCGATCATTTACCAATTTAATATATTTAAAGTGAAAATATGACCAAGTTTTTTGTGTGCCCAAAGCCTCACCTTAAGTTCTCCAGTTTTGGATTCCATAGTTAGTTATATGTCTAAAGGGTATCTAGGTATGACAATTTAGATGGACTAAGCACAATTTCTCCTATTTGAAATACAATTTCTTCACCTCCAAATGTCAGAAAGTATTATTAAAGGTAATTATGCATGTTTATTCTCTTCTATGTATATATATGTGTGTATAGTATGTGTATATACACACACTTTTTTAAAAGAGAATCCAGCTATATTTATGGTAAAAAATACGCAAGTAAAAAAATCCTCAAGCATTTGTATACACAGTTGTTAAGCAGTTTAAATTTTATTGACCTCCTGGTTTTTTTAAAAAAGTTAAATTTAAGGTCACACCTCTAAGTTCGATGCATTATATACAGATCGTGCAGAGTATGACTATGAAGAGATACAAATTAGTCCACACTGAAAAAGATTTACTAGGGTACAGAATCATTTTCATAAATACATATAAAATTCTTGTGAAGATAGAAGAGGACTGACTCTTCAGGTTTTCTGAGACGCTTTTCAAAGTGATTGAAGGCACAAAATGTGCACTATTGTGAATACATACACGTGCCTCTAATACAGCCCATCCAAGATCTGGCTTTATGACTTACAAAACTAAATGTACTGAAATGAGATTCTGCTTCTTAGCTGAAAAACCACAGAACCTATAAACATCATGTAGATAAGTACTCCAAAATATGGAGATACAAATACAAGCACTTTATTTGAAAAAGCAAACACAAAAGATAGGTGTAAATTCAAAGTGTTTAAATGCTTCCATTTTGAATAATTCAGTTAAGAACCTATACAAGTTTGTTCCCAGAAGCTAATGCATCAATCACTAGTCTCCACTAAGGAAAATGAATTCTAAAAATTAACATGGATTTCAATAACTCAAATTTTTACTATTTATATAAAAACCCAGAGAAACCAATAATATCCAGTAGCTTCAAAAGATAAGCTAAAGACTTTTTGATGTAATCAATTTACCAATGTTTGTCCAGGTCTGTTTAATATATACACAAGGAAAATACACTCACTCTATAATTTCTTATAAAATAGCAAGTAAGGAGTAGATGTAGGAGATGTAGAAGGGGAAAGAGAATTTAAAAAGTCCTTCTCTTCAGTAACTTTCACTTCAGAATCATCAAAAAGCAACCACTTCCCCTCATACTCCTTTAAGCTTTGCACTACATATGAAATTTTGTTTTCAAAACCACTCATGTTAATGCCTGTTTGGTCATTGGATTCCTTGTTTCTATCAGATTCATGGGTCCCATTAGTATTGTTAGTCTCAGAATTTCTATTTTCAGCAAATGCTGTACTGGCAACTTTATCAGGATTAGATGCTTTGTTGTATAACTCATAATCTGCTTTACTCTTTTGTCCTCCAAGAAGTCCAATAGCTTCTACATTTTTTTTGTTCAAAACTTTACTTGGCTGGGTATTTCCACTGACTCTAATCGACACTTCTTCATCGTCATAGTTTTCGACCACACCCCTTGCTTCCTCCTCATTCAATGGTTCTGGCTTACCTATATCACACATTTGGTCGATCACAAAATTTTCCTTATCTAGTTCTAAACTGTTAAGGTCAGTGACTTTAACAGAAGCAGTATAATGCCCACTACTAATTGTAATGCCACTATGCATCACAACTGCAAATAATCCATAGCTGTCGTTGGTTGGCTTTGTGCTCCATTCTTCTAGTGACAGTTTAAGAGGTGTCAGTAAAGGAGTGTTGATCTTGGAAAGTCCACCACCATAACAATCAAACCTTTGGAAGGGGGGAAAAAAAAGGTTTTCTGGGATTCCACTTCATATATATTCAGTTTTACCCCCAATGTGAAACCAAGTAAGTCTGAATGAACCCTTAATATTTACTGCTCATATGAATAAAACACAAAGTAAAAAACAAGACCCCAATTTTGTATAATACTTACACAAAGAATACTGAAATAAGTACTAATATTCAGGTGCTTCTGTGAAGGATATATGGCACTTCCCCCCTTAATTTTCTTTATTTTCCTAATTTTGTGCAATAAGAAAATAAATGGCATTAAAAAAAAAACACTGATCTTCAAAATCCTTTTCCTTTATACTTAGTAAGTCATTTTAATGTGAAGTCTGTCTCTACAACCAAGATTTGGGGACAAAAAATAAAATTGTACTGTAGCAAAGGAAAAAGCCATTGAAAGAAAGGACCCTGTCATCTTCTGGCATAAGAAAATGTGTGGAGAGCTACTGGTAAGCTCTCGTGGTAATTTCAAACAACTGATTAATATAGAAAGGAATAAAATCTACAATGACATGTATACATGTCAGAAAAAGTCAGACTATCTAAAATGTAACTGGCATTTTAATATTTATTATTGCTTTCAGATATTTAAATTTTCAACTACAGAAGAATCTCTCAAATTGTTCAGACTAGTTTTATTTCCTGGCTTACTTACCTTAAAACTAAAATAATTTTGCTTTTTTGCTCACCTCAAAAAAATGTTGATGTATGTATGAAATTTGTTCCCTGCTTTAATCAATTAATTAAAATAATCAAATAAGGAATGAAAATGAAAAATGTGTGAACAAATCATATGCATTCATACCAGAAGGATTTAAACTTGATGCGTTTTTACAGGGAAACTTAAGAAAACAATAAACTTTTCTAAGGCAATATTTGTAAATTACTTCATTTCAGTAGTTTCTATTACACTATTGTACTGTTTCCTTACTATCGTAGCATTTTGAACAAAACTTTAGAATACTCACTCCAAGCCACTAGCAGCAAAGCACTTCAAATGAATAGTTATAACTTCAGGCATTTTGTCAAACAAAAGACTTCGTTCAGCTTCAGTATAATGATGGCAATTTTCACAGAAATATTTATCTTCTCCTACAATCCTCTCCACTGAAGCAAACTGTGAAATTGCCCATCTCAGGGTCTTCATTTCTGTTTTTGGCTCTGGAGAAACTGCACAAGAGAATCCTGTCACTCACAAATGAAAAATCTCTCAGAAATTAAAAACTTAAGCCACAAATTTTTATGTTCAGAATTAGCATACAATTTTAATTGACTAATCCTCCCCAAATAATAACTAAAGAGATTTCTTTTTTTTAGTTTCACAAACTTGTAAGTTCATCGACAGTGCACATACCTCTAAATATTTATATCTGGTCAGCCAAAAAATATTGAGGTCACGGACAGCAAAATCAATATAAGCCCTACCCTCTGACTCCATGTGAGAAAGACTTTATATTTAATAGTCAATTTACATTATCTGAACAAGTAAACCAGTCTCATGATCACTTCCCATGGCATTATTACACTTTTTGTGGTTCATACAAGAAAAAACACTGGCTCAAATATGGTGTTAACAAAAATATCCTCAGTAGCTCTGAGATTCAGGTACCCAAAAATTAACTTGTAAAGCATTTCATTTTCCCATTATAACATACTCTACACATCAAAATAAAGATGCCAGGGCTTCCCTGGTGGCGCAGTGGTTCAGAGTCCGCCTGCCGATGCAGGGGACATGGGTTCGTGCTCCAGTCCAGGAGGATCCCACATGCCGCGGAGCGGCTGGGCCCGTGAGCCATGGCCGCTGAGCCTGCGTGTCCGGAGCCTGTGCTCCGCAAAGGGAGTGGCCACAACAGTGAGAGGCCCACGTACCGCAAAAAAAATTAAAAGTAAAAAAATAACGATGCCAGAATTTTCCAAATGCTAATAACTATTGACAAGTGTAGCTATACAGGCAGAAAGATTTTATTATACCAAAGACATAAAAGTTTTTTCTTAATAACTATACAAGCTACTTATTAGACTCTGTTTTGTTGAGGAAAACTCTAATTATTCCATAGTCCATGCAAGCCTCCAATTTTGCTTACTTTCAGAACTCTCCTCTACTTTGGAAAGCTCATCTTCTTGCACTGGTACACTGATGTCTTGAAAATCTTCTCTTCTTTCTGTTAAACTTTCACATTCTAAGCAACGAGTCCTTAATACCAGCTGACCTTGAAATAATTTCTCCACTAGCTCAAAACCAATTTGCTCTGCACCTAAAACAAAAAAAGGAAAACACAAATCTATACAGACGAATTTTTCAGTACAGCCCAAATAACCATTATTCCATTTAAAGTATATCATGGCTAAAAGGCTGATTTTCATATCTCAAACTTGTTTATTGGCATTAAGAGGTGACTTATTCATGAAATATAAACTCCCAGTAAAGATAATTTTGAATATTAATTACTGTTATCTCTAAAAAAAAGATAGTTTCAACACATGTGTGTCTTCTTAACTCCCTTCCTAAAGATACCCCAAAGGATGAAATTTAGTCATGTAAGTTCTACAAATTTTCCCTGAGATCTGTGTGAACCTAAGCAGAAATCCAGTATGGTATAACTATTTAGCAAATGCAATTTTTCATGAGTTTATGTCAAATACTGTATATATAAAGGGGTAAAATATTCTCTTGCCATTAAGATGAACTCTCCTAGTTTATAAACATAAATTACTATTACCTTAAAATTAGTGAGATTTATACACACAAAAAATACATGTAAGTGTAGTGCTTGAAACGCCAGTTCACATTGTGTTAAATTTCTCTTAAAACTTTAGCCAGATAGTATACTGTATATGGATCTAAGAAGAGAAAATTCAATTCTGCAGCTGTTAATCCTACCTATCAATGTCCAAGAATAAATTATACTGACCTTTGTTTATGGGCTTAACTTCATTAGCAGGCATAACATTATTCCCTGGAGATTCAAGTCCACAACCATTAGCTGTATTATCATTCTCATACTTCCCCAAGTCCTCTTCAAGATCATATTCATTTTCTTTACATTGTCCTTTGGATTCTTGGTTTGTTGTTATTTTACCCAGACTACAGAATTTAGAAATAATGCTGGGTTGCTTAGCTGCAGACTTTAACCAGTTTATTTTAACTCTTGATTTCTTTTGTGAGGGTCTTGCACTCTCATTTTCAGAAATGTACTTGGGGATTATTTTAGCAGGAATATCTAATGAATCAACTGTAGCTTTTCTTTTTGATCTGGTTTGTCTCTGGTTTTCTTCCAAAGACTGGTGTTCCTTAGAGACTTTAACTTTTTTCTTCATGTTACCAAATTCAGTGTCACTTTTTCTTTTCCCATTTACTTTTGGCAATTTTTCTTTATAGTCTTCAAAATGCCTCATACTGTCCATCTCCATGCTGTTACCACCACTCATTTCCTCTTTCTGATGTTTTTCTTCTACCTTAGTAGATAACTCTGCCACATTTTTTACTTCTTTTTTTAGGAGTTGGCATGTTTCTTGAATGTTTCCCAAAATACACTGTAATACTTCCTGTGCATCATGCTGTAGATATCCTTCATACATAGGGTTGAGTTCCCTATAAATAAAAATTTCCATTTCATCTATTCCAGTTTTGAAGATATAATACCAAAACAAAAACCACCTCTCCACACAGAAATGAATTCATTTATGGGGATATCATAAATTATTTGAAAGTCCAAAAACATTTAATTCAGCTACTAATTTGAAACTCCTTACCTAAATGTGTAACTAAAAACAAACTTAACCTGATTTTCATTATCATAAATACTCTGATCTTATAAATATTATTGTTAATAGCTAATACGTATACAGTATTTACTGTGTACCATGCTTTATGCAAAATGCCATATATATATATAATTTTTTTTTGGCCTTGCCACATGGCATGTGGGATCTTACTTCTCCGACCAGGGATCGAAGCCCAGCCCTCAACAGTGAAAGCACAGAGTCTTAACCACTGGACTACCAGGGAATTCCCTCAAAATACTTTTTATATTATTTGTATAATTCTCACAATAACCTTATGAGGTAAGTACCATATCACCACTATTTACAGATAACTTGCTCAAGGTCACAGAGATGCAGAAGTCAGGATTCAAACCTGCTCCTAGACACCACGCTACACTGCCTCTTAACAAATGTATGGCAATGTGTTACATCTAGGTCTAGTCCTAACCTAAACGATTAAATAATTTTTTAAAGACTTAAACCCTGTAGTATTTTGGATAAGGCTATTCTGTATATAGGATAAAGTTTCATTTTTTAAGATAATACTACAAAGAAATCTAATCCAGTTAACTAATATGTCTCTTCTAAGTACATACAACAAAAATAGAATACTTGGAATTTACAGTTCTTTTATATAACGTATTTTGAATATAGACCTATAATTCCTATC
This sequence comes from Globicephala melas, assembly GCF_963455315.2. Classification (NCBI taxonomy): domain Eukaryota; kingdom Metazoa; phylum Chordata; class Mammalia; order Artiodactyla; family Delphinidae; genus Globicephala; species Globicephala melas. The sequence goes on from NC_083314.1 coordinate 134,782,235, forward strand.
TGAAATCCTTAGGACCAAATGTGTTTGGTAATTCAGGAATTTTCAGATTAAAAAAGAATCTGGCACATAGGTAAAATATGTATCACCAACATATTAGGGGCAGTATCCCATAATTACACACATTACTACTTCTACAGAAAAGAGTATGAATATTCACATTGCAGATAAATATGAATAAAGACTATAAACAGCCTCACACAAATTCAGATTTAATGAATTTAGTACCAACTGTGAGAAAAAATTTCCAGTCTTTGGAGCCTCTGGGATATTAAGCACTGTAGATCTGTAGTGTCTATTTTCCTTGGCCTTTATTCCCCCCATTTGTTCACATGTCACTCTCCTCCAAAGAGAGAATGAGCTAAACTGGAATCCTAAAATTATATAATAGACTATACCTGAGTGTGTTAAGTAGTCGCCTTGGCTGAGTAGCAAGTTCATCAGTATATTTCTCTGGATTTAAGAGAAAACTAGCCTGAAGCTGTTCGACTGAAATGATCAAGGACTGTAAGCTGCATATTAGTTCATAACTTGCTGAAGAATCTTCTTTGCAACTTCCCTGTCAAGAAACACATGAACATTTTAATTTTTGAACAAATTAAGTACCTTCCCCCTTCTTTTTCTCACTAGACAACACTAGCTTTTCTAAATCTAATTTCTAACACTAATTTTCTGGAGGTATACAAAATAAACTTAAAAAAATTTTAAGCATATTTTTGGTTACTTTCTATTATGTGGGTTATAATGGTTTTCTAATTACGTAAGTCAAAGGTTTCTTTAAATTTATTTAAATAGTAAAAGTGAGTCAACTTGAAAACAGCAGATAAATAACGGGGTAAAAGGGTACGATATGTTGTGACAGTGGTGTGTGTGACAATGTTTACTGGTAAACAGTAAATTAGAGGACTGGAGAAAACACTATAAAAGGGGGTAATCAAGTTAGCTACTTACCCCACAAGAATGAAAAATAATTGCCAATGAAAAATTTAATTCTCAGATGTAATTTGTTAAGAGAAATAATCTTTGTCATTCTCCCAAATCCTCTCTGTATTTATTACTTTTTCATTTCTAAGCAAGTGAATTTCCATTAATTTTATTTTTTACCTTATCTTTTGGACTGGCTTCATCTTTTAGGGCTTCTTTCTTCCTTGAAATAATATTAAATAAGTGCTTCACTCCAGATTTAAAACCAGGACAAAAATATAATACCTATAAAGTGAGATTGTCTTAAGTATTTACTGAACAAACAATATACCTAAAATCATTAAAACACTATCATGCTTTTTGTAGAGTATATTCATATGTGCATTACTTAAAATTCTGAGATTAAGATGTGTGTCAAAAATTGTTCTCTATTTCATTACAGTAGCCTGCTATCTTCCCTCAGTGCAACAAAGCACTGAGCCTGATCAGATACAACACAAAACAGATATAGTTCCAAGGGTTACAATACATATCACCGTAGAATCAGGAATCGGACAGAAAAACTTAAAGTTTGGTATCTTCAATTTAATCAACATCTACTCAATTTTGCTATCCCAATTTTATTTAATATATCATTTTCTCTTATCTCAACGGAAATTTGTAATGTGCAATTTAGAATCATGATTATTTTACTCCATTCTGGTTTATTTACAAAGACAAAGACAGTATTATGGACAACTGAAATCCTCCAATAACCTGAATTCTCAGAAAATATTAAGTGTTACATCATTCTTTGCCTACTAAAGTTTTATTATATAGAAAAATTGTCAACTTACCTGAAGTATACTATTAAGATAACAAGTATTGCCGAGATTATTCAGTCCCACAAACGGTAACAAGTTTTCTCTCTTCTCACAGTTGACAGGTGAGGACTGTGCTGCAGGAACAACTTGATCACTATTAAGTACAAAAAAGAGAAAGGGATAAGGAAGTAGAATTCAAGTGGAAATATTACTTCCCTAGATTTAGTCTTTTCCCAAAAGTTGTATGATCCGAAAAGTATATGGATTTTATTCAGATGGCATTTTAAGACAATTAATCTGTACAGGTGCAAAAACTGCTATACACCCAGAATAAAAGTTTTACAAGCACTTTAAAAATATTACACTCAACAAGCTTCAAAACAATTCCATTAAAGGACTGTTAATCCCATTTTACAGAGCAGAAAGTTGCAGAATTGGTACTATGATTTGTTAAGCCAACAGGACATTTTAATCAAGTAGTTTAACTCTGAATAGAAACCTGGGAATAACCTGAATATGACAATATTTGGGAGAGGCTGCACTATCTAAGTCAGATTCTGTTCACAAAAGATTAAGAAGAAACAGAGTCTATGAAGATACTTATACAGCTGCTCCTCACTTAAACATGAATTGTTCAAGTTTATAACTCTTTTACCTCAGTTTAACAAACAGTCCTCACAGCATTTTTATTTATTTTACAGCTGCTAGCTATAACTCTTAATACCTCAAGGTATTTATAGGCACGAATGCTGGTAAGCAAAAGGTTCTCACACAATCTCCTAAACTGATTATTAGTAAATATTAGGAAATTATACAGGGGAGCAAATCTACATTAGTCATATAGCAGAGTGCCTATGTGCTGAATACGGAGCAAGTATAGACTCCAACTAGAGCAACTATTGGTGGAGTAAAGCATTCCATTTTGTTCTGATTTCTTTTCAGTCACTGAAGGATTTATTTGTATCAAAAGCATTTCTTATTTTTAAGTTTATTTTAAATAATAATTTGCAATTGTACACCAACAGGTTTGAGAATTCATATACTAGGTATGACTACAAAGACAAAGTTTATGTCAGGTAACTGTCCCCCATGAATTTCTTTACCCTTACATAAAGTGTGTTGCACTAAAATCAAATTTAAATTGAAAAATAATTTTAGTCAATTAGTATTTCTCGAAGTTAGCCTAATCGGCTGAGCACAATTTAAATGAGTTATAATGTGAACTGTGATGTGATCCCTCTGGGGAACCACCAGTTTTATCCTGTTTCTACTATTACACACTGCTAGACTTGTCTCCCTAATGTGTGCTTTTTTATCTCCCGCTATGGACTATCAGGTCAGAATGACTGCAGATATCAATCCAAGTTCACTGCTTTTTCACTGATGCGGAATCTTAAAAAGTACAGAAATATACTGAAAATAACATACATTTCAGATCCTCTATATTCAGAAGTTTTTTCTTCATTTTCTTGAGAGTCTGTGAAATCCAAGGCTCTCTTGGTTTCCTTTTTCTGAAAAAACTTCAAGGAAAGTCTGTTTTTTTTTGATGGACTACCTCTTGAAAGCCCATTACTTTCACTAGGTATGACACCGGGCATTTTCTCTTCAAATCCCAAGGAGTTGACAAGAATTAATTTATACAGGGACCTTGTAATCACCAATCATATCTGTTAATCAGAGAAAAGATTATTAGTTTTCAGTTATCGGCTGTAGGCAATAAAATCATCATTTCTGAAAACAAATTTACCAAGGAATGGTATTAATTAGAACTTTGTATTTGAAAATCTAATGCCTGCCAATAACAGGCAGTCAATGTTTTATTGCTTATATGAAGGAGTTGCCATTTGTCCTTAACTTTCTCAAACAACAAAAAAAAAAGACACTGAACTTTTACTAGCCTGCTATTAGATTAAGGGTCACATCACAAAATACCCCATTTTAGTAGTAGACCCCATTTTACTGGTAGTAGTAGTAGTAATGGTAAAGTAGTATCAAGGGGTAAAAACTTTATTATTAGTTCATTCAGGAAACACTGAGCAACTATCATCTCTAATTCTGAAGTACAAGGTGGGAAACAGAGGGATGAATGGGAAATCCAAGGAGTGCTAGAAGTGACTGAGTTCTCCTTCCAATGTCTTTTCTAGTTATACAAAATAAAGTCTATTTAAAGTATAATCTGCATACAAGGAAAGGCCTAGATCTAGTGTTAAGTTTACACCTAAAAACTTGTGTGAAAAGTAATAAGCTATACGCAAAGTTGGGATAATGGTGTAAAAAATTGCTGCACTTTGTGTATATCAAATTCTTATGCACTAGAAACCAAAATATACTGACTTTCCAAACTTCTTTTAACTATAGAATTTTTTAAGATACTGCTTTAAGTAGGAAAGAAGAAAAGTTTGCCTTGTGCAAACTTTCTTCCCTGTTTTAAAATAAAACTTTTGGACTAAAAAAAAAATGGCTCTATCTGTGGTAGTTATTTTACACTTTAGTCCTATTTTTCATTAGGAAGATATTACTATCTGACTCGAGTATTACCAGAAAATCACCTAAGAGTCCAAAAACTCAGCAATGACTTTAATATAGAATATAGGTAGACACTAACAGGACGAACTAAATTTCATCCTTAAGCATAAGCGAAAACCTGGCTGCCTCTGAACTGGGAATTCACAACACTGACAGACACGGCAGTGAAACCACCTTTTTGAGACAACTCAGGAATAACTAGAAAGCCGATCAATTTCCCCATCCCCCCTCCAACTCAATTTACTCTCCTGGCCACTAATGCTACTGATGAAATGCTATCACGAATGATAAACCAGCCTGCACTGAAGTGTCAGGGATCTCTAGGCATTAGCGATTTTTGTAAAAGGTTTTTCCTTGGGAGCCAATTCTAATAAATGATGGAAACTGGATTCTCTAACAGAGTAACCGGACTTAAATAAATATATAAAAAAAAACAATGACCAAGCAGCTGAAATAACATTATCAATCCTAATCAATAAACCACCCCTCCGGGCTCCTCAAAGCAATGATTAAACATTAACATTACCTAGAATATAACATTTTACCAGGTGCCGTATCTTCTGCTATACCATTTCTTGCTCCTGGCTGTCCTTATCATTGGGGGTTGTTACATCAAAAATGTTTCTCCCGTAACTCTAAATCAAGTTTCGCAGAAAAAACAATAGAACATTAAATGTTCTTGACAAATGACAGTGTGAACACTAAGTCTCATTAGTTTCAAGTTTTTTCCTCTGTAAGATGGGACGACTCAATCCCAACTTCACGAAAAATGTAAAACAAGAATAATATCCTCGACAAAGGTTTAAGACACGTGCCGTTCTAAATACTTGTAGAAAAAGTAAGTTAAACTGCTCGGTAAAATTTAGCAATCACCGACACAGAACAACGTGAGCGCAAACATTTCTTCTCCTTATCCCGCAAACTCTAGGAACGAAAAAGAAAGTGAGAAGATGACGGGACGGTGATGATGCCCGTGCCCGTCAAACGCGGCACCGGCCGGGCGGGCGGCGTCTTTAAGCAGAACCACAGATCTCGGAGTTGGCCTATTTACTCCCAGCCCGCACCTGCCTTGAGTCCCCAGCGGCGGCGGGAGGGGGCGCCGTCCGCTGCGCGGACGGCTTGGCTGGCAGCTGGGCGGGGGCGCAGCACCGAGGGAGCCGGGGTCCTCCCCGCGGCCCCCTCGGACTCCTGCCGAACTTGTCGCGGCGCCCAGACACCGGCCCCTCCTCCACGGGCCCTCCTTACCTGGTCATGGCCCAGAGCGAGGTCCGCGGCGGTGACGCCGACGAGTCTAACCGGGCTGAGGGCGGGTACGACAGGTGAGCCCCTGCCCCGAGCCTGCGGGGGCCCACGACCCACGGAAAAGCTGGCCGGATCGCCCTCCCCGCAGGGGAGTGACCATTCGCTCTCAAGAGCGGGAACCCGGGCTGCCGCTCGGTCCTGCCTGGCGCCGGCACCGACTACATCCCCGAAGCGGCGCCCAACCGCGCCCGCCCCCGTCCCCGCCCCGGGACGGCAAGGAGCGCCAGAAGCGGCTCCGCTCGCCCGGCACCCGAACCGCTGGGGTCTTCCTCACTCCACCGCCGACGGGAACTTGGCGCGTTTTCCTCAGTCTCAGGACCCTTGTGTTTTAGCCTCCGCCCGCGCCAGCGCTGCGATTGGAGGTGGCGTCCTACGAAAGTGCCGGTTCTAGTCTCCAGGCTGCAGAGACGCGAAAGGCTAGAGCCACCTCACGACCGCCACTAGCCCTCCTGGCACGCACGGGCTCCGGAACCAGCCGGAACGGTAGTTGCCCCAAGCTGGTAACGGATTCTGCAATTTCAAACAGCGCAGGCAGCGTCACGGGCAGCTCACGCGGGTCCTCGCTGAGGGCGCGCGCTAGAAGCTAGAGGCCTGGCTGGCGGGCTCGAGCCTCGCATCCTTTTTTTTTTAACCATTCGTGCGCGAGAGTTGAGGAGGTAGCGTACGGGTCGGGAGACGGGACAGAGAGATGGGACGGGCTTCTTGCTCGGGAAGTTACCGCCAGGTGCTCAAATCCACCAATCCGTGATGAACAATCCCCAATCCTGCCCCCCGCAGCCCAGGAGGAGCCAATCAGAAGTACCTAGACAAAAAAACCCACCTGAAAGGCAGTCCAGCCAATACCAAAAAGAAGAGAGGACGGCTCCAGCCAATCATTGTTGGACATACAGAGTGTACCTCAGGCGCGTTTCCCCTCTTTCCGCTCTCATTGGCGCTCGAGTGCGCGCTTTCGCTGCCGACTGTTAAGTCTCGCTCTGCGTTTTGTGAATCCTCGAAGGTAGGACGCCAGCGAGGGTGCGGTTTCCGGAGCGAGGCCTTCACAATAAGTCCCGCCCCCGTTTCATGCGTACACACTCGGGCGGGGTTACCCGGGAGTTAGTTTCGGAAAATGGCAGACCGCCTTGCTTGCTCCTCTGCGCTTGAGCTTTCTGTACCGAATCGCAGCCTCAGCCCCCAGGCCATCCAGTAAAAAGCACCGCCATAGATAACAGTCAACTCTCAACCGAATGCTGCGGAGCTGAGGCTCCCTCCTCAGCCCCTCCACGCCTCATTTTCTCGCGTTTACCCCTTCCCCTTCCCGACCGGACAAGGAAATGAAAGAGCATTCTTGGCCCAGCTCTGGCTGGGGGAGCTGCAAGGGGTTCCTGTATGAGCCCTTGCTAACGGGCTCAAAAACGGCGAAGCAGGCCTCACCTGGTTTCTGCTTCCGTCTGTTGTATACCTACCTCGGTGAGGTGACCTCACAAAGCATAGGTGGCAGTGAAGCACGATAAGTTCAGTCCAAATTCATTTAACCAAGCGTGTTTTGAGGTGCCTAGTGTGTGCCAGGCATTCCCTGCTCCATAGCGGCTTGGCATGAGTGACAGGGAGAGGAAATAAGGAGTATGCTCTTTTAGGTACGTAGTCTTGACATTTGAGTAGAGAGCTGAATGAAAGTGCAGCCAGCCTTGGAGGAATCAGGAAGAACGGTCCAGACAGGGAGAAGAGCAAAAGCTACCGAAGTCCTCAAGGTTCACGTGTTTGGTGTTCTGGGAGGAAGCAAGGAGCCAGGGTGCTTAGACCACAGTGAGTATAGGTATGATGATTGTGGGAAATGAGATTAGTAACATGGTTGGGGCTCTGATTAAACAGGGTAAGGAGATGGGAGTCATTTGATGGTTTTGAGCTGGGGAGTGGCGTAATTTGTAAAGCGGCTGCTTGTGGTGGTAGACTGTTGACCTTCAAAAGTGCAAGCTGTAAGATCTCCTAGGAGGCTATTCCAGCAGCCCAGGGAATAAATTAGGGTGGCCTGGAATAAGGTGGTAGCAGTGGAAATGCTGAGAACGGGTAGGATTCAGGATGTATTTTGAAGTAAGGCCAACAGGATCTGCTGATAGGGAAAAAAGAGACAAAAAAAGACAAGGATTTTTTTTTTTTTTTTTTTTAACCAAAGCAGTTGGATAGTGGTTTGTCCTCATTACATTGAGGTAATGATGGGCTTGGTGGGAGGGGCCATTGTTCTTAGACGTGAAGATTGAGATGCATATTTCACATGCAAATAGAGATACTGAGCCAATAGATTTAAAGTTTGGAGGTCAGTAGAGAATTGAGATCAGGAGATATAATTTGAGTCACCAAATGGTATTTAGATACACAAGACTTTAAGCAATCACCTAGAATGATATTTATCCTAAAAAAATCTGCAGGGCGTTGATGACCTCTACCCTTGCCAAGCCAGGAATTCTAAACCCAGAAAACTGCTCCTTAATCTACCCATTTTAGAATCAATATCCATCCCAAATGCTCATTTTAATAGAAACTTGTAAAGCTCCTGATGACATATTTAAGATCATTTAAAAAGCAAAATGAAGTAACTAGTATTCAAGCAACCAAAATGGAGCCAGGTGGCCATTGTGTATGTTGTTTCAGACATGTTCCTGCATCACAGAGAACGTGAATTTTCTGAACTGTAGCAAACTCAAGGACACCACATGTTTTCAAAATAATATCTGCTAGCAGTTGCTAGCTGCTACCTTATGGTCTCAAGTTCTCCCCTAAGCAATCCTTGCTTAACAAGCACCCTTCTTGCCAGCTCAACCAATTGGTAGCCCTGGTGGCAGCTGCTATGCTCAGATGTGGCATATTTGCTAGGGTAGACTAATACAGCCCCAGGTATTTGGTACACATCATTGATTTAGTGAATGCATTCTTTTCTGTTCCAATCATAAGATCAGAAACAGTTGGCATTCCCATGAAACAGACAGAAGTGTACATTTACAGTTTAGCCCAAGGCTATGTTAACATTCCTGCCCTCTGTCATAAAATAGTCTGGAGAGATCTGGACCTTCTGGACATCCTTCAGAACTTCACATTAATCTATTACATCAATGACATCCTGCTGATTGGGCAGGTTGAGCAAAATATGTTATAACTGTATCAGGATAAAAGGACTAAGAGTGTACATGTGCGGTGGAAGTGCAGAGGAGTGTGCTAAATCCTTACCTTCCGATTGGGAACTCAATAGATGATGGCTAACCGAAATATCAAGAAGTAGAAATATGAACATGTTATCTAGACAGGTGGAGGTAAATACCAAAGAATGAGCTAAAAATTGAAAGTGGCTGCCTTGAGGGAACGGGAAGTCTTGTTGAAACTAGTTAACTCTTCAAATCATGTACAACTTTGAAAAGAGCAAAAAACTTAAATTTTTTTAAAAAGCATGGTAAATGAACTGTTTTCTGATTTCATCCCCTGGGAAAGGTCAGAGCAAACAGGCTCAACAGGAGTGCATTATGTGGGTTTGGGTTGACAATTCTTGCAGCCCTCACCTTCCGAGTACAAGGTAAAGGAAGCCTCAGTATGTGAATCCTTGGCCTTTATCCAGCATCTTTAGTAATCGCAAAAAGCAATCAACCTCAAAACAGCTGGTAAACCTCCATCCAGTAGTTAAATTTAAATTTAAAATACTCCCTCAAGTTAAAGTCTATTTAAAAGGTAAAATCCACTTGGCTTCAGAATTTTATATCCTCTTCCACAACCTAAAGCCCCAGGGTCAGGTGGGAGGTCCTCCCATACCTATGAAAGGAATGCCTTGCCCCACTTCCTTAATGTTTGGTAGTAATTTAGTAGATGAATGTCCGGTAAGTGGGTGGGTGCTGAGGAGGTGGCAGGAAGATTCATGAGCCTATTTATATTTCACGGGAAGAGAGTCTTGTCTTTCTCATGCCACTAAGATTCTCTTATCTTTTGTATGTTTAACCCAGCCTGTAAAAAGCCCTACATGTAAACTTCAACAACAACATTTTTCCTTCTCTGAATAAGATTTACTTGAATAAAGTACTAAGTATTTGAAGGGAAAATAAGTTCTAATTTTTTTCTTTTGAGTATAATTATGGACACATGGCTTTTTACAGTCTTTTATTAAATTAAGCATAATTTTTATTTCCTTTTTGAAGCAAACCTGTCACATTTTTAACCTATGTGGACTCTTTTTAAACTGACTTCCAGGTCCTCTCAACATTTCCAAAATCATCCTTACCTCCTGGAAAATTCCAGGTCCCTCTTTAAAAATATTTTCTAACTAACTTGAATATACCGTATAATATATTGTTTTACCACAATATTATTAAAGGTTTATAAGCTTTGATTTTTTAAAAAAACATTATTATGTCCTAAACCATTCACCATACATTATTTTACCATTTCATTTCCGGCTTTGAAAAGAGTCCATGTATTTTTCAATCAGACAAGAATACAGGTGGTTCTAACGTGGAGAATGTATGATAACTGTGATGTAGTTTCCCCTTCTTTCAAACCAGCTAATTTGGAGTTAGATTTTAAACAGCCCTTGGTATGGCACCACCCCAAAACTTGGTGGCCTAAAATAACAACTTATTTCTCACCATTTTATGGCTTGGACACTGGCTCTCCTGCTGGGTTTTCTTGGTGGCTGCACTCAGCTGATCAGTCGACTGGGGGCTGGGCCCAGCGGGCCCCGTGGGCCGCCCACTCCCTGTGGTCGCTTCTCCTCAAAGAGGCTGCATGGGGCTTCCCCGTTAGGCGTCTACAGCGGCGTTCCAAGAGGGCAGGACCCAGTGTGCAAGCCTGTTAACAAGCCTCTGCCTGTATTACTGCATTACACTCCCTTTGACCAAAGCAAATCCCAAGACCAAGCCCAAAGTCAGTGTAGGGCAGGTCTTCACAAGGGCATGGATATGGGTGGGGAGCCTGAATCTTTGGGGTCATTAATGTTACAGTCTACTCCACTCTTCTGTGAATATTATCTTAAAGTATAAATCCTACTTCTCATGGATGTATCAGACAGACGACCTAATATTGACACAGAGTTTTATGTTAGATTTGGTCTAAATGTCCCCTTAACTATAGGTGGTTTTTATATACAAATATATATTTCCTAGTGTCATTTTAAATCTTTTATCTAAAGCAGTTCATTGTTGAACATTACCTTTAAAAAGTCTTTATACATAGATGTGTGTGTGTGTGTGTGTGTGTGTGTGTGTGTGTGTATTTCATCTACAGCCCCAAAAGCCAATTAAGAATTTTAAAAGTAATTTAATTTTTTTTAACATCTTTATTGGGGTATAATTTGTTTACAATGGTGTGTTAGTTTCTGCTTTATAACAAAGTGAATCAGTTATACATATACATATGTTCCCATACCTCTTCCATCTTGCGTCTCCCTCCCTCCCACCCTCCCTATCCCACCCCTCCAGGCGGTCACAAAGCACCGAGCCGATATCCCTGTGCCATGCGGCTGCTTCCCACTAGCTATCTACCTTACGTTTGTTGGTGTGTATATGTCCATGACTCTCTCTCGCCCTGTCACAGCTCACCCTTCCCCCTCCCCATAACCTCAAGTCCGTTCTCTAGGAGGTCTGCGTCTTTATTCCTGCCTTACCCTTAGGTTCTTCATGACATTTTTTTTTCTTAAATTCCATATATATGTGTTAGCATACAGTATTTGTCTTTTCTTTCTGACTTACTTCACTCTGTATGACAGATTCTAGGTCTATCCACCTCATTACAAATAGCTCAATTTCGTCTCTTTTTATGGCTGAGTAATATTCCATTGTATATATGTGCCACATCTTCCATTCATCCGATGATGGGCACTTAGGTTGTTTCTATCTCCGGGCTATTGTAAATAGAGCTGCAATGAACATTTTGGTACATGACTCTTTTTGAATTTTGGTTTTCTCAGGGTATATGCCCAGTAGTGGGATTGCTGGGTCATATGGTAGTTCTATTTGTAGTTTTTTAAGGAACCTCCATACTGTTCTCCATAGTGGCTGAACCAATTCACATTCCCACCAGCAGTGCAAGAGTGTGTCCCTTTTCTCCACACCCTCTCCAGCATTTATTGTTTCTAGATTTTTTGATGATGGCCATTCTGACTGGTGTGAGATGATATCTCATTGTCGTTTTGATTTGCATTTCTCTAATGATTAATGATGTTGAGCATTCTTTCACGTGTTTGTTGGCAGTCTGTATATCTTCTTTGGAGAAATGTCTATTTAGGTCTTCTGCCCATTTTTGGATTGGGTTGTTTGTTTTTTTGTTATTGAGCTGCATGAGCTGCTTGTAAATTTTGGAGATTAATCCTTTGTCGGTTGCTTCATTTGCAAATATTTTCTCCCATTCTGAGGGCTGTCTATTGGTCTTGTTTATGGTTTCCTTTGCTGTGCAAAAGCTTTGAGGTTTCATTAGGTCCCATTTGTTTGTTTTTGTTTTTATTTCCATTACTCTAGGAGGTGGGTCAGAAAGGATCTTGCTGTGATTTATGTCATAGAGTGTTCTGCCTATGTTTTCCTCTAAGAGTTTGATAGTTTCTGGCCTTACATTTAGGTCTTTAATCCATTTTGAGCTTATTTTTGTGTATGGTGTTAGGGAGTGATCTAATCTCCTACTTTTACATGTATCTGTCCAGTTTTCCCAGCACCACTTATTGAAGAGGCTGTCCTTTCTCCACTGTACATTCCTGCCACCTTTATCAAAGATAAGGTGTCCATATGTGCGTGGGTTTATCTCTGGGCTTTCTATCCTGTTCCATTGATCTTTCTCTTTCTGTGCCAGTACCATACTGTCTTGATTACTGTAGCTTTGTAGTATAGTCTGAAGTCAGGGAGCCTGATTCCTCCAGCTCCTTTTTTCGTTCTCAAGATTGCTTTGGCTATTCGGGGTCTTTTGTGTTTCCATACAAATTGCGAAATTTTTTGTTCTAGTTCTGTGAAAAATGCCAGTGGTAGTTTGATAGGGATTGCATTGAATCTGTAGATTGCTTTGGGTAGTAGAGTCATTTTCACAATGTTGATTCTTCCAATCCAAGAACATGGTATATCTCTCCATCTCTTTGTATCATCTTTAATTTCTTTCATCAGTGTCTTACAGTTTTCTGCATTACCTGTCTTTTGTCTCCTTAGGTAGGTTTATTCCTAGTTATTTTATTCTTTTTGTTGCAATGGTAAATGGGAGTGTTTTCTTGATTTCACTTTCAGATTTTTCATCATTAGTGTATAGGAAGGCCAGAGATTTCTGTGCATTAATTTTGTATCCTGCTACTTTACCAAATTCATTGATTAGCTCTAGTAGTTTTCTGGTAGCATCTTTAGGATTCTCTATGTATACTATCATGTCATCTGCAAACAGTGACAGCTTTACTTCTTCTTTTCCGATTTGGATTCCTTTTATTTCCTTTTCTTCTCTGATTGCTGTGGCTAAAACTTCCAAAACTATGTTGAATAAGAGTGGTGAGAGTGGGCAACCTTGTCTTGTTCCTGATCTTAGTGGAAATGCTTTCAGTTTTTCACCATTGAGGATGATGTTGGCTGTGGGCTTGTCATATATGGCCTTTATTATGTTGAGGAAAGTTCCCTCTATGCCTACTTTCTGCAGGGTTTTTATCATAAATGGGTGTTGAATTTTGTCAAAAGTTTTCTCTGCATCTATTGAGATGATCATATGTTCACTTTGTTAATATGGTTTATCACATTGATAGATTTGTGTATATTGAAGAATCCTTGCATTCCTGGAATAAACCCCACTTGATCATGGTGTATGATCCTTTTAATGTGCTGTCAGATTCTGTTTGCTAGTATTTTGTTGAGGATTTTTGCATCTATGTTCATCAGTGATATTGGCCTGTAGTTTTCTTTCTTTGTGACATCCTTGTCTGGTTTTGGTATCAAGGTGATGGTGGCCTCGTAGAAGGAATTTGGCAGTGTTCCTCCCTCTGCTATATTTTGGAAGAGTTTGAGAAGGATAGGTGTTAGCTCTTCTCTAAATGTTGGATAGAATTCGCCTGTGAAGCCATCTGGTCCTGGGCTTTTGTCTGTTGGAAGATTTTTAATCACAGTTTCAATTTCAGTGCTTGTGATTGGTCTGTTCATATTTTCTATTTCTTCCTGATTCAGTCTTGGCAGGTTGTGCATTTCTAAGAATTTGTCCATTTCTTCCAGATTGTCCATTTTATTGGCATAGATTTGCTTGTAGTAATCTCTCATGATCTTTTTTATTTCTGCAGTGTCAGTTGTTACTTCTCCTTTTTCATTTCTAATTCTATTGATTTGAGTCTTCTTCCTTTGTTTCTTGATGAGTCTGGCTAGTGGTTTATCTATTTTGTTTATCTTCTCAAAGAACCAGCTTTTAGTTTTATTGATCTTTGCTAATGTTTCCTTCATTTCTTTTTCATTTATTTCTGATCTGATTTTTATGATTTCTTTCCTTCTGCTAGCTTTGGGGTTTTTTTGTTCTTCTTTCTCTAATTGCATGAGGTGCAAGGTTAGATTTTTTATTCGAGATGTTTCCTGCTTCTTAAGGTGGGCTTGTATTGTTATAAACTTCCCCGTTATAACTGCTTTTGCTGCATCCCATAGGTTTTGGGTCGTCGTGTCTCCATTGTCATTTGTTTCTAGGTATTTTTTTAATTTCCTCTTTGATTTCTTCAGTGATCACTTCATTATTAAGTAGTGTATTGTTTAGCTGCCATGTGTTTGTATTTTTTACAGATCTTTTCCTGTAATTGATATCTAGTCTCATGGCGTTGTGGTCGGAAAAGATACTTGACACAGTTTCAATTTTCTTAAATTTACCAAGGCTTGATTTGTGACCCAAGATATGATCTATCCTGGAGAATGTTCCATGAGCACTTGAGAAAAATGTACGTTCTGTTGTTTTTGGTTGGAGTGTCCTATAAATATCAATTAAGTCCATCTTGTTTAATGTATCATTTAAAGCTTGTGTTTCCTTATTTATTTTCATTTTGGATGATCTGTCCATGGGTGAAAGTGGGGTGTTTAAGTCCCCTACTATGAATGTGTTACTGTCTATTTCCCCTTTTATGGCTGTTGGTATTTGCCTTATGTATTGAGGTGCTCCCATGTTGGGTGCATAAATATTTACAATTGTTATATCTTCTTCTTGGATCGATCCCTTGATCATTATGTAGTGTCCTTCTTTGTCTCTTCTAATAGTCCTTATTTTAAAGTCTATTTTGTCTTATATGAGAATTGCTACTGCAGCTTTCTTTTGGTTTCCATTTGCATGGAATACCTTTTTCCGTCCCCTACTTTCAGGCTGTATGTGTCTCTAGGTCTGAAGTGGGTCTCTTGTAGACAGCATATATAAGGGTCTTGTTTTTGTATCCATTCAGCCAATCTGTGTCTTTTGGTGGGAGCATTTAGTCCATTTAATTTAAGGTAATTATCAATATGTATGTTCCTATTCCCATTTTCTTAATTGTTTTGGGTTCATTATTATAGGTCTTTTCCTTCTCTTGTGTTTCTTGCCTAGAGAAGTTCCTTTAGCATTTGTTGTAAAGCTGGTTTGGTGGTGCTGAACTCTCTCAGCTTTTGCTTGTCTGTAAAGGTTTTAATTTCTCCATCAAATCTGAATGAGATCCTTGCTGGGTAGAGTAATCTTGGTTGCAGATTTTTCTCCTTCATCACTTTATGTCCTGCCAGTCCCTTCTGGCTTGCAGAGTTTCTGCTGAAAGATCAGCTGTTAACCTGATGGGGATTCCCTTGTGTGTTATTTGTGTTTTTCTCTTGCTGCTTTTAATATATTTTCTTTGTATTTAATTTTTGACAATTTGATTAATATGTGTCTTGGCGTGTTTCTCCTTGGATTTATCCTGTATGGGACTCTCTGTGCTTCCTGGACTTGATTAACTATTTCCTTTCCCATATTAGGGAAGTTTTTAACTATAATCTCTTCAAATATTTTCTCAGTCCCTTTCTTTTTCTATTCCTCTTCTGGGACCCCTATAATTTGGTGCGTTTAATGTTATCCCAGAGGTCTCTGAGACTGTCCTCAGCTCTTTTCATTCTTTTTTCTTTATTCTGCTCTGCAGTAGTTATTTCCACTATTTTATCTTCCAGGTCACTTATCTGTTCTTCTGCCTCAGTTATTCTGCTATTGATCCCTTCTAGAGTATTTTTAATTTCATTTATTGTGTTGTTCATCGTTGCTTGTTTCACCTTTAGTTCTTCTAGGTCTTTGTTAAATGTTTCTTGCATTTTCTCTATTGTATTTCCAAGATTTTGGATCATCTTTACATTCATTATTCTGAATTCTTTTTCAGGTAGACTGCCTATTTCCTCTTCATTTGTTAGGTCTGGTGGGTTTTTATCTTGCTCCTTCATCTGCTGTGTGTTTCTCTGTCTTCTCATTTTGCTTATCTTACTGTGTTTGGGGTCTCCTTTTTGCAGACTGCAGATTTGTAGTTCCCGTTGTTTTTGGTGTCTGTCCCCAGTGGCTAAGGCTGGTTCAATGGCTTGTGTAGGCTTCCTGGTGGAGGGCACTAGTGCTTGTGTTCTGGTGGATGAGGCTGTATCTTGTCTTTCTGGTTGGCAGGTCCACATCTGGTGGTGTGTTTTGGGGTGTCTGTGGCCTTATTATGATTTTAGGCAGCCTCTCTTCTAATGGGTGGGGTTGTGTTCCTGTCTTGCTAGTTGTTTGGCATAGGGTGTCCAGCACTGTAGCTTGCTGGTCGTTGAGTAAAGCTGGGTGTTGGTGTTGAGATGGAGATCTCTGGGAGATTTTCGCCATTTGATATTACGTGGAGCTGGGAGGTCTCTTGTGGACCAGTGTTCTGAAGTTGACTCTCCCACCTCAGAGGCACAGCACTGACTCCTGGCTGCAGCACCAAGAGCCTTTCATCCACACGGGTCAGAATAAAAGGGAGAAAAAGAACAAAGAAAGAAATAGAGGGAGAGAGAGAGAGAGAGAGAGAGAGAGAGAGAGAGAGAGGGAGGGAGGAGGGAGGAAGAAAGAGGATAAAGTAAAATAAAGATAAAATAAAGTTATTAAAATAAAAAAATAATTATTAAGAAAAAAATGTTTTTAAAAAGTAAAAAAAAAAAAACAAAAAAACGGACAGACAGAACCCTAGGACAAATGGTGAAAGCAAAGCTATACAGACAAAATCTCACACAGAAACATGCACACTCACAAAAAGAGGAAAAGGGGAAAAAAGAATAAATCTTGCTCTCAAAGTCCACTTTGGGATGATTCGTTGTCTATTCAGGTATTCCACAGGTGCAGGGTACATCAAGTTGATGATGGAGATTTAATCTGCTGCTTCAGATTCTGCTGGGAGAAATTTCCCTTTCTCTTCTTTGTTTACACAGCTCCCGGGGCTCAGCCTTGGATTTGACCCCACCTCTTCGTGTAGGTCGCCGGAGGGCGTCTGTTCTTCGCTCAGACAGGACGGGGTTAAAGGAGCAGCTGATTCAGGGGCTCTGGATCACTCAGGCCGGCAGGAGGGAGGGGCAGGATGCGGGGCGAGTCTGCGGTGGCAGAGGCCGGCGGGACGTTGCACCAGCCTGAGGCGCGCCGTGCGTTCTCTCGGGGAAGTTGTCCCTGGATCCCAGGACCCTGTTAGTGGCGGGCTGCACAGGCTCCCCAGAAGGGAAGTGCAGATAGTGACCTGTGCTCGCACACAGGTTTCTTGGTGGCGGCAGCAGCAGCCTTAGCGTCTCATGCCCGTCTCTGCAGTCCGCACTGTTAGTCGCGGCTCGCGCCTGTCTCTGGAACTCCCTTAAGCAGTGCTCTTAATTCCCTCTCCTCACGCACCAGGAAACAAAGAGGGAAGAAAAAGTCTCTTGCCTCTTCAGCAGGTCCAGACTTTCCCCCCGACTCCCTCCTGGCTAGACGTGGTACACTAACCCCTTTGGGCTGTGTTCACGCTGCCAGTCCTCTCCCTGCGATCCGACCGAAGCCTGAGCCTCAGATCCCAGCCCCCGCCTGCTCCGGCGGGTGAGCAGACAAGCCTCTTGGGCTGGTGAGTGCCGGTCGGCACCGATCCTCTGTGTGGGAATCTCTCCCCGCTTTGCCTTATGTATTTCTGTTGCTGCGCTCTCCTCCGCGGCTCCGAAGCTCCCCCACTCCGCCACTGGCAGTCTCCGCCCGCGAAGGGGCTTCCTTGTGTGTGGAAACTTTTCCTCTTTCACAGCTCCCTCCCACTGGTGCAGGTCCCGTCCCTATTCTTTTGTCTCTGTTTATTCTTTTGCCCTATCCAGGTATGTGGGGACTTTCTTGCCTTTTGGGAAGTCTGAGGTCTTCTGCCAGCGTTCAGTGGGTGTTCTGTAGGAGTTGTTCCACGTGTAGATGTATTTCTGATGTATCTGTGGGGAGGAAGGTGATCTCCGCGTCTTACTCTTCCGCCATCTTCCCCCAGCAGCAGTGATGCCATTTTGGATGCTCCAGCACTAGTCATCATCTGGCAGGCAACATGAGCCAATGCCGTGTGGAGCAAAAGAACTACCCACCCAAGCTTTGCTCACATTCTTGACCTACAGAATTATGAACAAATAAAATGGTTGTAGTTTTAAGGCATTATGTTTTGGGGTGGTTTTTATATAGCAGGTAAAGGCCTGCCTGAAGAGCAGTGTTTGGCCATACTGTCATCTGTAGTACATGAAAGATAGAAAATATACCTGATAAACTTGTCTTCTTTCTACACTCCATGTCTTTTAATTTCTTCTTTATATTTTTCATAGATTTGACATCCAGTCTGTATTCTGCAACATTTCTTCAGTCTTATCTTTCATTTCATCAATTCTCTCTTTAATTGCATCCAGTCTGCTGTTTACCCTAGCACTGAGTTTTTCATTTCCTTTGTGATATTTTTCCTTTCTTAAAGCTATATGTATATGTATTTTAATCTGCCTGTATATTTTGTTGATCTTTTGCTCCTTAATCATGTTTTAATCCTTTGTCAGTTGCTTCATTTGCAAATATTTTCTCCCATTCTGAGGGTTGTCTTTTTGTCTTCTTTATGGTTTCCTTTGCTGTGCAAAAGCTTTTAAGTTTCATTAGGTCCCATTTGTTTACTTATTTTTCACAGAACTAGAACAAAAAATTTCGCAATTTGTATGGAAACACAAAAGACCCCGAATAGCCAAAGCAATCTTGAGAACGAAAAAAGGAGCTGGAGGAATCAGGCTCCCTGACTTCAGACTATACTACAAAGCTACAGTAATCAAGACAGTATGGTACTGGCACAGAAAGAGAAAGATCAATGGAACAGGATAGAAAGCCCAGAGATAAACCCACGCACATATGGACACCTTATCTTTGATAAAGGTGGCAGGAATGTACAGTGGAGAAAGGACAGCCTCTTCAATAAGTGGTGCTGGGAAAACTGGACAGATACATGTAAAAGTAGGAGATTAGATCACTCCCTAACACCATACACAAAAATAAGCTCAAAATGGATTAAAGACCTAAATGTAAGGCCAGAAACTATCAAACTCGTAGAGGAAAACATAGGCAGAACACTCTATGACATAAATCACAGCAAGATCCTTTCTGACCCACCTCCTAGAGTAATGGAAATAAAAACAAAAACAAACAAATGGGACCTAATGAAACCTCAAAGCTTTTGCACAGCAAAGGAAACCATAAACAAGACCAATAGACAGCCCTCAGAATGGGAGAAAATATTTGCAAATGAAGCAACCGACAAAGGATTAATCTCCAAAATTTACAAGCAGCTCATGCAGCTTAATAACAAAAAAACAAACAACCCAATCCAAAAATGGGCAGAAGACCTAAATAGACATTTCTCCAAAGAAGATATACAGAGTGCCAACAAACACATGAAAGAATGCTCAACATCACTAATCATTAGAGAAATGCAAATCAAAACGACAATGAGATATCATCTCACACCAGTCAGAATGGCCATCATCAAAAAATCTAGAAACAATAAATGCTGGAGAGGGTGTGGAGAAAAGGGAACCCTCTTACACTGCTGGTGGGAATGTAAATTGATACAGCCACTGTGGAAAACAGTATGGAGGTTCCTTAAAAAGCTACAAATAGAACTACCATATGACCCAGCAATCCCACTACTGGGCATATACCCTGAGAAAACCATAATTCAAAAAGAGTCATGTACCAAAATGTTCATTGCAGCTCTATTTACAATAGCCCAGAGATGGAAACAACCTAAGTGTCCATCATCGGATGAATGGATAAAGAAGATGTGGCACATATATACAATGGAATATTACTCAGCCATAAAAAGAGACGAAATTGAGCTATTTGTAATGAGGTGGATAGACCTAGAGTCTGTCATACAGAGTGAAGTAAGTCAGAAAGAGAGAGACAAATACCGTATGCTAACACATATATATGGAATTTAAGAAAAAAAAAATGTCATGAAAAACCTAGGGGTGAAACAGGAATAAAGACACAGACTTACTAGAGAATGGACTTGAGGCTATGGGGAGGGGGAAGGGTAAACGGTGACAAAGCGATAAAGAGGCATGGACATATATACACTACCAAACGTAAGGTAGATAGCTAGTGGGAAGCAGCCGCATAGCACAGGGAGATCAGCTCGGTGCTTTGTGACCGCCTGGAGGGGTGGGATAGGGAGGGTGGGAGGGAGGGAGACGCAAGCGGGAAGAGATATGGGAACATATGTGTATATATAACTGATTCATTTTGTTGTGAAGCTGAAACTAACATACCATTGTAAAGCAATTATACTCCAATAAAGATGTTAAAAAAAAATCATGTTTTAAATTTATTTTTCACTTATCGAAATAAATAAAATATTGTTTAAATATTTTCTATTCCATAATTCCACTATCTGAAACTTTTGTGAGTCTAATTCTATTGCTTTTTCTCTTTTTTGGTTGACTCTTGCTCATGACCCTTGCTTTTCTCTTATGTGGTTTGTTTTTGTTTTTGTTTTTGTTTTGGTTTTTGTGGTACGCGGGCCTCTCACTGTTGTGGCTTCCTGGGAATAGCCTTTCCTGTATCCTAGCATGGTCTCTCTGTTGTCGTCTGCCCTGGGTAGGCCCAAGGCTTTATCCCCAGCTCCCTCTGTGCAGTGGCACCCCTGCCCTTGGTCCTTGTATGTCTATAGTATATCTGAAGCCTTTATCATTCACATCCCTCACTTATTTCATCTGCCTTTCCTAACCGCATGCTCCCCTCCCTGGCCTTAAACTCCCAATTTCAGCCCAGCTTCATCAGGTTTCCCTTTCCTTCCCATATTTCATCTAATCATGTAAAGGAGTGAGAGAGTGTGTGTATTAGTATTTTATTGAGTATTTTTAGATGATATCCAGCAGAAGAATTTCAGAATCTCTAGTCTTCCATATTGCCAAAATGGTCTCAAATATCTTTGGAGTCTGTCCCTTTCTCTCTGTCTCCAGGGCCTTAGTTCAGTCTGCACTCTCTACTTGTACACCTTCCTGCCAAGTTTCTCTTATTTAGGCTCCTTCCCACTCCAATCCAGCCTCTCCATTGCCATTAGAGTTGTCTTTCTAACACACATATCTGTACACAGTAATGTCCTAACTCCCATGTATGGCATGCAGAGCCTCCCATTATGTGTGTGTGTGTTTTCCTGTTTCTCCAGCCTAATATCCCATCAAGTCTCTGTTCCTACCCTACACTCCAAATATAGCAAGTAATTTGCAGTTTCCCGATGGCCTATGCTGTTTCACAAATCTATCTTTTTCCATGTGAATTCCTTTGCTCAGATATTCTTCTTTGGCCTCTTTTTTTCCCCTCAACCCTCTCTTCCCTTGTAAACCTTTAAAACTCCTTTTTTAAAAAAAAAAAAATTATTTATTTATTTATTCATTTTTGGCTGTGTTGGGTCTTCGTTTCTGTGCGTGGGCCTTCTCTAGTTGCAGCGAGCGGGGGCCACTCTTTATCGCGGTGCGCGGGCCTCTCACTGTCGCGGCCTCTCTTGTTATGGAGCACAAGCTCCAGACATGCAGGCTCAGTAGTTGTGGCTCATGGGCCTAGTTGCTCTGCGGCATGTGGGATCTTCCCAGACCAGGGCTCGAACCCGTGTCCCCTGCATTGGCAGTCAGACTCACAGCCACTGCGCCACCAGGGAAGCCCTAAAACTCCTTCTTAACTTTAACATCCAGCTCAATTTTCTCCTTGATGAACCTCCTTGGTCCTTTCCCTCCCCTGAACACAATTCACCCAGCCTTGATTGGTGGCTGTGTTGCATGTCCTGTGCTTGCCCAAGGGTTACAAGATAAATAAGACCAACTTTTACCCTCAAGGAACTCATATTCCAGTAGAAGGACTCACTGAGGGGTGGGGTTAATCATGCCATCTTTATGTTACCATTGCACATTGTACTTACTCCTATTATAGTAGTTTACACTGGGCATTGATTTCTTTGTATGCATGGGTAGATGATGTTTTTATTTCTATTCCAAACTACCAAAGTTTATTCTGGTTTTATACAGAAGGGGGGAAATAAATAATTTGCTTATACTTCTGCCTCCCCTACTAGGCTGTTGGCTCTTTTAGAAAATGAACCCTATATGATTTATCTTTGTGCAAACAGTAGGCACTTAATAAGTGAACGGACAAATGAATAAGTTCCCACCTGTTCTGACATTCTGTAGTTCAAAGGTTACCTCTGTAGACTCTCACGCAGAACTGACTGCTCCCTCATCTCTTTTCTGGTGTGATTTCATATAGACTTACATTTTAGCACTTAACATTTGATCATATGTATTTTTATACTGCTGTTCTCTATTGAGATAATTTTAAAAACTCTGTTTCCCCCATGTCTAGTGCCTTCCTCAAAGAAAGTGTTCAGTGAAAGTAGAATTGAAGTTATATGTAGTAGCTCATAAATACAAGCCCACTGAGCTCATCTTAGAAATAATTACTTAAATCACTCAGAGTTAAAATAATTTAAATTTTAAAACTTCTTAAGCAGTTAAAAGACAGAGCTTTCCAGTTAAAAGGGGGCCTGTGCACAAATAGTTGGTTGGTTAACTAATTAACTAGTTAAAAGTTAAAGGGAATTGTTTAAGTTTTAACTTTTTAACTACCTAAATGAAATAAGTATCATCTAAGTTTCATCCATCTGAAGGAACAAGTCATGCCATGAACCAAACTGAGACATTAAGATTACCTGAGAGTGCCTTTAAGCTTCTCAGCAGTAGGTGGCACTCACATCATAGTGTTGACTGGTCTTTAACCTGCTGGTTTTCCAAAAGATATTGACTTGGCAATGAAAAAGTGTGGTTCCCTGCATTCATTATGGAAGCTAAGGGCAGAGTAGGTAATCGCTATAAAGATAAAAAAAAATAAGTATTGTATTAAAAAATAAGTATTGTTAATATTTTACCCAACTTCTGTTGGTTAGTACTCTAGACACTCCAGCAAGTTTCTTTGCCTGAGTGGTTTCATCAAAAATCTGCTTAGAAGAGATAAAGGCATTAAAAGTGGCAGCTGAGCACGATGTGAAGTCATTTAATGAAGTGTTTGAAAGTTTGCAATTAGGCAGATCTACACTTACGTAAAATGGGGATATTAATACTACTCCACACTATTTTTAAAGCTGATGTGCGTTGAGTGCATACTATGTACCAGGCACTAGGCTTAACCCTTTGTATGGATTATGTAATTTAATCATCACACAATCCTGTGAGGTAGGAGCTTGCCAGTTTACCAGTTAGAAACAAATCCTTCCTTATTCTGGTCCAAGATGATAGAGTAGGAAGATCCTGAGCTCACCTCCTCTCACAGGCACACCAGAGCAACTATTGATCAGAAAGACCAGAATCTACCAGAAAAGATCTTCTATCTAAAGATATAAATAAGGAACCATGACGACACGGGTAAGGGGGTAGAGTTGCAGTACAGTCAAGACCCATACCAGGTGGGCAACCCACAAACAGGAGAATGATTACAATTGCAGAAGTCCTCCCCAAGAAGCGAGGCGTCTGAGTACCACATCAGGCTCCCCAGCCTAGGGGTCCTGCACCAGGAAGATGAGTCCCCAGATTGCTTGGCTTTGAAGGCCAGCAGGGCTTACTTTCAGAAGACCCACAGGGCTGGGGGAAATAGGGACTCCACTCTTAACGGGTGCACACGAAATCTCATACTCTCTGGGACTCAGGGCAGAAGTAGTAATTTGAAAGAAGCCTGGGTCAGACCCATCTGCTGACCTTGGAGAGTCTCCTGAAGAGGCAGGAGGCAACTGGACCTCATCCTAGGGACACAGGCACTTGCAGCAGCCATTTTTGAGAGCTCGTTCTACCATGTAGATACTAGTGCTGTCAAATACTATTTTAGAATCCTCCCTCTAGCTTCTCAGTCTCGGGATCCAGTCCCACCCCTGCCCACCAGCCTATAGGCTCCAGTACTGGGATGCCTCAGGCCAAGCAACTAGCTGGACAGGGACACAGCCCTACCCACTAGCAGGCAGGCTGCCTTAAGACCCCCTGAGCCCACAGCTACCCCTAGACACAGCCCTGTCCATCAGAGGGCCCAGGACCCAGCCCCACATACCAGTGCGCAGGCACCAGACTAGGAAACCCTAGGGCCCTGCAGCCAGAGACCCTGGGACTCAGATCCGCCCACCAGTGAACAGGCACCAGACCCAGGACCCTCTGGGCCCTGGCCCTACCCATCAGCAGGCAGATATCAGGCCCAGGACCACTGCAGCCCCACAACCTGCTATGGCAGAAACCAGCCCACCCACCAGCAAGCAAACTCCAGCTATGAGATACATGGAACTCCCCAGCCAGCCACACCAGGATCCCTAGGGCCCCACTCACCAGTGGGCCAACACCAGCTTTGGGACCCTGGAACCCATAGCCAGTTGTGTCAGAAAACAGCCCCAGCAGACCAGTACAAGATCAGGAACCCTGGCCCTGCAACCACCTACCCCAGAACTAGGTCTGCCCATCAGTGAGCCAGCACTAGCATTGGGACGTCCTGGGGTTCCACAGCCAGCTGCCTTATGATCTGGCCCTGCCAACCGGTAGCTGGCAGCTTCCATACAAGGCAGGGCCTGGCAACCAACCAGACCAGCCAGCCATGCCTACCAGACAGCCCACAATAGTCAGTCTGCCACAACAGGAAGAACCACACAGCCCACATGGAGAGCACCCCTGGAGCATATAGCTCTGGTGACCAGAAAGGAATGTGCTGCTGGGATGCATAGGGCATTTCCTACAAAAGACTACCTCTCCAAGGTCAGGAAACATAATTAACCTACCAAATACATAAAAATAAATATAACGAATTAGGCAAAATGAGGCAACAGAGGAACATGTTTCAAATGGAAGAACAAGATAAACCCCAGAAGAACTAAATGAAGTGGAAATAGGCAATCTACTCAATAGAGTTCAAGGTAATGGTCATAAAGATGATCAAAGAACTTGGGAGAAGAATGGATGAACACAGTGAGAAGTTCAACAAAGAGTTAGAAGATATAAAGAGAACCAAACAGAGCTGAAGAATACAATAGTTGAGATAAAAAAAAAAAAAAGAACACTAAAAGGAATCAACAGTAGATTAGAAGATACAGAAGAACAGATCAGTGAGCTGGAAGACAGAGTAATGAAAATAACTGAAGCTGAGTGAGAAAAGGAATAAAAATAAATAAGGACATTTTTAGAGATCTCAGAGACATCAGGCATATGAACATTTGCATTATAGGGGTCCCAGAAGGAGAAGAGAAAGAGAAAGGGGCAGAGAGCATATTTGAAGACATAATAGCTGAAAACTTCCCTAACCTGGGAAAGAAAACAGACATCCAGCTCCAGGAAGCACAGACAGTCCATCCATGATCAACCCAAATAGGAACACACCAAGACATATTGTAATTAAAATGGCAAAAATTAAAGATAAAGAGAGAATATTAAAAGCAACAAGAGAAAAGCAACAAGTTATGTACAAGGTAACTCCTATAGGGCTATAAACTGACTTTTCAGCAGAAACTCAACAGGCCAGAAATGAGTGGCACAACATATTTAGTAATGAAAGGGGAAAACCTGCAATCAAGAATACTCTACCTGGCAAGGCTTTCATTCAGATTTGATGCAGAGATCAAAAACCTTACAGACAAGCAAAAGCTAAAAGAGTTCAGCACCACCAAACCAGCGTTACAAGAAATGTTAAAGGGACTTCTCTAAATGAAAAAGAAAAGGCCACAACTAGAAACATGAAAGTTATGAAAGGAAAAAGCTCATTGATAAAGGCAAATACACAGTAAAGATAGTAAGCCAACCAAGTACAAAACTAATAGGAAGGTTAAAAGACAAAAGTAGCAAAATTATCTATATCTGCAACAAGCAGTTAAGAGATACACAAAAGAAAAAATGTAAAATATGATGTCAGAAACAGTTATTGTGGCAGGAGGGAAGTAAAAATGCAGGGTGGTTAAAATGCATTTGAAATTAAGAGATCAGCAACTTGAAATGATCACATATATAGCGATTACTATATGTAAACCTCATGGTAACCACAAACCAAAAATCTATAAAAAGAGAAAGGAATCCAAACATAATGGTAAAGATAGTTATCAAATCATAAGGGAAGAGAACAAAAGATGAAAGGGACAAAAAAGGACTACAAAACAACCTAAAAATTAACAAAATGAAAATAAGTACATATCTATCATTAAATGTAAATAAACTAAATGCTCCAGTCAAAAAACATAGAGTGGCTGATGGATACAAAAACAAGACCCTGCCTACATGAGACTCACTTCGGATCTAAAGACACACACAGCCTGAAAGTGAGGGGATGGAAATACATATCCCATGCAAATGGAAATCAAAAGAAAGCTGGAGTAGCAATACTTATATCAGACAAAATATACTTTAAAACAAAGACTGTAACAAGAGACAAAGCAGGACATTGCATAGTAATCAAGGGATCAATCCAAGAAGAAGATACAACAATTGTAAATATAGATACAGCCAACATATGACCACCTAAATACATAAAGAAAATATTAACAGACATAAAGGAAGAAACTGACAGTAACACAATAATAGTAGGGGAATTTAACACCATTTACATCAATGGACAAATCATTCAGACTGAAAATCAAAAAGGAAACAGGGGTTTAAATGACACATTAGACCGAATGGACCTAATTGATATTTATAGAGCATTCCATCCAAAAGCAGCAGAATACACATTCTTTTCAAGTATGTATTGAAAATTGAAATCATATCAAGGATCTTTTCCGAACACAATGCTATAAGACTAGAAATCAACTACAAGAAAAAAACCCACAAACATGTGAAGGCTAAACAATATGCTAGTAAACAACCAATGGATCACTGAAGAAATCAAAGCAGAAATAAAAAAAATACCTGCAGACAAATGAAAATGAAAACACAACAATAAAAAATTCACAGGACACAGCAAAAGCAGTTCTAAGAGGGAATTTTGTAGTGATACAAGCCACTCTCAGGAAATAAGAAAGATCTCAAATAAAAAACCTAACCTTACACCAAAAGGAACTAGAAAAAGAAGAAAAAACAAAACCCAAAGTTAGTAGAAGGAAATAAATCATAAATTTCAGAGCAGAAATAAATGAAATAGAGACTAAAAAAACAATAAAAAAGATCAATGAAACTAAGAGCTGGTTCTTTGAAAATATAAACAAAATTGATAAACCTTTGACCAGGTTCATCAAGAAAAAGAGAGAGAGGGCCCAAATCAAAATCAGAAATGAAAAAGGAGAAGTTACAACCAACACTACAGAAATACAAAGGATCATAAGAGACTACTATTAGCAACTGTACAGCAATAAAATAGACAACCTAGAAGAAATGGACAAATTCCTAGAAATGTACACTCTCCCAAGATTGAACCAGGAAGAAATAGAAAATATGAACAGACCAATTACCAGTAATGAAATTGAATCAGTGATTTAAAAAACTCGCAATAAACAAAAGTCCAGGACCTGATGACCTTACAGGTGAATTCTACCAAACATTTAGAGAAGAATTAACACCTAGTCTTCTTAAACTATTCCAAAATATTGCAGAGGAAGGAACACTTCCGAACTCATTCTATGAGTCCACCATCACCCTGATACCAAAACCAAAGATATCACACACACAAAAAAGAAAATTATAAGCCAATATCACTGAGGAACATAGATGCAAAAATCCTTAACAAAATATTAGCAAACTGACTCCAACAATACATTAAAAGGATCATACACCATGATCAAGTGGGATTTATCTCAAGGATACAAGGATTGTTCAATATCACAAATCGACCAAATACCACATTAACAAATTGAAGAATAAAAACCATATGATAATCTCAGTAGATGCAGAAAAAGCTTTTGAAAAAATTCAACATTCATTTCTAATAAAAACTCTCCAGGAAGTGGGCACAGAGGGAACATGCTTCAACATAATAAAGGCCATATATGACAAACCCACAGCTAACATCATACTCAATGGTGAAAAGCCAAAAGCATTTCCTCTAAGATCAGGAACAAGACAAGGACGTCCACTTTTGCCACTTTTATTCAACATAGTTTTGGAAGTCCTAGCCACATCAATCAGAGAAGAAAAATAAATAAAAGCAATCCAAATTGGAAAGAAAGAAGTAAAACCATCACTGCTTGCAGATGACATGATACTATACATAGAAAATACTAAAGAGGTCACCAAAAAACTACTAGAGCTCATCATTGAATTCAGTAAAGTTGCAGTATGCCAAATTAATATACAAAATCTGTTGCATTTCTATACACTAACAACAATATATCCAAAAGAGAAATTAAGGAAACAATCCCATTTACCATCACATCAAAAAGAATAAAATACCTAGGGATAATTCTAACTAAGGAAGTAAAAGATCTATACTCGGAAAACGATAAGACACTGATGAAAAAGATTGAAGATGACATAAACAGATAGAAGGATAAACTGTGTTCATGGACTGGAAGAATTAATATCGTTAAAATGACCATACTACCCAAGGCAATCTACAGATTCAGTACAATCCCTATTAAAATACCATGGGCATTTTTCACAGAATTAGAGCAAATAATTTTAAAATTTCAATGGAAACACAAAAGACCCTGAATAACAAAAACCATCTTGAGAGAGAAGAACAGAGCTGGAGGAATCATGCTCTATGACTTC
The DNA here is from genome assembly GCF_963455315.2 of Globicephala melas. Lineage (NCBI taxonomy): Eukaryota > Metazoa > Chordata > Mammalia > Artiodactyla > Delphinidae > Globicephala > Globicephala melas. The sequence continues at coordinate 134,810,916 of NC_083314.1, forward strand.
AGATTATGCTACAAGGCTACAGTAACCAAAACAGTATGGTACTGGCACAAAAACAGACACATATATCAATGGAACAGAATAGAGAACCCAGAAATAAACCCACACATTTGTGGTCAATTAATCTATGACAAAGGAGGCAAGAATACACATGGGGGAAAGACTGTCTCTTCTACAAATGGTGCTGGGAAAACAGGACAGCTACATGTAAAAGAATGAAATTAGAATATTTTCTCACACCATATACAAAAGTAAACTCAAAATGGATTAAAGACATAAATGTAAGACCTGAAACCATAAAAATCATAGAGGAAAATGTGGGCAGAACACTGTTTGACATAAATCATAGCAATATTTTTGGGATATGTTTTCTAATGCAAAGAAAACACAAGGACAAAGAAACAAATGGGACCTAATTAAACTTAAAAGCTTTTGCACAGCAAAGGAAACCATCAACAAAATGAAAAGACCACCTACTGAATGGGAGAAAATATTTGCAAATGATGTGACTGACAAGAGCTTAATTTCCAAAATATACCACAGCTCAAACAGCTCAATATCAAAAAACAAAAAACCCAATCAAAAAATGGGCAGAAGACTGAAACAGACATTCCTCCAAAGAAGACATACAGGTGGCCCACCAGCACATGAAAAGATGCTCCACATTGCTAATTATTAGAGAAATGCAAATCAAGATTACAATGAGGTATCACCTCACCCTGGTCAGAATGGCCATAATCAAAAAGCTGACAAATAATAAATGCTGGAGAGCATGTGGAGAAAAGAGAACCCTCCTACACTGTTGGTGGAAATGTAAATTGGTACAGCCACTATGGAGTACAGTATGGAGGTTCCTTACAAAACTAAAAATAGAGTTACCATATGATCCAGCAATCCCACTCCTGGGCATATATCTGGAAAAGACGAAAACTCTAATTCGAAAAGATACATGCACCCCAATGTTAATAGCAACACTATTTACAAAAGCTAAGACGTGGTAGCAACCTAAACGTCCATCGACAGATGAATGGATAGACAAGATGTGGTATATATATACAATGGAATATTACTCAGCCATAAAAAAGAATGAAATAATGCCATTTGCAGCAACATGGATAGACCTAGGGATTATCATACTAAGTGAAGTAAGTCAGACAAAGACAAGTATCATATGATATCACTTATATGTGGAATCTAAAAAAATGATACAAATGCACTTATTTACAAAATAGAAATAGACTCACAGATAGAAAATAAATTTATGGTCACCAAAGGAGGAAGGACAGGGAGGGATAAATTAGGAGTTTGGGGTTAACATATACACACTACTATATATAAAAGCGATAAAAAACAAGGACCTACTGCATACACAGTGAACTATATTCAATATCTTGTAATAACCTATAATGGAAAAGAATATGAAAATATATATATATGTATATAACTGAATCACTTTACTGTATACCTGAAATTAACACAACACTGTAACTAAACTTCAGTTTTAAAAAATTGCAGTACTACTCAGCTATAGAGAAGAATTAAATTTTGCCATTTGGAACAACACAAATAGACCTGGTGGGTATTATACTTAGTGATATAAGTCAGATGGAGAAAGACAAATACTGTATGTCATCACTTATATGTCGAATCTAAAAAATAAAACAAATGAATGAATATAACAGAACAGAAACAGACTCACAGATATAGAGAAGAAACTAGTGATTACCAGCGGGGAAAGGGATAGGGGAGGGATAAAATAGGGGTAGGGGATTAAGAGGTACAAACTACTATGTATAAAATAAATAAGCTAAAAGGGTAATTGCACATCACAGGGAATATAGCCAATATTTTATAATAACTTTAATCAGAGTATCATCCATAAAAATTCTGAATCACCATGCTGTACACTTGAAATTAGTATAATATTGTAGGGAATTCCCTGGTGGTCCAGTGGATAGGACTCTATGCTTCCACTGCATAGGGGATCTAAGATCCCACAAGCCACACGGTACAGCCAGAAAATTAAAAAATAAAAAATAATTAAAAATTTTAAAAATATTGTAAATGAACTACGTCTCAAAAAAAAATTACAAACATTTAAAAAAATTTACAGTAACAGCATCATCCACAGATTTAAAAATGCTGTATCTCAAACAACTTAACTGGAAGTGAAGATGATATGCTCTGGAAAACTGTGTTAAATGACTTAAGATTCAGATGGGAGTATTAAAACAAAGTTAAAAAAATTTAATTAACTGTTTTAATTTTTAAAATAATATTTAAAAAAACAGGGCTTCCCTGGTGGCACAGTGGTTGAGAATCCACCTGCCATTGCAGGGAACACAGGTTCGATCCCTGGTCCGGGAAGATCCCACATGCCACGGAGCAGCTAGGCCCACGAGCCACAATTACTGAGCCCGCGTGTCACAACTACTGAAGCCTGCGCACCCTAGTGCCCATGCTCCACAATAGGAGAAGCCACCACAATGAGAAGCCCACGCACCACAACGAAGAGTAGCCCCCGCTCGCCACAACTAGAGAAAGCCCTTGTGCAGCAATGAAGACTCAATGCAGCCAAAAATAAAATAAATAAATTTATTAAAAAAACAAAAAACCAAATCGTTCCTCAAAACCCTACATAACTCTCTAGGTGCTGCCCTTTCCTATTCTTCAGAGCCAATTACGATTTGTTAATATTTGCTGTCCCTATTTCCTCACCTCCCCCTCACAGCTCTACTCTCTTCAGTGTGGCTCCCACCTCCATTACTCCCTCAAAGCAGTTTTCCCTAAGGGAAGTGTTACCCTCCATGTTTTCTTTCCACACTGAACCTTCTTATAACACTCCTTCCCATGGCTTCTGATGGGCCCATGATGCATGGATCTTCAGCAAGACTTGAAGTGAATATAAGGAATGTTATGAATGCTGCTTGTTATAGAAGGAAAAGGAAAGTTAGGGCAATCCATAGTTCCTTTGCTTTAAGTCCTTCCTTACTTAGTAAGGTGAAGAGTGTTGGTAGAATATGTGTGTATCATGCAGTGAAATAAAGCCAGTTATGTTTGTTTTGTGCAGCATTTCCGCTGTCATGGTAAGAACAAAATACACATTCATGTGTGAGCTTTGAAACATGAATAGGGTGATTTCAGTGATTTCACGTATGAGTTAAATGTTCTTAAATTTGCATTTAAAACTGCCATTGTGAAATATAAAGATGTATGGTAAAATTCATGCTAATAATTTAAATTTTTAATTTTTCTTTACTTGAATGACATGAAATAGCAAATTAAAAGTACCATAGCAAGTTGAGAGAGAGACCTTGGAAGAAAGGAAAAAGCATTACGTTTTTAGGACCTTTAACAGCATATTATTCCTGCTTTTTGAACAAGGAGCCTTGCATTTTTATCTTGCACTGGGCCCTGCAAATTATGCAGCTGGCCCTGTTCACAGCCTTGACTCAGGAGCACTAAAATGTAACCATGTTTTTGAATTCGGACTCTGAGCCCCTATTCTGCCTAATGCAAAAATCTGATTGCTCCCATTCAGGGAAATTCAGTCCAATTCAATAATTTCTTTGTCACTTTATGTTCAAAACACAGTTAATTCTGGGTTCTACCCATCCCAGAGTGGCACCCTTTGTCCTCCTAGGTTGGCATCTGGGCATCAGGGATAAGAGATTTCTGATTGGTTGTCATCTTTGGCCAGTATCTGCTGCTGATGCCAGTCTTGTGTCTCATCTTTCTTTATTTGGCACTGTATCCACTGCATTTGATGAGATAATGAAAACTAATTGAGGCTCTTTTCTAAGTTCTTGACTTATATCACTCATATAGTCTGCATAAAAATCCTATGAGGTAGGAACTATTATCACATTCATTTCGCAGGTAAGAAAACCAAGGCACAGAGAGGTTAGGCAAATTGCCCAATGTCACACAGCTAGGAAGTAGCAGACACACTGGCTCCAGAACCTGCTGTCTTAATTATACACTAGGCTACTTCTCTCAGCCTGGTGTTCCCCAAAGGCCCTACTTGGTCATGATAAATGTTATTAGTTTTTTGTTTGTTTCTTAATATAGTGTTAAACTTGACAAAAATTTTTTAATTTAATTTAATTCATAAGAGAGATTGGCTTATAATTTTATTTTCTTATTTGGATATCAAAGTTGTACTAGTCTCATAAAATAAATTGGGTATTTTCCCTATTTTTCTATTCTCTGAAAAAACATGTAAGAGCTTATTTATCCTATAAAGTTTTGGGAGAGCTTATCTGTAAACTGTCTGGGCTGGTGACTTTCCGAGTGTGGAGAGAATTTATCTAACTAGCTTCCCCCAAGAAGACATGCTGGACCAGACTTGAACCTCATGCAGGGAGCACTGACTGGCATCTTCCCCCTACTGTCCAAAGTGCAGAGTGCAGGTGGCAGAGGTGATGGCTGTTAAGTTTCAGCTGGGGCGGTCCATGATGTGGTTAGGCATTTTTCCTGGTTGTGCCCTGACCAGTGGGGCCCTGACCACTTCAGTGCTGGCTACATGGTCTACAAGCCTGGCTCTCTGGCCCTCTTGGAGGATCAAGGAGGTACCTAATATCTTATTAGTTCTTTTCTGCTTAAATTAGCTTGAGTAGATTCTGTTGTCTGCCAGTAGGAATAAACTTTGGGACATAATACATGGTCACTCTTTGTATATTTATACTCTGTTTATTTAGTACTAATTTTTTAGTCCATTTGAGCTATCATGTCTGATAGGAGTATATTAAAATATAACATGCACAATATTGAAAGAGAAGAACAGATTTGGAGGATGGATACCACCCGACTTCGAGATATGCTATAAGGCTATGGTAATCATGTCAGTGTGTATTGGCAAAAAAAAAGGAAAAAAAAAGAAGACAAATAGATCAATGGAACAGAATAAAGAGCCCAGATACAGACCCCCATAAATATAGTCAACTGATCTTTGACAAAGGAGCAAAGACAAAACAATGGAGCAGAGACAGTGTTTTCAGCAAATGGTGCTAGAACAATTGGACATCCACATAAAACAAAAGAATCTAGGCTCAGACCTTATACTCTTTATAAGAATTAACTCAAGATGGATCACAGACCTAAATATAAAATGCAAAACTGTGAAACCGTTTTTTTGGCTGTTTTTGGCCATGCCGTACGGCACATGGGATCTTAGTTCCCCAACCAGGGATCGAACACTTGCCCCTTGCAGTGGAAGCTCAGAGTCTTAACCACTGGACTGCCAGGGAAGTCCCAAAACTGAAACTCTTAAAAGATAACATAGGAGAAAATATAGATGATCTTGGGTTTGGTGATGACTTTTTCGATGCAACATTAAAGGCGCAATCCATGAAAGAAAGATAAGCTGGACTTCATTAAAATTAAAAAGTTCTTTTCTGTAAAAGACACTGCCAAAAGAATGAAAAGACAAGCCACAGGCTTTTCAAAATACAGTCTGAAAAAGGACTGTTATCCAAAATATATAAAGAATTTTTAAAACTCAGCAATAAGAACACAAACAACTTGGTTTAAAAATGGGCCAAAGACTGTAACAGACACCTCACTGAAGAAGATATAAGGATGGCAAGTAAGTATATGAAAAGATGGGCCACATCATATGTCATCAGGGAGGTGCAAATTAAACAACAAAGGGGTACCACTACACATCTATTAGAATGGCCCAAATCCAGAACACTGACAACACCAAAATGCTGGTGAGGATGTGAAGTAACTGGAACTCTCATTCATTGCTGGTAGGAATGCAAAATGGTACAGCCAATTTGGAAGACAGTTTGGTGGTTTTTTATAATCATATTCCTACCATAAAAATCCAGCAGTCACACTCCTTGGTACTTACCCAAAGGAGTTAAAACTTATGTTCACACAAAAACCTGCACATGGATATTATAACAGCTTTATACATAATTACCAAAACCTGGAACCAACCAAGATGTTTTATAGTAGGTGAATGAATAAATAAGTTGTGGTACATCCAGACAACGGAAAAATGTTCCTCATTAAAAAGAAATGAGCTATCAAGCCATGAAAAGACATCAAGCATATTTAAATGCTTAGTACTAAGTAAAAGAAGCCAGATCTGAAAAGGCTATCTACTGGATGAGTCCAACTATATGACATTATAGAAAAGGCAAAACTACGGAGGTAGTAAAATAATAAATAGTTGACTGGAGTTAGTGGGGAGGGAGGGATGAACAGGTGGAGCAGAGGATTTTTAGGCACTGAAACTGTTCTGCATGATACTGTAATGGTAAATACATGTCATTATACATTTGTCCAAACCCATAGAGTGTACACCACCAAGAGTGAATCCTAATGTGAACTATGGACTCTGGGTGATAATGATGTGTCAGCATAGGTTCATTGATTGGAACTAATGTACCACTTTGGTGAGGGATGTTGATAATAGGGGAGGCTATGCATGTGTGGAGGTAGGGGGGTAAATTCAATTTTCTGTAAACATAAAACTGCTCTAAAAAATGAAGTCTATTTAAATACATATACATATTTATATAACATACTATGTTAATAAATGCCTTTAAGTTCACGATTTTGGGGGAGGCAAAATGCTCCTTTTATTATCAGGTATTGCCCTTCTTTCTCACTGCTCATTACTTTTAGCCCCCAATTCTGTTTTATCTAACATATAATTTTGTAATTTTGCTACACAGGCTTTTTAAAATTACTTATTTATATTAGTTAGAATTAGGTTCAGCTGCAAAGAACTGAGAACCAAAATAACGGTAACCTAAGTGAGAGAAGATTTTTCTCTCCTACGTGGAAGTCCTGAGATAGGCAGCCCAGGGCTGACACTGTGGCCGTTTCCCAGGTCCTTGGGGACCTAGGTGTTCCAGGGTTGCTACCCAGCCATCCACACAGCAGGCCCTTACCCTCATGGTCCTCCATGGAACTAGAAGCCTTCTCAGCAGAATTTAATAAGGCTCCCTCACTCTGGCAGTATCCTGCATCCCTCTGCAGGATACCTTTCTGTGGGTTTAAGATAGTGTCTGGGCTCTTCATCAACTCAACTATAACTTTCCAACTTTCTGCCTGTCATGTCCCAACTCAGCAATCTTTCAAATCCATTGAAGCCTTCCATCGAATTGATTGATCATCCATTACAGCTGACATCATCAGCCTGGCCCCTGCCACTCTCCATGAGCATACAACTGAACAATTATCTCTTCCATTTTCCATCTTCTCTTGATCCCAACTCTCCCTCTGCCCCAACTACTGTCGCATTTCTTTACTCATTTTTGCATCAAAATACTTGAAAAAGTAGTCAGTTCTCACGGTCTCCAATTCCTTCTCCCCTCATTCTCCCTCCCACCCACTCCATTCAGGATTTGTCCCAGGTCACCACTGAAACCTCTTCCACGTTGCTAAGTCCAGCGGTGGATTCACAGTCCTATCCGCTGGGAGATCAGGTTCCTCTGGGGCCAGAAGAGGTGGAGCCGTCCCCACGGAGCCAGCAAGTACTGGGCCTACCTGACCTTCCCACACATGTCAGTGTTCATCCCGCCAGGGCAGTTTGGTTTCACTGACAACAAGTATTACCAGTTAATTATTTTAGAAGTTACACGGCAGGGTCTGTGTTTCTGACTGCCCACAGGCCTGCGTGTATGGAGACCGTCATTGGTGTACTCACATGTCATTCTCCCTCCAGAAAAACCTGCTCAGCGACGTGGTGACTTGACGTGGTGACTTCAGCTGCAAGCGACGTGGTGACTTCAGCTGCAAGCACTTCCGGGAAGCCCAGCCTCATCTGAGGCTCCTGCTTCAGCTCAGGTGATAGAACCAACACTGAGCTAGGGGTGGAGGAACAGAAGATGGGAGGAAAGATTCATCATTATCATCAATTCCTCTCACGAACAGAAAAAAAACTTAAGAGGGCTGTACACATTCAGATCCTCTGCATTTGGAATCTGAAATAATGTGAGAATGAAAATTGGGAGCTTCTTTTTGCAGGCTCTATCCTTTATCTTTCTTTTTTTTTTCCCCAGCCGCGTGTCATGCGGGATCCTAGTGTCTTGACCGGGGATGGAGCCCACGGCTCCGGCCTTGGAAGCGCGGAGTCTTAACCACGGGACCACTAGGGAAGTCCTGGAGCTATTCTTTAAAAGCATTCATCAAGTAGAACAATAGTTATCCAGCTGGGCCCACTTAAATCCCACTTTCTATCCCAGTCACTCCCAGCCCAGATGCTGGATCTGTGGTTTGAGCAGTCTGACCTCTTTCTTCGAACAATTGATAGATTCAAGGTACCCAATGTTTTACCACAGGGCTCCCAAGTTTGCCTCTGATATCTGAGGCTATTCGAATTATTCTCAGTCAATTTTCACTATAGTATTTTCAAAGGTGGTGGAATAGTTGATTATTAGAGTCGTTAAGGCATTAAGAATGCAAACTTATAATGGAAGTCCATTCATTAGCACTGAGATGTTATTCCAGGCAACTGCTATGAACACAAGTAGTCTCACCACCAAGTTGGTCCTGGAAGCAAGTACAAACCATCCCTATCTTATGCCTGGGTGAAAATTTCATATACAAGGTGTCCCCCCACTCTCTAATTTTTATAAACCTGGACAATTACTAATAGGTAACCCTGGGTTCCTTGTTTCTACCTTTGCTTCCTGTGCCATACTATTAATAGGTCCTGATATGATGCAGGCTTTGTAGGAATTATTTTTCCAGCCATGAACACAACAGGAAACAATCCACTTTTCCATTTCACTCAAATTTTAATAATCGAATAAAATATATTAAAAAATACACTCTGAAGAGACCAGTAGTCAAAACCAACTTTCTCTAGAAGAGCATTTCTCAACCTTAAAAAAAAATTATTTTTGATATTTCCCTCCTAAGGAACTTTTTTAGTGAATTTTCCAAGTCACCCTTCTCCGCAGGCTCAGCGGCCATGGCTCACGGGCCTAGCCGCTCCGCGGCATGTGGGATCTTCCCGGACCGGGACACGAACCCATGTCCCCTGCATCGGCAGGCGGACTCTCAACCACTGCGCCACCAGGGAAGCCCCCCATAAAATTTTAATATCACAGATATACTGTATATCTGTTTATGTACTGATGATTGATCATGTTGCTGCCACGAACCATTGTAACATCTAAGATTTTGTCACCTTCATTTGAGAACACGTGCTCTAGGACAATTGGCTAAGAAATTAGGAAACTAGGGAAAAGATTATTCAACATGACATCGTCATTTTTCATCCATAGCTCCCATTTCTTTATCTGGCATCCAAAATGCAGTTGGTACTGTGGCTCCCTTCTTCAGTCAAAGTCTCTAGAACACTTGCCCCTCCAGGTGACCGGCCAGGGACTAGTGTGACCTCAAGACTCCTTGTATACTAGGGGCCAGGGCTACTATCCTGGCACTATTAACAGCTTCTTCTTCTCAGGTCTGTGTTCACTTATCTCCACCTTGAGATCCTGCTAGCCATCTTTGTTTGTCAGATTTACAGTTTAAAAATGTGGGACACACTAACAGTTTAAAAATGTGGGAGGTTGATTGGGGGTTGGTGTTAAGTCCAATATGACTGAGAATGTTCCCTGTATGAATTGGGGCTATAAAGTCTCTTCAGGAAAAAAATCTGAACCAGCACACACTCCAAGGCTGTTTCCTTTAGGGTACCTCTCAGCCAATTTAGTACTTGTAACCCCAAAATAGAGCTAATCCAGCAGAAGAGCCCTTGTGGTCAGCCTAGAGGGGAACCAGTTCAGAGGGGAGTGGGAGGCTGGAGGGACTCAGGAGGCATGTAACCAAGAAAAAAATAAAGCAGGGCAATTGCCTCATGTGTTTGAACATCTTGAGAGATTTATACTTCAGTACCAGAGTTTGAAAATTAAAAAGTGATGGTTACCTAGAAAACGAAACAAACAAAACCAAGGCAATTATTAACTTGAGAGAAAACCAAAAATTGTATAATAAAGTTAATTATAATACATAGTTCTAATAATGTTAACATTGAGTACTGATGTTAGGCTGGGGTGTCTTTTTTTGTTTGTTTGTTTTTGCAGTACGCAGGCCTCTCACTGTTGTGGCCTCTCCCGTTGCAGAGCACAGGCTCCAGACGCACAGGCTCAACGGCCATGGCTCACGGGCCCGGCCGCTCTGCGGTATGTGGGATCCTCCCGGACCGGGGCACGAACCTATGTCCCCTGCATCGGCAGGCGAACTCTCAACCACTGTGCCACCAGGGTAGCCCTAGGTTGGGGTGTCTTTTTAACCCTAGTATTTCTAATTCCTAATCTCTTCTTCCAGGGATACTTGAATACTATTTAGCACTTGCCGATGTTTCTCATACAGAAATTATGAAGACTGGCCATTTATTCCCACTACCACCCAATGAGTCACCATTATCTTTGAATGAATGCCATCATTGGCGAGGGAGAATCCCCCATCAGGGGCTTTCTCTCCAAAAGGGGACCCTTCCTCGTATCAAAAATACATCCACTCCAGAACTGGGAATCAGCCCATGAAGAGGGACAGCTATGCCCACTGCTGAGACACAGTATGGTGTTCCTGATAGAGACTAAAGTCTGGACGTGAACAGCCCTGAAACTTCCAGATTTGGAAGGGGGATCTCCTGCCATAAAAATGGTATCATTGGACAGGTGTGAGGTGGGGAGTTGTGGTCTCATTAAGATTATTTTTGACTGGGGCTTTAGGATCCTGAAAGAATCATCTCAATATTCTCTTGCCACATTTATAGTTTCCCATGTTGCTGCTGTAACAATTTACTAAAAAAAATAGTGGCTTAAAACAACACAAATTATGTTATAGTTCTGGAGGTCAAAAGTCTGAGATCAGTTTCACTGGTTAAAGTCAAGGTGTTGTCAAGGCTGCATTCTTTCTGGAGGCTGTAGGGGAGAATCCTTGCCTTTCTAGCTTCCAGAGACTGCCCACATTCCTTGGCTTGTGGCCCTCTTTCCTCTTCAAAGCCAGTAAATGCATCACTCCGACCACTGCTTCTGTTGTTACATCTCCTTCTCTGACTCTGACATACCTGCCTCCCTCCTATAAAGACCCATGTGATAATTTTGGGCCCATCTACCTGGGTTATGCAGGAAAACCTCCCTAACTTAAGATCCTTAATTTAATCACATCCGCAAGTCCCTTTTGCCTTGTGAGGTAATACAGTATGTGGTCTGGTGGATTAAGACGTGAACATATTTGAGGCATCATTATTCTGCCTGCAACAGTAGGGTCCCTAGGTAGTGGGTCTGGTGGGGGTGTGTTGAAAAGGGTGGCATCAAATGGAGCGGCTGTGACCACAGCCCTCTCAACCCTAAGTCTAGAAAATATACTCAGGCCAACCTTGGCCTAGGGCTTCCTTCACACCCTACTTCCCAAATAGCTGTAGCCCAGGTGTTTGGATGCCATTCATGACCTACCTGTGTCCTACCTGACCCAGGGAGATATGCTTAGACTTGCAGTTTCACCATCTCTGCAGATCTGCAGTTGTCCAAATAAGCTTCTGGAGCTATGCCTCAGCCTGTCAGCATACCGTAGAGTCCTGGAGAGTGGCCTGGAGGATAGAGACATTTAATTTGACAGCTGCCCTGTGACACCCTCTCCTTTTTTACCCCACCCCCCAAACTTGCATTCACTATGGGTTGTTGAGACTTAAAACCCCCTTTCTCCTACTGGTGGACTGGTTGAAATTAGGGCATCCTGTGCTATCCAAGCCGGATCCTCCTTAGCCCTGGGAAAGTCTCAGTGTCTTGGGGGCACTTGGCCCTGCTTTGGGAAGGCAAAGAGCCACAGGGGAAGAGGGCCATGAAACCTTCCTTGCTCACCCTCCATGCAGAGTCCCACCTCCTCTCCTTGCTCGGCTTTTGTTTCTGTGTCCTCATTTTGGCACCGGAGCCATTCCTCCAGTCATATCGCCTTGCGGTAGACCAATATGGGGGCCCCGTGATGCTAGGAGAAGTTTTGCATTTGAAATCTTTCAGGCCCCAGGGTTTTGGGAGGGTTCAAAGTTCCTGCAGCTGGCACCTCTGCCACGGGATGTACTGTAGTCCTGGTAGAGAATTTCCCTCTGAGAACTCCTGGAGTGGGGAGGAGGCTTGCCTTTGAGTAAAGCTTGAATGTTGCATAACGTACTGGATGATTTTATTTCTGAATTTGTTTCTGTGTTCTACGGGGTTTTAAGAGTGATCAGAACAACTCCCTGAGTTTTCAAGAGGCATGGGAAGAATTCTCCCACTGAAACCATTTAAAGAGATGGTAGCAAACAAAATTAAGTTGCATTCTGATTACGTGCCACAAGCTGGGCTTCTCTTGCTCAACATACCCAATACATGAATTTCCTTTATGAGGGCTCAGCGTGACTAAATTTGAAGTGAAACAGTTCACTTACCTGCAGACTCACTAAATCTTCTCTAAGATATTATTTCTACTATCACTCCTTTAAAATTTCCCCAATTTATGCGTCTTGGGAAATGTACTGGAAACCTAGTTCAAGTGACCTCCCCTTCCAAAGAGCATCCCCCATTCAAGGCCACTTTAATCACTTTAATGGGGGACAGGGAATAGATTTGGAACTGGAAGGATTTCCTCCTTGGGAAACAATTGGCCAGTGTGGGGACACAGGCCATCTGGGACCAGTACAGAAGCAGCTTTCTTCCCAGAGGACTGCTGAGCACTTAGGCACCCTGACCCTCACTGTTTCAGTTATTAGGACCCTCTCTGTTCCAGAGCCGGGTAATGGGACCTGCAGGTCAGCCCTGCTCTGTGGCTGCTGAGTGGAACCTGGGTGCCTGTGGCAGCTTTGCATTTTCAGACTGGGGCTTGGCACTATTTCCCTTTACCCATCTCAGCCTGGGTCACTGGCAAGGGAGCAGGAAGATTCCCATGTATGTGGCTATCTGGGGGGCAGGCAGAGGAAGCAGGACCAGGGAAGTCCTCTCTGCTTTAGCAAGCACTGCTGCGTGCCAGGCTCTGTGCTGGGACTTTACACACTCATGTACTTTCACCGAATGCTCTCAATAGCCCCGTGAGGCGGGTGTCACAATCCCCATTTTGTAAGGAGACTAAAGTTCTATACTGTCAGGGATCCAGCAGGAAACAGATGGTATACTCAGGGGGGTTAATTGAAGAGAGTTTAAGGAGTAGACTATTTAAGGAATAGACTATTTACAGAGGTGTGAACAGAGTTGAAGGAACTAACAAGCGATGATGAAACCACGGGGGATTAGCAACAGCTGGAAGCCTCTATCACCCCAGGGTCTAAAGGGAAGGAGGGGGAGAGACTGACCCAGACAGGAGACAGCTGGAGCCAGGAGAGGGTCAGAGGGCCAAAACACTGCATTACAACAGGGCAGGGAGGTCGGGGTGGGGGAATTGAATACCCTGTTCTCTCTTCTCCCACTGCTCCACTCACTGGGCTCCCACCACTGGTTTCCACTGGCCAAAACCAACTGGAAGCCAGAGGACAGGGACGCCTGGATGGCGCAGCCTATAGAGGTAAGCCTCGTGAGGGGCACATGGAGACCAGCCAGCCCATGTTCTGAGAGATTAAATAATTTGACCAAAAGTCTTGGGCTGAAATTTAAACCTTGGTCTTCCTGAATCCAGAGTACAACACTGCTGTCCTCCCATTGTCGACATCATCAAGAAGAGCAGCTGGAAATTGGAAGAAAAGATAGACAAGGAAATGAAATGTCAACTTGTAGGCCAGTCCTATCCAAAGTATAATCCAAAGAACCCTAGGCTTTTGTTGCCAGAACGCTTGACAAAAGCTTTATTTCACACCCCCCAGGTGGAGCTCCAAAATGTGTTTTAGCATGTTGAAGATTCTGAGAGGTAATTAAACCTAACTAATTTTTACTCTTTTCTCCAACTTAATTGACCATGATAACTTTTCTTATTCCTATAACACCAATTACATCACACAGACTGTATTCTTGGAAACACACTTGGGGAGGTACTGCCATGAGCAGTGCAGCGGTCCATAAAGATAAATGTAGCTGCAGTGTAGAGGGTGGCTTGGAAGAGGGCAATGTGGGAAAGAGGCAGACCAAATAGAAGACTCCTCCAGTAATCCAAGTAAGAGATGAGAAGGGCTTGAGCCTGGGAAGTTGCCAGAGGAGGGAGAGGAAGAGCAGGTTTCTTTTTGGTGATTGGGATGCATGGCGATGTCATCCACTTGGAGGAGAAATCAGACAGGGACTGCCAAATATTCAGGCTAGGTTGGGATACATTGAGCATAAGGTGCTTTGGGATAAACAGAGATATTTTAGTTGGATATTGAGGATATGAGATTAGGGTTTTGGAGAATAATTGCTGTTCAATGTACACATTTGAAAACCATCAACATACGGTGACCCTTGAAGCTCAGGGAATTGTTGGCATCCCCCAGGCTGAGAAAGTAGAGCAGGGGGTCGAATTTGCCTTCAGGGTGTGAGGGAACCCTGAAATTACTTAAAATATTGCATGTGCATGAACATAGGCAATTTTTTTTTTTCAGGAAAGAGTGTCTCATAGCTTTCAACATATTTTTGAAGGCAATTTTTTTTTTTCAGGAAAGAGTGTCTCATAGCTTTCAACATATATTTTGAACATATTTTTGAAAAAGAGAAGTTTGAGAACCACTGGTATAGACTGAGAAGAGAGGAGGATTAAGGGTGAAGTCTGAAGGAGAGTCACCAAAGAAGTCTGACCCCTTTCAGCCAGAGAGGTGGGAGCAATGCAAGGTGCAGGGGCCTCAGGACCCACAGCAGCAGGAAAGTCCAGCGATTTCCAATGAGCAGAGAGGTCCAATATGATTAGGATAATCATACTTTACCTACAGATAATCCTCTGGATCTGGTAATTAGGAGCTTATTGGTGGCCTTAACAAGAATAGTGTGAGTAGGGTACTGCGTGGGTGGAATAGTCAGTGACTTGGAAGGAAGTAGGGGGTAAGAGAAGAGACAAACTCCTTCAAGACGCTTGTGGTCAAGGCAGGACTAAGATTGTCTGTTTTGTTTTGACTGAGAGCAATAAAAGCAGTTTGGTAATTAGGGCCCACCCCTGAAGAAACAGCTTTAAAAGGAAAACTGGAACTCACATACTGAAAGACAAAACAATTTCTCTGCATGAATAGCAAATATAACACATGGAACCCACGGACGCACACACACACACAGACACACACAGACCAGCAGCCAGTGGAAGTAGGGAGAGTAGGTCACAGTAAGGATAAATGTTGAAGGTCACAGTTGGGAGGACTTGCTTTTGATTTGAGCAGCTGGGTGGACGGTGGTGACTTTTACAGGACGGGGGAAGAGCAGATTAAGGGTCAAAAGCACAAGTTCCATTTTGGATATCTTTTTTTTTTTTAACTTGAATGAGTTTATCTTTTTCCAGCTTTATTGAGATATAATTGACATACAACATTGTGTAAGGTTATGGTGTACAATGTGATGAATTTTTTTGGAATATTTGCATGATTTTATTAGCAAAGATAAGCAATGACCTATTCTCGACATGATGATTTGATATACCCATATATTGCAAAATGATTACCACAGTAAGGTTAGTTACACATCCGTCACCTCACAGTTACCTTTGTGTGAGTGTGTTAAAATCTGCTCTCTTAGCAACTTTCAAATATTGTTAACTATAGTCACCATGCTGTACGTTACATCCCCAGAACTTATTCGTCTTATAACTGAACACTTGTACCTTTGACTTTCACCTCATTTCACCTCATTTCTTCCCCCACAAGCTCAACAATCACAAATTTACTCTCTGTTCCTATGATTTTTGAAAGATTTTTTTTAAGATTCCACATATAAGTGAGAGCATATGCTAGTTGTCTTGTTCTGTCTGATTTACTTCACTTAGCATAATGCCTTCAAGTTTCATCCATGTTGTAGCAAATGGCAGGAATTTCTTCTTTCTACGGTTGAATAATATTCCTGTGTGTGTGTGTGTGTGTGTGTGTATTACATTTTCTTTATCCATTCATCCACTGATGAACACTTAGGTTGTTTCCATGTCTTGGCTATTGTAATAATGCTGCAGTGAACATGGGGATGCAGATATCTTTTTGAAATGGTGGTTTCATTTCCTTTGGATATATACTCAGAAGTGGGATTGCTGGATCATATAGCACTTCTATTTTAATTTTTCAAGGATCCTCTGTACTGTTTTGGCACATAATGGCTGCACCAATTTACATTCCCACCAACCATCTACAAGGATTCCCTTTTCTCCACATCCTCAACAGCACTTATCTCTTATCTTTTTGATAACAGCCATTCCTACAGCTGTGAGGTGGTAGCTCATTGTGGCTTTGATTTGCTGTTCCCTGATGATTAGTGCTGTTGAACACCTTTTCTTGTACCTGTTGGCCATTCGTATGTCTTCTTTGGAAAAATGTTTATTCAGGTCCTTTGCCCTTTTTTTTTTTTTTTTTTTTTTTTCAGTATGCGGGCCTCTCACTGTTGTGGCCTCTCCCGTTGCGGCCTCTCCCGTTGCAGAGCACAGGCTCCGGACACGCAGGCTCAGCGGCCATGGCTCACGGGCCTAGCCGCTCCGCGGCATGTGGGATACTCCCGGACCGGGGCACGAACCCACGTCCCCTGCATCGGCAGGCGGACTCTCAACCACTGCGCCACCGGGGAAGCCCTACTTTTAACATAAATAGCTAAGTCCCTTCCAAAGCTTCCTGGTAAAAGGTTTATCACGGTGATTACAGGCTTCAGCTTCGGAGTAAAACAGAAATTTGTTCCAGTCATAGCTGAGTCTCTTACTAGTTGTAGCCCCTTGAAACTTTGGTTTCTTCAACTGTGAAATGGAGGAAATAAGAGCAGCTCCCTCAGAGGGTCATGCAAGCGTTACGAGAAAGAAGGCATGAAGAAAGTTTAGCAGGCTTTACTTAATACTTTCTGCCTGGTATTAACTCACTTTTGTTTCTAACTGCAACTTCTTCAGCCTAGACCTTGGTTCTCAAGAGAGACTGAAGGTTTTATGGAAAGGATGGGAATCAAAGTGGATTCAAATCCACAAGCAACTTAATGAAAAGGGCACCGTGGATCAGGAATAAGTGTGAGGGACAGCTATGAAGCTCAGCATGTGAAGAAAACAATTTGAGTGGCTTTCTTTGTGTCTGTTACTCTTCCTGTTCAGAAAAATGCTTGTTTTATTTCAAGTTTTAAAAAAGTCCTTTGTCATGAATTTGGTTTTGTTTCTATTTAGTCTGTGCACATAAGGAATTCCAGAGTTGTGTGAAGAAGGAAATTTTGCAAACCTCTGAGATTGAGGATATTGGCCCTGTCATTCCATTGTGGGGCAGGGCATTAGGAAATTAAAGGCAGGGTGACCCAGGGGGTTTAAATCTATTTACAACCTAGTTACAGTGTATCCTGTTTTCTCCCTGCTGTGCTGGACTGAGCATCTAACAGAAGACCCTCCCACACATCTGAAAATAAAGTGAGGTTCTGACTACAGTGTCTGTGAGAAATTGACACAGTATGTTTCTAGTTTACTTTTGTCAAAGGTGCATAATGTTTTCCAGGTTTTTCCTCTCTTCTCCATTCTTTAAAGAAATGAGAGGAAAGACACTGGTGCTGAAAAGGTGGGGGGTTGGTTCTGGCCAAGAGCCCAGGATTGTCGTTCTGGCCTCAGAAAGGCATGTGAAGATGGTTTGAGTTTTAAATCATGTTAGGGGGAAGAAAGTTGTGTTCTGGAGTCTGACATCATGGTCCTCTGTGGCCTTCCACCCCCACCTCAAATAACTGCACTAAGTTGATGTTGGAAAAAGTTGCTTTTGAATGTTTATTCAGATCACTTATTTTGAAACACCTCAATATGGTGAAAGAATAAAGCAGGGTCATCCTGCTTCTGCCATCTCCATGTATAGCTCATCTCACAGGAATGAGAACAAAGGGTGACTTCCTTGGCCACCTTCAAGAATATGCAAGGTAGGGACTTCCCTTGTGGTGCAGTGGATAAGAATCCACCTGCCAGTGTAAAGGACACGGGTTCTATCCCTGGTCCAGGAAGATCGCACATGCCCTGGAGCAACTAAGCCCGTGTGCCACAACTACTGAGCCTGCGCTCTAGAGCCCACGAGTCACAACTACTGAGCCCGCGTGCCACAACTACTGAAGCCCATGCGCCTAGAGCCTGTGCTCTGCAACAAGAGAAGCCACAGCAACGAGAAGCCCACCTGCGCACCACAACGAAGAGTAGCCCCCGCTCGCTGCAACTAGAGAAAGCCTGTGTGCAGCAACAAAGACCCAACACAGCAAAAAAAAAAAGAATGTGCAAGGTGAATCCTTCCAAGAGAGGGGATGATCAATCCTTTTTTTTATTTTGGAAAAATGTTACTGTATACAACAGTAGAGAGACTGGCATAATGATACCCCATGTAACCATCATCCAGCTTAATAACTATCAATTCATAAGCCATCTAGTTTCCCTCTATACTCTCTACTCCCCACAAGCCAGATTATTTTGAAGCAAATGTCAGGTATATATCACTTTTCCATAAATAGGTGTGAGTATTTAAAATCTAAGAACTATTTTTAAAACAACCAGAATGATTTCTACACTTAAAAAAAGTAAGTCCTTAATATCATTATATATTTAGCCTGTGTTCAAATTTCCTGATTGTCTCATAACAGTTTATTATTTTTAGTTAGAATCAGGATCCAAATGAAATCCATGCATTGAACAGTTGATATATTTGTCTATTTTAACCTAAAAGTCACCCTCTTTCCTTTTTTCTTCTTTTCTTTGCAATTTATTCATTGAGGAAACTGGGTCACTGTCTTACAAAGTTTTCCATATAGTCTGTATTTTCCTGCTTTCATCTTTCTCTGACCCCTGTATGTCCTGTAAATTTGTGGTTAGATCTAGAGACTTAATCAGATTCCAATTTGAGTTTGTTGGCAAGAATACTTCCTCGATGGTGTATATTTCCATCAGGAGATGCACAGTCTGGTTGTTTCTTTGTTTGTGATATTAGCAACTATTGATGATCATTATATAGATCCATTAAGAAGTGTAAGTTGACAATAGTCAAATTATATCATTCCTTTACAATGTATTTAGCTGAAATACTCTATAAAGAGAAACTTCTCCTAATCCACTACTTGGCTGAATCACAGATTGTACAGCAAACAGGCTAAGTGCTTGATTCTTTTCCTTTATTTACAAGTTTTCAAAATAATGAGTTGATTACCTAAGGTCCACCAAATATGACCAGTGCACTTTTTTTTTTTGACTAATGAAGACTTAAGCACATCATAATAAATTCATGGATTTTTAATATGTTTGATGGTTTCCATACATTACAGTGATTATTCTTATTAGTGTTCAAATTGTCCCATCTTTTGACTAGTGGGATCCTCTAAGTTAGCTCCCAAGTCCTTCTGACATAATCTTAGTGGTCTTTAATAGTTTCCTTACTTTCTAGCATGGCAACACAATCCAAGCTTGCCGTGTAATTTTCTACCCTAGATTTGGAATCATCCATTTCTCCAAGGAGCCCTGGCTCTTTTTGGTGGAAAATAGGATTTAAGGATCACAGTCTGTGTACTACATGTCTTTATTCTACTTGGTTGGTTCATTGTTTCTAGGCCTTTTCCATGGAAAGAGCTAGAAAATACTTCCTTTTTTTAAGATAAAATATATCATGAGTTGGGCTTCCCTGGTGGCACAGTGGTTACGGATCTGCCTGCCAATGCAGGGGACACGGGTTAGAGCCCTGGTCCACGAAGATCCCACATGCCGCAGAGCAACTAAGCCCGTGAGCCACAACTACTGAAGCCCGCGCGCCTAGAGCCCATGCTCCACAACAAGAGAAGCCACCGCAACGAGAAGCCCGCACACTGCAACGAAGAGTAGCCCCCGCTCGCTGCAACTAGAGAAAGCCCCCAGCAGCAACAAAGATCCAACTCAGCCAAAAATAAATAAATTTATTAAAAAGAAATATATATATATATATATAAATATATATATCATGAGTTCATACCGATACTTGCATTTCAAATTCAGGATTTCAGGATTTTTACTTAACCTCATCAGTCTCATATCTATATTTCCTTTCCCTGGTGTCAATTATTTTCTCTCACTCTGATCAACACTCTTTTTTTTTAATTGCAGTAAATTCATTTTTAATAAGTTTTAACTTTTAATCAAAGTAATACATGCATGTAAGAGATTTAGGAAAATCAACCAGTACAAAAGGACATATAATGAAAAGCAGTAAATCCCCATCCACCCTTCTCAACTTTTGCTTTCCCAACCCAGAGGCAAAAACTTTTACATGTCTGTTTAGAGGTTAACTCCATTTTTCCTAATAATATGTTTTTCTTACTATTTCTTAACTTGATGACATGAGGCATTTTCTGCTGACTTCCTGCTATCCCCTTGGTTTTCCTCCCTCCTCCATTTGGTTGTATCACTATTTTTAACTCTTTTGTTGGTTACCTTGTTCACTTAAAAAATCTAACCCCTAAATCTCTCTTATTCTTTCAACTAGAGACAGTATCTGGACTTCCTAGTTTAGGAGAATAACACCACTATTCCATTTCTTCCTCTTTGCCTGCCAACTTGTTGCCTGTACTTGTCAAAGTTGGTTAACATTCCCACTCTGTTCTATAACTGTCTCCCCTGCTTTGCCTAGAGATTTACTCTAAAAATGAAAATGCGTAACAAATATTTCCATTGCAATGATTATTTAAACACTGTTCACTGAATGGTAAAGTTGAACGCTATGATTGGATTTTCTGTGACTGCAGAGTTTTGATCCACATGCCAGTGTTCAGATTCCCTTTCTCACACTCCAGGCAACGGTTGAAAAACAGGCCACATCTGAAGTTGCTTCATATGTGAAGCATGCTCTCCTTGTACAGTTTGAAATGTTTGTTTTTCCCAGTAGATTCTGTTTGCCGTTGTTTTTTCTTTGGGGATGAAGAAATGTCTGCCTTCAGATCATGTTGTAAATTTCCTCCGTCTAACTCCATCCATCTGTTGCCTAGAATCGATTCCATTCAGTTGGAAGTCTCTTCTCTTCTTTTTCTAATTTGCAAGATTTGTCTCCTATTTGGACCATTCTTGTACAGTTTATCTTTTTTTAAGTTGTTAGTAACTTTTCCTTTTTTCCCCCTTAGGGCATCCTGTGCTTACTGTCATTTCCCTACATTCGGTGCTGTCTTTTGTTTTATGGATGCAAGAACTTCTCAAATATTTCTGAGGATTTTCAGATTTTTAAGTTCTGTTCTTTGAATTAGCTATTTCCTTGAGATTCAACATTTAATTATATCTTAGGCTTTTTTGGTTATACTGCAGGCTTTCAGCAAATGATTTCTAGCCGCCCATTTATATGAAAAGATGGGGCAATGGCAAGACCGGCAGGCAAGTCTGTGTGCGCGAGGCGAGCTGGTCGCTTTGCTCTAGGGCGGGCGAGGTCGGGGGTGGAGCTCAGCCATCCTGCTGGGCACCCCCCTCCCAGAGTGCCACAAGTTAGTTGCTCTAAATATGTACCTGCAGGCGCACTTTGAGAATCACCGAAGCCACGACTTAGAAGTAGGGGAAGTTCATGCGCAGACCTCCAGGCCAGGTCGAAGAAGATGATCAGCGTGCGTGTGAGCCCCTTGCAGAAGGCGCCGTACGAGCCGCCGGTCGCGGCGGAGTGCGACAGCCGTACCGCCAGGCCCGAGAGGGCCGCCGCCATCGGTCTGCTGTGGCCTCCCGCCGGCTCCGCGGCCGGAGGGACGCACGCGGGAGAAGCGGCGCGGGAGGTGGATCGCGCGGCCGCAGATAAGAGCTGCGGTGCAGGGCGGGCGTCCTCCGCCTCCTCCGGCTGCGCTCGGGCCACCGCCCAGCACTGTTCTTAAAGATGTTCAGAGAAAGAGATTACAGTCTTTCAGCAGCAAAACACGATGCTGCTTTCCTCCCTGCATGAATCATTGATTTGGACAGGGGAAGGTGAAACTTCAGTTTTAAAAATTAACATTGAGATGATTGTGTTTGGGTGCTGTCCTATAGGTTTTCTTTTAGAGAAGCTAAAGTCACAGGACCTTTTAGCCTTCTGTCTTCTGATTATCTCAAAGGATTGGTTGGAAAACCAGACTTCATTTTTCCAACCAGTTCCCAGAAATGGTTGGGTCAGTCTCAGGGGGACCAACTGGCTTCCAGAGAAGAAAAAGTAAGTGATCAGACTTGGTGTTTCTAGGAGTTTGAGGTTTGACAACAGGTCATGGAGTTAGGCGGTTCTCAAACCACTTCTGGATGTTGAAAGTTATCAGCGTGAGGTTTGGTGAGGAGGACAGACACTAGGACCCTGAGTGAGACATTTATTTAAGAGAACACATCAGGAGAGTTAAGGGGGAGAGTGTTCACAGTTTTAATAACCACCACATAACTAGGGTTTGTTGTTTTCATAGGGCTTATCATCTCCTTGACTTATGAGAGGTAGGTATCTATTTCACACAAACTTATCTGGATGTCACTCTTCATGGGGGAGAACCTAAGAAAGAGAAATTTCCCAAGGTCTCATCTTTTTTCTTTTTAATTTTATTTAATCAATTAATTTATTTATTTTTGGTTGTCCCGGGTCTTGGTTGTGGCATGCTAACTCTTAGCTGCGGCATGCAAGTGGGAGCTAGTTCACCGACCAGGGATCGAAGCCGTCCCCTGCATTGGGAGGCAAATTCTTAACCACTGGGCCACCAGGGAAGTCCCCCAAGGTCTCATCTTAACTACAGTAAGCTTCTGTTGAGGGGGCTAGTGGATCTCCCACCTCACTGAGTCACAGAATTATAGAATGGCAGAGATGGAAAGTCCCTGAGTCATCTAATCAAGTTTTCAAATTCCTTGAAGATAAAGACCTAGAGGCTTTGTTTAAAAACAAATGAACAAACAAGCATATAAGCAAACAAACAAAAAATAAACAAACAACCTAGGGCCATTTAATCAGAAGTTCAAATAGAGGGTTTAATAATCTCAATATTTAACCACTACTTCTAGGGATTCTCATCTTTGGGGAAGTATTAAAAACACTATAATCCAACACCTTCATTTTTCAGATGGCAAGATTGAAATATACATAGGAAGTGGTTTGTCAAAGTCACCCAGCTGGAGGAGAAGAGTTAATATTCCTGAAGAACACATACCCTACAGTTACTACCCATGAACCCACCCACATATGTACAACTATATGTGTTTCTTTAACCTGTTGGTTATGTAGTTGCCCAGTGGATTCATAGGCAAAGAAGATTGTATAAATAAGTATTTTGGGGTCTCTTGTTGCTAAATCCATGGTAAGAAAGAACTTTTAAATTCATTGTACTTTTTGTTTAGCTTTATAATCTCAGAAAAGTCTTTATCACAGCAAAACGTGTTTTCAGAACTTGGCTTTCTTAGGAAACATGAGACTTTGAAATGCAAACATACCTCCTTGCACAAAGAGCTTCAGTGAGTCAGAAGGCCTTGTTTAAAGAAAAACCAACGTTTAAAATTGAAAGCAAGATGAAAGCATAATACAAGGATTATTTCCCTTATCTTGAACATTGGCCAGAGTTTATTCACTTATGTATACACATTACATTAGATCAGTGTGTCACGAGGAACATTGTTCTGGAGATATTAATAGGTGTGCTGCCAGCAAAGCTTTTTCTCATCAAAGTTTGGGAAATGCTGCATTATGCTACCCTGTCTTGGAAATACAGAAGGCACATTAGCCTGTTGCTTTTGGGCCCAAAGGCAGAGTAAGAAATAGAATACCTAGATGATGGCATAGCAAGGAATCCCTTCTATGGAAGGAGGCTGACTTCTGGGTCCAGATGCCCCTCCCCCACCCCAGGGACTTGGAGGGCAGCAGCCCAACGCTCTGGACTCCTCTGGCTTGGCCAGTTCCTCATTCCCTGCTTTGACCACCAAACTTCAGCCACACTCACATGAACAAGGGAGGCATCAAGGAGTTCTGTCCTCTCACTTGTAATCTTGTTTTATGATCACTACTTTTCTATGGCTATGTCAAGATGTTCTGCTACTGATATCTAGTTTCCCCCAATTTTCAGGAAAATATATTACCTCAATGGATAGAATTTAACACTTAAAAAATTTTAATTTCTTCCATGATTTCCTCTTAAATCTTTGGGCCTGCTACTCCTTATACATATTCAAGTCCAGTATAAAGCAATGCACTATCTTACACAATGGCATCATTCGTTATTTTCAGTTGAACAGATCATAGTACTTCGTGGTCTTACAAAGATCCCTGTGGTACTTAACCCTACCACGACCCATGGATTGAATATGCTGCTACTGATGCCAAAAGCTCGGCCTCTGTGCACTAGTGTTGAATTGAATCTTGGAGACAGAGTTTTGGGTGAAGTAGAAAAGAATAGCTTGGGGCTTCCCTGGTGGTGCAGTGGTTAAGAATCCGCCTGCCAATGCAGGCGACAAGGGTTCAAGCCCTGGTCCGGGAAGATCCCACATGCCGTGGAGCAACTAAGCCCGTGCACCACAACTACTGAGCCTGCTCTCTACAGCCCGCGAGCCATAACTACTGAGCCCATGTGCAACAACTACTGAAGCCTGCACGCCTAGAGCCCATGCTCCACAACAAGAGAGCCACTGCAATGAGAAGCCCACGCACGACAATGAAGAGTAGCCCCCGCTCACCACAACTAGGGAAAGCAGCAACGAAGACCCAATGCAACCACAAATTAATTAATTAATTAAAAAAAAAAAGAAAAGAATAGCTTTAATGCTTTACCAGGCAAAGGGGGACACAGAGGGCTCCTGCCCTGAAAAAGTGTATGTCCCCACCTAGGAGGATTTGATGAGGCGTTTTATAGCAATAGTTCAAGGGTGGGGTTGCTGACAAGATTAGGGTGTGTACAGGGCCTGCACTCCCTTCATCTCATCTCAGGTGGTCGGTCTCCTAATCTTTTTTTTTTTGTATGGTTCGCGGGCCTCTCACTGTTGCGGCTTCTCCCGTTGCGGAGCACAGGCTCCGGACGCACAGGCTCAGCGGCCGTGGCTCACGGGCCCAGCCGCTCCGCGGCATGTGGGATCTTCCTGGATGGGGGCACGAAGCCGTGTCCCCTGCATCGGCAGGCGGACTCTCAACCACTGCGCCACCAGGGAAGCCCCGGTCTCCTAATCTTGATGAGCTTCTCTGGTCCCTTTAATCCGGCTTCAAGTGGTTTGTAGGCTGCTCCTCCCTTGTTTAGCAACTGTTCGAATCAGCCCTCCGGAACTCAGGGAAGGTCATGGAGGCTGGAGTCTTGCCTACAAGAAACGGGGGAAAAAAGGCCTCCGTGCCAGGAGCCCCACAGGGTGCCGCTAGGTTTCACTATCTGCTTTTATTGAGGGCTGACACCAGCAGTGGTCACTCAGACTGTGGTCATGCAGCTCCTGCACCAGCTCTTATGAGGACATTGTTCAACAGATCATCCCATATCTGTCCTATGAAAAACCACACCATATTCTTAGCTGAGAGTTTGGTGTCAGGGACTAGTGTGTCTTTTGAAGTACTGAAATGTGTATGGCAAAAGTAGAGGTTTACTAGATTTTATTGATGAATAAACGAGTAGCAGTACTCCAGGTTCAGGGTGAGGGAAGGAAGAGCATGGCTTGTTTTTAAAATCAGATACCGTATGAAGCATTGTGTACTATGTTTTGCCTTGGTTGTTGGGAAGCTTAGCTCTAAATT
Source organism: Globicephala melas (assembly GCF_963455315.2). Classification (NCBI taxonomy): domain Eukaryota; kingdom Metazoa; phylum Chordata; class Mammalia; order Artiodactyla; family Delphinidae; genus Globicephala; species Globicephala melas. Next base: position 134,836,612 of record NC_083314.1, read on the forward strand.
AATGCTTGATGCAATAACTATTTTATCCGAGGCTCCAGTCTCAATTATTGGCCCCCTTCCCAGAGGCTTTATTTAGTTTTAGCATTCTATTGTACATGTGTTTTTGTTAGCAATGGTTTTAGACTATCATAAGATATAGAATAAAGTGAGGCAAGAGGTATGGATTAGGACACACTGTGGTTCAAGTGGCTGATCCTTGGGCAAGTCACTGATGTGCTCTGTGTCTTAGTTGCCTTACTTGTTATTGTGGAGAATGTTGAGAGGATTACATGAGGCAATGCTTAGGAATCGCCCAGCAGAGTGCCTGGGACGTGGATGGTAAGCATCTGATAAGTGTTAACGGTACACAACAACAACAATAAAAATTAAGCAGTACAAATATTTGTTGAAAAAAAAGTTGGTTACCAAATGGGTTGACAATCGATATTCAAAGTTTGAGAGAAGGCTTTATGGGAAGATAAGCCAAGAAGCCTGAGATTGTCATTACCTCAACTCTTTCAGGAAGACTGTCACAAAAGATTAGACTAGAGATTCCATAGTATAAAATGAAATGCATCATGCTTTAACTCCAACATTTAATAGCCATTTTATACTCTTTGGCCTTCTCTTCACTCCAAACCAATCCTCTTGCCATAATATAATTCATTTCTTATTTATTGCCATTTCACTGTTTTTCCTAAATTGATAATACTCTGTGATATACTTTATTAAACATTCTTTTTGTAATCTTAAAAAAATTAGGCAGTATAATACAAATGATAAATACCTTAAATAAACACTTTGTATGCATAGTCGGATAAAACCATTTTGATCACTTTAGTTTATTATCCCATTGCTCCTAATAAAAGTGCTTTACAGGGCTTCCCTGGTGGTGCAGTGGTTGAGAGTCCACCTGCCGATGCAGGGGACACGGGTTCGTGCCCCGGTCTGGGAAGATCCTACATGCCGCGGAGCGGCTGGGCTCGTGAGCCATGGCCGCTGAGCCTGCGCATCCGGAGCCTGTGCTCCGCAACGGGAGAGGCCACAACAGTGAGAGGCCCGCGTACCGCAAAAAAAAAAAAAAAAAAAAGTGCTTTACATGTTAACTTATGCAAACATATGTTTCTGATGTTCATTGATGGAAATGTTTTCTCCCTTACAACAACCCTCTGAAGTGAGACTATCATTCTCTCTATTCTTCAGATGAGACAATTGAAGCACAGAGAAGTCAACTTATTTGCCCAAGGTCATAAAAATAGTGAGTGGTAGAGCTGATTCACCCTCAAGCCCTCCAACACTAGAGTGGTTTAACTGTGGTGCACTCTGCTTCCAGCTAGTATTTATTGAGCACTCACTATGTGCCAGGCTCCGTGAGAAGGACATTACCTGCAGCATCTTATTTAATCCTTCCGACAACCACATGAGGTAGACCCATTGGAAGTTGCCATTTGAAAAAATAACCCATTGGCTCTAACATAAAGATCAAATTTGAAATCATCTGCAAATGAATAGAACGGTTAACATTTATACAATACTTCTTCTCTGACCATGGAAACTCTTCATTAATAGAATTCATGGTTGAGGAATACAAGATCCTATGTGAAAAGGGACCAAAGTAATGAACAAGGCCACAAAAGCCCTTATACATATTCATCTTTTCTAAAATTAAACCAGTAGAGACTCTACACTCAATAGACCAGCTGTGGCATTTCCCATCCTCAGTCACTAACAACCCAGATGCCTGTTGTATCTCCTCACAACCCAGTTGTAGGAAAAACATGGCAGCTGCAACAAGACTTGCAATGATCTGTACTTCAAGTTCACTCGGTGTGAAATTTTTGGCAATGCGGAATAATATACAAATGTATATGTGAGGCCTAGAATTTCTCTGAAGGGCAAACTTGCATCCACAGAGCGATTGCTACATCAGTGGTGTTGCGGGGTCTCCTTCCATGAGCTGATGAGTGAAGCACTTGGCAACATTGATATCTGTCTCCTGGGGTGAAAAAGTTGCAAGGAAGAAAACCAGGAAACGTTCCCTGTGCTCTGGGATCACTTTTCAGATCTAGGATCTGTGACACGAATCCAGCTGATCCTAAATGCTCAAGACAAACTATTTTGCTCATATCCATAGACCACAAAAAAAGAAGAGTCGACTTCTTTAAGTATAGGCTACTTGAAATATTTTCAAGACAGCCTCAGGGTTTTGAGCTACTAATCAAAGACATGAATGATTGAAGCCTTAATGAAGCAGCTCAGTTGCTGGTAAAGACAGGCATTTCAATGTGTTATTACTGTTGCCATTTGGGTTCTTCAGGAAGCAGGCTCCAAGACAGAACGTAGTGTGTAGATGTGTATTGAGAGATGATCCCCTGTTGTCTTCCAAAGTAATCAAAGCAATCAAATAACTGTGTTTTAAGTCACTTTGGAATCATTTTTACATGGTTATGCCTTCCACTCTACATGATTAGGTTCAAGTACATTACTTGGTTTTGTTTTCTCTAAATTTAGCAAAGTGGAGAAGATGTTTGCTTACATATATAAAAATTTTGGAAGGATAAACCATAAAAAAGGGGTTACCTGTGGGGAAAGGATGAAATAGCATGGAGGGGAGGAGGATAGAGGCAATATTTTTATAGATTTGACTTTAGAAACATGTTCATGTTTTATGTAATTATAAAAAATCATATTAAATTAAAAGCATCCTTAAAACTCAAAAAAATGTAACTTTTGAAGGCTGCTTCTATCACTTCAGAACTGGGAAGCCCTCAGCAAGTTACTTACTAAGCCTTGACTGACTCATCTCTAAAACTGGAATAATTATAGTGACTCACTGGGTTAATATAAAGATTAAATAAGGCACATTAAACATACTTAACACAGTGCCTAGCATGAAGCAATTGTCCAAAGTATATTAGCTATTATTTGTAACCCTAAAAGTTGGATCAGAATAATTTGGAATCAAGTATCTGTTTTATGTGAAAATTCTCCCCGAGATCCTTCTTAATATTGAGATCCTCCAAGATATTTAATATTTCACTTACAAAAATATAGTTTTTCAGAAATGGGTCTACTACAGCCTTGAGAAGGGGAGTGGTGGTCTTTACCAGCCCAGCACAGAGAATCTGCTGAGAGCTGGAACTCAGAGGCAGTGTTAATTCCACCTTACAGCAGTGAAGGAGAGGCAGTGTTCCCCGCACACCAAGGAGCGCCCTGCCTCCTTGAGCAGAAAGAAGCTTCTAGAATTCAACAGGAGATGAGTTGGTGGGGAAATTGAGACGTGCTGGGCCATGGTCTTTCGTGAGAGGAAAGGCTTTTCCAGCCAGTCTTCCTTCTAACATGTTCCTTCTCCATTACGCACATACATATATGAGCATCACTCCTTTGTGAGTCTGAGGGGGTCAGCATGTGGTTGGCAGGGATGTTCCTGAGAGCCGTTCCTACATCAGGATGTCTAGCAATAACTAAACTATACGCCAAAGTGAATTTGAGCCATGGAAATATGTCCCATTAAATCCAGACTAAATGAGTTTAGACCCAACTCATTCTTTCTTTACCTGGACCCTAAAATTGTTCTCAGACATCCCAAAACCACCAGCATAGGGGAGAGTGGTATGAAGGGGGGCGGGTACCATGGAAAGAGACAAGAGGCTTAACCAGCTGCAGTTAAAATATTGCGCTTTTGCAAATTTGTAAAAAACGTATGACCATATAAACACATTGTTAGGGGCCCTCCCAAGGCAGTGGTAGGAACTCTGTGACCAAGGGACCTTGTAGCGGGACCTTGTAGTGTGGGCTTTGTCAGAGTCACAGTAAATCTGCCTCTGCTTATCAGGAAAGCTCAGTTTTCAGTTTCTGGGAAATCTTTTTATAGAACACAGCCTCATTTCTCAATTATTAGCCTGTGGGTTGAGGTATTTCCGTGGCCAGTTTTCTAAAAATGGAGAGACCTGCATTTAAAAGCTAGAAACTACATGCGGTGGCTGATGGGGGTAAGGAAGCGGCAGCACCGGCTGCTTCCAGACTAGCTCTGAGGGTGCAACAGCCATGGCAGGGGGCCAGATCTGAGCAGGGAGGGAGCACCTTAGGGAATAGCTGCACCCCACACACAGGGTGGGGGACCGCTAATGACCGCAGCTGTTAGCAAGGTATGATGGCAGGGGGAAAGCTACTGAAAGCCTCTCTTTCCCACCCACCCATCTCCTTAGGGCGCCCACCGTCACCCCTCCACCGGGGAGCTATAATTACACTGGACAGGTTGAGTGGGAGAATTCTGGATGTGTTCCCATTATGGCCTTATTGATATCTCTGTTATCAGGCCTCAGGCCCCAGCCAGGAGAAGCACCTGGTATAATTCTATTTATCACTAAATCCTTAATATCCCCTTGGAGTGTCAGGACTCATCATTCCAAAGACGGCACGAATGAAGAATATTACTGCAAATCACTCATCTCAGACCTGGGCCCAGACTTTGTTTTGCATTTTTATAAATGGCTAAAAGTTTAGCTTAGGTTGGATCAGTTAAAGTCATAGCATTTTAAATTTCACCTAAGGTTAAAGGTAGCAGCTTTCAAAACTCTTGATTTCAGAATATCAGGAAGTAACTAAATGAATTAATTGGAAATTATTATTGGAATCAATGAAGCTTTCAGAACTGCCCTTGTGAGTTCTATAACAAACTCCTTTTTGTTTGAATTTCAAAAAATGTCACCCAGAACATGGCTGGAAGTTCCTTAGATGCATATCTCTGTAATGAACAGGAGGTTTGAAAACGTGCCCTGCTTCTACAGCAGACTTTATTGCTTCTCAAGATGGAAAGCATTTTAGCTTACAAAAAACAACCACCACCATTTCCCTCTTTAATTCCTATCTCTCTGACAGAAACACACTTGAAAGAGTCAGTTTGGTGGACTCTTAATGGCTTCCTGTGGTTGTAGCTCTATTGTGGGACAGAAAGGACATTCAGAAAGAAAAAGATTGCATCTGTATTTTCATAAGGAAGGAATGTAATGCAATCTGCACATAGGTGAGACTTTGTGAGGTACGTGTTGTTGCAGGAATGGATCACATAATAACTACATTTACAAGATTGTTTGTATAAGAGTTGTTTTCCCTACAAGACTGTGAACTTCACGTGGGCAAAGCTAAATTTTTTTTTAGTTTACCTCTATGTCCTTAGACTCTAGCACAAAGTGGATGCCAAAAATATATACTAAATAAGCACTATCAAGGTACCAAAGAGTGGTTTTAAAAAAAGAACTAGGGCTCACATTTTTTAAAAGGCATTGATTTTTAGGGAAGAGAATTCACCAGTTTTCGATAACGTGTCATTTTGTAATAATTTCAAACCTACAGAAAAGTTTCAAAAGTTATACAAAGAACTCCTGGGTACTCTTCAACCAAATTCCCCAAATTTTAACATTTGCCACACTTAATTTTAAATATAAATGTAAGGGTAAGCTGCAGACATGCTGCCCCTTTACCTCTAAATAATTCAGTGTGTAATTCCTAAGAACAAGGACATTCTTTTATATAACTAGCATACAATTGTCAAAATCAGGAGATTAACAGTGAGACAATATTATTTTCTAATCTATAGACATTATTCAACATTTGCTCATTATTTTAATCATATTCTATACAGTAATAGAAAAATAATTTTTAAGGATCCAATCCCGGGTTACACATTGCATTTTTATATCTTATACTCTTTCAATCTGGAGCAGTTACTCAGTCTTTCTTACTCTTTCATGACCTTAATGTTTTTGAAGCATATTGGCCAATTATTTTGTAGGATGTCCTTCAATTCAGGTTTATCTGATGTTCCCTCAGGATTAGATTCAGATTTTGCATCTTGGACAGCATCCCCAGATAAGTGATGCTCTGTCTCTTGCTGTGCATCATATCAAGAGACACAGATGTGAGTTTGTTCCATTACTGGTGATGCTAACGTCAATCACTTAATATGTAAGGTGGTGTTGGTCAGGTTTCTCCGCTGTAAAGTTACTATTTTCCCCTTTGCAATTTCCCCTTTGTAGTTAATAAGTATTCTGTGGGGAGATACTTTGGGGCCATGTAAGTATCCCCAAAATTTCACCTGCCAATTTTAGCATCCAAAGATAATTCTTGCTTGAATTAGTTATAGACATACTTGCCAAATAGTGATAGTCTAACTCCATCATTCATTCTGCATTTGTTGGTTGGCATTCTCCTATTAGAAAACTGTTCTCATTCTCCTCTATTTATCTATTGATGCATTTATTTATATTAGCGTGGGCTTGCATTATTGCTTTAGTCATTGGGGTGATAATATGTTAATATCATTATTTATTTGGTGTGCATATTCTCTCAGATTAGGCTCCCATGTTCTCTTGACATGTTCCATTATTTTTGAGCATTATCTTTCTCTGTAAGATAACAAGAGGTTTCAAGCTCAACCTGGACTTCTCTGCCCAGCCCTGGAATCATTCTCTCAGGAGACCTGGTTCCATTAAGTGGAAAATGGTCCCAAATTTACTTTTAAAATAAAGCAAAAACAAAACAGAGAATACACAATTACTCAATAAGTGCAATCAATATTTAAAACACACTCTGATCTATGCCATTGCCAGTTAAACAAAAGACACAAAGTTAAACTCAAGACAGTGTAGTATGGAGTTAATTAATGGTGTTAATTTTTTAAAAATATTAGAAGTGATCAACTTAGTTCCTTCCTCTCACAATTAAAAATAAAAAAGCTCTCCATATATTAAAGCATTAATCATGAAAAGAAAGCAGAACCATTTGAAGAAAATTTAGAAAAATAGCTTTAGAATGCAGAAGTAGTGCAAGATTTCCTAAACAAGCAGAAAGTACATACAAGTTCATAATCATTACATCTTTTTGGTAGACTCTCCCTTATATTACTGATCCTCTTACCACTATTAAATTCTTCATCTCAAAGTCTACCTTTTCCGATATCAATATTTGTATACCAGCTTGTTTTTGATTATTATATTTGCAGTATGTCCTCTTCCGTCCCTTTATGTTCAGTCATTTTCTATCATTTTATTGAGCCATTACTCCTGCAAGCAACATACAGCTGGATTTTGTTTTTAAAATTCAACCTGAAATTTTGTCTTTTAATAAAATTCATTTACAATTACTGTATTATTCTTCCTGATATACTTGGACTTATTTCTAATATTTCATTTGGTTTTTCTGTTAACCACACTTTTTCTTTTTTTCTTTTCTCGACTTCTTAAATTGGTCATTTGTGTCTTTCTAGGAATCTGGCTAATTTATCTACTTTGTTTAATTAATTGGCATAAAGTTATTAATAATATCTTATTATAATCCTTTTAATTTTTGTAGGGTCTATAATTTCATTCCTGATTTTAGTAATGTGTGTCTTCTGTATCTTTTTCATGGTCAGTATAGCCAAAAGTTTATCAATTTTATTGATCCTAGCAAAGAATTGACTTTTAGTTTCACTCATTTTTCCTATTGTCTTTCAGCTTTTAATTTTATTAATTTATCCTCTGATCTGTATTATTTCCTTCCTTCTACTTACTTTGGGGTTGATTTGCTTTGATTATTGATTTTTTGATCTTTTGTAATAAATATTAAAGGTATAAATCTCCCTCTAAGTCCTGTTTTAGCAGCATTCTAATCATTAGGATAGATTGTGATTTTGTTTTTATTCGATTCAGGTATTTAAACGTTTTTCCCTTGTGATTTCTTCTTTGACCCAGGGTTATTTGGAAATGCCTTGTTTAATTTCCTAATGTTTGGGAGTTTTTTAGATTTTTTTTCTGTTGTTGATTTGGTCAGAAAGCATACTTTTTATGATTTAGATTCTTTTAAATTTATTGAAATTTTAAAATGGCCTGGCATATAGTCAGTCTATGGTGAAAAATGTTCTGTGTACACTTGGAAAGAATGTATATTCTGCAGGTGTTAGGCAGAGTCTTCCATACATGTGTCAGCTCAAGTTCGTTGCTAGCATTATTCAAATTTTCTATATTCTTACTGATTTTCTGTGTAATTGTTGTATTAATTACTGACAGAAGAGTATTGAAATCTCCAACTACAATTTTTTGTATTGTCTATCTCTCTTTTCAATTCTTTCAGTTTTTGCTTTATGTACTTTGGGGTTCTCTTGTTAAGTACATAAACATTTATAATTATAATTTATATTATTTATTATGATTATATATTATATTAATTTATAATTATATCTTCCTGATGTATTGACTCTTTTATTTTATTTTTTTTCATGCTTTATTTGTGTTTATTTTTATACGTTACCTCACATAGAGCTTGACAGATAACAGACACTCAGTAATGCTCACTGGACAGAATTTATGAAAAAAAATCATCAGATAATATAATCACAGTGTATAACCTCATTAACTGATTTTAGCAAACTTTACTACATATGTTTAATACAAGGGACGGAAGGACATCGGTTAATATGTCAAGAATATGATATAATATCTCATTTAATTTTACAGTAGAAACATTTTACAAATGAAAAGATAACAAAAGTAAATTTAAAAAAAGTCCTCAGGAAGTATATTTAGATTTCGTAAGGTCATACTGCTGGGGTATAGCTAGAATTTTGACTCTTTTATCATTAGGGTATATCCCTCTTTGTCTCTAATTATATGTCTTCTGAAGTGTATTTTCTTGGATATTAATATAGCTATTTAATATTTGCATAGTATACATTTCTCCATCCTTTTACTTTCACTGAATTCATTGAATTTATAGTGTGTCTGGTAGACAGTATATGGTTGGGATTTCTTTTTATAAAATTCATTCTAATTATCTCTGCTTTCTGATGGAAGTGTTTAATTCATTCACATTTTCTACCTTTTATTGATATGGTTGCATTTACTTTTGCTGTTTTTCTTTTTGTTTGTATTTGTCATTTTTCTGTCATTTCTCTTTCCCTCATTAAGTACCTTCTTCTGTGTTAAGCAAATATTTTTTATTTTTTTATTTTTTAAAAAATTGTGTGTGTGAGTGTATTATAAGATGCATTTTCAACTTATCACAATCTATTTTACGTTAATTCTGACTTACTTCTGGCAGAAAATGCAACTTTGTTCCAGTAAAACTTCATGTTTTCTGCCTTCCTGTGTGCTTATCTTGTTACATATATCATATCTATATAAGCCCAGCAATACAGGGTTATAAATATTGCTTTAAACCAGCATACAATTGGATTTGTGTTACAGTCTGATGTTATTCCCTTTCAGAATGGAGGACTTTCTCTTGTATTTCTTTTAGGGCAGATCTCCTAGCAATGAATCATCTCAGTTTTTATTTATGAGGAAGTGTCTTCATTTCACCTTCATCTTTGAAGTATAGTTTTGCTGGATATAGAAGCTTTAAGGATGGTTTTCCTGGAAGTTGAATTCATCACTGATAGCTTTTGTATGTCATTCCACTGCTTTCTGGCCTCTGTTGTTTCTCATGAGAAGTCAGCCATTGATTGCATTTTTATTTCCTCATTATACCTTTGTCTTTCCTCAATTTAACTACAGAATGTCTAGATGTGGTCCTTTTTGTAGTTGTTCTGTTTGGGGTTGATTGAGCTTCTTGGATCTGTACGTTAATACTTTTTAACAGATTTGTGAAATCTCTGGCTACTATTTCTTCAAATAATTTGCTACTTCTTCTCCTTTCTTCTCTCCTTCTTAGAATAATTCACATTGTCCTACAGGTTTCTGATGCTCTGTTTATTCTTCTTCAATCTTTATTCTCTCTATTCTTTAGAATGGATACTTTTATTTGCTCTATCTCCATGTTTACTAGTTCTTTCTTCTTTCCTCTTAAATCATTATTGAGCTCATCTAGTGAATTTTTCATTTCAGTTTCTCTATTTTTCAATCCTAGAATTTCCATTTGATCCCTTTTCATAGTTTCAATTCCTCTATTGAGATTCCCTATTTGTTGACTCAGTGTCAGTATAGTTTCCCTTAATTATTTGAATATATTTATAATAGCTGCTTTGAAGTTTTCTCTACTAAATCCAACATTTTGGCCCATTCAGAGACAATTTGCATTGGTTGCTTTATTCCCTGAGCACGGATCACACTTTCCTATATTTTATAGGTCTAGTAACTTTTGGTTAACAATTGGACATTTTAGATAATATTTTGCAATGACTCAATTCTGTTTTATTCTTCTGAGTCTTTATCTTTTTCGTAAATTGTCTGCACGTGTACTGTGGAATCTCTCTCTTCCATAGTGTGGAGACACTGATGTGTCTGTTCAACTTATTATTCTATTTTTAATTTTTTCAACCTGGCCTCCTGTGGTCACCCCACGTCTAGGTAGCTCAGTGATTGGCGAATGATTTGCACAGAAGTTGTTCTCGAACACCTCAGGCCTGTAAAGCTTCCAGCCTCTGCCTGTTGATCTGTGTGTGAATTGGAGAATCCATTTAAAGTTGCAACCAATTCCAAGCCTCCCCTAGCTTTCACTTTTTACCAGGCTCTCTGAAGTCTCTCCTAGGCATGTGTGTTTCCTCTATCAGCCAGGTGTGTGTGTGAAGAGTTTAGCTCCGGCCTTTTGTGGCTCTCTCATTTTCAGAATCTCTTTGTTAAATTTATGTCTGGTCCACTCCTCACTCCAGCTGGGACAACAACCTTAGACTAGCAAAGTTTTCTCCTTCTATTCCCCTACAGCACCCCACTGTTAGCTGGCAAAACTGTGAGATTTTGTCCCCTACTTCAACCCAAGTAGAGTGCCTTCCACAACCTCACCCTGCCTTGGCAGCAAAGCTGCTCTTCACTGCTAGCCATAGACTGGTAAAGCTACAGTTTTGCCTAATGAGTTGGGGATGAGGCAAGAAACAGGGCAGCAGCAGTAGCCCCAGGCAAGAAAGCCAAAGACTCTTGCTCTAAAAATTTTTCAAAAATAAATGTTTCTCAATTTGTTGTCTACCTTTGGTTTACTTCCACTGCCCCAAAATTGTTATTTTTGACAATTTCATCCAGTTATGTATTTATTTTTTGCAGAGGGAAATTGTCAATCTTTTCACACTATCATTATATGAAATCTCGATTGAACTGGTGGTATTTTTCTCCCTTTTAAAATCTGGTTTCAAAGCTATAGATTCTATTTTTTATCCTTTCAGAATTTATCTTTTCATATTTAACATTTATATATAACTGTATCTGTTTTATAAGGTCTAAAGTTTTTCTACTTCTCCTTGTATTTCCTTCTTGAACAAAATAAAGGTCTTAGATTGTTTTAGCTGCTTTTTCTTATTGCTGTTGTTGTCTTGAATTTTAGTTCTATATCTTTATAACAAAATTTTGTCGTTTTAAAAGTCAATAATTATTTAAATTTACTAGAATCTTTTACTGCTTTGTTTCTTATATTTCTTCCTGTGATGATATTGGGATTATTCAAAATTTGGTTACTGAGCTGGTAGATATCTCAGCCCAGGACAAGTTAGCATGAATTTTTCTTTAAACCATTTATTACAAGCTCCAGTAGTGGGTTTCAGCCTCTTTTAGCCTCTTCCTGTGGGTCAAATAAAATTACTTACTTGATTCACACAATGTGCTGGCTCCTGTCCATACCACTGGTGGGGGTGTGGGGTGTTAATTGCTTCACTTGACTTTGAGGGAAAGTGTCAAACTTCCAGTCATCTCTACCAGTTTCTAATCCAGAAAATTTACACTCTGCCTCCACTTATTGTTCCATTATCATTTATCTGTTCCATTTAATGTCCATGGAAATGCTTTTGGTATTATTTTGTTATTGAGAGTAGCTGTATCTTTATAAATGAAATATATATATATGGATATATATATAAAACAACATAATATATATAATATATAACTTTAATATATTATATATATATATAACTTTATCTGCCATTGCTTCATTTGAAGCAGAGGAAGGTTTAAGGAATGAAATTACAGCACCCTAATCCTAATCAGTGCCAGGCTTCCTTACCCCATCCCTTGCCCCAGCCGAGTTTGGCAGTTTGGAGAAGGAGCTGGGTGAAGAGCTCTGTGAATGAAGTAGGGATGATAATGATGATGTTGATGATGGCAAAGATGTTGGTTTTCCTAGACTTGGAAGAGAGGACTTTATCAAGAATATTACTTGACCTTCCAATGGCTCAGCTCTGGGAGGCTGTGTTTTAGGTAATGTGTTAGATAAAACTGTAACACGTGTTGAAAATGGGTCTGTTCTTATCTCAGTTTCAGCTGGGGGACCAAGATGATAGATGTCATATTAACAAAGTAAGGAGTCAGAACACCATGAAGAGCTTTTAAAGGAGGTTTCATAGCACACATCTAAGCTCAGCACACATCTCTAGCCTATAAAATATGTTGGAGTGCCAAGAAAAGTATAGTAAGAGATAAGAGGAGAGTTTTATTTTCTTGAATTTGTCTAGTGTTGTGCACTAGAATATGAGCTCCATGAAAGCAGGAATTTTTATCTATTTTGTTACTGTTAGGGATGGATGAATGTGGAAATATTTAGAGAAAACTGTCCTTGTGTTATGAGTTTCTGAGGGAAAGAATGAGAATTACCTCACCTCAAATGTAGGGGAAATGTGCCTCAACAGGGCCACAAAGAAAGGTGAGCTAGTGTCCTGAGAAGTTTAAAAGGGGAGAGCCTAGCTAGTGGCTCTTTAGGAGCTGGAGTAACAGGAGGGGTTGTGTTGGGATGGCTTGCACCCTTGGAGTTCGTTCGCTGGGAAAAAGATGATTAAGCGTTTTCCTTGGATCACATGCAGATTGGACATGTGAGAATGAGGGCTGGAGTGGTGTCATCTCAGATGATGTGCAAGAGGCTTGGAGGAAAGAGGGGATCCAACACAGAGGTGAACCTCAAGACTTTCAGGGGCTAAGAAAGGAATTGTGGATGACTACCCAAAGTTTTCCTTGCACCTGCAGGAAAACACAGTAAGAAGTACACTTTTTGGTCTTGTTTTGCATAATATTTGATTTTTTCCTAACTTTTTGAAATATTTAGATACTTAAAACTATTATTTTAGAATTTATTATTTTCTCCTAAAATAAAAGTAGTTTATTTAAAACATATATATATTTTAAGATATATTGTTGACTTTAAAAGGAGAGATTAGAAGACTTACTTTCTCAAGCCACAACTACATAGTCCGTGTCTAAAGAGCTTAAAAAAAAAAAAGTGAGCTCTCTGACTCATGGAAGGGAGGAATCTACTCCAAAGACACTGGCAAAATTGTAGATAAGAAATAAAAATATGGCAAATGCTATCTTTTCTCAAGCTTTATAAATTTTAATTATTACCTTAGTGTCTTTTATGCATCAGAGCATTTTCTAATAACATAGGGTGACCCCTAAACTACAGCATCATATTGGGGCTAGTATACAGAATATAAAGAAAAATGAATTGAATATTTTAAACATATATATCATGAGCTCTTTAAAATCCAATAATTGCATGTCACAGCTTTTCAAACTAGAAATGAAAAAGCTACTGAAGCCCCTTACAAGGTAAGTTACCATATTGCACTGGCTGGAAAAGTACATGCAATAGTAGAGGGACAAATAAAATCTTGTATAGTTGACATTGCTGAATGCCTATTGGATGAAAAGAACCACAGAACTGCCACCTTTCAATGATTCAGTTACTCAGAGTAAAAATTTAGCTGCAGACAAAAAGACTGAGTTAATATCGCCTCTGTAGAACTGAACTTTTGTCTTAAAACGAACAAATCTACAAATGCGCCTAGACTTGGAGTTTTGCTTGTATTCGTTCAAGATTAGCACCAACAAATCATCAAAGACCTTCCTCTATGTGAATGCAGTTAACACAAGTAGTACTGATATTTTCAAAGTGTTAACATTTTTTAATTGCTTGGTTTATCCTGTAACAACTGTGCTGACATTTGTCCTGATGATGTAAAAGCAATGGTGGGTAAAATTGCTGGTGTCAAGGCAAGAGTGCCAAATTATACTAGTAGTCATTAGCATCTTCACCATCAAGCACTTGCAGGGAAAAAAAAAATAGTTTTGCTGAAGAACGTTTTTAATGAAGCAGTGAAAGTTATTAATTTTATAAAATTTCATCCCTTGAGTATACATGTTTTTAATATTGAATGGGAAGTACATATAAAGCACTTCTGCTGCATACCAAAATATGATAGCTGTCTTGAGGAAAAGCACTTGTTCAATTTGAAATGAGAGCTGACCCTGCTGCTTTATTCATGGAACACCAGTTGAAAGAATGACTGGCAGACCAACTCTGGTTATTCAGACTTGGGTACATAATTGGCAGACATTTTTTAAAAAATGAACAAAGTGAGCCTGTTTGACAGGAGATACTTGTGAGCTATTTCTTGACAGTGATAACATTCAAGCTTTGCTACAAAACTTAGAATTTTGGAAAACTTCTGCCTCCATGAGCTTGGCATCTTCCCAATACTTAAAGACTTTTGATGAGATCAGTGGTAATACTAACATATGTGAATATGTCAACATTTAGAAGATCTGCATAACTCTGTGAATCAATACTTTCCAAAGGACCAATGCATGGTGTTACACAATTATGCATGGGTAAAATATCCATTTAAAGTACAAGATAAATCAATACATTTTAATGTAACAGAGTATGAAAAGATTGATGTGGTTTCAAAATTCACACTGCAACCGCCCTTTAAGAAATGATCACTTGTCAAGTTTTGTGTAGTATCAAAGAAGAATATCCTCAATTATCTGAAAAAGCTATTAAAATACTACTCCCTTTTCCAACTACTTATCTGTATCTGTGTGAGGCCAGGATTTTCGTGATACACTTTAATCAAAATTATATATTATAACAATTTGAATGCAGAAACATATATGAGAATCCAGTCTTCTGTCTTCTCTTTAACGAAACATGAAAAAGATTTTACAAATAGGTAAAACAGTGCTTCTAAAATTTTTTAGGCTTGGAAAATATAGTTATTTTCCATAAAAATATGTTATTTATGTTAATGTATAATGGATTTATTGTTATTTATTTATTTTTTTAACATCTTTATTGGGGTATAATTGCTTTACAATGGTGTGTTAGTTTCTGCTTTATAACAAAGTGAATCAGTTATACATATACATATGTTCCCATATCTCTTCCCTCTTGTGTCTCCCTCCCTCCCACCCTCCCTATCCCACCCCTCCAGGCAGTCACAAAGCACCGAGCTGATCTCCCTGTGCTATGCGGCTGCTTCCCACTAGCTATCTACCTTACGTTTGGTAGTGTATATATGTCCATGCCTCTCTCTCGCTTTATCACAGCTCAAAATTAATAAAGTGTTTTAAATGTCCCAGTTTTTAATTTTAATAGATATGAGTAGATATAACCTATATATAAACAATAGCTCTTTAGGGTCCTCAATTTTCAAGAGTTTAAAGGAGTCATCAGACCAAAATATTTTGAGAACAACTAGATTTGAGTAAGGAGGGCAGAAGAGTTCTGGAGGTTTGAAGAGACAAGAAGAGGTGTGAGATAATTCTGGTTATTTACCAGAGTGGGAAAGTGACTGGGGCTGGCAATGTAGTACCATTGTCCACTAAAGGCCCACTCAGGGTTACTGATCACAAATTTGAAGTGAGGCCAGTCAGTGTGGTGGTATGGCTTTCTGCAGCTACATTCAAGTGCATAGTGCATTCTTAGAGCAGGTGAAGGCTTGGATTTACCATAGATTGGCTTTGTCAGGCTGGTGACAAAAGGAAAGACTAGGGTAAGGGGGTTTTGTATGCATGAAAGGATGATTACGGTGATGTGCTGTAGAATCTAATCTGGTTCAAAGAATAAAAGGCATGAGGGAGGTGAAACATAGTGAAAACTGGGAGGAATAATGAATTGTAGGCTCTGATAAGATGACAGAATTGTTGGAGTTGGAGTTCTAGGCAGAGTAAGCTTGAAGGACAGGAGGTGGTGGCCCAAGAGTGGGATGCTTACAGTTTAGATCACAGAGGGGATGCAGTTACCGTTTTTAGGTCTAGTGTATGACAGATGGGAGTGGGTGGCTGAGGTAGAGTGGAGGACAAGGTCACATGAGGAGAGGAGGGCAAGGAACTCGGGAGAATCATATCCACTCAGGGCTGATGTCAGCTGGTAGGAAAAGTATGTCCATTTCAATTGTTAAAATGTTGAAATTCTTTTATACCAGTTGGTTAATGACCACTGCCTACGTCCCCTGATGTTCTCCCATTGCCTTGGCCACATTGGCCCGTGACCCCTGCCCCAAGACCCAGGACCTCCCCACAAAATTATAGGATAATATTTGGCCCAGGCTGAGGCCCTTCAGGGGAACAACTTTGCTCTGATTGGTGCCCACCTATGTTTTACCTGAATATCACCACTGTCCCCATGAATATTGAAGTCACCAAGAATTGAGGCAGGCTGCTGTTGGAGAGAATGACAATGAACATGGGCTACAATCTTCAAGGAGTAAAGACCAGTGACCCGGGGGTCTAAAGATACTTGCCTGCAGTAAGAATCAGTGCTATTGTCTGAGGCTATGAGTTTCAATGCTAGGGATTATCAGAGAGGAGGATGGAGCAAATGTCTGGAACTGAAATGAAAGAGGAAATAGACAGACACTTGCTGGCTTGTGGGCCCAGTGATAGGAGGAGGCGGGGCTGCAGAAGAAGCAGGGTCCTCGGGTTCAAAAAGGTGAAGGGTTTTCATGGATATTCAATTAAATAAAGTTGTAAGTTTAAAACATAGCTTTTTCTTAAGTTGTAGAGCTCAATGTACCAATCTAGCTAATTTATCGATGAATCTAGTAATTTTGTATAAAAATAACATCACTTTCACTTGTCCTTTAATTAATATTCCGTTAAGTTTAACAGATATTTCCTTAAACTGTCATAGTTAATTAAATTCCCTTAAACTTTTAAAATTAGAAGCCCAAATTTAACATATTTGATTCTCTTAAGCATGATTCTCTCAAGCAAGATGCCCGATAAGGCTGATTTACTGATAAGATAAACAAAAACTTCTTTAGCACAGAAACTCTAGTTAGAAATTTAAGATGCCTGAAAAGACCTAAAAACATTTCAATCTTTCAGATAGTCCAATACAGTTTACAAAATTAAACAAAGCTTCATGCATTTTAAAAGTAAAACGAGGCTTGATAATAATTAAATATTTCAAATTAAAGTATTCAATTAACATGTCAAATTTTCCTAAAAGTTTCATATACCATAAATAACCATTACCCACAGTTTTTCATGATGTTTATAAAACTTATTCCTAAACATCACATGAAAGTATTAATCCTGTGGGTTTAATTTACTTTATCATCTCTGTACTTGATTATAACTTTCCTAAATAGCAAATTTCCTTTGCCAATGGCCGGGAACAGGTATACCATCTCAGGCCAACTGAGGGATTGGCCTGAGACTGGGGTTACAGATTCAAGTTCAAAGTCAGAGGTTCTGGCCTGCAACTTGGACAGTACTTCTGGCCTGCTGCTACTCACGTTCATCTCCCTAACCCTGCCTTAAAGTGATGGAAATTTAATTAAACCCTCAAATTTTCTTATGACTTGATTATGAGTTAGAAGTCATTCCACTCAGTCAAATTTTAGAAACTTTACTATAACTTCTTCCTGCTCTTCATGCATTTTACTTCCTTACCTGTCTCTCTGATCTCATTTTTATAATCATTTTATTGACATCCCTCCTTTGTGCCCCACTTGAATCCTGTATGATGTAGCATAGCACCTGAATTGTTTAAATTTATTCACTTGACTAAAATGTATTGAACCTCTCCTATGTTTCAGGCTCCATTCTGGGCCTTGGAAATACAATAGGAGACCAAACAGAAACAAACAACCAACCCTGCCCTCATAGAACTTCCTTTCTTGTGATACCATCACCGTCTCGCTGTCTTGAGCTACCATGTTGAGTCAAGGACTGCCTACGTCATTGGAAGCCCCGACTGGCTCAGGGCCAGCACACGACATTAGTGCAGTAATAGCTAACTTGTGTCTCTCGTGCAGTCCTTGCAACAGCCCAATGTCGTGAAGTGGTAATTTTATAGATAAGGAAGCAGGCACACTGACGTTCAGTCACTTGCCTACACCCCATAATAGTAAGTCACAGGGTCTGGATTCTAAGACAGTCAGTTTTCTGGCTCGTATTTAACTGCCTCCTAGCGTAGTGTGAAGTACATGTTTGAAACAAAAAATAACGGGAAATTCTTGTGGCCCTAAGCTGGTTACCTTGGTAGGTGTTGACAAACCATCTGTTCTTCCCCTGCCTCGCCCTACCTCATGTCTTTCTTCTTCTCTGCCTGACTGGAGTGGCTGCAATTGTTTTATTTATATAATATCCTTAATTTAAACCAACTGTACACCAAGTGTCTGGAGCCAGATTCTATCAGGAAACTTGACCTACATTTGCAAGTGAGAAAATGGGATTAGAGCAAACCAGAAGGGACAAACTATGGGGTGTTTTTGATTCATATCCTCCTACCCTTTCCATGGCTGCATGTGTAGACCAGAGGCAACAGATGTCCTAATGACAGAAAATCCCCAAATACCAGTGGCTTAGACAGTGAGATAGTTGCAATAATGGCCTCCAACAAATCACTCTCCACTGTAACTATGCCTTTGAGTGACCTGAGTAGACCAATGGGACAGGAGCACATGTGACACAAGCAGAGACTTGAAAAGCACTTGCATATTGAGACTTGCCTTCTCTTTTTTTTTGGAACCCTGAGACTGCCATGTGAAGATGCTTACGCTAACCTACAGTAGGCTAACCTACTGTAGGATAAACCAAATGGAGCAAAGATGAGCCATCCCAACTGAGACCCCCTAGACCAACCAGACATGTAAACCTGGCCTAGACCATCCAGCTCCAGTTTCCCAGCTGACCCATAGAATCAGGAGCTACATTAGGTAATTGTTGTCTTAAGCCACTAAATTTGAAGTAGTTTGTTATGCAGCAAGAGGTAACAGATACATACAACGTAGAAACTTGTTTTCTTTCTGTTATAAATGAAAGATATGAAGCTCAGGGGTGGCATAGCACTCCACTGTGTCAAGGACTAAAGCTTCTTCCATTTTCAGTCCAAGGCTTGCACATGATGATCCAAGATGATTGCCCAAGCTCCAGCTGGTGCAGCATAATTTCTACCGAGGAGGAAGCAGGGTAGGGGGAGTAGTGGAAGAAAAGTATGCTCCTTCTCTTTGCAAACACTGCCCAGAAGTTACACATAGCATTTATTCTTACACCTCATTGACCAGAACTTAGTCACTTTGCGGGAGCCAGATGCTAGAGAGATTAGAAGTGTAGTCTTATTTCTGGGACCTATTAGCTCAGCTAAAAATCTGAGTTTAAAAAAAAAATTTTTTTTTTATGGTACGCGGGCCTTTCACTGTTGTGGCCTCTCCCGTTGTGGAGCACAGGCTCTGGATGCGCAGGCTCAGCGGCCATGGCTCATGGGCCCAGCCACTCCGCAGCACGTGGGATCTTCCCGGACCGGGGCACGAACACGTGTCCCCTGCATCGACAGGCAAACTCTCAACCACTGCACCACCAGGGAAGCCCTAAATCTGAGTTTTTTTTTACTGGAGAAGAAGGGAAACAAAATCTGGGGGGAAATGAACAGCTTCTGCGTAACCTCACTGTGCTGTGAACTACCGCAGCACTCATCTTTGAATCTCCTGCACTTAACAGTATTCAGTAACATGCAGAATGTGCTGAGGGAACGAAGGGCGGTCTATTCCCCAGACCACTGAAGGGACACTCACAAATTTAGAAATTGCACCCCACCTCCAGGAGATGGTTGGTGTCACCCTACTATGAGTGATAAGATAATAAAGAGGCTTCAGAATGTAGTAAGAAAATCATGATACCTAAAGTCAGAAATCCTGTCTCTGTTAACTTAGTTCATGGGTGACTCTGGGCACAGGGCTTAACCTAAGTATCCTTGTCTTTAAAGTGAAAATAGGGAGTTCCCTGGTTGCCTAGTGGTTAGGATTCGGGCTTTCACTGCCATGGCCCGGTTTCAATCCCTGGTCGGGGAACTGAGATACTGCAAGCCTCAAAGTGCGGCCAAAAAAAAAAAAAAAAAAAGAGTGAAAATAAAAATTTCCACCTTAGTGGAAACTTATTGCTTAATGGGTACAGAGTTTTTATTTGGGGTGATGCAAAGTTTTGGAAATAGATAGTGATGATGATTGCACAACACTGAATGGAATTACTGCCCCTGAGATGCACACTTTAAAGTGGTTCCGAAAATTTCCTACCTTGCAAGCTTACCATATTTCTGTGTGTGCCTCATGTGAGTTCATGGAAGAACATGACAAGGGAAACTATTAGAGGGGAAAAGTAAAAACCAATCGCAAAAGGGTGGTATGGAATGGAGCAAGGGGTTGAATGGCAGTGGTTGGAAGACAGTAATTACATTTTCCAGGAATCTTTGAGTCTTGTAACCAGAACTCTCTGTGGTCTCCTGGCAACATGTGGACTGCATAGAGAAATGCCTGACATGCAGAATTAGTGATGCAGTGGTTCTCTGGTGGCCTTCTGTGCAGAACTGATAGTGCGTATGTTTGCAAACTCTCAAAAACTTTATAAATTGAGCTTAGTGAGACAGAGTTCACTAATATGGTCAGAACTGGTCATTTAACTTCAATTCAACCAACACTAAAGGAGCACCTATGTGCAGTCATTATGGCTGTTGATAAATATTAAGGCTCTTGTCTCAGAACATGAGGTCAAATTTTATTTCCCCACTGCCTTAGCTTTGGCAAATGAAAGAAGAGCAGAAGTAAAGTGTGTCATGTTGGGCAAAAGTATTCCCCTTCCCTTTTCCTGCCTCAGTGATTGCAGAAGCACAGGACAAGATGAAGCCTCCATCACCTGTGTCTATGAGTGATTACAATGAACCACACTTGCTGCCCTGCACTAGACGTGTAGCGTGAGGGAGGAATACTCTTTTTTGTTATGCCACTGAGATTTGGCATTATTTGTTGCTGCAGCAGTACCTAGCCTAATTTGACCAATGCTATGTGTCTCTCCCTGGGCTAAGTGAGGATTTTAACACAGAGCTTAAACTCTAGCGTTAGGGAGCCAGTTTCAGTCCCAGTTGGTACTTTCTCACTGTGTGATCTTGAACAAATCAGTGACTCCTCTGTGCCTATTTCCCACATTTAGAAAACGGGGATAATAATGGAAACCACCTTATATGGTTTTTATGGGGATTATATTACGTGAGCTACATAGCCCAGCACATAGTAAGTCCTCAAAAAGGCTGGATGATGATGATGTTGATGATGATCTCATTTAATTCTCAAAAGAACTCTATGTAAGATTTGTTGCGTCAAGCCATTGAGATGTCAGCACTGCTACTGCAGCATAACCTGGCCCTAGACACACAATAAGAGAAAGTTTTGAGATTAGAATCCAGCCTTGACCCATCAACCCACCTTTGGGGGCACACTTCTATGTCCCTGGAAGCCGTCCAGCTCTGCTGTGCAGTCTCTTCTCATTCCGTCCTCATCTGTTCTCTAGAGGACTTATTCACTTACTCAAATTCCCCAGGGACTAAATCCATGTAAAAGATGCCCTTGGGGCAGAGACTCAGAGCTACAGCCAGTCCTAGTCCTTCAGAGACTAGCCTGCACTCCTGCCTAAAAGGCAGACGAAGAATCAAGCCCTAAGACATAGGATCCATTTGATTCCCTTCTGCACCAGACTCATCTCTTACTCTGCCAAAGCCAAATGATTTATTTACACCACTGAAAAAAATAATAAAAGTAATTGGTGAGCAAGGTAAAAATATCCCAAAGGGTATAAAGAGGTGTCTCTCTCTCACCCTTCTCTCTAGACTCCCAGTTCCCCCCCCCCAGAGGCAACCTTGGTGACCAGCTTCCTCAAAGTGGTTTTACAATGGTTCCTTGTTTCTTTCTCTGGCTACCCCATCATGGGGAATGCACTTCTGAGGCTAACCTCCTTCCTGCCCTATAGCTGCACCCACTGTTCTCTCCCACCAGCAATGCCCTCCTTCTGGCCCCCTAATCCTGCATATCCTGATGTCTGTTCAAGCCACCTTCTCCAGGAAGAAATTTTTTTTAGCAATTTCAGCTGTTATCTCTTCTTCCTGACATTACTATTTCTGTCGCTTATTTGAACATTTTTCTGTATCTAGTTTATCAGATGCTAGTTTCTAATTGCTTGGTGTGGGTCACCCTCACTTCCTCAATCAGCCTGAAGGTTGATATCCGTCCACATGGCTTCCACTACTGCCTACATCCTGATGACTCTCATATCCACTATCCTGAGCATCAGACATATTTGCAGCTGAAGTTGGGCATCTTCCCAGTTGTCCCCTGGGAATGTCCAAACCATCTTTTTGCCCTTAACTTACTCTGCTTCCCACATCTCCTCTCTCATCAACATCTATTGAGTCATCCAAACTTGAAACTTCAGTCACCTAAACTCCCAGCCCACCCCTGTAGCCCCCTTCCAGGAAGATAATGTGTATGGGAAGGTGGGAGAAAGTGCATCATAAGTCCTGTCAACTGTATATCAAAAATGGCTCTCGGGCTTCCCTGGTGGCGCAGTGGTTGGGAGTCTGCCTGCCGATGCAGGGGACGCGGGTTCGTGTCCCGGTCCGGGAGGATCCCACATGCCGCGGAGCGGCTGCGCCCGTGGGCCATGGCCGCTGGGCCTGCGCGTCCGGAGCCTGTGCTCCGCAGTGGGAGGGGCCGCAGTGGTGAGAGGCCCGCGTACCGCAAAAACAAACAAACAAACAAACAAACGGAAAAAAAACGGCTCTCAAATCAATCCCTTTCTCTACACTTCCACTATCTCTGCCTTCTTGTTTCATCTCACACTGTAAACAGGTATCTTTTTGTCACAGTATATTTAGTGCCACTTTTCCTGTATTTTTGTGCTTTTTTTGGTGATTCTGTTTAAAATGGCCCCCAAAGTGCTGTCTAGTTTCCTAAGTGCAAGAAGGCTGTCATGTGCCTTACAGAGA
Organism: Globicephala melas; assembly: GCF_963455315.2. Taxonomy (NCBI): domain Eukaryota; kingdom Metazoa; phylum Chordata; class Mammalia; order Artiodactyla; family Delphinidae; genus Globicephala; species Globicephala melas. The sequence goes on from NC_083314.1 coordinate 134,859,580, forward strand.
AAATCCCTGTGTTAGATAAGCTCCATTCACGTTGATAGAGTACTGTTGGCCATGAGTGCAATGTTAATGAATCAACAATATACATTAAATAAGATGTCTTTAAACAGAAATATACATAAACAAGGTTGATCCATTGATGAAAATATTGTGACCAGAGTCTAGCAGGAACCTAACCCTTTATTTCTACTAAGAGCAATGATTCCATATTCAGTAATTCAATGTTCATGGTGACTTTATACAACATAACTACTACAAATAATGCGAATCAACTATATTATTTGTTTATTATCAGGCTCACAACAAAATGAAAACTCAGTGAGGGCAGAAACTTTGCCTATGATGGAATAATGTATGGCACATAGTAATTTCTCAATAAACATTTGTTGAATTAATGAATGAATGAGTTAGGAGACACCTTGTCCAGATCTTAGATGATGGGAAAAATTGCATCTTTTTTTTGTTGTTGTTGTTATCCTGAGATTTTAAATTTTTATTTATTTTATAAATTTATTTATTTTATTTATTTATTTTTGGCTGCACTTGGTCTTCATTGCTGTGCCTGGGCTTTCTCTAGTTGCGGCGAGCAGGGGCTGCTCTTCATTGTGGTGCACAGGCTTCTCATTGCAGTGGCTTCTCTTGTTGTGGAGCACGGGCTCTAGGTGCATGGGCTTCAGTAGTTGTGGCACGTGGGCTCAGTAGCTGTGGCTCACAGGCTCCAGCATGCAGACTCAGCAGTTGTGGCATGTGGGCTTAGTTGCTCTGCGGCATGTGGGATCTTCCCAGACCAGGGCCTGAACCTGTGTCCCCTGCAATGGCAGGCAGACTCCCAACCACTGCACCACCAGGGAAGCCTTATTTTTATTTTTTTAAATTAATTTTTATTGGAGTATAGTTGCCTTACAGTGTTGTGTTTGCATCCTTATTTTCATTATTCTCAAAATGAAATTGAACAGTTCCTTCAGTCGAATATAGGCAACAAATCAAGGGAGAAATAGCAGTATCTGTGATGGTCACAATAGAAATCACTGGTATTTTCAAATCACAGTACAGTTGTGTAGATAACTTGAAATATAGTTTTACACTCATCAATACATCGAATTAGAGTAGGTATTTTGCTTACAAGCAGATATCATTATTTTTTTACATTGAGGTACAGTTGATGTATAATTTATATAATTTTCAGGTGTACAACATAGTGATTCACAATTTTTAAAGGCTATATTCCACTTACAATATTATAAAATATTGGATATATTCTCTGTGTTGTACTATATATCCTTGTAGTGTATTTATTTTATACATAGTAGTTTGTACCTCTTAATCCCCTACCTCTATCCTGCCCCTCCCCTCTTCCCTCTCTCCACTGGTATCTACTAGGTTGTTCCTTATATCTGAAAGTCTGTTTCTTTTTTGTTATATTCACTAGTTTCTTTTAATTTTTAGATTCCACATATAAATGATATTATACAGTATTTGTCTTTCTCTGTTTGACTTATTTCACTTACTATAATACCCTTCAAGTCCATCCATATAGTTGCAAATGGCAAATTTTCATGGCTGAGTAGTATTCCAGTGTGTGTGTGTGTGTGTGTGTGTGTGTGTGTGTGTGTGTGTGTGTGTGTGTGTGTGTGTATACTACATTTTCTTTATCCATTCATCTATTGGTGAACACTTAGGTTGATTCCATACCTTGGAAATTGTAAATAGTGCTGCTACAATCATTGTGGTGTATGTATCTTTTTGAATTAATGCTTTTATTTTTCTCTGATAAATACCCAGGAGTGAAATTGCTGGGTCACATGGTAGTTCTATTTTTAGTTTTTTGAGAAAATTCCATAATGTTTGCCTTAGTGGCTGTACCAATTTACATTCCCACCTACAGTGTACAAAGTGTTCTCTTTTCTCCACATCCTCACCTTTGTTATTTGTGATATTTTTGATATAGCCATTCTGACAGGTGATATCTCATTGTGGTTTTAATTTGCTTTTCTCTGATGATTGGTGATCTTTTCGTGTGCCTGTTGTCTTCTTTGGAAAAATGTCTATTCAGGTCTCCTGCCCATTTTTTATTTGGGTTGTTTTTGTTGAGTTGCATGAGCTATTTATATATTTTGGATATAATGCTTATCAGTCATATCATTTGCAAATGTTTTCTCTCATTCAGTAGGTTGTCTTTTTGTTTTGTTGAAAACAAATTTTGTTTTGTTGATGGTTTCCTTTGCTGTGCAGAAGATTTTAAGTTTAATTAGGTCCCATTTGTTTATTTTTGCATTTGTTTCCTCTGCTTTAGGAGACAGATCCAAAAAAATAATTGCTATGATTTATGTAAAAGAATATTCCACCTATATTTTTTCTAGGAGCTTTCCAGTCTTACATTTAGGTCTTTAATCCATTTTGAGTTTATTTTTGTATATGGTGTTAGAGAATGTTCAAATTGCATTCTTTTACCTGTAGCTGTCTAGTTTTCCCAGCACTGCTTATCAAAGAGACTGTCTTTTCTCCATTGTATATTTTTGCCTCTTTTGTTGTAGATTAATTGACCATAAGTTTATGGCTTTATTTCTGGGATTTCTATCCTGTTCTGCTGATCTATGTGTCTGTTTTTGTACTAGTACCATAGTGTTTTGATTACTGTAGCTTTGTAGTATAGCCTGAAATCAGAGCACATGATTCCTCCAGCTCTGTTCTTCTTTCTCAAGATTGCTTTGGCTATTCGGGGTCTTTAGTGTTTCCATACAAATTTTAGAATTATTTGTTCTAGTTCTGTGAAAAATGCCCTTGGCATTTTGATAGGGATTTTATTGAATCTGTAGACTGTCTTGGGTAGTATGGTCATTTTAACAATATTAATTCTTCCAACCCATGAGCCTGGTGTATCTTTCCATCTGTTTGTGGTGTTGTCTTCAATGTCTTAAAGCTTTCCGAGTACAGGTCTTTTACCTCCTTAGGTAGGTTTATTCCTAGGTATTTTATTCTTTTTGCTGTAATTGTAAATGGGATTGTTTCCTTAATTTCTCTTTTTGATAGTTCATTGTTAGTGTACAGAAATGCAACAGATTTCTGTATATTAATTTTGCATCCTGCATCTTTACCAAATTCAGTAATGAGCTCTAGTAGTTTTTTCATGGTGTCTTTAGGATTTTCTATATATAGTATCATATCACCTGCAAACAGTAACAGTTTTACTTCTTCCTTTCTAATTTAGATTCCTTTTTATTTCTTTTCCTTGTCTGATTGCTGTGGCTAGGACTTCCAATGCTATTAAATAAAAGTGGTGAGAGTGGACATCCTTGTCTTGTTCCTGATCTTAGAGGAAATGCTTTCAACTTTTCACTGTTGAGTATGATGTTAGCTTTGCCCTTGTCATATATGACCATTTTTATGTTGAGATGTGTTCCCTCCATGCCTACTTTCTGGAGAGTTTTTGATGGATGTTGAATTTTGTCAAAAGCTTTTTCTGAATCTATTGAGATAATCATATGGTTTTTATTCTTTAATTTGTTAATGTGGTGTATCACATTGAATGACTTGCAGATATTGAAAAATTCTTGCATCTCTGTCATAAAGCCCCTTGATCATCATGTCTGATCCTTTTGATGTATTGTCAGATGCAGTTTGCTAATATTTTGTTGAGTACTTTTGCATCTATGCATATCAGTGATATTGGGCCTGTAATTTTGTGTGTATGTGTGATATCTTTTTCTGGTTTCATTATCAGGGTAATGCTGGTCTCATAGAATGAGTTCAGAAGTGTTTCCTTTGCAATTTCTTGGAATAGTTTGAGAAGGAGAGGTGTTAACTCTTCTTTAAATGTTTGGTAGAATTCACTTGTGAAGCCACATGGTCCTGGACCTTTGTTTGTTGGGAGCTTTTTAATTACAAATTCAATCTCATTACTGGTAATTAGTCTGTTCATACTTTTTGTTTCTTCCTAGGTTAGTATTGGGAGATTGTATGTTTCTAGGAATTTGTCCATTTCTCCTTGGTTGTCAATTTTATTGGCACATAGTTGTTCACAGTAGTCTCTTATGATCATTTGTATTTCTGTGGTGTTGGTTGTAACATCTTTTTCATTTCTGATTTTATTGATTTAGTCTCTCTCTTTTTCTCTTGATGAGTCTGGGTAAATGTTTATCAATTTTGTTCATCTTGTCAAAGAACCAACTGTTAGTTTCATTGATCTTTTCTATTGTTTTTAAGTCTCTATTTCATTTATTTCTGCTCTGATCTTCATGATTTCTTTCCTTCTACTAACTTTGGGTTTTGTTCTTCTTTTTCTAGTTCCTTTATGTGTAAGTATAGGTTGTTTATTTTAGATTTTTTTTTTGTTTCCTGAGAGAGGCTTGTATCACTATAAACTTCCCTCCTAGAACAGCTTTTGCTGCATCCCATAGATTTCGGATTGCTGTGTTTTTATTTTCATTTGTCTCCAGGTAGGTTTTTTTTTTTTTTTTGTGGTACACGGGCCTCTCACTGTTGTGGCCTCTCCCATTGCAGAGCACAGGCTCCGGACGCGCAGGCTCAGCAGCCATGGCTCACGGGCCCAGCCGCTCTGTGGCATGTGGGATCTTCCCAGACCGGGGCACGAACACATGTCCCCTGCATTGGCAGGTGGACTCTCAACCACTGCGCCACCAGGGAGGCCCTCCAGGTAGTTTTTGATTCCCTCTTTGATTTCTTCAGTGATCCATTGGTTATTTAGCAGCATGTTGTTTAGCCTCCACGTGGAGGCTCCATGCTACTAAGCAATCGAATACAAACAGATATCATTATTTTAATGTGTTGACAAACACTTGTGCAACATACATTTTCATAATTGTATTTGAGAATAATTGATTTTCTTTGAAATCCTGTGGTTTTTTATTTTCTGCATTTAAAATATCGAACATTAAAACATTCTGAGAAGAGATCCATAGGCCTCCCTAGACTATCAACTAGGGCCATGGCCAAAACGAGTTTAAGAACCTTGGTCTAGCTTCAGGTCAAGACCACATTCAGGCAAGAAGTTCAGGGTCATGAAGCTACTTAGACAGTAGAACTGGTGTCCTCACCCAAATCTGCCCGCAGCCACAGAGGGGCCTATTCATTCTAATGGCATCTCCACAAAGACACTCCTCGGCATCCCTCAGACATCTGGAGGAACACTGACAGACAACTTCCAATGGATTCCATAAAGCACATCAAGCGATGACCACATGCAGAGACTTCAAGCAGGTGCTGGAGGGCACTGCTTTTCCAAGGGTGGCCGGAAAACTGTTACTGGCTAAAGATGAGAAAAATATACAAATTGAGAGTAAAAGCTTAGAAACCTTTATAGCAATTTGAATCTAACAATACAATAACTAAGGTCCATATTTTATATATCTGTTGCTTAAAATTTCATTTTATTTTACAAAATCACCCACCTGCAATAGATTGAATAGTTACAGAAACAAAAACTAAACAAAAAAATGCTGGTCTTTCCTCCATGCATTTTGAGAATCACCATTGTGGGGAGATACAGTGAAGAGACATGGATACGACTGGGCAAATCCTCTGAAGAACATGAATAAAATGCTGGACACAGAAGCACATCAGACCAGCAGAACTAGGGAAGGCAGAAGGTACCCACTAGCTACATGTGGTTGCTGAGCCCTTGAAATATGGCTACTAGGGCTGAGGAACTGAATTTTAAATTTTATTTAACTTTAATTAATTTAAATAGCCACATGTGACTATTGGCTACCATATTGGACCATGCAGTGACTTTTACTACAACAAAAACAGAGAAGGAAAATACAGATGTCAGGAAATCTTCAGACAGGCTGTCATGGCATATACTGTTAATGAGAGTAGTCAGAATAGAGTGAAGATGGAAATGAGTCCTTCTGCTTTTAACCGAGAAATGTATGCTTCAGCCTACTCGTGTCCAGTGGGCCTCTTGGAAAGAGACCTGGGAGCCAAGGAGCTTAGGGTTCTCAGCTGATTTTGACGGATTACCTTAGACAGGTCACTGCCAGGGGATGGACAGAACTAATGTCCACTGAGCATTAGCCAAGTATCAGGCATGGGATGTTAAACTTCTTTACAGATTACCACATTTGCAAACCTGTGAAGCAGCGTTTTTATTCCTATGTTACAGATGAGGAAAAGGAAGATTAGAGAGGTAAGCAGTTTGCACCTCTGAGAATCCATTTCCTCCCCAAGGAGATAGGACTAGTAGTTCTCATGCTGTCTGTGCTCCAAAAAAGGTGAAGAGGACCAGGTGAAGATTAAGAGGATCCTGAAACGTTGACAAGGCAACGGTGCCAAGTGTGCTCAGGGAAGGGAGATGATATTTTCTTTCTTTTTTTTTGGCCATGCTGCATGGCATGTGGCATCTTACTTCCCCAACCAGGGATCAAACTTGTGCCCCGTGCAGTGGAAGTGCAGAATCTTAACCTCTGGACCACTGAGGAAGTCCCAAGGTGATATTTTCTGAGGATACAGACCGGGCACAGTGGTCTGAGATGGTTCTGCCCTCTCTATTGGAAATACTTTCAATTTTCCATTTAAGAAATGCCTGAAGCCAGGACTATTTCAATCATGTAAAAACCAATATCAGTCTTTCCAATTCTAGTCAACATTAAAAATGCAAATGTTTGCTATTTAAATATAGCCTTTGGCCACCAGTGTTCAGGACATAAGGTAAACCACAGCAGGCTGCCTGCCGTCTCCCACTGAGGGTTCGTCAGGAAGAAAGCAGAGAAGGTGCTGGAAAGTCCATGTCATACCAGGCTGATGGAACCACTTTCAGCTTCATGAAGGTCTGGGTCCTCAGAGGTTGTCCAGTTTCAGTCACTGAATCAGACATCCATTCACTGGGGGCTGGGATGCTCTTGGTTTCTTTGTCCTTGTCTTCCCAGTACCTAGTCCAATGCTTGCTTCATAGTAAGAGCTCAAGGGATATTCGCTAACTAGATGAATTAATTCATTTATCACCTTTTTTTTGGATATCCTATCATGGCCCAGGCATTGTACTAGGCCTATAAAACGATACAGAACCAAGCCATTTGGGGAAACCAATCTCAAGTAATTTACCATCTAAGGATGGTAAGATATGCAAATAAATAATAAGATAGTATCAAATTAACCTTACCATAAGTATTAATTCTGGAGGTCTGTCAAAAACAGGTGTTTGAAAATGTGCCAGATGAAGAATGCTTGTGTGGTTGGACATGAGGATTCTGGGTGGTCTGGGAGATAGAGTAGCTGGGCAGTGAGATCAGCAATGGGGGAGTCCTGGAGGAGCTGCCAAGAATGATTCCTGGGCTGGGCTCCTGTCCTTGGTGGTCTCCTCCACTCAGACTGTATGCTCCCTGAGGGGAGGACTGTAGCTTCTTCAGTTCTGCACCCCAATACTTCACATGGGCCCTGACACATAGTAGGAAACAACATATGCTGAATAAATGAATGAATGAATAAATGAATGTTAGGAACCCATAAGGAATCATAAGAAGAAGCATTTATTGAGAGTTTAGTATGCATCAAACATTATATATATATATACACACATACACATATATACACACATACACGTATATACACACACATATATCATTGACAAAGCCTATGAACAATTCCCAAGAAATAAAAATAGAATCTGGGTAATAAAGTCTAACTTTTTTTTCCTTTTCCTTTGTGATTAGTCTAGTTTCACCTGCTCATAGGGTATCATGTGCAGAGAAAGGCCTTACACCCAGCACTTCAGTTCCTAGTACAAAATGACTGCCCCAGCACTTCCGCTCAGCAGGCTGTGTGCAGAAGTGCTGCCCACAACACCACAATTCAGAGATGCTGCACCCAGCACTCCAGTCAGGAGCCACAAGCGGCACAGCTATGCCTGATCCATGAGAACCCCGCCCTCCTCCCTGCCGACAAGAACCCCATAAGGCAGCCCCATTGACAGCCTGTTGGGGAGAGCATGTACTCTAAAGTATGAGACTGCACGTCTCCATTCTTTGATCAAAGAATAAAACTTTCCTTTGCTTCCGAACCAAACTCAGTCTTGTTCTAATGGCTTGAAAAACACTGGGTGGAGGACCCTTGTTGGGGCCCAACTTGAAAGGGTCAATCACAAATTTTGGAAACCATGAAGGGACAGATCATGGCCTTTTTGCCTGCACCTATCCACTAGGCTCCAGGCTAGTCCCAGCTCCAGCAGGAGGATGGCGGAGGCTTTGGGAGGTTCAGGTGAGGATGACTGACTCTGGTATTTAAGTTCACTCTAGGGTAGAACAATGGAAGCCTTCAGGCGAATTCAGAGCAACTCTGCCCAAAAACCTGATACCCAGGTGTGGTGCACACACAACATAGCCCCCAGAATAATCTCGACCGCACCCCCTTGAGAGGATCATACTGCAACATCTTTGGGAATTGGAGACTGAAACTCACTCAAGCCTGCCCACTGTCTCTGGCTGGTCTACCCACAGTGCCCAGTGGAGGTGGGGGGATGGAGGGGACAGTGGGGTCTTGTGGGTGGGAAGAAGCATGGAAGTCTTGCCCACTGTCTCACCAGTAGTGCTGTCCTCTTGGCCCTCTACAAGGCAGTAATGGCCACACCAGGGCTTTTTGCCCTCCTTGCCAGCCACATTCTCCATAATCACTTTTAGTTTGGTAAAGGAAAGTGGCCAGTCCTGTGAGCCAAGAGGAGAGACCAGGAAAAGGCCCAGGTAATGAGGACCACCTGACAAAACAGGATGAGGACGCTCCATCAGAGTTCAGAAAAAGGCACCAGGAGGCCCGAGTGGGAAAGGCTCCAAAGGTGGGTAACCTCTTTCGGTCAGTGCTCTTTTCTCTGAAGTGGGCTGGGGAGCCTTGTGAGCCACGCATAAGACCAGGAACCCCATTATCAGGAAACCCTGTGAGCTGCTGACAATAATAGGAAACACCACCACCCCGTCTGTCCTCCCCCTCTGCTTCTGAGGGGAACATTGGGTAATTCTTTATTAAGGGTTCACGGGCTCTCCTCCCTGTAACAGCACAGAATATCAGCTGCTCCAGATATCTGGTGATTACTCTGTGGGAATCCCTCATACTTTTCACTTTCACCTGGCAGGAAGTCCAAAAACTCTTCCTTTTCAGCCAAAAGGCGGAAGGAGACAACCCCTACCTCAGACAGCTGTGCCAGTGCCTGATGGACCAAGATGGTCAGGAACTAGTATGGCTAAGTTACTGTGACGTGGAGGCAGCCCCTGTACCCTCCTGTGGGGTATCCTGACGAGGAGAGTCTAACTGTCTCAAGCCTGGGCTATTACAAATTCAAGGGGGACGCCCAGCTCTACCAGAGTTCTTGCCATTTGATGCCTCTTAATGGCGCTGGTTCCAAATTTCTCAAACCAGAAATCAAATCTGTGACATTTGTGTGCCTACAAATTCCTCCAACAGCCCCCTTGGTAGTTGGAAGCAAATCCAAAACAGAACATCTAAGGTATGGGGAAACCAAAGGTCCACCCTACCAAAGGATAGCCGGTTAGGGTGCATCTTACAGAACTGGAAGATTTGGGGGTATCACCGCCAACCCCGAAACATTTAATCTCCCAATATAATACAGTCTGGCCCCAATACCAGCTAGGAGACAGGAATCGCTGGTCTGTCGATGGGTCCCTACATTACAACACCACTCTACAATTGGACCTGCTCTGCCAGCGACAAAAGGAAAGGGATGAAATTCCCTATGTCCAGTTTTTTATGGTCTTATATCCAAACAAAGGCCTTCACAAGGGATGTGGGCTCTCCTCCATTGAGGTAATACTCGTCCTTCACCCTCCCTCTGAGGACCTTCTTGATCTCCTCCTCCCCTCTTCCTACTGCTCTCTCCCTACCCCCTTCCTTCATATGTCCCAATTTGGGCCAAAGGCCCGAGGGGCCCCCTGCATACCAGCCCCCCTTCCCGGAACCCAGTCCCGCAACTACAGGAAGTGGATCTAATTATTAGCCAGGGTCCAACAACCCGCCAGGAAAAGTACTCCCTTTGCAGCAGGAGGGCTCATCCAGGTATACGACCCAGTTACCACTTCTGATCTGTATAACTGGAAAAGTCATAGTACGAGGCTGAGGGAAGATCCAGAGGGGTTCCTGAATATGATTAGGGGAATCTTTCAGACCTAAGACCCCACCTGGACTGACAGCCATAGCCTCCTCGATGTATTCCTAATGGCAGAAAAGCCCATGGTCTTTTCAAAAGCATGAGATGAAGCAGACAAAGAACGGAAACAGTGCTGGTCATGCTATTTTCAAACTGAGAAACCAAGTGGTGCCCCATAATGAACCCAACTGGGACCCCTGAGACAATGGAGAATGGGGTAGGAGACAGAGGCTGAGCCACTATAAAAATATGATCCCAAAGGGAATCCAGGCAGCAGGAAAGAAACCTGTCAATTGGAATAAGATAAAGGAAATCAGTCAGGAGCCAATGGAAAACCCTTCAGCGTTCCTAGAGCACCTCAGGGAATGCCTCTGAATCTATACTACCACTGACCCCGAGTCACTGGAAGGAAATGCAATCCTGAGGTTGTACTGAATTTCCCAAAGTGCCCCCGATACTAGGCATAAACTTCAGAAACTGAAAATAGAACCAGGTATCCTTTCCTCTTACCTGATCATGGCTGCCTACTGGGTAATAACTGAGATATAGAGGAGGAAAAGTCAGAGGATAAAAAGACCTGGAGGCAAGCCCACTTACTGGCTGTCATGCTCCAATGTCAACCAGTTGGCACAGGAATCTGGACCAACCGCCCACAGAGACTCTTGACTCCGTTGAGTGACCTCCCGGCCCCCATCGAGGGATAACACGCCAAGGAAACTAGAACCCAATCAGTGCACCATATGTGAACAAGAGGGACCCTGGAAGAGAGAATGCCCTCACCGCCCTGAAGGGGGACGGAAAAGGCAGATCCCGGCCACTACCCTTGAAGGCAGATGGTCCAAAGAGACGAAGAATAATGGGGCCAGAGGGCTCCAAAGCTGGTACTTCAATTGACTCCTGAAGGGCCCCGGGTGACATTGGACATAGGGGAAAAGTCTGCCAAATTCTTAGTTGATACTGGTGCCACTTACTCGATTCTGAAAGCCAGATAAGACAAACTCAGTCACAAGAGTTGTAAAATTATGGGGGTATCAGGGAAGGTCCAAGAACGGGCATTCATAAAGCCATTAGAATGTAAATTGGATGAACACGTACTCACCCATTCTTTCCTGTATGTCCCTGAATGCCCTATACTTCTGCAGGAAAAGATATTAAATAAATTGGGGGCTACTATCCACCTAATGGGAGACAAGCTGGAGATTGGCATTCCCTTAGACAGGGGGCACAAGATGATAATGTTTATGGCTGAGGACAAACCTCCCTGACCAGAGCAAGTTGACCTTCCTGGAGTAAATCCCCAGGTCTGGGCCCAGGGATGGGTAGGACAAGCTGTAGGAACCAGTCCCATGATAGTCTATCTAAAACCCAGACATACATGGCCCAATAGAAAATAGTACCCTCTCTGTCAGGAGGCCTTCTTGGGCATTGCCCCTGTTACACAGGGCCTTATTAGATCACGCAGATCAGCCTGTAATACCCCCATTCTCTCCACAAAGAAACCCAATGGGGAATACCAGATGGCAGAGGACCTTGGGGCAGTCAGTCAGTGAAGGCACTGAGGATATACATCCAGTAGTCCCTAAATCCCTACACTCTGCTGGCCACATTGCCATCCACCAGGACCTCTTATTCTGTATTAGATTTAAAAGATGGCTTCTTCTGTAGTCCATTAGCCCCAGAGTCTAAATAAATATTTGCTTTTGAGTGGCAGGACCCAAAGACAACAAAAAACAGCAATACTGTTAGAGAATCCTGCCCCAAGGTTTCAAAAATTCCCCCAGCATCTTTGGGGAAACTTTAGCTAAAGACCGAAAAGATCTGCATCTGGAGTCGGCAATCCTCCTCCAGTACCCAGACAACATTCTGATCGCCAGTCCTACTAAGGAAGCCTCTGACAAAAATACCATAACCATTCTGAACCACCTAGTTGATAAAGGATATGTTATCCAAGAAAAAGTCTCAAATATCACAAACCAGGGTGACTTACCTCGTCTTCATTCTCACAGAAGGTCAGAGAATCCCACCCCAGGAAAAGAAAGAAGCCATTTGCAGCCTTGTCCCTCATAAAACTAGAAGACAGCTTAAGGGGTTTCCTGGTGATGGCTGGGTTTTGCTGCACCTGGATCCCTAACTCTGATCTAATAGATAGGCCTCTATATGAAAAGTGGAAAGGAAAGGATGATGATCTTTTTGAATGGAATTCAGAATGTGAAGGGACCTTTCAAGAATTTAAAAAGCAATTACTTCAGGCCCCTGTCCTGGTCCTCCCAGATTTAGTTAAACCCTCTGACCTTTACATTCAAGAGAGAAGGGGAATCACCCTTAGGGTATTAGCTAGAAAACTGGGGCCCCTTACTCAGGTGGTTGCTTATTTCTCTAAATAATTAAATTAACCAGTAAAGGATGGCCTCCTTGCTTATGGGTGGTAGCAGCTACAACCTTCCTTTAATTGAAAAGTAACATTTGGCCATTCACTATATGGACTCCATACCAGGTTCAGGCTTTAGTAAGTTCTAAGAGAACAGAATGGCTAAACCCCCTAAGATCTATTCAAGTTCAGGCTGTGCTTTTAGACAACCCAGTGGCTACCATAAAATCCTGTCACACACTAAATCCTGCCACCCTGCTACCTACAGAAACGGGGTCCCTGGAGCTTGGGTGTATAAAAACCATAGACATAATCTATTCTAGTTGCCCCGACTTAGGAAGTGAGCCTCTGCCAAAGGCAAAAGAGAATTGTTCCCAGAAGGAAGCAGTTTTATGAGAGAGGGAAAGAGCCTGACAGGGTATGCAGTGACTTCCAAGACCTAAGTCATAGAGGCACAAAGCCTGCCCCCAGGGATTTCAGCCCAAAAGGAAGAGCTGATTGCCCTCACCTGAGCCTTAGAGCTCGGGGCAGGGAAGATCCCAAATGTTTACACAAATTCCCGGTATGCATATGCCATCTTACACACACACACACACACACACACACACACACACACACACACACACACACACACACACACACACACACACACACACACACACACACACACACACACACACACACACACACACACACACACGGGTATCTGGAAGGAAAGAGGTCTGCTTCCTGCAGAGAACAAACAGGTGAAACATGGCTTAAGAATACTGAAGCTCTTAGAAGCTGTACAGCTTCCAAAAAAGGTGGTAGTGATTCATGGTTGGGGTTCACCAAAAGGGGGATGCAGAGGTAATAAAGGGAAACAAGGTGGATGCAACTGCCTAAAGGGCAGCCCCAGAACCCAATAACTTGGCAGCTACCCCTCATACCTCAAAGGCCAGATCCATCCAATTATCCCCCAATCTACACTAAGGAAGAATTAGACAAAGCCTGAAAATGAGGCTTCAATAGAGATCTAGGAGGCCATGGGGGGCTAGTTAATGAACATGGGCAATACTTCTTTCCCCAAACTGTAGCTTGTCAAGTCATCAAGGAGGCTCAACAAGGAACTCACTACAGGAGGGAAGCCCTGTATAAAAGGACTCCCCAGAGACCCCTAGATAAGGCCCATTCAGACTAGAAGGACCTATCCTGGAGAAGATTGGCAGATTGATTTCAGTGGCATACTGAGAGTACTGGGCAATTTCAGGTTATCTCCTGGTGCTAGTAGACACATTTTCTGAGTGAACAGAAGCATTCTCCACTAGAACTGAAATGGCAGCTGAGAGAAATAATCTTGAGGTTTGGCCTCCCAGGATCCTTACAAAGCGATAATGGTCCAGCATACGTGCTTCACGTTATGAAGGGGATAACGAGTGCCCTGGGCATAAAATGGACCTTGCACTCAGCCTGGAGACCCCAATCATCAGGGAAAGTAGAAAGATCCAATCAGACTTCAAATGGACCTTAGCCAAGCTGTGTCAGGAAACCCAAGAAAATCCGATTGTTTCCATTGCCCTGCTCCCCATGTGGTTAGCCCCAAAGGATAAGTTAAAGTTAAGTACATTTGAACTCAGGTGTGGCAGATCCATTCCCCAAGCCCGAGAGAAAGGATACCTTAACTCTCTGGAAATGGAACAACTCAGTATGCCCTTCAGGTAAGAGAAACCATGAAAGCTCTCACGGAATATGGTAACCAGGTGCTGCCTGCACCCACTTACCCAGCCCTCCACCCCCCCCAGGAGACTGGGTGAACCTAAAACCTGGAAAACCTGCAGCCCGAGGGATCAGGTCACTCCTAAGTGGAACGGGCCCCATTTGGTGGCCCTAACCACCCATCCTGCCCTGAAGTTGCAGGGGATCAATCTGTGGACACATCACACTCAAGTGAAGAGGACCCCAAGCCCCAGCCTCTGGAGAGACAACCTGGGGCAAAGGGTCCCCTTGACTACTCGTGTGAGCCTCTCTCTTACCTGCAGTTTATCTTCCAAAAAACAACCAGAAGTGTGACTGGGGCTATTCAGGCCCTGGCAGTGATCCTTGATATCAGGGTACACTTCTACCTACAGGCAAAAGACCTTCATTTTTAGGAAAAATTTGACATGTGACCATTATTCTCTTGCTAATATTTGGGCCACGTAAAAACTGTCTGGTGTCCTTTGTCTCCAAAGGGTTAGACAAATGGTGGTCACTCAGGGATACGAAGAGTTAGGGCTATGTCCTGGTGGCAATCAAACATAACTAAAGGCAGCTGGGGAGAAGTTCTGCTCCTCTACCTGGGGTTATGACGACACCCAAATCAGCAGGAAGCAGTTGCAAAAGACAGACCCTTGCCCCTCAGTTCCCCTCAAGAATGAGGAGCAGGGGCTTCCCTGGTGGTGCAGTGGTTGAGAGTCCGCCTGCCGATGCAGGGGACACGGGTTCGTGCCCCGGTCCAGGAGGATCCCGCATGCCGCGGAGCGGCTGGGCCCGTGAGCCGTGGCCGCTGGGCCTGTGCGTCCGGAGCCAGTGCTCCGCAACGGGAGAGGCCACAACAGTGAGAGGCCCGCGTACCGCAAAAAAAAAAAAAAAAAAAAAAAAAAAAAAAGAATGAGGAGCAGGACAAACAAGAGAAGAGGGATTTGTCAACAGCAAAGCCCATTAACAAGTCTCAGGAAATAAAGATAGAATCTGGGTGATAGAATTAAGTCTGACCTTTTTCTTTTCCTTTGTGCTTGGTCTAGTGTCACTTGCTCATAGGGTGTCACAGGCAGAGGCCTTGGTCTGGCACTTCAGGCCAGGGTTCCTAGAGCAAGATGGTTGCACCCGACGCCTCAATTCAAGATGGCGGTGGCGGACTGTGTGCAGAGATGCTGTGTTAGGCGCTGTGATCTGGCTCGTGAGCAAGATGGCTCCACCTACCCCATGAGAGCCCTGCCCCCTCCCCATGGGAGATCACGATAAAGCAGCCCTGCTCACAGCCTGTCCGGAAGAGTGCGTGCTCTAGAGCTCATACCTCTCCTTCTTTGATCAGAGAACAAAGCCTTCCTTTGCTTCTGAACTGAACTCTTGTTCTGTTGGGGTGAGCAACACCGGGCAGAAGGACCCTTGTTGGAGACCAACTCAAAAGGGTTGGTAACGTATCTTTTAATTAATTATTAACAGTCAGGGTGCAGTCAGGAGACAGAAACCACACCAGTTACTTGGAAAGAATGAATTCAATATAAAGGATTGTTAACTAGGAATAACATCGTTAACTAGATAACTGAAAGGGTAAATTGAGAACTATAAGGTGTAATGGAGACAGCGACTGCAGAAAGCAGCTATCACCCTAGGTATGAGGGAGTGCAGGGGAAAAAGTTAGAATTATTAAAATTTAGAGGCTCAGTGGAAGGAAGCTGTGAGCTGAAATTCAGACCACTGAGGACGGAGCACTGCTGGGCCGGTGCTGATGTCTCTGATTGAATGTGATGAAGCTAATTCTGTGTTGAAAAACTGCAAAATGGCTTCAGCTACTGCTATGGGGAGGCCTTGCTGCTGCCAGGGTAAAAAAGCATGGCCGGGGTGATGGTCATAGCCACCCGACAAACTCCTCTCCATCCTTCAAGACCCAGTTCAGATATCACTTCCCCTTAGAAGCCTTCCTGATCTCTTTCTTCAGATAGGAAACCCACAGGAAGCAGACAGTAAGGAGAAAGTCCTGTCTTCCCTCACCAGCCCTCTCTAGCACCCCTAACGTCAGAACTTAAGTAGAAGTCAGCTGGCCAGGCAAAAACACAATTTGCAGTGACTCAAATGACAAAAGTGACAAAGAAGAGTACAGAAGGGTTTTGGAGCTGAGACACCATGGTGTCATAACTGGTACAGGAGTCTGCCCATAATGCTGTGATGCAGGAACTGCTATTACTCCCATTATACAGATGAGGAACCGAGGGTCTAGAGAAGTCAAGGGCACTTGCCTAATAAGTTGATGTGGCAGCGCCCTGATTTGAAGCCAGGTCCATCTGTTCTAATGGCAATACTATACCAAGTTTCCTTCACATTTTTATGTGAAGAAAATGTGAGAAAACAGAACAGTTTTGAAGTCCCAGCGTTGTTGAGTGGGCAGCTGGGGGATGAGGTGGGGTGGGGGATTCAGGCAAGAGCAGGGAAGCAGGTGTGAGGCAGTCCTGACAAATGTCTCCCAAGGAGACATTTAATGTCTCACTTTACTGTCCTTTCAGAAAGTTGAGATCTTTATTCTTTGATCAAAACTTAGCCACCCAACAAACTCCTTTCCATCCTTCAAGACCCATCTCAGATGTCACCTCCTCTGAGAAGCCTTCCTGATCTCTACAAAGCCAGTCATGCCCCCCAAGGTACTCCTGTAGGACTTGGTGCAGACACCTAGGTGGAGTTTACATGTCTATATGCCACTAGATTGTGGGCTCCTGAGGGCAGGCCCAGGTCTACATAGGCTCTGCCTGGCTCATGGTGGGCACCCAAAGTCTAGTGATACTAATAAAGGCTTTTTTCTTCCAGAAGCTTGTTTCTGTGGGAGCACTGGCAACTTCAGGACCATATTTTTGACTCATTTTCTGCCTTTCAGTAGTTCTCGGTCTAGTGGTGAAGACATGTTGAAAAAACACCGAAAAACAAAATCCCCCAAGTTTAACTCTTCACCTCCCACCTTTTTCAACCTATTCTTCTCACTTCAGTAGGATGCAATTGTAACCTTCTGAAGCCCCTGCTAAAACCTTCCAAAGGCTTCCATTGCTCTTAGGATGAAGACTAACTCCTCAACGTTGTTGCTTAATCCCCTGACCTCTGTCCTGCACCCCTCAACAGCCTTGCACTTCACCACTCCCCTTCTTCCTCCTTCTCCTCCACCCTCCCAGTTCCTGAACCTCTTCACTTTCCCAAACCCACCAAGCTCTTTGCATCCTGTTCTTTGCAGTGGGGATTCCTCTACCCAGAACCGTCTCCTCTGGCTCCCTTTTTTTTTTTTTAAGAGAACTGGTTTTAATTTAGAAGAGTGTCTTCAACTATCCACTAATATATATATATATATATATATATTTTTTTTTTTTTTTTTTTTTTACAAAGTAACTTTCTCTACCTTATTTCTTTTTTTTTACATCTTTATTGGAGTATAATTGCTTTACAATGGTGTGTTAGTTTCTGCTTTATAACAAAGTGAATCAGTTATACATATACATATGTCCCCATATCTCTTCCCTTTTGTGTCTCCCTCCCACCCTCCCTGTCCCACCTCTCTAGGTGGTCACAAAGCACCGAGTTGATCTCCCTGTGCTATGCGGCTGCTTCCCACTAGGTATCTATTTCACATTTGGTAGTGTATATATGTCCACGCCACTCTCTCACTTTGTCACAGCTTACTCTTCCCCCTCCCCGTATCCTCAAGTCCATTCTCTAGTAGGTCTGAGTCTCTCTGACTTATCTTTTATGTCTGGGATGCTGAGTCACTTCCTCCAAGACGTTATTGGCAGGGTAACCTGATGCTCCTGGGGCAAACTGTTCCTGACCACGCCCCTCACCTACCGAATTGCAATGGCCTTCGCTTACCCAGGAGGGCAGCTCCCTGCACGAGGCAGGTGCTCTGTAAAATCAATTTGAATGAATGAATTAAAAACTTAAAAGCAACAAAAAACTAACAGCAGTCTCTCCGAGCTGGTTTGGAAGTCACAGCTGCCTAAGACATGGTGAAATAACTTTCCCATCTAGGGACCTTGTGACAAGGGGTGCTCTGGAATGGGGTAGGGGGCTCTGACTGGGAGTCAGAAGATAGGGTTGGAGCCTTGGTGATCTGGACCACAGTTGTGGCTATGTTAGTGTCTTCATCTGTAGAATAAGTATTGTAGGGGAGGAAAAAGCCTTTTCCTCTTCTCCTAGGTTCTGCAGCTGGGGCCTGGAAACTGAAGAAAGACAGATTAACAAGAAAAAAAAAAAGCACAGTTTATGAATGAGTGCAGCAGGCATACATGTGGGAGAAATGCAGTGATGAGTGCCTCAAATGGGCTTATATAGCATCTTAATGAAAAACAATAAATTTGTAGAGCAGTGATAAGACAAAGGAAAGACTGGGTAGGAAAATACATGGGAAACTAATAGAAGATAAGGATTATTTTAGTAAGATGTGTTATGGAGAGTCCTCGCGGCGCCACCTCTGGGCTGATAAGAGTGTAGAATTGTCTCCTGCAATTAAGAGTCTAAGAGTTGTCCTCCTGGGTCCTCATCTTCCTAGTACAGGAGAAGGAGACACCTCTGCAAATGGAAATTTATGTTCTGCTTTTAGGCAAATAGGGGGTGAGGGTGGAGAGCTTTTTTTGTGTCTACTGTGTCTCAATTGTCTTCAGCTCAAAATAATCCTTCTGCCAAAGTGGCATATTTTGAGGTGGCATTATTTTCGATCCCCTACATTCTAAAAATGCCTGTCCTTCCTGACATACAGGGTTGTGATGTGATGGCACATATGGAAACTGTGCAAACTGTAAAGTACTGTATGGATATCATGCATAAATAGTCCCATGATCATTATCTCCAGGAAACTGTCCAGGCTGCCGGCTTGCCAGCTTTGTTCACTGCCGTCCAAACCCAGACCTTAAGCTTTCCATCTCCTTCTCCCTAAGGGCCAGGCCAGTCTTTTTACAGAGAAGACGCATCAAAGGCCCAACGGAGGATTTTTATAGTTCAATGTTGCACAGACTTCCTTCTTGAGAGATAAGGAGTCTGGAGAAAAGGTGGGAAGCTAATCTAAACTTCCTGCTCTCCAGCCCCTCCCCCTACCATGCCTGACTCCTTTAAGATGAAGCCTATAGGCTGCTCCTGACTTTTGTTTATATCATTCATGATCCCCCTGCCCACGGTTTTCCTTTGCGGGACTTTCCTATTGCTCTCTGTGGAAGCCAGAGAGACACATCTAATAAAAAGGACCCAATGCATCCCCATAACCCCAGGTCCCCAGAGCCATAAATCAAAGGATAGAGCTCTTTGAACATTATCCAGCTGCAAGAATGGGACATTCCAAAGAAGAATTAAAATCACCCTGAAACTGACTCCTTAACAAGGCAAAGACATCATGGAATAAATATTAATGCACCCACTCTATGTCAAGTATTTAACATGTTTTGTAACACTCAAACTTTACATCAACTATCCCCATTTTATAGATGAATAAATTGTGTTCAGAAAGCTTTTAGTTAGATGGATGGACGGATAGATAGACAGACAAATGGTTGGGCGGATGGATGGAGAGGCTTCTTGCCACAGGCACGAGAAAGTACTTGTATCTTCCCCAAAAGACAGAGCTGCCAAGTCACATTTGGTTTCATATCAAAGCTCATCACAGGAAAAGGCTACGCGTGTCACTAGACCAGTGCAAGACAAGGCCATGTGATGGCAAAGCTGTTCCCTGAACCCAAGATTATAGGGAAGATCTTTCAATTTTTAGTTGCAGCTTTGGAGTCAGAAGAATCTGAGTAGTGGCTCCACCATTTACTTCCTGTGTGACCACGGACAAGTTACTGAACACCTCTGTGCTCAGTTTCTTCATTTGTAAACTGGAGGACTACCCAGCCTAATAGTGCTGTGAGGTTTACATTATATTGCTCGAATAGAGATATTTGTTAAATATTTTAAACAAATATTTGTGTTAAATATAAGTCAGTTTTCTCCTCTCTGTCATGTAGGCAACGTGAAAACCATTGCAGAGATGAGCTGAGAGTGGTTAGAAACTCCCCTGTGGGGGGAAGACTCCAGATACAGCTGAGTCGCTCCAGAGCATGTAGAGCTGTATGCCTCTGGGATTGAGAAAAGACTCGTTTCTGTTCAGGTAGCCAAAGAGAAAATGAGTTTCCCCTTGTCATGAGGAAATTGAAGGTGATTCTGACTCTGAGTGACCTCTGAACTATGGCTTAATTTCAGTGGCATCTGAGAAACTCAGGTCCAGGCTTCCCAGGGCTCTGTTCTTTCAACTGAGAGAGGAACAGGTAGAGAGAAGCGGAGACAGGGACAGAAAGGGATAAGGGCTGAAGACCTAAAGCAGCCAGGAGGCTCATTTTCTTTTCCTGACTTACCCTAAAGAAGGGTATAGCAGGAAAATATATTCCTTACATTGTGTCAGGATGGGAGTGTGAGTGTGTGTGTGTGTGTGTGTGTGATTGTGAGGATGGGTGTATGTGGAGAGGGGAGTCTGGGAGGGAAGTGGGTGTGGCTGCGTGTGAGAGGCTGTATGTGTGCTTGTGGGGAGTGTAGAAGGTGGGTGTGGATGTGTGGGAGGCGTGTGGGGAGAAGAGTGAGTATAGGGGTGTGCAGATGTGGGTAGGTATATGGGGATGGGGGAGAGCGTGGGGAGGAGAGTGGGCCTGAGTCATCACACTGAGGGGATAAGCCCAGCAGATGCATAAAATCACACAGGTCTAAGCATTGTTAACAAGATCTTCTTCCCTGGACATTTGTCAATAAGTTTATTTTCCAATCATTCACTCATTTATTTTCCCATTGTCAACACTGATGTACAGGGAGAAAAAGAAAAATATTGAAATCCCTGAAGGACGTACAATCTTGGAGAAGGCAAGACACAGATGAGTTCAGCAACAATAGTGAACCCAATGCTGAGTGCCAGGCACTGTTCTGAGCACTTTGTGTGTACCATCTGGTTGCCTGCTCACAATGACCCTACATGATATGTCCTATAGTGACTTCCATCTCACAGAGACTTGTAACTGGTCCAAGGTCACACAGCTTGTGAGTGGGGCTGGAATTCTCATGCATGCAGTCTGGCTCCTGAAAATGTGCTCTTAAGTGTCGCATCAAGTCTATACCATCTGTTCCCAGCTGACCTACAGGGCTAGGCTACGTCCCTTGTAACGGACTGGCTGCCAGGGAGCAATCAGCCCCTGAGAGGCTTGGTGCTCTAGCATGTGTGAATGCTTCACCCGTTGCCCTAGGTCCACTGCTGTCTGGGCCCAGTCACTTGCCCCATTCCTCTCCCTACAGCTCTTACCCTTTTCTACTTCTCACCCCAAGATTAGGCAGAGAGAGGTATAGAGAGGAGACCAGTGTAAATTTAAGGGCTCATCTGCCCTCTGCCCATCTGCTTACCCAGCAGATCTGGTATATTTTTCACCCCAAAATCCTCCGTCCTGCTGATCCTGGGAGGCTGTGCCCATTACAGCCACCTCGATTCTAAGCCACCTCCACCATCAGGGTTAGACTCTGGGGTAGGTCTGGCCCAAGTCTACTAGCCTGAGAGACAAGGAATTTCCTGGGGAATACCTAAACCCCAGGGAACCAAATGGAGGCCATTGCAGGGTCAGCCCTGCTGTCTCTCCTCAACTTTGCCCCAGCCTGTCAGCCACCGCCCCGGCCCCTCCCCCCATGCCCTTGTGCCTGGGTCCTGGGGAAAGAGGCTGGCGAGGACAAAGTGGAAGAGCAGATTCATTCAAGCCCCCCCAAGCCATCGGTGGTCAGAGCCTGGTGATGCCCCTTAATAACAGGTGACAAAAGCAAGATGAAGAACTCCTCCTGGGGTTCTTCTTTAAATCACCGCAGGGCTTAGGTGTGCTGAGGGGATCAGCAGAGGCTGGAGGACACAGTGACAGCTGCAAAAACGCCAGTGCCGGAGGTGGCAGGGCCAGCGGTGTGTGTGGCAAGAGGACAGCATGCAGATGCCGTCTGGCGACAGACTGGGCCCATTGCTCACACACGAGTCACTATCTGGGAGCTCTCAGAGACAGAGACATTTTGGTAGGGGGAGCAGTTTGAAAGGGAACGGGGTCACACACTAGTGAACGCTGGAGTGAGAGTATGCTTACTGTATGTTATCAGTTCTGGCAGTTAAAAGCGCTCATTTATAAATGCTCCAAAAGCCTGTGTTCCTGCCTGAGGGCGGGTGGAGGTTTTAGCAGTACAGTACAAATGTTGGCCATCATCTCTTCTAAAAGGAACAATTCGTGCTCGCTTCGGCAGCACATAGACTAAAATTGGAACGATACAGGGAAGATTAGCACAGCCCTGTGCAAGGATGACACGCAAATTCGTGAAGCGTTCCATATTTTTATATATGTATATGTATAGCTGATTCACTTTGTTATACAACAGAAACTAACACACCATTGTAAAGCAATTATACTCCAATAAAGATGTTAAAATAAAATAAAATAAAATAAAATAAAAGGAACACTTCAACAGAGAGCCCCAGCTGAAAGAGCCGAGGGACATTCCTCAGCTGTGTTTGTCCCACCCCTGGTGTCCAGTACAGCCGGGGGGTCATCTGAGCCAACTCAGGCCAGCCAGCAACCTACGACCTATGGTCTAGCCCCAAAACGGAGCCAGGCCGATCATATTCCCACCTCAGGAATCTGAACCAAGAATGCTGAGATGCGCAGGCAGTTAGCAGAGGGGCTGGGGGCCATGGGAATGCGTTGGAAGGTCCTCTTCTAAGTCTCAGTTTCCACATCTGTAAAATGGGCATGGAACAGAACCTCCTCCCTCAGGTTGTTGGGGGTCTCATGGGGTTTGCCTGGAAAGCAACATGCTTGGTCTCTCCTTTAGATGCTATAATTATGTGCGTAAACTCCTCCATGAAGGGCAAGAGGTAGATTAGAGGCTGAGGACTCTTTTTCCCTGTAGAATTTTCTACCTGCAGTGACCAGCGTGGGCTTGTCCTATGACAGGAGCACACACCCCTTCTCTTTGTCCCCCCTCAGGGCCTCTGTGGGGAAAGAGGCTTTCAGCGTCACTCTGGCGGCAGACAGGCCTTACTTAGCCAGGCTTATTAATAGGAGCCGTGTCCATTTCTGTCTTAAAATAGCCATAGAAAGTTAATATGAGCTTCCAGGTGGATGGTCAAATTGCTTTTATTGTCTTCCTCTCAGGGGAGTTCAAGAACAGCCATCTGCCAGGCATAGGGGCCTCCTGGCTTCAATGAGAGGGGCCTGCCCAAGGGAGGGGCACTGGACTTGGAGGGCAAGAACCTTGGCCTAGAACAAGGCCCCACCACCTGCATAGCTCAGGCTCTAAATACTGAAGTTCTAAATACCTTAAGAGGGTCTCTGCCTAGAACGAGGGCCTTGCAACAAAAAGTCCCTTCCGCGACCTCAAATTCCACACCCCGCCACCTGCACCATTACTTACCCTCCTTGAATTTCTTACTCATCCCACTTCCAAACCCTATTTAGCCATTACACCCTCAGGAACCCTCCATCCACTGTGGACCACACTCCCTTTATCCCCGGATCCTCGTTAGAAGGCTCTCATCATCTTTTAACAGAAGTCTTCACTCTCTATGTAGCCCTTCAGGAGAAAGTTGCTCACCCTCTCAGGCCCATATCCTACACCTCTGAAGTAGAAGTGGTGGCTGGATTTTCCTGGCTTCCCTCTGTCACTTCCACAACCATTGCTTGTCCAGACTCACAGCTTTCTTTGAGCCTCATGCCATCCAACATCTCTCCTCCCCAATACTGAAAACTGTCCAATGCTCATTCACTGAATCATTCATGGCCTGGCTCTCAGTATTCCTCTCCTGCTCAAGTCCTGTGTCACCCTAAGAGATTTCAGTGCCCAGGCAGACAACTGACTGGACTGTTACTTCCTTGATCTCTTTAACTCCAAGGGACCTCACCTCTACTCTGCTTCAGCCACCACTCCCAGACCCCACCCTTGATCTTGTCGTGACCCAGGACTGTGTCATCTGGATTCTAGTAACCTCCTTCATGGTTGCATTGTCCCACTCTTCTGGCTATCTCAAGCCTTCATACCCATGATACCTGCACTCTGACCTACAAGAGACCCCAGCTCTTTGTTCCTTTCCATTTCCTCCAGTCTATCAGTCCCCCCAGCTGGAAGTCCAGACTTGGTAGGTGACCATGTGAACTGCACTCACACCAGTACCACCAGTTTCCTTGCATGCTAACCTGCTATGCCTTCCTGCCCCAACAAATTCCAGTTATTTTCTTCCAGCCTCCGTGGAGACCGTTCAAGTCCTGCTCTTCAACCTGTGCCTGGGACTTCCCCTGCTGATTCCTCTGTTACAACCTCTCCTCTCTGCTTCAACACTCTCATTCCTCCGATATTTTCCTCTTGCCCTATAAATCTGTCCGGTCTATTGCATCTGACAAGAACTCTCCTAAGTCCTTTCTATCAACGTCCAATTTGAGCTCCCCCTGCGATAATCTATTCACGTGTCCCCTCTTTCTCTTACACATTCCCCAACCCACTGCACTCTGGCTTCTGTCCTAACCATGCCATGGAAACTGCTTTCCCTAAAGTCATTGTTCTAGGTACTATTACTGTGTAATAAAGTACAAATTACCCCAAAACGTAGTGGCATAAAACAACCATTTTATTATGCTTGTGCATTTTGAGGGTCTGGAAGTCAGATTGGTCACAAAGTATCGCTTGTCTCTGCTCCATGATGATGACCAGAGAGACCTAGACGTGCCTCTCTATGTGGTTTGGCTTCCTCACAGCATGGTGGCCTCAGGGTAGTCTGGCTTCTTACATGGCATGGCCTAGTGTTCCAGGAAATGAGGTGGAAGAAGCATTGCTTTTTATGATTCAGAAATTGTGACTTTTATAGCCTCAGAAGTCCCATAGCACCACTTCCACCATGATCACTAATCAAAGTGGTCACAAGCCCACCCAGAATCAAAGGGAGATAGTATAGACCCCATGTCTCAATGGGACAGAGGCAAGGTCACATTGTAGAAGAGCATATGGGATGGGAAATATTGTTACAGTCATCTCTGAACGATACAATCTGCAACAGTCTTCAATGATCTTCCAATGACCGATTCCAAAGGATGTTAATATCTTGATCGCTACTGTATTTGTTATTGCCGATCATTCCCTGCTTTGTGAAACTGTCTACATCCATCCATCTGGGTTACCACAGTCTTCCTATTCTAGACAGACCTCTGTCTATATCTTCCCCTTCATGAGAATGTTCCCTAAGGGTCTATTCTCAGCCCACAGCTTATCTCACTCTTTGGCTTCTCTCCCATGGCTTCGGTTACCATCTACATGCCATTAACTCCCAAATCTATCCCACACAGACCTTTTAAGCATTGGACTATATACCCATCAGCCTGGTTGATGTGTTCATAAATACCTCAATTTCAGCGTCTCCAAAGTTGAACTCACCATCTTCCACTTTAAACCGTCTCCTCCTCTGGTATTCTTTCTCTCTCTTAGGAATACCCAGTTGTCCAAACTTTGACTCTTCCTTTTCCCTCACCTTTCACATTTAATTACTTACCAAGTCATGCTCTTTTTGTCTCTTAAATCATTCTACAAATTTTGTTATCATTTTACAGATGAAAAGATTGAGAATCAGAGAGGTTGTTATTTCCCAAGGTTAAACAGCTAACATCTATTTCGTCTTTCATGTGTTAGTCAAACACTTATTGAGTACAACTAAGCTCTAGGAAGTGGAATAAAAAAAAGTTATGACATGGTCCCTGGTCATTTTCATGGAAGAGATTGGCAAGTAAGCAGTAGATTACTATAATGTGTGATAAATGCTGTGATTCTGGGAAGCATTGGGTACAACAGGGGCAATGAGTCCAACTGGGGGTGGGAGAAGTGAAGGTGGGGGCTGTATTCGTCATCTATTGCTGTGTAACAAATTATACCAAACTTTAGCTGCTTAAAACAGCAAACATGTATTAGATCACCATTTCTGTGGGTCAGAAATCTGGGTACTGCTTAGTTGGTACCTCTGGCTCAAGGTCTCACAAGGCTGCAGTCAAGGTGTCATCTGTGACTGCAGTCATCTCAATGCTTGACTTGGGGAGGATTCATTCTGAATCAATACCCCACTCACCTTGCTGTTGGCAGGCCTCAGGTCCTCACTGGCTCTTGGCCAAACGCATCAGTTTCTTGCTATGTGGGCCTCTCCCTAGGACTACTCACAACAAGGCACCTGACTTCCTTGAGCAAGGGTTATGAGAGAAGAAGAGTGAGAATAAGGCAAGAGGAGAGGGAGCCCAAGATGGAAGCCATGGTCTTTTTGTAACCTAGTCTTATAAGTGATATCCCATCACTTATGTCATATTCTATTTCTTAGAAGTGAATCACTGGGTGTAGCCCACACTCAAGGGAAGGGATTGCACAGGGCATGAAGACCAGGATGAGGCACTCGCTGGGGAACATCTCAGAGACGGTCTATCATAAGGGTCAGGGATATCTGAACTAGACTCAGAAGGAGTTAGATAGGTGAAGAGCTATGTAAGACCGTTCTAGGCAGAGAATGCTATATGTGGAATAACTTGGAAGTGAGGGAGGGAGAGCTCCTGGAGTTGGAGGAATTACATGTTCAGGAAGGTTGGAATGGAGGCTGCCATCCATATGGAGATTAGAATGCAAGCTGATGTTGATGACCAATTCTGTCATCCAATGGATCACCTGTGCCTCCCAACTTAGTGTCAAATCCTTGCTTATATGCTGTTGTCCACTCTATGATTTAACCAAGTTTTAAACAGTTAATCAACATTGAATATTTCACATACACAACAAAGCTTCATTATATAAAAAGATAAAGAAATTGAACTTGAAATCTCTTTTTTCTTTACAAAACCTCAAAGATGCTCAGAATGATATTCCAGTAGAACACATTTATAAATCATTACAAATGTGAAAAGCATGACTAGTATTTTCAGTTATCAGTGGGTAAAGATGACTTGACACTCTGGAATGTATCTAATTTTTAAATAAAATTTTACATGGAAGTATAACACACAGAAAAGCCCACAAAGTACAATTCAATGAATTTTCACAAAGTAAATATCACCCAGATTGAAAAAAAAAATATCACTCTCCCCTCCAAATCTCCATTGTGCTACCTCATAGTCGCTCACTCCTTTCCAAAGATACCCACTACTCTGATTTCTCTCATCAGAGCAGTTTTTCCTGTGTTTGAACTTTATTAAATGGAATAATATATTCTGTACTCTGTTCTTGGTGCTCATTATTCATTTTTGTGAAATTCATTCATGTTGTTTAAATGTAGCAGGGACTGGTTCATCCTCACTGCTGTATAGTATTACATTGCAGTGCTAAAACACAGTTTATTTCTCCATTCTGCACTGGATATAAATTTAGACTGTTTCTAGTTTGGGGAAATTAAGAATAGCAGTGTTATAACCATTCATGATTTGCCCCATGTTGTACATATGTACACATTTTTATTTGGTCTATGCCTAGGAGTGGAATTACTGGGTCGTTAGTAGATTCAGAGAGTTTCCCAAGGTGGTTTTTAGCAACTTACACTCCAGGAGCAATGTTTATGTGTTCCATTTGCTCTATATCCTTGCCAACACTTTGTATTATTGATATTAACGTTTTTACTATAAGTTATTCTGAAGTGTGTACAGTGAGACCTTATTGAGGACTAATTTACATTTCTCTAATAACTAGTGATATTGAGCATTTTTTCATATGGTTGACCTTTGAATGTCTTCTATCATGAAGTGTTTGCTTAAGCTTTTGCTCATTTCTCTATTGGATTTTTTTTCGTATTGCTTTGCAGACATTCTTTATATTTTGTACTAATTTCCTTGGAGAGCCATAACAAAGTACTGTCAACTGGGTGGCTTAAACAACAGAAATGTATTGTCTCACAATTCTGGAGGCTAGAAGTCTGAGATCAAGGTGTTGGCAGAGTTGGCTCCTGCTGAGGGCTAGGAGAAAAAGTCTGTTTCACAATTTTCTCCTAGCTTCTGGTGGTTTGCTGGCCACCTTTGTTATTCCTTGGCTTGAACATCTCTGATTTCATCTTCACATGGTATTCTCCCACTGTACATGTCTCCATGTCCAAATTTCCCCTTTTATAAGGACACCAGTCATATTGGAGTAGGGACTCACCCTATTCCAATATGACTTCATCTTAACTAATTACATCTGCAATGACCCTATTTCCAAACAAAGTCACATTCTAGGGTGCTAGGGGTTAATACTTCAACATATGAATTTGAGGGAGAGGGACACAATTCAACTGATAACATTTTTTGAACATTAGTCTCCTAGTCTGTGGTTTGCTGTCACTCTCTCAATAGTATTGCAGTAGATTAAAGGTGACTATAAATTCTTTTTCACTCTCCCATTGAGAATTGGTATTTATTACTCCCTCCCTCTGAATCTAGGCTTGCCCTGTGACTGCTTAATCAATAAGACATGTTGAAAGCAATGCTGCATCAGTTCTGGTCCTGGCTTTTGAGAGCTTGGGCAGCTTCTACTTCTTCCTTCTCTGGAAGACTTGCTCTTGAGACACCAGTCTGTTAGAAGTCCGAGCCATATGGAGAGGCCGTGTGGAGGTACTCCTAAGTCAGCAGCCCTAGCAGAGGTCCCAATCAATAACCACCATTGATTAACCAGTCATGTAGAAGAGCCATCTTGGACGTTCCATCTCAGATGAGCTTTAGATGACGCAACCCCAGCCAGCATCTGCCCAGCTAAGCCAGCCGACCATCATCTTCATAAGAGGGAAAAAAATGACTGCTGTTTGTGTCAATAAGTTTTTTTTTTTTGGCTGCATCATGAGGCATGTGGGATCTTAGTTCCCCCCCCGCCAGGGATGGAACCCGTGCCCCCTGCAGTGGAAGCGTGGAGTCCTAACCACTGGACTGCCAGGGAATTCCCATTGTGTCAATAAGTTTTGATGAACAAAAGTTCTTAATTTTAATGCATTCCAAGTTTATCAATACTTTTCTTTAGGTTTAGTGCCTTGTTTAAGACCTATTGGCCTCCTTCTAGGACATGAGTCTTCTCTATGTTATATTCTGGAAGCTTATTGATTATCTTTCACACTTTAATCTACATTAGCTGAATGATTTTTGTGTATGATATAATGTAGTGGGGACATATTCCTTTTGAATTTAATGATAATAGTAACTTTTTTGAATTTAAAATTAAGCGTGGTATAAAACACCAACATAGTAGTAATTTAACCTCACAAGTAAGCAAGAGAAAACTTGACATCTCCATAATTATTTTACCCATCTGCTAACCTATCACTCCCCAAATAGGTCTGAAGACAATGGAGAATTAGTTACTTATTCATTCATAAAACATTTATTGAGAGATTTATATTTATGTGTGCCAGATTCTGAACTAGATGCTGAAAATAGGCCTCTCTTCATGTAATTACAATCTTGTGGGAGAATGGGCAATAACACGTAATTTAGATTATGCTGAGTGTTACGAGAAAAGCAGAGATGCTACTGGAGACCAGGAACTCCTAACTTAGTCCAGGGGGAGGTTGGGGTACATCAGAGAGATTCCTCACAGAAGTGATGCTTGAGACTCATGGGATGAATATTAATTATCTAGACAAAGAATTAGAGGGATGAAAATTCCAGGCAGAAGAAAACATAGCATGTGCAGAGAACTCCAGGTAGGGAATAATCCAGCATGTTAGAGATACTAAAGGAGTCTCACGTGGCTAGAGAAGTGAGGGTGAGGTGGACACAAAATGAAGCTGGAGAGGTAGGAAGGGGCTAGACTTGTAAGCCTTCTTAAAGGAATCCAGGTTTTATCCCAGGAGCAATGGGTTGCCTTTCAGAGGGTTTAAGCAGGGGAGGGGCATGATCACATTTGTGTTTTTTGAAGATCACTAAGGCTGCCTTGTAATACAAGGTAGATGTTAGGCTGCAGGCCTGCAAGGTAGCTGTTACTCCACAGACCTGCAAACCTTGTAAGAGTCCAGCTGCGAGGCCGAAGAAAGGGCCTGGAGACAACGACAGAGACATTAAGTATATATTGGATAGTGAATCTTACAAGTCCAAAGCGAAGTCCTGGAGTGACACCTCACCATGTACAGCAGACAGTGGCAGGACCCAGCAGCAGTCTTCTAGAGGGGAGAGGGTGGAATCTACCAGTTATAGGGGGTATTGACGTCAGGTTGGCTCATCAATTACCAGGGAAACCAGCAGCTGGGGTGGAGGCCAAGCGCCATAGGCCGTTACTGATTAAGCCCTATGATTAAGAGGATTGAATAGTCGTGTGAGTAGGGTGTAGGTGAAGCAGGGACTGGACAGCAGGGGATGTACAGAGAGCAAGACAACAGCCATCTTGAGGGCCCTGACCATACAGTAGAACATGAGCAGTGTCTGACACAGGCTTCAAAATGCCACGGTGTTCCCAAGGATGGAGAAATCCCATTGTTGGGGCAACAGGAAGGCCTTTATGGAGAAGGTACAGTTGCATGGCAGAATTATTTGGACATGAGAAGACAGAGTGTGTGTGTGTGTGTGTGTGTGTGTGTGTGTGCGCGCGCGCGCACGTGTGTGTGTGCGCATGTGCATGTGTGCGCATGTGCATGTGCGTGTTGGGAGACAGAGGAGAAAGAGTCCAGGTATAGGCAGTGGCCTGCGCTCAGTCATAAGCTAGGTAAGTGTGGGACATGTTTGGAGAATGGTTAAGTGTCCAGTCTGGCTGGAGGATAATGGGGGATAAACCTGGAGGGATAGGTAGCGGATATGAAGGGCCCCAGAAGGCGTACATGGATACCTATATGCACAGCCATTCCACATAACGTGTGGATTCTGTGTTTGCAAATTCACTTACTTTGCTAAAATTTATCTGTAACCCCAAATCAATACTTGCAGCAAGTCTGTAGTCATTTGTGGATATGTGCAAAATTTTTACCAAAATTTTGAGTCAACTTGTGTGCACCTTCCCAGCTGAGGTTGCAAGGTGACCCTCTGCTTTCGTATTTCAGCCTCTTGCTGTAAACAAACGTCCTTTTTGTGGTCTATTTGGTGGCACTCTTTTGCATGTTCACACTTTTTGCAGGTGATTTCACTGTTTAAGGCAGCCCCAAAGCATACTGCTGAAGTGCTACCAGCGTTCCTAAGCACAAGAAGGCTGTTGTTTGGAGAAAATACTTGTGTTGGATAACCTTTGTTCAGGTGTGAGTTATGGCACAGTTGGCCATTAGTTCAATGTTTATGAATCAATGATACATATTAAAAATATAATGTGTGTATATATATATATTTTTTTTTCTTTAA
Source organism: Globicephala melas (assembly GCF_963455315.2). Classification (NCBI taxonomy): domain Eukaryota; kingdom Metazoa; phylum Chordata; class Mammalia; order Artiodactyla; family Delphinidae; genus Globicephala; species Globicephala melas. Next base: position 134,891,081 of record NC_083314.1, read on the forward strand.
ACAAAAACATAAAACAAAGCTATGTATTGATCAGTTGATGAAAATGTGCCAAAAGGCTTATAGGAACCTAATCCTGTATTTTCCCTGGGAGCAATGGTTCAATATTAGCAATTTCAGTGTTTGCTGCCGCTTTATAAAACTTCCTGGAATAACGAGCACTGACTGTACCTATGCACACATTTGCCCCCTGGGAGCCAGTTATTAAACACTACCAACACACCATTGACTGGTGTGTCCTTCCTTGAAGCAGGATCTGAGTAACCCATCTCCACATTGGCTGTAATTTCTAGGCCCCCAGTTAGAGAAGATTCAGTCTTTGGAGTCACCAAGACCTGTGTTTGAACCCACCTCCCCAGTTTACTAGCTGTGTGCCCACAGGCAAGTGACACTGTGCCTCCCCATCCTTGAAAGGAGCATAAGAGCCATTTCACAGTTTTTATTGTCCCAATGAGATCATGTGTGTAAGATCCTCAACCCAGTGCCTGGCACATACATGGCAGACGGTGAATACCTGTTAATCCTCCTACACTCTCCCCCAAATTCCAGGAAAAGGTGGAGGCAAGGAGGCACTGCGTTCTCTGTCTGCTGCTCAGTTCCTTGATTATGCAGCTCCAGGCTCCAGAAGTGTGATGCAGTCATTCTAAATTGGATTATCAGACTCACTCTGTCTGAAAGGCCCAGGCTGAGTCTTGCAGTGGAGATGCCCAAACCTGAGATTCTAGAAGACCTGCTGTCTGCAAAGGGTTCTCTCTTCTCAGGACCGCCCAAGGGTCCACTTTCCAGTCTAATTCTTGTTGCTTTCCTGTCATGACAGGAAAAATAGGCAATGCCTATTTTTTTTCGATCTGGTCATATTAACTTGTTGCCCTGAATGGCAAAATTTGGCGAGAGCTGGGTAGCAGCAGCCCCTTCACTTGGGCAGGAGCCTGGAGCTGCCCTCAAGTGCACCACAGTCCCCACCGCTCCCTATTATTCCCAATACTGAGGCCAAAACTCTGCGCCATTTATTGTGGCTCTAGCCCATGTCTCGGAGTCCATGGATTCTGGTTTTGTGAGGGGCTAGGGGGTGGGTGTATTTGCTTAGTTTATTTTTCATCCTGTTTCTCAATACACTCATCTGGGATTCAGAAACCCCGGCTGCCCCAATTCAGACCTTGTTTTCTCTGACTCAGCTTTACCCTCAAGACACAGCTTCACCTCTGAGTCATCAGGCTGAGCTTTCGAGGACAGCAGTCTGGCACTCCCACTCCATCCTCCCAGGAAAGGTGCTCTGTCTCCACACCCCAGTGCCAGCCCCATGCCTAACTTGGCTCACAATGCCTAGAAACCAAGAAACACAATCTTAATGAGATCAGAGGATGCAGAGAGAAAAGGCTTCAGGACCAGGAATCAGAATGCCTAGCTTTCAGTTCCAGCTCTAGCAATTACCTTGTGCAACGTTGAGCTAGTGAGGGAAACCTCCTGAACAGGGGTGTCCTCTTCCATAAAATGGAAATCGTAATCCATGCTGGGTCCATCCTGTAGGGGCAATGGGAGGCCCAAATGAAATAGTGTGAAGTACCCAAAACTCAAGGGCACAAACCCCTGCTCCATGGGCTGGATCTGTTCCATAAACTAATTTCGTTTGGCTTGAACAATATTGACTTATATATCAAGTGCTTAGCATTTTAAAAATGAGTTGTCAACAAATTGGGAAACTTCACTTGGAGATCTGGATTTACAGCTTCTCTTGAAAACTGGATCGATCTGGTCATATTGTTGCCCTGAATGGCGAAATTTGGCGAGAGCTGGGTAGCAGCAGCCCCTTCACTTGGGCAGGAGCCTGGAGCTGCCCTCAAGTGCACCACAGTCCCCACTGCTCCCTATTATTCCCAATACTGAGGCCAAAACTCTGCGCCATTTACTGTGGCTCTAGGGCCATTGATTTGCTTCTAGTGGTGCCCTAGAGGAAGTAACTCATTATAACAACCATGTTTCCATCAAAATGGGAAAAAGAAAGTCTCCGAAGTGTCCCTTGCCCCAAATTATCTCCCCTCTTCACAGTTTCAGTGTTAAAAATGAAATCCCTTTGGTTAGGTTTTACCTGGCACCAATGGACCCTCTGAAAGGTGCGCATAGTGGGTCAGAGCTGGGGTCTGGAGTCCTGCAGGTTCCATACATTCTACCCCTCCCATGCCTGTTTGTCCCCATCTGTAAAATGGGGCGGTACCAGCTCTTTGCTCCTAAGTTTATTGTGCACTTTATTGTGCACGGTGTGGCACGCAGTGAGCAGGTCATTCAAGGTTAGTGACTGAAATGCAAATATTGTGAACTGATAAAAGGTGTCGTGGGAGATGAAAGTGTGAAGTGACTTAGTGGGGCTAAAGCAATGGTGGGAAGCAAAAAAGCAAAAGGAAAAGGAAATGACTTAGGAGAGAGGAAAAGGTCGGTTACATCCGTCCCTACCCTGCATCCACCTCCGCAATGAAAAAATCCCTGGGGCGATGTACATCCCCTCACTGCACTCGGACTCCGTTACCCAGACTGGGTTCTAGTCCTGGCTTGGGCAAATCATTACCTTGTGTGATGATGTCTTCCCATCCGTAAGAGGATAGAAATGCCTCAACAGTTAGTTACTGTTGTAGTAAGGATGAACTAAAGTAAATGCATATGAAGGCACTTTGGAAATCTGAAAAGCGCTCTACACAGGTTAGGAGTTTGCTTTCTTCAAAAAGTTTTTCCTCCAAACTCCATCCAAAAGCTTTTTGAGTTTATCAAGTCTAAGACCCTCCCCTCGGTTTCGCAATGCCGCCCCTTCCTACACACCAAAGCCCGCGCCGCGTCAGGAGTCTTTTTTTCCCCTGGCGAAGGCGGGGACTCGGGTGGTGTTGGCAGCCGGCGACGCCGGGCGCAGCTTCGGCCGCCCGCGCCTGGCCAGTCCCGCAGCGGCCGCGGTGGGTGTGCCCGGCTGGGTGTGCGCCCCGGGCTCAGGCCGAGCCCGCCGGCGAGAGGGCGCCCGAGGCGGTGCGCGCCCCGGACGACGAGGGTGCGCCAGCCTGGTGGAGCGCGCCCGGGACGGGGACTGTGCTCCCGGAGGCTGCGTGCGCCCTGAAGTCCGAGGCACAGCCGGCGCCTCCCGCCGGCCTCCCGCGGCTCGCCGAGGTAAGGCGCTCCGCCACCCTGGCCCTTCCCGCACCGGCCCGGCGCGACCCGGGTCTTGGCCCCGGCGCTCGGCCCCTTTCCTTGCCTCCGCCACCCGCCTCGCCCCCTCCCCGCGCCGCATCCCCGGCTCCCCTAAAGCAGAGGCTGCGGCAGCCTGGGCCGACTTGGCGCCCCCTGCCCCCCACCGGGGTCCGAGCCCGCGCGGGGAGGGGGCTGCCCAAGGGCGGGCGCCACTCGCCTTCCGCCCCACCCGCTCCCCGCGCCCTAGTGCCGGGGACGGAGGATATTGGGGAGCGGGGAGGCCGCGTTGTCCTTGCGGCTCGGATGGTGCAGCCCCCGCCCAGCGCCTCCGAGCCCAGAGCCTCCGAGCCCGGCGCTGCGGTCCGGGATGCAGCTTTTGGGACTGGGGCACCCTGCCGCCGGCTCCCAGGACTACCAGGAATCGAGCTCCTAGTCTCCCTTCTTCCGCAAAAGCCGGCCCCCGATTCCTACTCGGGTACCCCTCGGCCCCTGGCTGAACTTTCCAGCGCTCCTGTTGGACCACGACCTTGGGTGGAGGCAAGGGGGCCTCTAGGGGGGCCGGATGTGCTGGCCGCCGCCCCCGCCGAGGGCGCTTTTGCTGAGCACGCAGGCCACTGGTGAGATTCCCTCCCTGTCATCTCTCCCTTAAGGTCAAACTTTTGACCCCAAGTACTTTGTCCCTGCAGAGTGGCCAGTTACTTAGCATGGGATTTGGAAAGTCGAGCCCCATGGCCCCTACACCAGGTCTGCATTTGCACTTGCCCTGAGCATCTGCCAGGACTGCAGGAACCAGTGGTTTTGGTTCCCAGGCGCCCTAGGGTTCGGGCTTGGAGGGCCGGGAGGAGGTATTTTCCAGGAGAAGGAGATGGAGGCTCCTCCTCCTTTCTGAGGATGACCCCGTGAAGCCTGGGCAAAGTCCTATTGACCAAGTAGGGTTAGGGGAGGACCAGATGCAGCCGGTGACCCGGTTGAGGCTTGGGGAGAAAGCATCCTGAACACGGTTCCCAAGGACTTGCCTGGGTAAACCAAATGTGGGTTCCCTTAGAGCCTTTCAAAACAGGACACAGGAGAACACAGAGCTACATTTGGAATAAAGGCAGAGTTCACTCTGATATTGCCTTTTCAAGTCCAACCCTCCTGCCCATGTCCAAACCTCCTCCTCACTGGACCGTAATGTGAGTTGAGTTATGGGGAATGTTAATGGGCAGTGAGAATGGGGAATGGCTCAGGGTCCACACCAGACTTTCATTCAATCAACAAATACTTGCTCTGCGCCAGGCACCAGGCAAGGGAGTGGGATACAGATATGAACCAAACTGGCACTGTCTGGCCTCATGGAGCTTGCAATCTAGTGGCCAAGACTGACTTGAATCAACTCACTCAAATAAATATAGAATTACAAACAGTGCTGAATTGCTTGAAAGGAAAGGATAAGGCGCTATGAGAATCTGTGATACATACAGTAGTCGCTTAGTTGGAAGGCTGATAAGAAGTAACTAGTTCAATAGGGCAGAAGGAGTCTTCTTGGCAGAAGGAATGGCATGTGAGAGGGCCCTGAGGCAAGTAGCAGTGTCCTTTGGAGGGACTGAAAGACTGTTTACCAAGTGATGACCAGGGGCCCAAATGGGCATGTGCCTTACTTCTGCATCCCATCACCTGGACCAATCAGTACCTTCCTTTCTCATCCCTAATCACGGGCAGTTGGAGTCCCCCTGGCTGGGAGAGAAGAAGGAGAGACTAACATGCCGGTGCGGCACTCACCCGCCCCATGCACGTACTTACTACCGGCAACTTTGCAGACAGCCCATGCCCGCTCAGGGCGCTAAGAGGCAGCAGTTCTTTCCTCCAGTTGTTCCCTGTTGCCCACTGTGTTCATGACTGACCAAGGCTTCTGCCAGAAATCAGAAAGATTCATGCTGGGCGTGGTGGTTCACCCTAGGCTTTTAAAACTAGAATGAACTCATTGCCTACAACGGAATATTTTTTAGGGTGGCTTGCATGGCATTTCCTAATCTGGGCCCTGCTTGCCTTTCCAGCCTCATTTCTGGCTTCTTCCCCCCGCTGCCCCCAGTGAGCATCTCCTATGTTCTACTCACAGTTGCCCTTCAGGAAGTTCCTGGAACACTTGCCGCCTTTGCACACGCTGCCCTTTCTCTAAAATACACTTCCTCCTTGTTCACCCAGTGAATGCGCGCTCAGCTTTCAACATCAACATTTAACGTAAGGTTCCCCCACGACCCCGAAGGCCTTTCCTGACCAGAGAGTCAAATGCTCCCTCTTTGTTTCCGAAGCTCCCCTGACAGGCTTCTATCACAGCGAGCATAAAATGCACCTGAGCTTCGTAAAGGCAGGACTCTCCTATCATGTACCTAACACAGAGAAGGACATAGAAGGTGCTCAGTAAATGCTTACTAGACTAGAAAACCATCTAGTCTACTATTTTTTAACTTTTTTATGGGGGGGGAGTGTTACGTATATCTTTGAGATTCTGATGAAAATTATGGATACTCTCTTCCAAATGCATATAACCTAAAATAGTTTGCATACAATGTCACATGATTCACAGCCCTCCTCTTCCCCCATTGACCCCACTTTCTAGAACTTTGGACTTTAATTTTATAGGAAACAGAGGCCCAGTGAGGTGCAGTAACTGCCCAATAACCCCTGCAACACACAGACACACCCTCTCCCCACCCCAGCTCCTGACTCTCAGGCCAGGGCTCCTTCCAGCTCTCTCTGCTTCTCCTAGTCAAACAGCCTCTTTCTGTCCCTCGCACTTTGTGAAGGCTGCTGCTCGTGGCTGGAAGATGGATATCTTGGTTTTGCTTCAGTTCAGTAGCAGCCTAAGGTGTGACAGGGAGACAAATTTTGTTATGGGCAGAGTTGACAATTAGGAAGACAGATGGGCCATCTCCCTGGCCTGTTCACTGCCCCTTGCCTGCAATGTTATTACATCTGTTTTAGCTGGAGGAGGGTCACGTGTGCCTCACATGTGTCTTGTGGGCCCTGGATTGAGCCATGTGGGCTAGGTTTGGAAACGCTCTGGATGGGACCCTTGAGGTCAGGGGCCTAGCTCTCGGTCTTGTCAAAGTCTTCCTCCCCGTAGAGCAGGCTATGGGAAGGCATGGAGAGAATGGGGTTCTCGCTCGCCGCTCCTGGAGCTCTTGCGTGCCTGCCTCCAGCTTTCTGCAACGAGACGCGTGCTTCAGGCAGCTGGGCCCACGCAGTGCCCAGCTTATCTGCAGATCAGGATCTTCAATGATACAGTAATTCACTCATTCATCAAAACTGCATCGTGTCTCTTCTTTGTGCCAGGCACTCTGCTGATTCCAGTTGATAAGGAAGGGTCGTGGAGTGTGAGCCAGAGATAGACGGTTTTGCTCTGTGGAGGGTGGGGAAAGAGGTAACCTTTACTTCTAAGTCAACCCATTCCTCGGATGGTGTGCTAGGGAGGACAGTTAGGGCAGCTAAGAATGTGCTCAGTTTTAAAACTCTGATCTCACGCAAGTTATGTCATCTTTGCAGGGGACTAAATTTTCCTAACTGTAAAATGGGTTTGATAACCATCTTTTCTTGCTTATCTCTGGGCAGCTGTGCGGATACAGTTATCACATTTCACATGGCAGATCCATTCACTTCAGTATGTGAAGCAGGAGCAGTACAATATGATAATAGGGTCCGTGTGTGTCAAACCCTGGCACATTTCATGCGTGCAGTAATCCTAGAGATAGTTACAATCATAATCTCAGATGTACAGATGACAGAAATGAGGCTCAGAGAGGTTAAGTGATTTGCCTGGGGATATGGAACTAATAAATGATAAAACTGGGATTGACAGAGCTCTCTGTCTCTGGGGGTCAGACAGCTGGCCACTTGGTGCTATTCTGTAGTAGACTATGTGGGAAGAGGCCCGGGCTTGGAAGCCAGGGCATCACGGGAGTGGAGCCTAGATCTACTGCTAACTAGCTGTGTGATTAACAGCTGGACTGCTAACCTCTCTGTGCTTCAGAATGCTAATCTTCCAGACCCAGAGTTTAGACTAAGAGGCTTCTAATAGACCTTTCTGTGAAGTTTCCAGTCTACATGGATAATATTTCAAAGTAGGATTAAAGGAAAGAAGAGGGGCCCTTCCAATAAAAATAGGCTTGTCGCAGTTTCCCTGATAAAATAAATGCTGCCCTAAGATCTCAAGTAGATGGTTAATGTGATATGCAGGCAGTTATAGATTGGTGGTGTCTGAAGAAGCTGGCTGAAGTTTCCTTCTCCAAGGGAAAGAAGTCTGTTTTCAAAAGGAACGCTTCACTGTCTTGTCGGGGCTCTGGGGCCTGGGCCTTGCCCCTCACTTAACTTTCTGGGGACACAGGCATTGTGGAAGAAGACACAAACCCTGATTCCCTCCCCCCTTCCGATATTTTCTCCAAAGTAAATAAAATTTATTGGCTGGAGGTGTTTGTTGCTCTGACGTCAAGGGACAGCGGGGAGAGAAATATGGCTTTGGGAAGAATTTGCTCCAGCCTTCGGTGCTGGTTCTCCTCCACAGCCTGGTTTCTGCCCAGAAGCCAGAGATGCTGGCTTTCAGTGAAATCAATTTTGATTTTCATAGCAGGGCACCAGACATCAGGGCTGAGTGTTTCCAAGTGCTGTGTTCATCGGCTGGTCCTTACCACCCCACTCCCATCCGCCTTGAAAAATGTGGCCATCCTACAGTTGGGGAAAGGTTTAAAAGACAAGGAACGTCAAGTTGGGTAGCGGCTGAGTAGAGCCTAGTATGATCATGGTCTACACTTCTTAGGTGCGATACTAAGTGTGTAGCAGGGGGCCATTTCATTAGTAATTGGTTAAGTGTTTTAAGAGATCGTTTCATGTATCATTTGTATGATTTTTTTTTTTTTTTTCTGGTACGCGGGCCTCTCACTGTTGTGGCCTCTCCCGTTGCAGAGCACAGGCTCCGGACGCGCAGGCTCAGCGGCGATGGCTCACGGGCCCAGCCGCTCTGCGGCACGTGGGATCTTCCCGGACCGGGGCACGAACCCGTGTCCTCTGCATCGGCAGGCGGACTCTCAACCACTGCGCCAGCAGGGAAGCCCCATTTGTATGATTTTTAAATAAATAAATAATAAAGGCCATCACTCCTCTCTTCCTCAAAGAAGGATTACTAGCCCTGTGGGCCGGGGCAAATGATTCATGTTGACCGAAGAAGTTCAGGTTCCTCACCTGTACATGCTGTTGGTAATACTGACTCAGGGTTCTTCTGATACAGAAAACAGAGACTCCCTTAAGCTGGCTCTAATGAAGCGAGAGAGGAGCTATAAAATGCAGTATTGATATCTAAGCAGAGGCCTGGAAGGAGGCCAGGCGTCCTTGAGGTGGCAGGGAGAGTGTTCTGAGTCCGAGGATATTCCACCAGTGCAAGTGGTCACTGGTCTTCACGTTGAGTACCATTGGCTCAACTCAGCACCTGTGCCCGCCCCCCCCTTCCCCGCCACCTCACTGTACTATCACACTCTCCTTTGTCTCTGAGTTCAAGTTCCAGAGAGGATCCTATTGTCTGAGCTTGGTTCTCTAGAAGCTGAAGTTTTCTCTCCAGGTCAGTCTCTGGTCAGCTTTGGCTAACCAGATAGGAGGGGAGGCCAGAGGAGGGTCATATGTGCAGAACTTGACCTTCTTAGGCAGGAAGGGCTGAGGGTGGAGATTCCTTGAGAAAGAGCTGAAAGTGAGCTGGAGTTCAGGAATCTGCTCAGTACAGGTGCTTACTGAGTTATGAAGGATCAAACAGAGATTCTTAACTTGGGGGTTAACAGCCCCAGGGGGCTCATAGGTAGAATTCAGAGGAGTCTGTGAACTTGGGTGGGGAAAATAATACATCTTTATTTAGCATTTTCTTCTATTATGAATGTAGGCAACAAACCACAGTGTATTTGCAGTATCTGTGACATTGTCACCAGTAGAAATCACGGATATTTTCATATCAAATTTCAGTTGCTGCATATATCTGGAACATGATTTATGCCCATCACAGCTTTGAAATTACAGCAGTTATTATACCTGCTGCTAGAGCTTATTATTTAATGCATTAATAAGGAACATATACTACTATATTACACACTCATTTGAAAAAGTAATAATTATATTTCAATGTAATTGGTTTTCTTTGTAGTCAAGCTATGTATTTTATTTTATATATTTTAAAACATTCTGAGAAAGGGTCCATAGACTTAATCAGTCTGCTAAAGAGGTCCATGGCACAAAAAGGGTTAAGACCCCCCCCGAAAGTCAGTGAGCTTTAGTTCCCAATTTCCCACCGTCCCTCGCCCTAATCTTTCATATACCCATCTATCTCTGTCCAATTAGTGCAAGACATTCTTGAGCAGTAGTAAATTTCATTTAATAGTTTGGCAAATTTGCAAAAGCACATAATTTGTAGTTTGGGTAGAAGGTTTTAACATATATCGAGAAGTAAATTTACAAATTACGGGCACACACGGGCAACTGGTTCGGTAACTCCTATCAGCCTGCAAACCCATCAGCTTCTGCGTTGATTGCCAATCCCATGCAAACCAGTCTAACGAAACAGCCACAGAATAGGCAGTTATGTTCTTGAGAGGTTAAGGAGCTTGTGTAGATTACGTGATGAATCACTTGATCAAATGCAAGCTAGAATCCTAGGAGGGAAGAGAACCACAGGGAAAAATAGCTTTGAAGTGGGTTCTGAAATGGCGGGAGTGAAAAGGAGGCTGAACGGAGGAGGGAGGGAGTCAGTGAGGATGTGGGGGAACTGGCCAGATGTTGATTTTGAGGAGGATGCCTGGAGAGATGAGAGCCCCCCCGGAGCAGCACTAGAATAGTGGTTAAATATAGCAGTGATATAATCTTTACCGAGTACCCAATAAGGGATAATTGCTATCATTCCCATTGTATTGGTGAGTAAAGTGAGGCTCCAAGAGGTTAAATACTTGCTCTAGGTCACAGAGGTATTAAATGGTGCAGCCAGGGGCTCAGCCCAGACCTGCCTGATCCCAGAACCCCGTGCTCTTAAAAACCATGATAGGCAACCACAGGAGAGTCTGTCTAGAAAAACTGTGGCTGCCAATTTGTTTTGGTAAGAAAGTGCTTACTATCCATTCCTGTCTTCCCCACCCTTCTCTCCAGCCTTTCTGCCTGTTCTCACACCTCCTTCCTTCCCCTCTCCACCCTGAATCCACTCACAGGCACACATGCTGCAGGAGTGAGGACAGGATAAAAATTAAGAGCGAAAGCTGTGGGGTCAGGCAGGATGGGGTCCTAACTCCGGCTCTGTCACCTGGCTCTGACCATGCCCATTACCTCCAGAGGTAATGACGCGCCCTTCCTAAATTTGCATGTCCTCTCTCTAGTGCTTTGTTTTGGATAAGTGCCTCCACTCTTTGCTTACAGAGAGTCATCGTCCCCATCTTCTTCACACACACGGGCTGCTCTGGGAGGGCTTCCCTGAACCCCCCGCAAACCTGGCCCGTGGGCAGCAGGCATCACTCCTCTTAGTGGAGGATTCATGAGCATTACTCGGGAGGCTGTCCTCTCTTGGGTATAAGCTCCCGTCGTTATCCCCCGTGCTTAGTGCAGCATCTGGTGTGGAGTGCTTTTCAGTCGAGCCTTGATAAAAACCAATGAACAGTGTCCTTTCAGGCCCCCATTGCCCATCCTTGGCACCCATTCTGGGTCCCATCACCTAGAGTTTGTCTCTAGGAAACCTCACTGGTTACCTAGACACGGGCGCCTGCTCCAGTCTCACAGATGAGTATACTGAGGATAGGTGGCAGGTCCTGGTGGCCTGGGAGTAGGTAACTGAGCTGGAACGGGAACCCAGGCCTCTTGCACCAGCACGCTGCCTGGTCCTGACACTAATGCTGGGAGTGCCTCTTCCACACTGGTAAGCAGGCTGATACTTTTGCATCAGGGGACATACGTGGAGCACCTGGAATCACGTGCTTCCGCAGTTGCTCGCTTGCTCCACTCTTGTGCCTGCCTCGGGGCTAGCCTTCTGACCCACTCTTCTCTCTCATTCTAACCCCATGCCCTGGGCTTTGCCAGCTGCTGAATGGAGCCCTGTGTTAGCCGGGCCGGTGGGTGGCCACCTTCGGGTGATGCCCGGTGGTGCCAGAGGTTCTTGCCCTAAGAACTCTGCCCACAGGCAGAGCCGAGGCCTGAAATTCCTGGCATTAGAGGCATTTCATTCCTTTGGGTTACTTTGTCTTCTCCAGAGAGCTATTGTTAAAATGCAAATATGTTTGTATATGTCCATGACTCTCTCTCGCCCTGTCACAGCTCACCCTTCCCCCTCCCCATAACCTCAAGTCCGTTCTCTAGGAGGTCTGCGTCTTTATTCCTGCCTTACCCCTAGGTTCTTCATGACATTTTTTTTTTCTTAAATTCCATATATATGTGTTAGCATACGGTATTTGTCTTTTTCTTTCTGACTTACTTCACTCTGTATGACAGACTCTAGGTCTATCCACCTCATTACAAATAGCTCAATTTCGTTTCTTTTTATGGCTGAGTAATATTCCATTGTATATATGTGCCACATCTTCTTTATCCATTCATCCGATGATGGGCACTTAGGTTGTTTCCATCTCCGGGCTATTGTAAATAGAGCTGCAATGAACATTTTGGTACATGACTCTTTTTGAATTTCGGTTTTCTCAGGGTATATGCCCAGTAGTGGGATTGCTGGGTCATATGGTAGTTCTATTTGTAGCTTTTTAAGGAACCTCCATACTGTTCTCCATAGTGGCTGAACCAATTCACGGACATATACACACTAACAAACGTAGTAAGGTAGATAGCTGGTTGGAAGCAGCCGCATGGCACAGGGATATTGGCTTGGTGCTTTGTGACAGCCTGGAGGGGTGGGATAGGGAGGGTGGGAGGGAGGGAGACGCAAGAGGGAAGAGATATGGGAACATATGTATATGTATAACTGATTCACTTTGTTATAAAGCAGAAACTAACACACCATTGTAAAGCAATTATACCCCAATAAAGCTGTTAAAAAAAATGCAAATATGTTACCCCACACGGTAACCTGTTACCCCAGTACTGTGGCCCCTTGGAAGAGAAGAATGTCTGGGCTTTGGTTAAGTCACACCACCTCCCTGGCCCTCAGTTTCTTATCTGTAAAATGGAGATAATAAGAGACTGCATTATGGGGTTACCCCAAGGACGAAATGAGATAGTGCACATGAAGCGCTGGACATATAATAAGTAGTCAATAAAATTAGCTCTTTTTTTCTTTTTAAAACTGTAGGATTATTTGGTCAGTTCTCTAGCTGAAGTTCTGGGTCTTCTTAGTTTGTTTATTTAAGTATTTTGTTTTAATGTCATCTCCTTTTGTTTTAAGATTTTTTTTCCTTTCTAATTATAAGATGGTTTTGACCTTCATCTTCTTACTTTTAAAATAGGGTAAAAGATCCTACCTTATTGGTTTATTGAGGATTTACGGAGCCTGAAGGGCTGACTGTGGATGCCGGGCCTGCCCAAGGCGCTCACAGAGAGCCTGCTCTCCTGAGTTAACCTGGAGGTGGGGATCGAAAGCCCTTGGGGAGTTGGGGGGAGGTTCTGGGTGGGTCCCAGGGAGGAAATAGGGGATGAGGAGGGAGGAGAAAGGGGAAATGAGGGGAACCCTGCTTCCTCTGCCCCAGCTGCTTGGATGTCGAGTCTGGGTGGGAGGGGACCTGGGAATCCTGCCCCACCCCTGGGAGAGGTTGGACCCTGTGACCCTTCCCCAGATCGTTTGCCTTCTAGGTGAGTTCTCTGAGGTTCTGAATTCCCTGTAGGAATGGTGTCCTTGGCCTCCCTCCCTAGCTCGACTTTGGTCGAGTAGTGGTGAGGAGCCTCTGGGGAAGACTCAGCCCCACCATCATCCATCATAACTGAAGTTATCCTTCCCAAGCAGAGCCTGACTAATGCAGAAGATCACATTCCCTAGAGCTGGAGGCCTGGAACAAAGAGTGGAGGTGAATGCTGGTTCCTGGCACCCCGCAGCCAAGCAGCAACCTGCCACCTGCCTGCCCGACTCTGGGGGTGGAGAAGAAGGGGGTGCAGTGGGAGTCTTCCCAGTCATCTGCTTTGGGGTGGAGCACAAAAGGGCCAGCGTCATTTTCACCCCAGAAGTGGGGCTTGGAGCCCTGCAGTTCATTATACCTCACGTTCGTTGATTGCCTATGGGCTGTTACTATCCTTTTTTCTCTCTTCCCCTCTTTCCTCCTTCCCTGCATCATTCCCTCCCTCCCTTCCCTCCTGCCATCCAATAAATACTGACTGATCACTTGCTGTGGGCCAGGTACCAGGCTAGATAAGGAGCTTTCAGCTCAACAGAGACAAGAATCAGATAGCTAATGACAGGATAGTTTGATGAGTGTGCTGACAGGTGTCCTTACAGGGTGCTGTGGGAACACAGAATGTGGGGGAGGGAGACCCATCCTGATTGGTGTGTAGAGAAGGGGAAGACACTGGTAGGTAAAGCATCTTGAGGGCTGAGCAGGAGTTACCAGTTGGAGAAGGAAGGAGTAGGATCCTGGGTAGCGGGAGCAGAAGGAAGTCCAGAAGATGCACAGCTAGAGGATATACAGAAAGCTCAAGAAGATCACTTATTCACTGAGTTTTGGTTATCTCTCCTGTAAAATGAGAATAGGACCAAAGTCATAGCTATCACACACACATATACACACAATCCTTCCTTCCTTTTTTCCAATGTATTTTATTTTTTACCGGAAAGATTTAACCATGTGGAAATAATGGCAATGAGAGGCAGAACGTGCAAAGTGCTGGAGTCAACGGAAATACGATGGCGGGTTATAGCTTTTTGGAGGATGGGCAATACTAATTAAGATTGATATTGAGAATTAGGAATTGTTGGCACAATTTAAGAAGATCCTGGAAGGGTGGGAAAGACTCTGGTAGAGAAGACAGAAAAGGGCATCTTAAGGGGCTGGTACAGTGAGCAAAGGCAAAGCGAGGTGTGGCTGCATTTGTCAGGGCCAGAGGAGTTGGGGGTGAGGCTGGAAAGGTGGGCTGAGACCACTTCGATGCCTAACTGGTGGGCACACGGGCAACATTTGGTGTGCATGTGGGTTTATTGGACCTGCGCAGTGTTAAAAAAGAAAAAAAGAATTAAGTCGACATTAAAAGATCAGATTTTACATAAATCCACATTCCTGGCTTCTTTTGAAGAAAATCAGGTCTGGCAATACTAACCTTGAATTAATCCCCACATGGCAGCAGCTGGCTGGAAGGTGAGTGGTGGACATTCAGGATGTCACTGTAGCCCACAGTCACAGGTTGCATCTCCCACTGGCGAATTAGCTTGACTTCTCCACTGTTCAAATCACTCTCGAGTTAATACAGTTATGTTCAGAAAGCTCCTAATAAAATGCTAATACATTACAAGGAAGCAGAAAGAAAATTCTAAGCCATTAACATTGTAGTTCCTTTATTAGATTAGGGGATGAATTTTACTACTCCTTGGGTAAATTTTAACCGGGGAGTAGCAGTTAGGGGGAGAAAATGGGATGCTTGATGCATGATGGTTTGAGATGGAAACTCTAAGAAGTGAAGGGTGGGAGTGGACACCTGGAAAGATGAAGATGGCGGGGCCCTGTGGTGAGTCATTGTGCCCACTCCTCTCAGCTGTGGCGTCTGCCGTCTGCTGGGGAAGGACACCAAAACACCTGTCCTTTTAATTTATTTTATAAATAAAAATACTTATTGCATTGTAAGACATTTGCTACCTATTTTGTTGACTTTTAAGCTTAAAAAATTGGACTCTTGGGCTTCCCTGGTGGCGCAGTGGCTGAGAGTCCGCCTGCCGATGCAGGGGACGCGGGTTCGTGCCCTGGTCCGGGAAGATCCCACATGCTGCGGATCGGCTGGGCCCGTGAGCCATGGCCGCTGAGCCTGCGCGTCCGGAGCCTGTGCTCCGCAACGGGTGAGGCCACAACAGTGAGAGGCCCGCGTACCGCAAAAAAAAAAAAAAAAAAAAAAAATATTGGACTCTTGAAGGACAAGGTGAAATTTGTGTGGTTTTTTTAATTGATAAGGAAAATAATGGTAAGGAGAAAAGTTCTTCTATTTTTTGAATAATTTTTGGAGTGTGTGTGTATGTGTGAGTGGCTGGTCTTTTGAAAGGCTCAATAAACCTGACTGGGAAATTTTAAATTAATTATTTAAAATATTATACCAGTTAGTAGCAAACATTCAGAATAATATAAGAATGTATGAAGGAGTAAACCCCACAAACTGTCAAGAATTGGTGTTTAGGGCATATGGGAGAGTTTGGAGTGTATTGTTCTAGACTTGGCACTATACCTAAATGAGATATGGCTATATCCTTGCATAGACCTAGGTATACGCTCACATATATATCTGGATAGAAATTTTTTAATAAAAATGAGGTTTTGCATACTGTTCCGCTATGTTTTTCTCCTAATCCTCTATCTTGCACATATTACAGGTCATTACATCACCTCTGGGCCTATGTAAGGAGAGTACAATGAAAAAGACTGCTGGATAGAAAGGGCTAGTTTTGAGCTCTCCCTGCTCTCTTCCTAGCCTCAAGTACTCTCCTCTGTAAAATGGGGATAATTCTTCCTTCGTTAGAATTAGGGTTAAATTAGGGTTAAATAGAATGCAAATGTACTCAGCACAGCTTATTGGATATTGGGTGATCAGAGCCCATTATACCATCGAGAAAATGTTTTCACTCCTTGGATTCTTCATTCTCCACCCTTCATCCCGTTGGGAGAGGAGTGGTGGGGGGTTGGGGGGTGAGGGTGAATCTGGGGCAAATTACAGCTTTTCTCAATGGAGTTTAAAACCCTCTTTTCAGTGCTGAGTATCATTAAAATCTCGAGCAGTTCATTAACAGATGCATTCAGTTTTGTTTAGGACATTTTCTCCGGACCCACGTTTATTTATTCAGCTGCAGGAAAATTCCTGAAGTCAGGTATGTGAGCAGGAAGGTATGTCTGATAGAAAGGCTGTGACCTGTGCCTGCCCTTCGTAGAGGCGCCCTTTTGCCAGTGGGGAAAGTCTGCCCCTCTTAGTACAAGGGGGGATTCATACCTCATCTTTGCAAATGGCATCCCCTCCTGCTAGAACCTTCCCTTTTCCACTTCTCTCCTTCCCTTTCTGGTGCTAGAGTACCATGTTCTCTTTCTTTTGTGTAACACGTCTTTAACAAAGACCTCTTACTCCAATATCTCATTGAACCCTCCAACAAGTCAATAGATTTAGGTCCGTTATAATATGACAGATGAAGCAGCTGAGGCCCAGATGAGCTGTGATAGGAGTCAAACTCACAGCAAAACTCGGACAGATCTGGATTTCTTGGCTCGCAAGCCATGCTAGTCGTGCTGTATCATGTTGCCTCCTTTTCTGATTGTTGGCAGGAAGCTCCTGAAAGGGAGGGCTACAGGAGGGCCCCTCGTTCTGGCCAGTGGGGAAGACTGTTTGGAATGCGTGAGGTTGTAGGGCTTAGGGTGCTGGGAGAGACTGGTGAGAGCAGACGAAGGGGACGGGTTTGGAGGTCACCCCAAGGTCAGTGGAGGGGGCAGCCAGGAGCTGGGGAGGTTGAGAATGGCCTGGTGCAGAGCTTGGACACCAAAAGGGAGGCTGGCCTTTGTGGTCACTGGCAGGTTTGTGGGCTTTTCCAACATTTGGTCTCATTTTGAATGTTCGGCCCTTTTTTTGCCTCAATTAGTAGCACGCTGTAAAATCCTCTCCCATACCCCACAGAGGAACCCTTTCCTAATTCAGGTCACATCTCCCTGGCCCTCTATTTCCACATCCAACAAATCAAAACTTATCAGTTCTGTTTCCCATTCTCTCAGAGAACAGCTGAGAGAGCTATTCAGATAACCTTATTTGCTTTAATGAGCTGCTGGCAGGATACATTTATCTAGCACACATGTAATATCACAGTAGCCTTACAGACCAGCTCTTCTCAATAGAAACATAACGCGGGTCACATTTAAAACGTTCTAGCAGCACATTAAATAAAATAAAAAGGAAACGGGTGACATTAATAATATATTTTTATTTAACCCAATTTATCATTATTTTAACATTTTAACAAAAAAAAGAATGAGATTTTTTTCCATTGGTTTTCTCATCGTAAGTCTTCGAAATCCATTGCACATTTTACACTCACAGCACATTTTAATTCAGACGAGCCGCATTTCAAATGCTCAGTAGCCACATGTGTTGAATAGTTTGTGGCGATGGTTTTGGCCAGTGTAGTTATGAGACTTCGTTCACTGTTAAACCGAGAAGGCTTATTTGGGGATGGGTAATGGGGTGCTTCTGGGCCCCTTTGTGATCAGGGTGTCTTTGGGCGGGACGGCCCATCAGCAGACCTTGGTTACAGCACATCGTGGCTGCTTGCCCTGTCCTCACCTTTGTGCTTGTTGTCATGGGTGACATGATGCTGAAAATATTCCCCTCGCCCACTGTGCCACCACCCACACTATTTGTGTCCTCCCTTGCCCTCTCCCGTCTTCCCCCTTGACACCTTTGACTTTTGTAAACCCCAATCCTAGATTTAACTCTACTGTGCCCTTTCTCTGATCCTGCCTTGAGACTGCTGGATTCATTTTAAATCCATGCCCTTTGACCTCAGCTGCTACTTGTCACCCTCACGTTTGTCTCAGTTGTCTCTCATCCCCCTCGCTGACTGTTGCAAACCTCACCTGCTCCCTTGAGCTCTCAAATCCATCCACACGTCCTCGTTCTCAGCACGGGGGCAGTTCCTCCCTTACTGAAAAGGTGGAGGTCATGTGACTTGAGTGCTTTCATCTCCACCTCGCCGTTTCTCTTCATCTGTGCTCTTCTCTCCCTGGCCAGAGCCTTAAAAACCTTCCCTTCCCACCTCCAGAAACACTCTGCTTCAAACTGGCCATGAAGCTCTGACTTCAGATCCTTCAAATCTCAGGTCTGCCTACTGCTAACCTGGGTAAGTTGTTTAAGTGCTCTGTGCCTGGTTTCTTCATCGCAAAATACGACTAATATGACTCAGAAGATCGCCTAGTGCCTATGGTGGTGGCGAAGGTGAAATTCAGTTTCGTGGCATGTTTTAACACAGAGCCTGGAGTAAATGTTGACTCTTATGTCCCCTTCTCTTTCTGGTGTCTCAGTCCATCCCTCTCCCCTGGCTTCTCCCCTTGGCCTGCAAACACACTCCCTGTCCTAGCAGTTCACCTTATCCCTCCCTCCCTTGAGCGGCTGCCCGTCTCTCTCCTGAATTCCACTGAAGTATCGAAGAGTAGCCCCACCTGTTGCCTCTACCCTCTTGTCAGCCCCAGGCATCTTCCCCCTGCGCTACTGACACTGTGCTCACTGGTTTTCTCCACTCACCCTCCTTTGGATTTCTGGGCTGCGAGCCACACTGGTTCTTCTTCCCCGCCCCCCGCTCCCCGCTATGACTTTCCCCACACTCCCCTAATGTCGCTCTAGCTTCTCACTGCCCCCCTCACCTCTGCATGACTCTAGATGACTCTAGAATCTACACTCTCGTCTTCAGGCTTCTCCTCTGCCCCAGGCCCACCTTTTCTACTGTCTGCTGGGCCACCCTCACAGGATAAACCCCTCTCTGTGGGTGAACCCCTAGGCAGGCACACTCGTGCCCGAGGACACTAACAGTCCAGTCTCCTACTCTCAGATCTCTTCTCCCTCCTGACCTCCCTAACTCGGCTGTGGTTCCCGCCACTCTCTAGATACCCAGGTCTGAAACCCTGCAGTTTTTGACACTTCCTTCTCCTCCCAAATCCAGTGCCTGAACTAAAGTACAGAAAGTCCCCTACACACGAACCTTCAAGTGGTGAACTTTCAAAGGTGCAAACATGCCCCTGGATGCCAGCCATTGTACTGTACTACTGTACTTTTCAAGGTACTGTACTGTAAAATTAAAAGTGTTTTCTTTTTTGTTTGTTTGTTTTTTATGTATTATTTTTGTGAAAAGTATTATAAACCTATTACAGTACAGTACTATACAGCCAATTGTGTTAGTTGGGTACCTAGGCTAACTTTGTTGGACTTAACGAACAAATTGGACTTCCAAACGTGCTCTTGGAATGGAACTTGTTCGTATGTAGGGGACTTACCATAAGTGTTTAGTAACCAAAGGTTATAATCAGTGAATCCCATTGGTGGCCAAGTCCTGCCCTTTTCTTACTTTCTCTCTAGTTCATCACTTTTCAATTCCCATTATAGGCCCTATGGTAAGCATTTGCTATACTGAAGTATATGATGAACAAATTCATCTGTTCAACCCTGTAAGGAAGAAGTTGTGTTTTTTTCTGTTTTATGTACGTGGACACTGGGGCTGGCAGAGTTTAGGGAATTTGCTAAACATATGCTGGTAAGCGGCAGAGCTGGGATTCGGACTCAAGCCTGCCTTTCTCCAAAGCCCACCTTCCTATTATGCTCTCTTGCCTCTAGCAGTTCCTGTACCAGGCTATGCTCTTTTCAGAATTGAATATGTATTGTGTATGTACATGAACACAACCTTCTGTGCCTGTATTGTTTGCGTGTTGGTGTTCTATATACCCTGCTGTTACCCAGGCTCATCGCCGGTTTATTTCAGAGTCTGTGCCTTGACCCTCAGTGTCAGCACTTGAAAGCCTTCACTGAGCCCAGGTCCCCACCATGAAACGCCAGAGCCTAGAAGTAGGAATGTGAACACATCTTCCAACAGGACATATGTTTCCCTTTCTTGGGTCTCAGGCTCCCCATCTGTAAAATGAGAGAGTTGCACAAGTTAATTGCAAGAGCCTGTCCTGCTCTTAGGCTCCATGAATCTGTTTCGTGTTTCTGCTTACCTGGGGCCTACTGTATGCTCAGCACGTGATAGATGCTGTGGGCAATGCAGAGAGAGCACAGGAGGCATTGCCCCAGCTGTCAAGGAGCTGACAAAATTACTCCGGAAAACAAGCCAACATTCAGGAAACTACCAGCAGTATAAGACATTATGTAATTATGCCTGCAATCTCAGATTATTGAACCATTGGTGATGGTTCAATAAAGGAGAAGAAAAACTGCTGTTCTTTTAAAAGAAAAAAAAAAAACATAAAAGGAGCCGTTAGTGAAAAGCATTGTCTGGCCAGACTTCTCGTCAGATTTGCGACTCTCTCTCCCCTCTCGAAATCAGTCCATAAATACTTACTGTCTACTGATGAGCCAGGCCCTTGGGACACACACACTCCCTCATTGCAGCCAGAGCTGTATCCCAAACCCAGCCTTCATCTGGTTCCTCTCCTGCTGAAGAACCTTTGTGGGTTTCCTACTCTATAGAATAAAATGAGCTGACTTCCAGCTCCTGCCTTCTCCCTCCTGGGCCCCCCAACCTGCATGCTAGGCCTGGTGCACTGGTCATTCCTCAAGCCCACTGTACCTGTTTTCATCTCTTGGCTAGAAGACTGCTTTACCCAGCCTGCCTAGTGAACTTCTGTGCATCCTTCAAAGCCCAGCTCAGATACCACACTGTGATGCTTTCGTGGTCTTCTATCATGCCTTTGCCCACCCCTATGACACCATGTGTCCTTGTTTAGGTCTCTACCTCCTGTTTTGAACCATGAGTTCCTTAAAGGGGCTTTATCCCCTGTCTTCATCATCCACGAAGCCACAGAACCTAGCCCTGAGCATGAACAATAGTTTCTGATGAATGGCTGATCTTTGAACAGGAAGCTCCCTTGCTTTCTCTCAAGCTGCTGGGCTGTTTAACTCCATGCCTCATGGCCTGCGAAGGAGACTGGATGGTTGAGAAAGCATCACTGTTTCCTCTTTCCACACAGTAGTGGGGACACACCGCCACAAGAGCCTCACTGTAGCCCTGGAGGGGGGACTTTCAAAATCAGCGGCCGCTGACACCATACCTAGCAGGGGCTGTGCTGAAGGAGGCCTTTGTGTTGGGCTTGGCAGGCAGGGGGCTCTGTGTTCCAGAGCACAAGTGTGTAAGTATGTCGGGCAGGCTCCGGGCTGCACACACCCGCCGAGGGCCTGGGCCCCTAACGGCTCCTGCCCTGGAAAGAAAAGGAGGCATTGTGTGCGCTGGCTGCGCTCCAAGGGAAATATTCCTGTTGTTCTTCTGTTTTGAACTGCTCCCTTTTTAAAGGGGAAAAGTCCAGAAGTGCAAATCTCTCTCCCACTCCAACACATCCTGTCCACCAATTCCAAATCATTTGCTGCCTTCGAAATATTAATCAATCTGCGAATCCATCAATTCATTCGTGTGACTGCTGTGTCTTCAAGGAGCACTGCTAGGGGTCAGCACTGTACTGGGCACGGGGGAGACAGCCCTTGTCCCTTTGAGGCTCAGTTCGGGATTGCTGGGTGTCCAGATCCTTGTGGACCCTGGCCCTGCTCCTTCTCTGGGGCTCGATGTCCCTCTGCAACTCAAGACTCTGCCTTGAGGCCTCTGCCCCTGCCTGTCCTCCACCTCCACGACCTGGCCCTGCATTGTATCACCTCCCAGAGGCATGTGTTATCAGGCCACCACCCTACCCTCACCCAGGCCTTTCAGGCAGGTGTGGTCAGAACCATGGCCCAGTCTGGACGGTTAGAAACTTAAGCGGGAAGACCTGATTCAACCCTCGCTCTGCCTTTCACTATCTTTGTGACTTGCACCAAGTTACTCAAGCCCTCTGGGCTTCGGCTTCCTAATCTGCAAACCAGAACAAATGATACCTGGCCTCACACACAGAGCCATTGGGAGGAGGAAATGGCACTGTACTGCCTGGCACCAGGCCTCTCCTGCCACACGGCAGCTCCCAATTAATAATAACCAAACAATGAACAACTATTGAGCACTTACTAGTCTCATCCTTCCCTCAGAAACAACAGCAACCACGGCTTCTGTTTGAGTGTTTTCTACATGCCAAGTTTTGTGTTAAGTCCAGGCATAGCGCCGTCAGAACAGCCTCTAAAGTGCTTGGTTCTTTCTTATACCCTTTCATAGCTGGGGAAACTGGCTCCAAGATAGAGTGACGTGGCCAAGGTCACACAGCTTGCAAGCACCGGAATGAGGAATTGTGCCTAGGTCTGTTGGACCCCTTCCCATCCCTTCCCAACCAGACAGATGCCCATCACAGGCCTGGCTTCTTGGTTCTGGGACCTGAAGCATCAGCATCTCCTGACAGCTCATTGGAAATGCAGATTCTCAGGCCCCGCCCCACACCCACTGAAGCAGCATCTACATTTTATCAAGATCTTTGGGCGCTGTGTGTGCATAATGCAATTTGAGAAGCACTGAACTGAGTTTCTAAAGTGTTTTTAAAAGTAAGTTAGAAAAGGACTTCTCAAACTATAGCATGCATAAAAATCTCCGGGAGGGCTCGTTAAAACACTGATTCCTGCCCCGGAGATTCTGATTTTTGTATCCATTGCTCCTTCCATTCTTATCTATTGCCTTCACTTCGTGGGTTCCTCGGTGTAGGTGTAGCGGATGTGAGTAGGATCCAGGCAAACTTCTGGCTCAAGTCTTGGCACAAGGATGCTCATGGGTTATGTATGCAGAGCCATTAAGGGAAATCTGGGCTGGACTTGGGGCCTGCACGGAGTCACTGGCAGCGGCATCCCTCTGCTTTGGGGGAAACTGCCCCACTGGCAGGGAGGTACATCTCTCTCCTGAGTTATACGAGGAAGGAGCCATGGGTCCCTGCAGCAGCCACACCACCCTCCCTGCCCCTTTGAACAACAAAGAAAGGAAATTAACTTGTAACCTAAAAGCCTGAAAAATACATCTTTCTAATGGAAAATTTGACAGAGCGATAGATCTGCAAAGAGCATTTTCTCTAAAATTCACATCTCTGTGACTTGACTGCTGCTATCTGGTTAAATAGCAATTAAACAGCTCAAGCCGCCTTGGAACTTTCAAAGATTATTTGAAAAGTAATTGTGTTGTATTGATTAAATAATTTTAAGTTAATCAGAAAGCCACTGCATTCCTTAGTCTATTCCTTTGCAAATAAATTTACCTTATTTATAGTCCTATTGCATGCCTCCCAAATGTTGTTTATATGTTGATAATCATCTGATATTTAACGAGCATGGCTGGTGATGGAATTTAACGGTAAATTAGTTCCTTTGCTAAATCCTGTCTCGTTCCTTCTCTTTCTGTTCTGACTCCACTGGCAACTTACTTCATAGACAGTTGCAGAACTAGAACCTGAGAGACAGAGAACACCGTAGTTAAGAGGTTGGTCTCTGGAGTGAGACACACCTCAATTTGAATTCCAGTCCTGCAGCTGACTAGCCTGTGCCCTGAGCCTATCATCTGTGAAGAGGGTATAATAGTACCTACCCAGTATGATCATTGTGAAATTAAACGTCATCATTGTACAATACTGGAGAGTGTCTGGCTAACAATGATATCATTATTATAACAATATGAGTAGTCACTGTTATGATGATGCCACCTCAGTTTTCTAATCTGTAAAATGGGTGTGACGGGGAATAAAAGCATAAACACATGAGTATTCAAAACTTCTCTGCCCGTAGAGCCTTCGAGTAATTCCCTTCTAGGAAAATTTCTGGCATAGCTTGCTTGGCTGTTACCCCTCCACTATTATGCCGACTGGGGTCATCCAGTGATGGGAAAGCTCTGGACAAAGGGAGCCAATATTGGGATTGTGACGAGGATAGAGAGATGGCAGAGGATGGGTGCGTAGATGCCAGAGGTGAGGGAGTGAAGATCCGGGCAGAAGGGATTGCATAAGGGATGTTGGGGATCAGAGCACGCTGCTTCTGGAGCAGTTACTTTGCTGGAAATAGATACTGAGAGTAGCAGAGATAGGAAAGGAAAAATTGAAGACTTTTGCTTTGTGCTAAGAATGCACTTCCTCTTTTGTGTTTTCTCTAGAGACTGCAGTGAAGCTTTGGACTGCCTCCAATTCATTTTTTTCTACTTAAATGCTGTTTCTTTGAACACAACCCTGAGCTGTGGCTGGGCCATAAGGTGGCCATCTTTACCTCATTTACAGGGAAATCGTGATAGGACCATCCCAGGGCTGAGTGAGGATGGGTAAAGGACTCAGTACAGAAGACGTGCTTAATTGCCATTGGCAACTATTTCCATTGCTGTGCATCATACTTTGTCTGTTTCCAGAAGCTGCAAGCAAAGGTCACCATTAGGAGAATGAGCAGTTCTCTGGCTCTCTTTACCAACATCAGGCTATTATCCCACATATAAACTAGGGACACCAGCCACATTGTTTTCAAAGAAGCCATCAGTTTGGTGCTCTCCAATGCCTACTGCAGACCAGGGCCATCAGCATGAAATTTATAAAGGAAAGCAGGAGTCTAGAAAGCAGAATCTGACCTTGGCCCTGCTGTATGGTATGGGCAACTCATTGAGCTGCAGTTTCCCCATTAGTAAGTGAAGATAAGGTCCAAAGTCCTGTGTTATGTTTCCCTGCTCCCAACTGTAGATAATCAGCAGGACTGATTGAACATTCGCCACCTGCAAGGCCATGGGCTGGTGACCTAAAGGATACCCCAAAGCATGAAACAGGGGCCTCAACTTGAAAAAAAAAAAGCCCTAAAATCTGGCTGGAAGAAAAGATGTGAGCAGGGAAAAGAATCTGAAAAAGAATACACACACACACACACATAACTGAATCATTTTGCTGTACACGTGAAACTAACACAACATTGTTAATCAACTCTACTTAAATAAAACAATAAAATAAAATATAAAAAAAGAAAGAAAAGATGTGAGCATCTTTATTTTTTTTATTGGAGTTACCTAATGAAAGCCTGCCTGTCCTCTGCTACCAATTCGCAACCACTATGGGGTGATACAAACATGGGATGTCAGTTTTGGAAACATCTTTTCTTAGTGACTTTACTCACATTAAAACAAAACAAGACAAAACCCAAACCACAATAGTGTATGAACTTCCTTTGTATTGCCATGTGGTACACTGACAGCGAACCCTATCTCTAAGGGAATTTGAGATTGATAGAAGTCTCTAGAGACCTTCGTCTCTCACTGCCTCTCTCTGGTTCATCTCTAAAGATGCCCGACCTTCCCTCAGTCGCATGCTGCTGAGGCTGAGTGTTCACCATCTTGTCTGACCCACATCACCTATGCCCGCTCCTCTCTGGACTGTGCTTGCTAGAGGGCCAGGCGGGGCCTTGTAAAATAATAATAAAAAGCTTTCCAACTTGCCTGAAAAATCTGGAAACATCACTGGCTTCACCCAGGTGTCTGGAGATGACTTATCAGGTTCGGTTTGGTTTAACTGACTTCCCTGCGCCAAGAAAAATCTTCCTCCCAACCCAGAAGGCAGATGCCACAGCCCACGCAAGCCCTAAAGTGTCTGCACCTGCAGCCGTGTTCCAAAGCCAGCCTGATGCCTGTGAAGGCTTCCGCTGGACTCTGACCGGGACCATGATGCTGGGACCGGGGGCTGCCCAAAGAGGGTGGGTGCAGGGGTGCCCCAAGGCAGAGGGTGTGTATGTGCTTACCCTTAAGATGCTTTCACTGAACTGACCCAGGAGGGAGGAGGGGAGGCTGAATTCCTTGGTTTACTCCAAGTTGTGGTTCCCAAGCTCTTTGGACTGTGGCCCAGTTCAACCAAGCAAAAGACCTTGTGGCCCACCGAGCCCACGGATTCCCACTTTCCGGTGAGAAAGAATTTGGTAATAACAAAGGATAAAGGGGAAGAGAAAAATAATCTAAATGGTCATGCAGCAAATCCTCAGGACACAGCAATCAACAGAAACTCCAGAGAGTAATTCTGCAAGTAATGTAAATTCATGGAATAGAGCAATTAAAAACCAAGCCGACGGTGATGCTGCAGCGTAGCAGTCCAGGGTCACAGTTGCAGACAATAGAACCGATTCTAGCAAGCTTACATAAAAGAGGAATTTGTCAGAGGGTGTCAGGTCACTCCACCACCCTCCTCAGAATCACTTGCCTGCAGCCCTTCCTTTTCCAGGGCACTTTCTTCCAATCTGAGGTCTGGCCCGGGTGCCTCTGCCTGCTGAGTGCAGGTCCCACGACTGGGTCCTAGCTGTAAAGGAGTCTGGCACTATAAATTCTGTTTTCAACCTTGAGGAGGTGGAACTCCTAAGGAAGGAAATAACCCAGACATAGGAAGGGTGTTCACATGGCTCTGGGTAGCCCAAAATAGCAGGACAGATGTCTTTTGCAGTAATAACAAAGCACCCTTCCTGAGAATTGTGGGAATTCCTGCCCTAGTTCTGCAGTGTTGTTTACCAGTGGATGGAGGCCACACATTTTTATAGAACAGAGACTTAATATTCTCAGTAAACTCTAATAAACGAATTTTTGTTTATGAATGCCAAGGTTTATTAATTCTCAATAACTCATTACGTTCCTAATTCCTTATAAAAATGAAATCCCATGTATGAAGTTTCCTTTGAGGGTGATGAAAATGTTCTAAAATCTGATTGTGGACTTTTCAATAACTGATTCTGGGAATAGTCACATGCAAAAGAATGGAGCTGGCCTTTATCTTAAACCAAATGACCTCAAAATGGTTCAAAGTCCTAGACTTAAAAGCTAAAACTGTAAAGTTCTTAGAAGAAAACATTGAAGAAAATTTTTATGACATTGAATTTGGCAACAATTTCATGGATATGATACCAAAGCACAGGCAACAACAACAAAAATAGATAAATTGGACTTCATCAAATAACCTTTGTGCATCAAAGGACACTGTCAAGAAAGCAAAAAGACATACTACAGAATGGGAGAAAATATTTGCAAATCACATATCTAATAATGGGTTAATATCCACAATATATAAAGAACTCTGACAACACAACAACAACAAAAACAAACAACCCTATTCAAAAATGGACAAAGAACCGATTTGCAAGGCAGAAATGGAGACACAGATGTTGAGAACAAATGTGTAGACACCAAGGGGGGAAGCGGGGGCGGGTGTTGCTGGTGGTGGTGGTGGGATGGATTGGGAGATTGGGACTGACATAGATACACTAATATGTATAAAATAGATAACTAATAAGAACCTGCTGTATAAAAAAAAGTGACGGTGATTTTAGGGAAATTATTTTGTCTCCATTTTCTCATGTATGAAATTAAAACTAGGATCACTTAGATGATCTCATTAGATGGATGATGTTTACAGACAAATATCTGATACTTTTTCATCCTAATAAATAAGAACCAAACAAATTTTTTTAAAAAATGGACAAAGAACTTAGACATTTCTCCAAAGAAGATATACAGATGGTCAATAAGCACGTGAAAAGATGCTCAATAATCATTAGTCACTAGGGAAATACAAAACAAAACCACAATGAGATAATACTACACACCTACTATACTTACTAGTAAGTATATACTTATACTTACTATACTTACACACCTACTATACTTACTATACTTACTATACTTACACACCTACTATACTTACTAGGATGTCTAAAATGATTTTTTTTAATGAGAAAATAACAAATGTTGGTGAAGCTATGGAGAAACTGGGATCTTCATGTATTACTGGTGGGAATGTAGAATGGTGCGGCTGTTTTGGAAATAGTTTGGCAGTTCCTCAGAAAGTTAAACATAGGGGACTTCCCTGGTGGTGCAGTGGTTAAGAATCCGCCTGCCAATGCATGGGACATGGGTTCGAGCCCTGGTCCGGGAAGATCCCACATCCTGCTGAGCAACTAAGCCTGTGTGCCACAACTACTGAGCCTGTGCTCTAGAGCCCGTGAGCCACAACTACTGAGCCCGCATGCCACAACTACTGAAGCCCATGTGCCTAGAGCCCGTGCTTCACAATGAGAGAAGCCACTGCAATGAGAAGCTCACGCACCGCAACGAAGAGTAGCTCCCGCTTGCCGCAACTAGAGAAAGCCCATGCGTAGCAACGAAGACCCAATGCAGCCAAATAAACAAATAAATAAGTAAATAAATTTATATATAAAAAAAAGTTGAACATAAAATTACCATATAACCCAGCAATTTCACTCCTAGATATATATCCAAAATAAATGAAAGCAGGAACTCAAACAGATACTTGCACAGCAATGTTCACAGCAGCATTATTTGCAATGGCCAAAAGATGGAAGCAACCCAAGTGTCAATTGATAGATAAATGAATAAACCAGATGTGATACTTACATATGATGGAATATCACTCAACCATAAAAAGAAATGAAAATTTTGATGTATGCTACAACTTGGATGGATCTTGAAAACATGCTAAGTGAAATAAGCCAGACATAGGAGGACCAATATTGCATAATTCCACTTATAGAAGGTACCTAGAATAGGTAAGTTTATAGAGACAGAAAGTAGAATAGATGTTACCAGGGCTGGGAGCAAAGGGGAATGGGGAGCTATTGTTTTATAGGTTACAGAGTTATGTTGGAGATGATGAAAACGTTTGAGGTATAGATGGTAGTGATGGTTACACAGCATTGTGAATACCACTGAATTCTACACCTACCAATGGTTAAAATGGTAAATTTTATGTTATGTATATTTTACCACAATTTAAAAAATTAGGTTGTGGCAATGTTTGCACAACTCTGAGTATATTACAGCTATTGAATTGTACAATTTGTATGGGTAAATTGTATGGTATATAGATTATATCTAAATAAGGCTGTTAAAAAATCCTTTCCAGCTCTAGCAGTCTCTATGATCTATCTATTAATCCGTTTATTTATTCATTAATTCAACATATTTTTGTTGCATTTCTACCACGCCAACAGTTAGGAATAAGGTGATAAATAAAATAAATGCAATCCCTAGCCTTTCCTTGCTTAAAAAACTGTGGGTTTTAAGAAGTAATCATAGCTAGCATTTACTGAGTGTTCATTACATACTGAGCATTGGCACAAGCACTTACTGTACCTTATCTCGTGCGGTTCTCACAACCGTGTCCTGAGCTGGGCTCTTCTTGAATAAGGAAATTTGCTCAAGGTCACACAGCCAGGATTTGAACCTGGTCTATCTTACCTTGAAATCTTTGCTCTTAATCATTCATCGTTATATGTGGTAGCTGGGTTCCAGCACCTGGAATTGGGGTATTCCCTGGAGACCTGCCCAGAGACCTGTCTGTCAGGCTGGCTGATCTAGTAGCATTACAGGGAGAGTTCAACTTGAGATGAAATGACCTCTAGGAGGGATTGGGTTTGGAAAATAAGGCCTAAGTCCATGGAATCTTGCACAGCCATTTATAGTAATCATTATAAAGCAGGTATATTTTCTAAGTGTTATGTGATTAGAATTTTAAATACAAAATTGAATTCAAAGTTGAATTTGTATCATTATGTTACTAGCTAATGTATCTATTATTTATTGAACACAGACTGCATACCAGCCTCTGTTCTAAGTTGTTGACATGTATTGTCATCTTATGTAATTCTCCTGACAGATCCATGGTGTGTAAAGCATATTACTATTCCTATTTTACCAGTGAGGCAGCTAAGGCACAGAGAGGTTAAATAATTTGTCCAAGGTTACGGAGTCACTGGCAGAGCTGGGATTCTAGCTTCTTGACTTGGAGTCCAGACTCTTAGCCACTCTAGAACGTGCTCTTCAATTATGTTAAAATATGCAAAATAGATGGACATGACTCTGCTGCGACTTTCTGCGGAGGGTGTGTCCCCTTATCACATTCTTATCAACCCTGAGGACCTTTCTTTTAAAAAATCTGTGTTTTCTAACTTGTAAGAGAGTCTGTGTCATACCATGGTTAAGGGCAGCACGTTACCTGGACTTGAATCTTGGCACTGATGGTCTCAGTAACTGGGCAACTGCTCTGAGCCTCGGCTTTGTCCTCAGATAATGGACATAACAATACTCCTTTATAGGGTCATTGTGGGAATTAAATTGGCTGGTTTTGGAATGGACCTATAGTGCCTGGTGCAGTGTAGGGTAAATAACTAGTATGGCATTTCGATGTTTTCTAGCATCTTTTTTATTATTAATTCATGCAGTTAAACTTTTTTTTTTAATATTAACCATTGGTATTTCTTCTTTCCTGAATTGCCTGCTTGTGCCCCTTCATCATTTGTCTATTGGCATCTTTATTTAACAGAGTGTTTGAGTCAAAGACTAAGAGCATTCTGGAAGGGTCTAAGTGAAGGGAGGGATGAGGATTAGAGGTCTTTTTCCCCGTGGGCCTGATGCCTTTCTTTTTCTCCAAGGAGCATTTTTCACTGGTTAGTGCAGGCTCCTCTCTCCCTGCAACTGGCCCTGTTTCGTGCCTGAGAAATTTTCATCTGCCTTAAAGGGTCAATCATTTGAATAGCTCATTCCCACTGGACACCTACACCCACAGATCTCCCATGTGTGGTTTCTTTCTCTGTCCAGTGAAGTTGCATTTGGTCAGAATGGCTGTAACCAGTCTGCTCTGAGAGGCTGTTTCAGCAGCACGTGTACCTAAGCAGCGCACTGCTTCCCGGCGCTGCGCTGCGTAATAGCTGACCTCCCTGAGCAAAGTGCAAAAGCCTCAGGGGCCGCTTAGATAAAGGGCACATTCTTCAGATAGTTCCACCTCTTCTCCCTCTTGCCTGGCGCCATCTTGCCTGAATTAGGTGGCCCACCTTTTTCCCATCATGGGCAGAAGGGACCTGGGCCATAAAAGTTGGAGGTTTCTAAATTGCGAAAGGAGTCAAACCTCCCCTCGGCTAAATGATTCCTGCCAAAAAAGTTCTGGTGGATAAGTGTGTTTGGTCCAGGAGAATTTTCTGGGTATATAGGTGGTAACATGAAATTGGCTACTAATATTAAGACATGTGCATGAGTGAGTTGTAAGGGTAGAGACATGCCAGTATCCCCGCATGGCAAGGGCCAGAGGCTATGGAGGGGATCGCCCCCAAAGAAGCTCAGACTCCCCTAGAGAAAGTTGTTGGTGTTTCTCATGGAGACCTTCCCTAAATGTGAGGTCACCTTCTGCCTGGACAGCACCAGCATTGAAGCTTACGTCCCGGAGTTTGTGTGTCTCCTGCATTCACCTGCATGCCCAGTTCAGGCTGCGTGGTTTAGAGGAAAGGGTATTAGACTGGGAGACAGAACATCTGGGTTTGAGTTGAGCCTTTGCCTTTTCTTAGCTTTATACCCTTGGGAACCAACTTTGTTTTTTCATCTGGAAGATGGTGGGTAACATTCTCGGTTCTGCTCACCTCCCTGCTTGACCATGGAGTTAATTGAGAGTACTGGGTAAGTGCAAAGACAGAAAAGACAGAAGAATCTCTCCACCTATTAGAGACATAGGCAGTCAGCACAGTGCCCGAACCTTCATCTCACATGGAGCTCAGAGAACTGAAAATGCTACCCATCTTCAGAAAGAGAGCTGAAGAAGGAGGGTTAGAGGTGTGTGTGTGTGTGTGTGTGTGTGTGTGTGTGTGTGTGTGTATCTTCTGTCCTGGCATCTGAGCCAAGCTGATCTATGGCACTGCTAGGGGCTAGTATTTCCTTCCCTCATTCTGCTTGCTGTCTTTTTCAATCTGATGAGAGGCCTGGCACCTGTTGGAAAGGAGAGGTGCTTTCTTGGTACCTAAGGGAGTATCTGGAGAGGTCACTTGTATTTGGAGTCGTCGGTATTGTGGATAAGTTCAGTTTCACAAACTTTACTGAACATCTAGCCTGTGATCCTGGTCAGGGAGACACAGTGGCAGCAATTAGAATTTAGGTGACACCTGCGGCGGTTGAGGGCTGACAGGAGCAGTGTAAGCAGGAAGGCTGGCCACTGCACTTGGAGGGGATGCTGAGTGGAGCTTGGGGGACAGGCGGGAGCTGGCCAGTGTTCCTGGAAGAACGTTGGGTGTTTCAAGAAAGGCTCAGCTCTGCAAGGAAGCCTCTCACCATTTTGTCTTGGATAAGGAAGAACTTATCCTGCGAGAGGAAATGAGAAGGCTTACCTCTATCATATAGATAAAGCAGAGAGGAAAAGTGGGTGGCTAGAAGGTCACGGGACCTGGTGAAATGGAGAGTTCTTTTTCACTCAGCTTCCTGGTGAAATGTCTTATGCTTCTAGCCGTTCTCTAGCCAATTCAGAGGGGATGGTCGATGATCATTTAGAATCTAACAGAAAGACAGTTTGCTCCTCAGTATATTTTAAAATATAACCTCAGAGTTCAAGGTACATTTCTGATTTTTTTTTAAAATTCTGGTGGTTTGGTCTGTGTACTAGTTAAATACTTTTAGCAGTTGAGAAAAGTGAATGTTGGTGTTCCATCGTCTCGTTCATCACATCACCCCATGCCTTTCGGTAAATTTGTTAACCTCCGTCTTGAGCAAGATGCTCTGGAGTCTTCCAAGGAAAATAAGAAATTTGATCCAGTGTAGTGGGAAGAACACAGAATTCTACCCCCTGAAGTCTTCATTTGAATCCAGATTCACTCCTGGGTGAGCCAAGGGAATTCGCTGAGTCTGTCTCATTTTCTTCACCTGGACAATGGGGATGCTCAGCCCTGCCTGGCTGCCTTAAGCTGGTGTGAGGCTCTGGATGTGAAGTGTTTCCAATGTCCCGGGCTGGATGCAGTCAGCACTTCAGGGTGACACTCAGCTCTGGCATCAATTTCGGTGCGGGTTAGACAGGAATCTGCCCTCGCCTCTGAGAGCACATCTCGACAGGCAGTGTCTGTAAAGGTCAGAGCTGCTTCGACATGTCTTGCTGATGGGGCTTCATTTCCTAGGACAGCCTCGTTTGGCTAGAGCCACAGAAGGTCAAGGGGATAAGGTCCTCGCATCCTTTTGCTGAGCCTGCATACAGGAGCCCAGATGCTCTCCTGGCCCCGTTTTGATTGCACCCACCCCCTGTATCTCCTTCAGGTCTAGTAGTGCTGCTGGATCTGCAGAGCCTGGAGCCTCTGTGCCTGCACCTCACACCTGCCTCTGTTCCAAAGAGCTGTGGCTGCAGTGGGCTGGCTGAGACACTTCACGGCGCCTGCCTGGGATACTCTGGGACCGTCCTCCTCCACAGCTGCCTTCTCCCCGGCTCCTGCACCTGCCCTTCGGAAGTCACTGGTCTGCTCTGCAGTCAGAAGCCCTGCCTGGAGCTGGATCCTTACAGTAGGTACTTCCTTGCTTTTCTCTTTCTCCCAGAATTGGGTGCGTTTTGGTGCTGGGGCATCAGATTCACATAGCGGCAGGAAGCAGGAGCTGCCAGTCTGGCCCCGGGAACTCACTGGTCATTGTTTCTTCTAGCTCTGCCCCGACAGACTTGCAGTCACTGATTGATCAGGGCAGCGAGCAGTCTGGGGATCACTCACAGAAGCTTTGCTTGGCCGTGGGACCCAGGAGGCAGCCGGGGGGAGGACGTTTCTAAGGCAGAACCTGGAAGAAGGAGATGCACCACTGGAGGGTTTCAGCTCCTTAGGACGCTGAGTTCTCTTTAGGAGCAAATTTATTAATGAGCCACTCAGCTGCAGGGAAGGAGGGGGAAAAGCATAATTAATTATGACCCCCCCCCACACCCCAGATAAGCGCCTAGCTTTGGGGGAGTGTGCAGAGGAAGGCGTGCACCGTTTCAGCATCTTTAGATGCGTCCCTCTGAACTGGGAGCAGCTCTGGGAACTAACTTTCCGACTGAATGATTTGAGCTTTCTTCCTCTTTCTGCAAGATCCAGTATCAGGTTACTGAGCACTGAATTCCTTCCTGACCCCAGTTCCCTCTTCCCGGGAGCGAAAGGGAAGTCAGTATTTGCTTTTCCAGCAAGGTCACGGATCACCTGACCAAATCTTTAACAGCTGGGGAGCCAGTGCTGCTGTGCTGGACTCACGAGCCATCAGCTCGGGTCCAGCAGCAGAACCCCGCTTTCCGGGAGGAGGTGACTCCCCCAGCTCCAGGCTATGGCAGGGGGAGGATGCCAAGGGAAGGTAATGTGGTCCCAGCTTTCCTTCCGACGGTTTTCTCTTCTTCACGAAACTCCAGATTCAGCTGCTGCAGTGCAGGCAAAAATGACAGACACTTGCAGAAAAATGTGGGAACGGAGTTAATGAGATTGTGTTAATGTGTCATTTATCGAGCATGAGTTATCTCTTTGTTTCCTGGGTTGGTGGGAAGTGAGCTGGCTGGAGAACTCGGTTGATGGAATCCTTTTCGGGAGTGCATCTCACTTCCCCAGTGCCTGGACTTCAGCCCTCTTAACGTTAAGCAGTGCCGTCAGATGCCTCTTGCTGTTTAGCACAGGGGACGTTCCCACTTGGAGGCATGGGGCCCTGGAGTGGGGAAACGGGAAGCTCTCATCATCTGGGGAGATCAGTATGAGGTATAAGTAATGTTTTTCCTCTCTTTCCGAAAGAGCGTTTTGTCTTTGCAAGAGGTCTTGCAGGGATTGACAGTTGGCTGTTTGGTGTGCTACCTGGCTAAATATTTGACTTTGTAAGGTTGAATTCTCCAAGAATTCTCATGCCAATAAGGCTGTGCTTTGAGCCAAGCTTTCTTTTTAAGGAAATCCAAGGTGCTATTTATTTTGGCATGCAGCCTGTTCTGGGATGAAATATGGCATTTTTATTATTGCAGAATAAAGAGAGGTTTGAAGAGGACAAACGTACAGAACTAGGTTTCAGTTTCAGGGCTAAGTAGAGGAAGGTTTCTTTGTATTTGGACTTGAGGTTAAAAGTGAGATTGAAAATGGCATCATAAAAAGAATAACTGGGGAGAGGGAGAGGGTGGGGGTATATATTGCCGGAGTTGGTCTGGCCCAGGGAAATCCACGCTCCTGGGCATGCACCCTGCTGGAACCGTTCCTAACGTGGCCTGGTAGTTACATATGGGCTAACACTGCTGTCTGCCCAGCAACTGCCTCTTTGGTGGATTTGTGCTGGCAGCCTCAGTCCTCACCTCTTCACTGCCCATTGGCTTTGAGAAGCAGTGTGGAGTGATGGAGTCACACAAACTGTCCTGCCCCTAATTAACTGGGTAACTTTAGATTGGCCACATAGCCTCTTTGTGTCTTTGTTCCTCATTTGGAGCTTGAAGATGATCTGCCACATGTTAAGATGTAGCTGGGCAGTGGGTGAGGGTGACACGTGGCCACAGAAATGAGTCCTGTAGGAGTTCTGACCTTCGCAAGCTTAATAGGGGAGAAGAACTAGAGAAAGCTCCAGCTATGCATACTCAAAACATCTAGAATATGATGAGCTCACGAGAGAGGTTGGGACCTAATGGGGCATTCTTGATCCTGGGATAGGCCATAAACACATGAAAAGTTACATAGCACCACCAGGTATTACAATTCTGAACACTGGGGATACGGCTTAACAGAACGAGTCATAAATTGCTTCTAAGTCAAAATTTTAAATGCTCCAGGAGGCTGCAAAATTCCATTTTAAAGGGAAATTGTGTCCAACAAAGCTATTTTTCATATTCTGTTGTATCGCAAACAAAGTAGCATGTGTCAATGTAGCATTTCGTCTTTGATTCCACTCCCCTAAACACATCAAACGTCCACCCACTCGCGCGAAGGACCCCGGGCCAAGGTGGAGAAGGCTGGGGTGCGTGGAGCTGGAAGTGGCATAACTTGGGCATGATAGTTCCCCCTTTCCTGCAGAGCCCTTTACAGTGAAATCTTGCTTGGCCCTCTTCAGAGAGTTGGCGTATCAACTAATTAATTTCTGTAGCCTTGGAAAAATTCATTTTAGAAAAATTCAAGTCTAAGAGAATGATTAGAGGTCTCTATAGAGTTCTTTTTAATGAACTTTGACCCCAAGGGTGCTGCAGAATTATTTGAAGCTCTATGATCTGATATATGAAGGGCTGAACTGTAACTCTAACCAAGGGCAGTGGGTGTGATTGAACTCCCTGAGGTGACGGTGAGTTCGTGCAGCCAGAGGCCCATCTGCACCCAGGGGGCTGCCTCCTGCTTAGGAGAAGCTTTCTTGCTTGGTGTCCAGCCCCGGAGAAGCAGATCGCACTTTGGTCAGGAGGACTGACTTACAAAAGGAGCGGTTCTCCTGCTGCACGCCCGGAAGATGCATCACATGTACTGGGGGGAAAAGCAGAGAAGCATCGGAGTCAGAAACGTTTCCCCTCACAAAGAGAGCTGGGGATCAGTCACAGCACCAGTCTTGTTTACAGGGGTGGAAAAATGTTTACAAATCAGTTCTGTTCCCAGCACAGTCTTGGAGTCAACTAGACTTGAGAGCAAATCCTGCTCTAATACTTGCTTGTTATATGATTTGGGGCAGGCCTTCAAACTCTCTCAGCCTCAGTCTCCCTACCTGGAAAATGGGGACAATAATAATCCTCTTGGGGTTATGGTGAGACTTGCGCATGGTAATTCGAGTGTGTCAAGTGCTCCGAGCTCTGCCTGTTATTCAGTAATGTTTTGAGGGGGGCGGAGGAAGGGAGCAGAAGGAGAGGAGAGGCCGTGATGATGGAGGGGCCATGTGTAGGATTTGCATCCTCACCTTTTTCTTCCCCAGTGTTCACCTTGAAGCTGCCGGGCCTCTCCTGCCTGCCAGCGCCTGGGAGGCCCCACACCTGGCTGCAGACTGCAGACCTGGGGCACTGAGATCGGCAGCTGTGTCCTCTGCCCAGGAACCCTCTCTTTCTTTTCTTTTTTTTTTCCAATTGAGTTATAATTGACCTATAACATCGTGTTAGTTTCAGACGTCCAACGTAATGATTTGATATTTGTATATGTTGTGAAATGGCTGCACAACATCCACTGTGTCCCATAGTTACAGGTTTCTTTCTTGTGACGAGAACTTTTAAGATCTACTCTCTTAGCAACTTTCAAAAATATAATACAGTATTGTTATCTATAGTCACCAGGCTGTACATTACATCCCCAGGACTTTTTATCTTAAAACGGGCGATTTGTACCTTTTAATGCCCTTCACCCATTTTGCCCAGCCGTCACCCCCCAACCCCTGCCTCTGACAGCCACTAATCTGTTCTCTATATCTATGAGTTCTCTTTTGTTTAATAAAGATTTCACATACAGTGTTTGTCTTTGACTTATTTCACTTAGCATAATGCCCTTAGGGTCCGTGCGTGTTATCACGAATGGCAAGATTTCCTTATTTTTTATGACTGAGTAATATTCCATTATGTATATATACTATGTACCACATCTTCTTTATCCGTTCTTCCGTCAATGGACACTTAGGTTGTTTCAGAACCTCCTCTTTCTAACAAGGGCGACCCACCCTCACCCCTGATTAGAAGCTTCCATGCCTCTCCGCTGTCGGCCTCCTCAGTGGCCGCTTTTAGCCTCCAGGACCATCCACATTCACCCTCCTTCTCCCTAACTTCTTCTCTGCTCCAGTTCCAAACTCAAGTACTTGTTGCCACAAAGGTAAGTGAGGTATTTAGCGTCTGTGATCTTTCTGCAAGGAGTGTCTCTGCCTATAGAAACCCTGCCTGCCCTTCCAGGCTCTGCCACTCCTGCATAGGCAAAGGCCGCTGCGTGGAACGTGGTTATGGGGGAACCGAGACAGGAGCAGGGTGCTAGCTTTGGAGGCGGCAGCAACGCTCCCAGAAAGAGGGTACACCAAACCTTCTGTCGGGCAGACTTCAGACTTCCTCTTATTTGGCAGGCCTGATATTTCCCAGGCCTCTTCCCTAGTTTGCTTGTTTTTTCCCCATTTTCCATCCCAGGTTGCTGGGGGCCACCCCTTGTCCTTCTCTCACTCCCACGTCCTCCCAACCTTTCCCTCATCCCTGGTACGCTTCTCTGATCTGGAGTGCGTGGTCGAGCACATTGGAATTCCTAAAACGACTCCGCTTCCACTGCTGCGGTGTCACAGATGATTTATTATTCTGATGTGTGTGGAGTTAAATCATAAAAACCAATTTCCTGGGTGATTTACTGGACTGGGGGCAGGATCCAGGGTGTTTACCATTTGAAGAAATAGTGCTGGAAAAGGATTGAAACTTTGGGGAGAATTTATGATCAAACCTCAAGGCACCCTAATTCAGAGTCAGGAGAGTACGCTGCTTGCATAGTTACTGACGTCTTCTGGCTCCCAGGTTTGAGCTCCCCCTTGTTCTGCCCCTGGTTAGAAATCACCCCAGACTATTAGCTCCTAGTCAGTCCTTCCAATTAGCTCATCTTTTTCTTGAATCTGATTGGGATGTCACAGATCACTTATAGGTACTCTGATTCCAGCTTTTCCAAAAACGTGAATTATAATTCTTTTACCATGACGGGAAGTGAGTAGATTTCAGCTCTTGATATTATGGAAAGAGCACCATGCTGCTTGTCGGAGCCCTGGGTCCAGTTCCTTCACGAATGTGCTGAGAGGCCTTGCACAGAACAATTAACTTCTAAGCCTTAGTTTTCTCATCTGTCTAGTTGGACCAGAGGCTTCCTTTGGTGTCAACCACTGCTAACATTCCATGAAGACACACCCAAGATTATACTCTAGGAGTGTGTATAGGCTTTTAATTTCCCTCCTTGGAGAGCTACGACCACATGGGCACCCTGGGAGAAAGGCAAGGAGGGGTGTTACTTTTTTTTTTTTCCTTGGTGCTATGTTCCCTCCGTACTTATTCTAATTGTAATGAGACTCTCCACTTTTCCATCCTCTTTCTTTCAGAACACTCCAACAAATTTTGCAGGCTTATCGGAAGAAGAGTGCCCAAGAGACTGGCGGTCAGCATTCTCTAAGATGGAGAAGACAGACGGTAGGCAGGATCCCTTGTATTCCCTGTTCTACAGTGAGCACTTGGGTTGGAAAGAAATTATTACCATAAATCCTGGAAATAGCTCAGGGGAGGCCTATGGGAGACCGTCCCCAAATAGGCGGTGCTGGGAAACCCAAACTGTGTGTTTCAGACATGAACAAGAGAAGGTAGTAGGGAATGAAAATGAAGGCTTATGTTTATACTGGAGTTGTGTAATTTTTGTAGTGTTTCTCATCCCTTCCAAGCACCAAGAAGGGAGCAGGATGATCTCACTCATTAAGCTCTTTTTAGAGATGAGGAGCTAGAGGTCTAAAAAAGAGGCAAACGGGGCTTCCCTGGTGGCGCAGTGGTTGATAGTCCACCTGCCGATGCAGGGGACGCGGGTTCATGCCCCGGTCCGGGAAGATCCCACATGCCGCGGAGCGGCTGGGCCTGTAAGCCATGGCTGCTGAGCCTGCACGTCCGGAGCCTGTGCTCCGCAACGGGAGAGGCCACAGCAGTGAGAGGCCCGCGTACTGCAAAAAAAAAAAAAAAAAAAAAAAGAGGCACGATTTGGTAAAAGAGCCTACATTCATACCTGTGTGATTTTCCAAGGCATTTCACTTCTTTGAGCTTCACTTCCCTCCTATATCAGTTAGATTTGCTGTGTAACAAATCACTCAAAAATGTATTGACTTAAAGATATTTATTATTTCTTAAAAGATTCTGTGGGTTGGCTAAGCCATTATTCTGGGCTGGGCCAGCTTGACTGATCTCTGCTGGACTTGTTCACATGTCTGTGGTCTTCTGGGTGACTTGCCCTGATGGTTTAGAATGGTTACACTCACACGTCTGGTGGTTGACTCCATGTCACCTAGGGCATCGGTGATGATTTGGCCATGTGTCTTTTGTTGCCCAGCAGGCTAGTTGGGGTTTGTTCACATGATGACAGAAGGGTTCCAAGCACAGCAGGAACAGACAAACTCCAATATGCAAGCAACTTTCAAATCTCTGCATATGTCACATTTGCTGTTGACCTAGTCACAAGGCCAAGCCTAGGGTCAGTGTGGGAGGGAAGTACATAAGGGTGGGTTATAATGGTGGCTATTTTTGCAAACAGTCTGCCACACCTCGTCTATAAGCAGGTATTAATACCTACTTCGCAGGATTGGTAAAGGATTAAATGAGATAATGCATGTAAGCTTGTCGAGTAATAACTATCTAGCCCAACGAATGTCTCGATGACTGTTCCCCTTTCCCTTCCCAGGAAGTTTGCCAAGCATCATTGACTAGACCCCGATCCCCTGACTTCTAATGAAATGCTTTTTCCAGATTTACCAAATGTCAGGAAACAGGAGAGCCTATATGGCCCTTCACTGGGACAGGACTCAAGGACTGGACAGCAGCTCCAGCCCTGCCTTATCCTTCTTTCCAAATGCGGTTACCATATATTTCAAAAGTCTGCCTCTCTCCCCAGGGAGCTGCCTTTTCAGCGCTTCCCTGAATGTGGTCCCACAGAACACCAGCTAATTCCCTTAATGCCCCGGGGGCCTGTCATTCCTGCTTGCCTCATTTGTCCCCGCTCAGCATCCTTGACACGGCTGCTTTCCACGTGATCACCCACAACTAGCTAAGAAAGGCACCCCTCCCTTCAAGCACACACATCTCACAAAATAAAGGCAGAGGAGGGAAAAGACAGCTTCCACTGTCTTGGCCTTTTGAAGAGATTCATTTAATTCTCCTTCTTTCTGGTTGTAATTTTGGCCACTTTCTCTCTAGTTTCTGTTTTTCCCATTTCCTTCAGAAACTGAGTATAGGCTTTTGGACTTTTTTCCTCATTTTAAATGCCTCTGATGGGTTCCCTTACCTGCCCCCCACTTCACTTTTTCCCTCAGGGTAATGACTGTGGCCCCTTCCTCCTTCCCTTGTCTCCTTCTAATCCCTTTTCTACGCCTACCTGTAAGTCTTAGGCTCATGACTGTGTTTGCAGGTCCTTTCCAAGGGTCTAGTGATCTGGGGTGCTTTCAGACCGAGACTCTGTAGGGAATTCTAGGTAGCTCTGAGCCTCATATATCCTACTTTTTTCTTCTCCCCTGACTCGTTTTTCCCAGTTTCTCCAGAATTATTTTCTTGGACTCTCACTCCCCCTTGATGCTGTAGTCCTAACACAGAGTTAAATATTCAAGAAAGAGCACATTCTCCGTGAATCTCCTCCTGCCCCGTTCAGAGCTAGCCCATCCTCATCTTTTGGCCCCTTTGTTCAGTACCTATGCCATGTTCTCTACTGCGTCGGTGCTAATAATCACAACTCTGTGAGTTAGGTATTCTTATCACCACGTTACAAATGAAGAGACTGCGGCATAGGGAATTTAAATAATTTGCCCAGAATCACAGAGGCAGGAGGTAACAGAGGCAGGATTCAACTCCAGCCAGTTATGTGTTGGTTTGTCAGATCTGAAGTTCATTTTGAGCAGAGACAGTCCTCCTAATTAATTCTCACCCTGGCCCAATGCCTGGAATCCTGAGCTCCTGCATACCTATCACCAGGTAGAATTAAAAGGAGCAGAACTTAATGTGAGCATAGATCTCCCAGCATATCAGATCAAACTCCCTCATTCAAGGTCCAGCATTCCTCTTGCACTGGGAGAAAGAGAAGGAATGCAGAACGGTGGGTGGCAGGCACAGCAGCACACTGTGTGTGTGTGTGTGTGTGTGTGAGAGAGAGAGAGAGAGAGAGAGAGAGAGAGAGAGAGTGTGTGAGAGAGAGAGACCCCATAGTGTAGCTTAGGAAAGCACCTATTAAACCCATCATCCTGGATAACTGCTCAGTTTCACAGACTTCTTTGATTCACCTCAGTCTCCCTTGTGGAATATTTTCCCTTGGAACCTGCTGTTCCTCATTTGATGCTATTATTGTATTTGTGCTCTGGACCTGCTCTCAGAGGCTGATGGGCAAATCAGTTCATTTCTACCGAATTGAGGCAATAGGCAGATAAATAATGCAGTCTCTCCTTTGGAGTGTTCTTTGCCTTCTGGATCATAAATCTGCTCCCTATTTAACTTTAGACAAATACCTCCTCTCTGATTTGGCTTGTTCCTATAATCCAGGAGGCTGCTGAACCGGCCAGTAGGCCTAAGAGTATAGCCAAGTGCAGCTGGGAAACTAACAGAGAACAATTGCTGTCATTCTACCAGTGTGCCTCTTTGGGAGAAAGCAGGTTTGTAAAAAATCTTGTGGGTGAATGGAAACTTATTGGAGTTTTTTGGGTGCTGGAGGAGTGTTTACTCCTTATCTGCCTGGAGTCCAGGTATCTGCACAGAAGCTCTGGAACCCAACTTGGACCAACCCTGTGGATCTGCACCAATGTCTTGCTGTGTTCCCTGCTGAGGCTGTGACTTAGCTCACCCACAGGCCCTGCAACTTTACTTAGCACTGAGGCTGGTAGGGTCGATTGTGTCAGTGTTCAAGGGTTCAGCCTTTATGTGTCTACTTGGCTTCTTTAGTTCTTTGGAGATAACTGTACTTCCCTAAGTACAGTTCCTGTGCCCCAAGCATGTAGCACTGGCCAGAAGGATAGATCAGACAGGCAAGTAGGAAGAGCTCAGTCCAAATATGTCATCACTCTTAGGGAAAAAGCAGCCCTATATGTGCCCCAGGTAACGCCATCATTTGCACCTCTTCTTGAACCTGCCCCTTCCTTCCATTCCCTTAGCTTCTTTCACCTTGACCATGTCAGCAATCTCCCAACTGGTCTTCAGGCCTCTGGTTTGTTCTTCTTCTAATCCTCTGTAAGAATGCTCACTGTGAAATCACATTGGACCAAGTCACTCCCTTGTGTAAAACCCTTTGATGACTCCCACTGCCTAGAGAGTAAAGTCAAAGCTTGTTGGCATGCATACAAGTGGCTCCCTGATCTGGCTCTTGCTGACCTTTCCAATTTTGTCTTTTTCTACTCCACACTTTAAGTTCCAACCGTATCAACTGTGTTTACAGAACCCTGAATTACTGTGGATGGTCACACCTTAATGCATCTGCCCATCCTCTGACATATATCTGATCTGTCCTGGCTGTCTATTGCTGCATAACAAACCGCCCCAAAACTTAGTGGCTTAAAACAATCATGCCTTATTAACACAAGTTCAGCTGAGTGGTTCTCATTTGGAGTCCCTCCTGTCATTGAAATCAGATGATGGCTGAGGCTGGAGTCACCTGAAGTTCTTTTATTTATGCCTGGCACCTGGGCTAGGATGTCTGGAACAGCTCAGGCTGGCGAGGCATCTCTCACCGTCTCTTCACATGACCTCTCTCTGGAGCTACTTGGGCTTCCTCACAGTATGGCAGTCTCGGGGAAGTTGGACTCCTTATATGGCATCTGGCTTCCCCCTGAGTGTGCCCTCTAAGAGACGCAGGTAGAACTTAGAGGCTTCTTATGACCTAGTCTTGGCATTCTCTCAGTGTCATTTCTGCCATTTTCTTTTGGTCAAAGCAGTCACAGGCCAGCTGAGATTCAAAAGCATAGAGAAATGGACCCCACCTCTCAATACAAGATTCCCTTGCCTGTCTAGAGAAGGTGGGAATTGATAATGGCCATCTTGGAGATAAACAGCTACAATGTCTTTCACCCTCTTGTATTCTCCTGGCAAACTGCTATTTATTCATTTAACACCCAGTTATATGTCGCTTTTATGAAGTCATCCCTCTCCAACCAAGGCAGAATTAGCCTCTAAGTCCAAGGAAGTTTTTCTGAGAAACTAGGAAAATAAGTCAAGAAGGAACACTGGTCCTTGAGCATGTATCTGTTACCATCCTTGGCACACTGCATTGTACCTGTTGGTGTTTCTCCTACTTGACCATACTTTTTTTTTGAGGGCAGAGCTATACCTGATTCATCTCTGTGTCCTTAAGATCTATCTTAGCAACCAACAGAGGTGCTCAATAAATAGTGGTTGAGGTAAGTGAACTCAATTACTGCTATATTGTCATTTTTTCCCCCAGGGCCTATTACTCTTGGAGTCAAGCAATCAGTCAGACACAAAGAATTTGCGGATCCCCTCCTATGTACCCAGCAAGTCAGCTTCCATCAGGGGGCTTCAGTTCTCTGTAATTTGGACTTCCACGGAGATAATAACTATAATATTGAGTGTGTATTGAACGTTCATCACGTGCTAGGCATTGTTCTAAGCACTTCATATGTATTAATCAGTCCTCACCATCTCATCTTACCTGTTATTATTGCTATCTTACG
This sequence comes from Globicephala melas, assembly GCF_963455315.2. Classification (NCBI taxonomy): domain Eukaryota; kingdom Metazoa; phylum Chordata; class Mammalia; order Artiodactyla; family Delphinidae; genus Globicephala; species Globicephala melas. Next base: position 134,935,086 of record NC_083314.1, read on the forward strand.
GATGATGAGACACAGGGAGGCTAAGTAATTTTCCCAAGGTCACAGAGCTGAAATACAGACCGGGCTCCAGGCTCTGTATTCTTGGCCTCTGTGCTCTCCACTAATGTCCTCTCCTGAACTCAACATTTTCAGAGCATGTTTGGCAGAATGTCACAGAGATCATAAAGGGTGTCACCTTAGGAACATGAAAACAACAAAGATGATTTAACCTGAGGAAGGCGCTCATTGGATTCAAATAATCAAAGGACTGACTTGTTCTCAGCATCCTCTGCTGGGGTCAGGATCAGTGGTGCCCTGGTGTGATGGAGAACTTTCTCATCGTGATATTCTCCTGATACTTTGGGCTGCTCTGAAAAATCATGAGTCCCATACCTCTTGGAGGAATGTTTGCCAATGTCCCTTTTGACATGGATTGTCCCATTTTCCTCCACCACCTTTTTTTCCAGTTTGTGAAAAAAGTGGTATTTCCTTACCTGGCATGAGTTTTTGAGAGTGAAACTTGTTTGTTAAGCACTACACAGTTTTCCAGTGGAAAAGAGCATAGGCTGTGCGTGATTATGGCTGCCCGTTCTGAGCTTCACGTACCTAGAGGCTCAGCCATCAGAGGAAGCTTAAATGATGCAGGAGGCACGGCTCCTTGATATCTCTGGATTTAGCAAGATTTACTAGGACCTATTTCAATAATGCAAGGTCCTTGTTTAATATCGAGACAATCGTGTATCTCATCCTTTGGAAACGTCCATATTCATAATTACCAATTAGTACCCTGATTTGGCAAATTCCTGGCCGCAGTGGTAACTGAAATGCCATACTGCAAATTGGAAACTATTCCCTCTACCTATTTCCTTGGAGACATTGGCTAAGTCCACATTGATTTAATAACAGGATTTCTCAGCCCAGCCAAAAGACGGTGAGCATCTCAGCATAATTCAGAGGCTGGAACATTTAGGAGAACGCTTGTGCGAGAGATATTAGGTCTCACCGCCTGTCTTTCTCATTAACGTTGTGCTTCTTTTTCACATGTCTTATGTCTCCCAGCCAAAGACCAGTCCTCTCAGGGGGATGAAGAGAAAGACACTCCAAAGAGCCACCCCTACTCCGTGGAGACCCCATATGGCTTCCATTTAGACCTGGACTTCCTCAAGTATGTGGATGACATCGAGAAGGGAAACACCATCAAAAGGATTCCTATCCACAGACGGGCCAAGCAGGCCAAGTTTAGCACTTTGCCCCGAAACTTCAGCCTTCCCGACAGCGGCGCTCGCCCCCACGCTGCTCTTTCCCACCCGAACTGGCCCCCAGTGGTGCCAAGTAAGGTGTCGCTCGGGACAGAGGCGCGAGCCCAGCCACTGCCGCTCGGTGATCACCCCCAAGCCGCTGGCGGGAGCGAGGCGAGCTACCACCGGAAGGCCCTGCTGACGGAGACCGCCAGACAGCTGGAGGCTGAGGTCGCCTCCGGGACTGGACGGCCCCAGCTCTTGAGAGCATCCAGCATGCCGGCCACGCTGCTGCAGAACAGGGCCTCAGAGGACCCAAGCCTAAACTCGGGGCCCCCTACCCCGCCCGCCCTCCCCCCACTTCAGGGCGAAGGTGGTGTCTGTGATGGCGCCTTTGGTCCTGCGGAAGGATTTGCAGGTTTTTCCAACTCCACCCAGGGAGCGGCGGCCCAACTAGAAGTCAGAGAGTCTGGAGACCTGGTGCCAGGAATACCGGAGCTGATCCTGAAGGGGCCTGAGCCTCCAGAGGGTGAAGAAGCAGCTGCAAATCACCTCCCTTTCTCAAGTCCTCCTTTCTCATCACTTGTAGTTCTAGAGGATGCAGAAGACCAACAGGAAAGCAGACAAGCCGAGGTGGCGGTCACGCCCCCCGGTTCCCCAACATCAAGCCCCCCACCTCTGCCATCACCCGTCCCTGAGAATGAGCTCCCCCTCGAAGAAATCGAGCTCAACATCATCGAGATCCCACCGCCGCCACCTGTAGAAGTAGACGTGAGAAGCATCGGTATCCGGGTCACGGAGGAAAGCCTGGGCCTTACCTCCGTGGATCCTGGCAGCATCTCCAGCCTGAAGCAGCAGCTCTCGGGCCTCGAGGGCGAGTTGTCTGGAAGAACTGAGGAACTAGCCCAAGTCAGAGCTGCCCTCCAGCGGCAGGAGGAGGAAATCAAGGCTAGGGGGCAGAGGATTCGAGAGCTAGAGTGCACTGTAGCTCAACTGACAGAAAAGCTTAGCCACGAGAACACCAAAGATGCTCAGGGCCAGACTGATGCCATGGTCAACACTGACCCTCTGCACGGACTCTTGACCAGGGAGTCGTGTGACAAGAGCATTGGGGTCAACCTTATGGGCAGCACAAGATCTGAAAGCTGGGGGGCCTGGGGAAAGGGGAATGGCGTCCTGTGGAGGCAGGAGAGTCACAAATGGGGGGATCGGAGCCCAGCAGAATTTGTGTCACCATCCCAGCTGTCACTGCCACAGGGATCCAAGATGGTCCTCACCCCCTCTTTACATAGCTGCCTCTCCACTGAGCTCAGGATCGAAGAAGGACGCTCTGACCAGGAGGGAGGCCATCAGGTGGGAGCCGAGGGTCCAGTCAGGGGAGCAAGAGGCTCTCCAAGGAGCAGCGAGAGAAAGGCTCCCCCAGCAGGGAGGAAGGAGGCCGGTTCAGAGCTCCCGGGGAAGGAGCGCCCAGGAAGGCCACCGAGCTCGCCCACCACCGATGCCACTATCGGGCAGTACGTTAAGAAGATCCAGGAGCTCCTGCAGGAGCAGTGGAGCTGCCTGGAGCATGGGTACCCGGAGCTGGCCCATGCCATCAAGCAGCCCGCCTCCAAGCTCAGCAGCATTCAGAGCCAGCTGCAGAGCTCCCTCAACCTGCTGCTGTCCGCCTACTCGGCCCACGCTGCACCCCAGAGGGAGCCCCCGGGCCCCTCTTCCTCCCCGCCGACGGGTAAATCCTGGTGCCTGCGATGGGAAACCATTGCTCCTTGACGAGTCAAAGGGGAAAAGGGTTTTAATTGCATGCATATGTTTTTTTAAAAGGTTTAAGCACATCCAGGAACCCGGTGGAATAAAAACTGATCTCTGCGACAGTGGAGGCTTGGAACCTCTGCTCTTGTCCTTGCTCTAACGTTGGGACCGACTGCAGGGCCACCACATACAGCCGTTCACATAGCACAGGGCACAAAGGTGCCAGAGGGTGAACGGGAGCTGAAACCCAGCCCACACTTGCCAAGCCTGCAGCACTGTGTGTCTGCCCAGAGAGGTGCCTCTTTCTCATTTGCATTGTGCAAAGGCGATGTCTAGGGTGGCTGGCTGTGAGTGCTTTAAACCTCTGCCTCCCTTAATTGTTTCTTGGGCTCTTGCATTCCTGTAGTCCTGCCCAGTTCTTGCACATTAAGAGGTTTTTTTGTAGCCTTGTTTTGGAGGATCATTATATTGAGAGCTGAGATATTTTACTGAATTATTTTCTCTCTCCCTCTCTCTCCCTCTGTGTCTGTGTGTGTGTGAGAGAGAGAGAGAGAGAGAGAGAAATTGGGCGATACATGTGGAAGTCGACCCTTTGGCGGAGCGGCTCTTCCTCCTACAACAGATCACACACTCTGGAGTTAAGTGGAACCATATTTTGCTTTGCTCAACGGGCAGCAGCGTGTGAGTCTGCTTCCTGCCGCAGCTCACAAATTGGCTGTTTTCTCGTTATTTCGGTGCTAGTTTTAGTCGTACTCATTGTGAATTGCCTCCTGTAACTTTGAGCCCAGCAAAGCCCAGCAAAAGAAGACTCGTGCTCTCGCTCGTGTGTTTTCCGCGGCTACCCCACATCACAAGTGTCATCTGGCTTGTGAGTCAGGAAGGACCGCTGGGGTGCCCTCGAGCAGAAGTGGGTGCCGGACCAGGGGTCGGGAGGCCCAAGTTCTACTCCTGCTCTGCCATTCCCTGAGCACACCTGAGCCTCAGATTTCCCCAGACTGAGATAGGGACAACAGTGGCACTCACACCACATGGTTCAAGAATGCTCCAATAACTCTACTCTGTAATCCACACGTAGAGGGTTTGTGAACCGGAACAATTTGGCTGGCATTGACCAGAAGGTTGGGGCACCTCAAAGACCCTCAGTATATTTGAGTTAAATTATCTAGTTCCCTTTCTGCCCCTTCACACACCTTCAGCCCGTGTGCCCTCAAAGCAAGAGTCCCAGTTCTGCTGCATTCTGGGGCATCCCCAAGATCATGCTAACCTGTGATGTTGTGTCTGCCTAGAGATCTCCCCGTCGACCAGCCTTAAATCCATAATGAAAAAGAAAGACTATGGCTTCCGTGCAGGAGGTAATGGGACCAAAAAGAACCTTCAGTTTGTTGGGGTTAACGGTGGGTAAGCATCGCTCATGAAGCCCAGCCTACCCTCCACACTACCTCTCCTGCTGTTGTCCCGAGCACTCTCTTTTCCTAGGGGAAGCATCTGGTTTTCATTCTTCTTCAAGGGAATTAATCTCAACGGCCCTTTAAAACTCCCTCTCGGGTTTGCATGTGTTTGGCTTCTTGCCAGCTGTGGTAGTCTGTTGGATCCTGTGCTTTTAATATGTCTTGGCTTTGGTGTTCCCTGGGGCCAGGATTCTGGTGCCTTCTGCTAGTTTGGGGACACATGAGCCCTTTAAGGAAGGCGTTTAATCTGAACCATAACACTGAACCTAGGACAAATTCTTAATTTGTAGAACTTCAGATTTCATCCTTTTAATTTTTTCCTTCCTTTAACTAACTTTCAGCAAACCAGACCAAATTTTTTAGGATGAAGGAAAACGATCAATGTCTATTGACTCAGAACGTGAACCAGACCTTATATAGTGTAGAGAGTAAATCACTGGATTTAGAATATTTTCTAAGTCAGTCATTCAACAAACATTTATTAAGTACCGATGATGTGTTTGGTGGTAGGGATAAAAAAGTCAAATAAATCATTGTCCCTGCCTTTAACTCACAGTTTGGACATGGGCAGAGATAAGACAGAAGTAAAGGGAGAATGCTGACAGGGTGAGATGAACTCTAGTAGAGAAAGAAGTGGAGGATGGTGGGAAAGCCCAAAGCAGGGGCACCAGGCCCAGCCAGGGGTGGGCCCAGGAGGCTGCCCGGAACAGGTCAGAACCCCTGCTAATTTGGGTGAGACCAGAAGGAAGACACCCAATTCAGACAAGGGTGACGTCACTACTGTGGCAGGTTCTGTGAGGGAAACGTCAGACAGATTGAAATGCGATGTTATAGGAGGGTTGCTGTTCTTACGCCTGCTGACGCCAGACACTGTGGCCAGAGGAGAAACCATTTTTTTCTGAGCTTTCCCCAGTTTGTGGACAGAAAGCAGAATCAGACTAACCTCAAAGTCTAAAGCAGGTCCCGTCTCTCCCCTGTTTAAATACTTGCAAAAGTTCCAGGTTTGTTTTTTGTTTTTTTAATATTTATTTATTGGCTGCGTCGGGTCTTAGTTGCGGCACGGGCTCTTCCTTGCGCTATGCAGACTCCAGGGCGCCTGGGCTGTGTAGTTGCGGCACACGGGCTCAGTTGCCCCATGGCACGTGGATTCTTAGTTCCCCAATGAGGGATTGAACTGGCGTCCCCTGGATTGCAAGATGGATTCTTAACCACTGGACCACCAGGGAAGTCCCCCAAAGTGCCAGCTTTGTACCAAAACCTGGAGGTCCATCTCGTGACTACAGCCGGCCTCATCCCCCATCACTGGCTCTGGGCTTTCTTCCCTTAAACATGCTCAGTCAGGCTATCTTGGGGCCTTTGCATTTGCTGTTTCCTCCACTTAAAGTTCTCTCCCAGAGATCCCTCAGTATCTGTCAGTCTGGTGCAGTGGTTCTCAACCTCGACTGCACCTTGGAAACCCTGGGGGAGCCTTAAAAATACGCCTGGCTCCCCCTCCTGGAGGACTCCGGTTTAATTAGTCTCTGGTGCAGTACAGATATCGGGAACTTTAAACACCCTCAGGTGATGCTAACATGCAGCCAACGTTAAAAACTTCTGCTCTAATGAAAGTAGCCCCTCCTCGCATCACGCTATCCCATGGCCCGTTATTAGTTTACTCGTTGCTCTTATCATTGTCTGAATATATTGTTTACGTCTTTATTTTCTGCCTTTCCCTACTTAGAGTTTAAGCTCAGTTACGATAGGGACTTTGGTTATAACATTTAGAACAGTGCCTGGCACATAGTAGGTATTCAATAAATGTCTGTTGAATGAATGAATGAACTTCCAGGTGGAGCTTTTATGAAGCAATTCTAAGATAAGAACTCTTTGGTAAACTTAATATGTCCCGTTTTCTTAATCACAAAAGCAAAATGTTGTGCCAAGCACAGTAGAGGAAGAAATATCTGGGGTTTGAACAAGACAGAATGTGAGCATACCAGGGAGCAGTCTGGGTTTGCAAATCCAGTGAGCACAGGGCCTGTACATAGGGACCACCATTCAGATAAAGGGCATGAGGGGGTTCAGTAGAAGCTGTGGCCACTGGTCTCCCCTGGTCTCTGTGGCAGTGCCAGTAGGCCAAGAACCCGAAATCTTCATCTTAACTGGAGTATCCTCCATCGGAGGTCTCCTGTTGACCATCAGCAGAGGGATCAATACATCTTCCAGAACTTTCCTCTCTGGTCTCTGGTCTGCCACCTCAATAGAGTTGCATATGACTGAACATAAGGATCATTGCTGGGGAGGGAAGGCCATTCAAGTGGCCCACGCCCTCACTTTTGCTGTTTTAAACCGTGGTTGAAACAGCAACTGAGAAAGGCAGGTGCTAGGTTCAAGTATCCCAACTGTTCACGTGTCCCATGGAACCCTGCCAGGAGTGAACACAGATGGTTCCTCCCTTGTCAGCTGTAAGCTGGGATAGAACAGGGCGGCCAAAGGGAGGCTTCACAGTCACCCAGAGATGTGAAGATTTGTTAGGCAATTCAGAGAACTCAGGGTGGGGGACGTTTGCCTAGATCTGGGTCTCTCTCAGGACAGGACATTAGGGTTCCAGACTCTTCCATGAGAGCCTTGGATACCTGGATCATCTGAATGCATCACCAGTTAGGCCATGGGCTGTTCCTGTGTTTGTTGCAAAGAGCTTAGTTAATTACCCTTTTCCCCAAATGGCCTCCAGCGTTAAAGGTACAGAGCTCTTAAAAGCATGTTCCTCTGACAGTAGGTTTCCTGGGAGTCCCCTTGCCCAGCACTGCAAGTGTAGAGAATGGAGGACGAGGTTAGCAAGCACAGAAGTGTCGTTTAAAGCCCACCGAGTTCTCATTAGTGTTGACACGAGCATCAGGCAGGAAGCACGGAACGAGTGACCTTGTCTCCTTTCCCAGCTATGAGACCACCTCGAGTGAGGAGACCAGCAGTGAGGACACCTCCCCAGAAGATTTGTCTGACAGCGAGGCCGAGAAGAAATGTGATGGCCCAGAATCTAGGCGGGGCAAGGATGCCCACCTCAGCTACAAGGCGGGGCAGGGCATTCCCGAGGGCACTCGTGACACAGACCAGCAAAGCGGGCCTGGGGAAGAGCTTCCCCATCCCAAGGCTGAGAGGTGAGTCAGATGGGGACAGATGGGGCACTTGATCCTCTGAGAAAGAGCAAGGGCATTTATTCACCCTTTCATCTGGTTGTTTGTTAATTCATTTACCTATCCATTCACCAATATTTATTTATCCATTCACCAATATTTATTGAGTTTCCAATCTATGCCAGGTACAGTGCATTGGTTAAACTAAACAGATCTAACTTCTGCCTTCATGGGATATACTGTCATAGACAGAGCTCTGCATATGAAGCTAATATGGCCTTAGCACTGAAAATGTGAAGGACTCTACAGGTATTCTCTTGATGTAATCCTTCTAACAATCTGTAAGGTAGAAATTATTATAAGCCCCACTTTACAGATGTGGAAACAGAGGCTTTGAGAAGTTAGTGACGCAGCTAGCAGAGATGGTGTTTCAACGCACGTCTTTTGTGATTCTCCCACCTGTTTTTCTGCCTCTCCCTTTGGCCATACTGACATAACCCTGTTTTTGAAAGTGATGACAGGTCACGTGGCATGATGAAGAGAGTACTGACTTTGGGGTTGGACACACTTGGATTCAAATCCTACGTCTGCCACGGTGTGTTTTAGCTGCGTTCGCCTCAGTTTCCTCATCTGTAAAATGCGGATAGTAGCAACCCGATAGATTTGATCTGAGGACTGGATGAGAAAAAGTAGGTCAAAAAGTATGCAAAATGCCTTCTGCGGTGCCTGCCACATAGTAGGCTCTTGATAAATGGGAGAAATGAGAATAACAAGTACCATTCATTATCGTTACCATCATCCCCAGCCTGGTTGCTGAAGGAGTGATGAGCAGTGAATGGCAGCTCATTGTCCAGCAGTGCCGCAGGGCTGCTCCGAAATAGCAGCGCTGTAAGGACGCGATGAGAGCGGAGCTTCTCGGTGACCAATGCCATTGACTCCCAACCTAGGCCTCTCAGTGCTGAGTCTGCCCTTATACTAGCACAGGAGGAGTGCGTATCATTGAGAGCGCCCCCAGCTTAATCGATTTTCATTTCATTGACTCAATTAGCACTTACTGTATCCTTCATGGAAGAGTAACCGGAAGAAATTTGCTGCTGTGCATTGAGTCCTTTGGATTTGTCAAGTCACTCAGGCAGAAAATGTTGGCTCCAAAGTCGGAAAGATAACTCTCCCTTTCCCAGCGTGTCAGGAATGGCATTTGGGCCCGTGGCCCCCAAAATGCTTTGGTGGTCTGCTCCTGCCCCCCGAAAACAGCAGGATCCAAGGGGCAATGCGCTTAACTCACTCTTCAGAAGAGCTCAGAAGCCAAGCCTCCTTGTCAGGAGGCTGTGTTCACCCAGTATTTCTGAGGAATGCCCCTGACCCTGGGAAGTTGCCCAGTTTGGGTGTTTGAGTCGCTGAGAGGTAAAAGATGAGAGTGAAAGTCAAGGTAGGGGACTTTTTTTTTTATCCACATGGAGACTGATATAATATATATATATATATACACACACATACATATATTTTTTTTTCTTTAGATATAAACCCTCAGAGGAATTCCTTAATGCATGCCGGGCATTGAGCCAACATCTGCCAGAAACCGGGACGACCACTGACCAGCTCTTGGTACTCTGATTTTTCATCATCATATAAAGATTTCTATACTGTTTAAGTTTCACCTGGGTGACTTGGGTGCCGTGCCTGAGGCAGCGGTGTGGGTGTGCACGGGTCCCTGTCCGCTGGCTGTTCTCTCATTTGCCCAAACTCTGCTACCCAAGGTGATGGATTTTGCTGAGAAAGCGGAACCCATGCCTGTGCACAGGAACCAGGCCTGCGGCGCAGAGGCACTTACCAAGTGTTATTAGGCGTCCCAACCTGAATGTGTCATAGAACTTTTGTGGCTTAGGCTCAAAATTGCCTTGCAGTTTGAGAGAACCGTGAGTAGAGCGGAAAAGAGCGGGTGGAATGGGAACCGTGGTTCTATTCCCAGGACCGCTAGATAGCGGTGACATATTGGGTGAGTCAGTTCAACGCTCAGGGCCGTGTTTTCCTCATTAATAAAAGGAAGGTGGTGGACCGCATGTCTCCACTACCCTCAAGCCCTGGCATTTCATTCTGTAGTCTTTACTGTTTTTCTTGAAAGTGCATCTATGGGTCAAGAGACCAAAAGCAAGAAAATACACCTGTTTGTTCCTTAACACCATCATGGACCATGGAGATTTAAACATGTAAGGATTAGTTTCTGCTGGAATCAAGAGGTACTGGCACAGACACATTTTCCCAAGTCGTGAGAGCAACTGATAAGACCCAACGTGTAACAGCTTGTAAGCATTTTTAAAGCCCATTTTGTTCTCCTTTGCGGAAGAGCCTTAGGAGTAAAAACGATTGATTAGCCCATTTTCATGAGTATTTTATCTTCGCTGATTTGGCAAATAACTTGTTCCCAGATTGTTAAAGAACCAAGATGTGAGGTGGATGTTGATTAAAGCTCCTGCTTCTTATTCTTAAATGAATTACAGAGCTAAGTTGTTTCTTAGATCTTCATTTAAAATCTACCACTATGTTCCTTAATATTAGGAACTTTCTCCAGATTCTCCTGAAGACTCCATGGTAAAGGAGATATTCTGATATATAAGAAGTGTTTCAGCCACAAAAGTTTCCGCTGTTTCTGCCTAGAAGATCGATCGGAGGACATACAAACCTGACATCACACCCACTTTAGGATCAAAGCACAGGACACCCCCTCTCCACCTTAGAGACAAAGCTGGTTGTGCAAGGACCTCACTCTGTAGAGCATGGGAAGTTAGGGACCCAGCCGTTTTTTCACTGCCATTTTATAGACCAGACAGGAAAGATTCAGAAAGGTTATAGGACTTCCAAGGTCGCACAGCTGAGCCAGGACTTATGCCTGGCCCCTAGGGTGTAGTGACTCCTAATTCAGTGCCCTTTCCAGAATGAATATGGAATCATCTCTAATAGTCACAGCCTCATCGTTTCTCCTCCCCTTTAGAAAAATAATCTAGTCAGGTTCCATTTTAAACACTTAGGTCATGTCACATGCAGAGTTGGTATCATTTGCGTTCATGGTTATAAAGGAGCTGAATACTGCAGATGGTGCGGTCCTGCCATGGGTTGTTACACCATCTTCTCTGAAGGTCCTCGCAAAACTTAAAAGCCAAAAATAATTCAAGCACATCTGTTTGGGTTTTACTTCAAGCATAAATTGGGCATGTTTTTTGTCTTAGCTTTCAGTGTGCATTTTTCCCAGTAGTAAAATGTTGTGACTTTCCAGCTATGCCTGTTAAAAACATGCACATGCCCTGGTGGAGTCTGGGCTAGGGTCACATAGGCTGGTGTAGATGCGTGAAAGAGGGGGTCATGGTTATCCTGTGCATATGGGGGATGTGATCGAAACGTACAGTAGACTCAAACTGTCCCCGAGTAATGTGCTGTGTTACTGGCTACTGTGTTGCTCTCCCAATCCTCCTGTCTACCTCATATGTGGGACCGATCCCACGGGTTCAAAGTGTGCTGCTGCATGGGGACCCCACTAGCTCTGAGCCCTCTAGGAGTTAATCACACGGAGATTTGGAGGGAGCTGAAGGGATAGAAGTGGAAGCATCCTAAGCTGACCTTTCCTAGTGGAAATTAACACCCCAGCTGGAGCACCCAGGTAGGTAACCTCCTGGAACTGGAATCTGTTGATCTTTCAGAAGCAGAGCTTAAATACCATCAGTCAAGAGTGGTTCCGGGTCTCCAGCCGGAAGTCATCCAGCCCTGCTGTGGTGGCCACCTACCTCCGCGGGGTCCAGCCTCACTCCCCACACTTGCTAAAGCTGCTTGTCAACCTGGCTGATGGCAATGGCAACACAGCTCTTCACTACAGCGTATCCCACTCCAGCTTCTCCATCGTGAGGCTGCTGCTGGAAACAGGTCAGAAATGGCTGCATCTGTGCCGCCTGGGTCCCTCTGTGACAGGCACTTCTTGTTCCCACTTCTTTCCAGGAGGGGATTCTTCACTGTTCTGAGTTCGTCCTGTGTTCTAGGAGCTGGGCTAGACCATTTTTTCCTTTATTATGTCATTTATTCTTCACAACACTCTTGTGATGTAGGTATTATTGTTCTCATGTTACAGTTGAGGAAACTGAGGCTGAGAGAGTTATAAAACTTGCTCAGGTCACAATGCTGGTAAGTGGTAGAGTCACACTTCATGTTCAGTTTGTCCAGCTCCAGATCTATACCACGCTGCCTCTAGGAAAGGTCACATTTTCCATCTTCATAAGTACTTTGTAACAAGAGTCATGACTCCATTTGATCAGTTTGACTCAATTTGATTCATTCACCCTTCATCAGAGATTTGTGAACTACGTATGAGGTCCATACTGACTACCACCAGAGATGCAAAGGTGAGCTAGGCGTGAGTCCTCCTCCCCAGGAGCTTACAGCCTGACAGTCAGGATGGACGGCATGATGGCTCCCCAGAGAGAGGCGCAGAATGGGATTTCAGGGCTCAAAAGAAGTGAGATAATACCCTGTTTAGAGAGCAGGAAATGTGAACTGCAGCATGTAGATTCTGGCAGACAGAGAAAAGTCCCAGGCCATTGAAGAAGAAAATGTCAGGAAGAAAGAAGATTGTCCACTGGGTCAAATACTGTACTGTAGTGTCCCTGAAGGATGATGCCTGGGGTTGGTTGGCAGATTTGGGAAGGGGTCACTGATGACTTCGGAAACAATTGTTCAGGGGCCTGTTGGGAGGAAACCAGATTTCAGAAGTGAAAGGAGTGACGTTCATGGGCTAGGGAAGGCAGTGATGTAGCACGATAGCTGGAGGAAGCAGGAGAGGATGGGGAGAGTTATTTTTGAGTGAATGGGGATGGAGGAGACCTGAATATGTCTGTTGGCTGAGAAGAAGAATCCGAGAGAGAGAGAGACAGAGAGACAGAGAGAGACAGAGAGAGACAGAGAGAGAGAAAGGGGCAGACAGAGAGAGACAAAGAGAGAGAGAGAGAGATTAAAGATACAAAGGAGAGAAGATGCTTGATGGAGCAAGGTTTTCGAGGAGCTGGAAAAACCTGGAATCCACAGCAGAGGCAGACGAGGTCAGCATAGGCAAGCTGCTGGGATATTTATTCCTCCGAGATGGAAGCAAAAGGAAGGGAGAGTGGGTGAAGGTCCAGAGGGATTTGAGGAGGAGAGAAGGGAAGTGAGCATTAGGTTCTTAATTGTTGGAAGTCTGGAGGAAGGGAAGACTCTTCCCTGTGGTGGAGAATCATTGCAAATGGCCTTGCTCGTCTTAGGGGCTGGAAAGGGTGGTTAATAGTCAAACAAAGAACTCTACGTCTGCTGAGACCACCTCACAGGGCTTAGAGTGGACTTTCTGCAGAGCGTGTGACAGCACCAAGCAGCCTAGGAGTGCCTGTGTGGACAGGTGGGGGATGGGACCGACTGAAGGTGTGTGGGTCCCAGTCGAATGTCATCAGTGAGCTTAGGAGGGCTGTATGAGGGATATATAGGAGGGTACCTACAAGAGGTATAAAACCGCAAATGATCTACACGGATTAGGCCCTCTGCTAAGCACCTGGCCCCTGAGATGTCATTTAATCGTCATAACGATCCTGTTATTAGGACGATTATTCCTGTTTTATAGGTGATGAAAGTGACACTCTGAAAAGTCAACATACTTGCTCTAGATCATGCAACGACTAAGTGTGTTGCTGGGATTTGAAGTCGATACCGTGGCAACCAGGAGTTAGAGCGCATGCTAGAACAGTACACCCTTACTTAGGAAGCTGGAGGGGGAGTTTAAACAGGCATCAGGAAGTCTGAAGTTTGGATCCAACAGCTTCCCCCCAACTTGTATCTTGTCCTCCCCACCCCCCCCCCGCCCCCGCTTAAATCCCTCCCACGGCTTCCCCTTGCTCTTGGCCTTCAGGAATCCCAGATGGCCTGGGCCTGCCTGCCTTTGCTCTCTCCGCCACCACCATGCACCCTCCTTCCCTCCACTCCAGCCACATGTGGGTCTCAAACTCACCACGCTCATTCCCTCCTTAGGACGTTTGCATTTTCTTTCCATCTGGATCCTTTACCCTGAAACTATTCTCATAACTGGCTTCTTCTCATCATTCAAGTCACAGCTCAGACGGCACCGCAGAAGGCTTCTTGGTGATCCGTCTGAAGTGGCTGTCGCATCTCCCTCTAGCAGTACACCAAGTTCTTCTTCAGGTGACCTTTGCTTGTCACTTCTCTCTGAGTCTAACAGAACGCAGTTAACCCGAGGGAGGCTCTTGTCTGTCCCCTTCCTTTCAGTATCCCCAGCACCTAGACCAGTTCCTGGCTCATGGTGGGTGTCGAGTGAAAATATCTGTTAGATGAACGAGTGGACGGATGATTCCTGGGAGCTAGGTTAAATCCCAGTAAACTTTCATTCTCCAAAATTCCATTAAGCAGCCTTGAGGCTCCTTACCTGCATGGAAAGGTGATGTACATAATGACAGCCTGAAGTTCTTTCTGCATCATCAGACGAAGACGAAGTTACAATTCTAACATTCTTCAGGGATTCATGGATACCCTAAAAATGGTAGCTCTGTTGAGAAAGGCACATCATTAAAGGAGCATGCCTCTGGGTTGCATTTACTGTGTTCAATGTTAGGGCCTTTCATTATAGAAGGTGAATAACACCACCACCTACTGTTTGTTGAGTGCCTTCCCCAGCCCAGACACAGTGCAATACTGCCATATGCAGTCCTTGCGGGGATTGTGAAGCAGATATTTAATGCATTTTCCAAGTGAGACAACTGAGGCTCAGAGAGGTCAAGTTCTGTGGTCAAGGTCACAGAGCCAGTAGGTAACTAAGCCAGAATTCTAACCATGATCTGTCATCCTCCCAACCTGGGCATTTTTCTACTACCCGAAGCTAAGTTCCAGGGACACTGTGAGACCTTAGGTGCACCTATTATGTGCACAAAAACTCTAAAGATCCGTAATGTAGCACCTTCATCTCTAAGTAGCTCACAGGCTTGCAGCCTGTTAGAAGTCCTCTGGTTGGGCCAGGCCAGGCTGGAGAACAGACAGCCTTTGATTTGTTTGTTATAAATTTCTGCTGATGTTGTCTGAGGTCCAGTCAATACTCATCAACCCTAAAGTGGTTTGGAAGCTTTCCCCTTTAACATGCTGAAATAGCACAACAGCCGCAAGCATAAAGAATGAAGGGGGCTGGGGAGACGGTCTGAAAGCGCCATTCCTTTCCCTCACTGTAGTCGGGGTGTTGAGGAGGGCAGATCTGTCCCACTCCAAACTGGGCTCCCTTCCCAGCCATTTGTGAAGCATCTGGAAAGCACATTACAAACTGTAAAGGGCTGCACAGAAGTGACTCATCATTATTGAGAAGAGAGCCATGGGTGCACCTCCACCCCTTTAGTCCGTTGTGATCCGTCCTCTATTTCGCCAGGACGCCTCTGCAGAAGAAGAAGCTGGCCGAGTTGGAGGATGTTCAGTCAAGAGCCTTCTCCTCGCCTCCGGGGAGGTTGGTTTGCTCCCTGGAGCTGCTCAGAAACATCTGCTGTGAAAGCCAGGGGTCCTCAGCCCCTTTTCAGAGCCCCTGGGTAGGAGTTAGTTCTCACTCTACTGAGTTATAGGTCACGTTTCTGAAGAGAGTATAGAGAATCGTAACCTGAGGCTCATTTATGCATCTTAAAAGCAAACATAAAATAGTCACGGGGTAAAAATTTTAAAGTCATTAAGGTGGCAACGCAGATATTCCCGTCTTTATCAGAACAGAGTCGTGAGGCGATGCATGGAGTTATTATTCGGCTTTCATAGCCCAGCTTGTCATGACAGTGGTCAGAGAGGCTTCAGGCGAGGAAATTGCTGATACATGAGCCCAACTGTATCCATTGGCATTCTGGTTCACTATGACACATTTCTGAAAAATTGTTTGGGGTGGAGTGGAGGGAATGTCAAACAAATATTGTTGGGGTTTTTTTCCCTTGCACAGAACTTTTTTTTTACATCTTTATTGGAGTATAATTGGTTTACAATGGTGTGTTAGTTTCTGCTTTATAACAAAGTGAATCAGTTATACATATACATATGTTCCCATATCTCTTCCCTCTTGCGTCTCCCTCCCTCCCACCCTCCGTATCCCACCCCTCTAGGTGGTCACAAAGCACCGAGCTGATCTCCCTGTGCTATGCAGCTGCTTCTCACTAGCTATCTATTTTACGTTTGGTAGTGTATATATGTCCATGCCACTCTCTCACTTTGTCACAGCTTACCCTTCCACCTCCCCATATCCTCAAGTCCATTCTCTAGTAGGTCTGTGTCTTTATTCCTGTCTTACCCCTAGGTTCTTCATGACATTTTTCTTTTTTCTTAAATTCCATATATATATGTGTTAGCATACGGTATTTGTCTTTCTCTTTCTGACTTACTTCAGACTCTAGGTCCATCCACCTCATTACAAATAGCTCAATTTCGTTTCTTTTTATGGCTGAGTAATACTCCATTGTATATATGTGCCACATCTTCTTTATCCATTCATCTGATGATGGACACTTAGGTTGTTTCCATCTCCAGGCTATCGTAAATAGAGCTGCAATGAACATTTTGGTACATGACTCTTTTTGAATTTCGGTTTTCTCAGGGTATATGCCCAGTAGTGGGATTGCTGGGTCATATGGTAGTTCTATTTGTAGTTTTTTAAGGAACCTCCATACTGTTCTCCATAGTGGCTGTACCAATTCACATTCCCACCAACAGTGCAAGAGGGTTCCCTTTTCTCCACACCTTCTCCAGCATTTATTGTTTCTAGATTTTTTGATGATGGCCATTCTGACTGGTGTGAGATGATATCTCATTGTAGTTTTGATTTGCATTTCTCTAATGATTAATGATGTTGAGCATTCTTTCACGTGTTTGTTGGCAGTCTGTATATCTTCTTTGGAGAAATGTCTATTTAGGTCTTCTGCCCATTTTTTGGATTGGGTTGTTTGTTTTTTTGTTATTGAGCTGCATGAGCTGCTTGTAAATTTTGGAGATGAATCCTTTGTCAGTTGCTTCATTTGCAAATATTTTCTCCCATTCTGAGGGTTGTCTTTTGGTCTTGTTTATGGTTTCCTTTGCTGTGCAAAAGCTTTGCAGTTTCATTAGGTCCCATTTGTTTATTTTTGTTTTTATTTCCATTACTCTAGGAGGTGGGTCAGAAAGGATCTTGCTGTGATTTATATCATAGAGTGCTCTGCCTATGTTTTCCTCTAAGAGTTTGATAGTTTCTGGCCTTACATTTAGGTTTTTAATCTATTTTGAGCTTATTTTTGTGTATGGTGTTAGGGAGTGATCTAATCTCCTACTTTTACATGTATCTGTCCAGTTTTCCCAGCACCACTTATTGAAGAGGCTGTCCTTTCTCCACTGTACATTCCTGCCTCCTTTATCAAAGATAAGTCCTTGCACAGAACTTGTAAGTAGCCCTGACATTTTGTCGTAAACCAGATTTGTTACAATGAAGCTCTAAGTCTTCAAGAGCAAGTAGCAAGGATGTAAAGACAAAAATAACCTTCTGGACAATGATAGTAATAACAGCTAACACTTATTGAGTGTTTATTATGTGCTAGGCGCTGTTCTAAGTGCTTTTAATACATTAACTCATTAACTTTCACAGTAACCTTATAGGTCCTGTTATTATCCCCATTTTACAGAAGAAATGCTAAAAAAATCTCAGACTTGCCTTACTGAGATAGTTTTATTATTGTCCCAAAGAGACACGTAGATTTTTTGCATGAGCAACAGTACAGGGAAGATTTGGTTTTCCACACTGTACCGCCCTTATGAAGTGGGAGCCTTCAGACAACAGATAACAGGCTGAAGATCTCCTATGTCTCCTTTGGTGAGAAGGGATATGAATGCATATCCCCAGGGTTACAAAGCAGAAATTTCTTTTGAGTTCTCATTTAATACTTCATCTTAAAAATATGCCAGTTTTTCATTCTATTATGAAATGTATATTCTTAATTGCTTTAATATAAAAATTTGTGGAGTGTTTTATTTTCCACTCTGCTTTTCAAATGAAAATGGTTATTCCCGGAAGATTTCCCATGTTTATCCTGGGGTGTTTTTCATGTCCCCTGGTCCATTGCACAAGATATCACTAGCCTTTGAAAAGACCTACAACCATAGACAGCTGCTTAAGAGTTACACATAGACATAGAACCAGACCTGAAATACACACCTGTGGGTGACGTGAGGCCATGTGAGTGATGGGCTCTAGCGCCGGATAGACCTGAGTCCTGGTCTCACTTCTCCTTCACTTGGGCAGTTGATATAGCTTCACTGACTTTCAGGGTCCTCATCTGTAAAATAGGAATAATGTTTGTCCTCCACTTTAGGAAATAAAGTCAAGGTCATTGGCCCCCTTGGCCACCTCTGACTCTCCTGTGGACCTTTCTTGCTGGGTATCCTCAGAAAACTTGTAAAGAAAAGTGGCCCCTGTTAAAGGCTGTTAAAAAATGTAGAACATAGATTCCACCACTGGGAAAGGATTGCTCTATCCTGTGGCCCTTTAACCAGCTGGCAGCATCCTGTTGAACAGGCTAAAGCCTGGCTTCCAGCCTCTCGGGAGCTGTTCCAGCTTTGGTGTTTCTCTTGCAGGCGTCTGCAACGTGGACCATCAGAACAAAGCTGGCTACACCGCCGTGATGATCACTCCCCTGGCTTCTGCAGAGACCGATGAAGACATGGCTGTTGTCTGGAAACTCTTACGAGAAGGAGATGTGAACATCCAAGCTACTCAGGTAGGAGGTGTGAACATGATCTCCTCTTTAATGAACACGAGCACCTCCCAGTTTTATTCTGCCACTGGGGTGAGAAACTCCATGCAGATCCATGTAGAATTTTTAACCCGAGAAGTCTGGGCCCTCCAAATGGCATCTGTCCGAAGACTGGACATTCACTTTCCTCAGAGCCTCCTGAGACCCAGACAGGCTGGGACAGAGGTCATGAGCTGGTAATCTATGTCCCCGTCTGAAACTGGGCAAATTCCATCTGGGTCTGACTCCTCAAACCGAATGTTAGCACCTTGAGAAGGCGTTTGCTAGTTGTGCTCTAGAAAGCCCCTGCAGGAGATCCACCTCGATCATAAATTACAAAGCAGTCCAGAGGGTTGGGATGTCTCTGTTCAGCTTCTGGGCCCGTCCACTTGAGAACACAGAGTAGGGGTGTGGCCCTTAGCCAGTAGACAAAGCTCCATATGGAACAGTGGGCATTCCTCGAAAGGCCACTTGTCCATCTTTGACCAATAGAAGAACAAGCAGAGTGCATTCCACTCTCCATTTCCCCCCAGAGTGATCATCAGTGTAGCCTAACTCTCAAGAAGTGTAAAGGGGGCTTCCCTGGTGGCGCAGTGGTTGAGAGTCCGCCTGCCAATGCAGGGGACACGGGTTCGTGCCCCAGTCCGGGAGGATCCCACATGCCGTGGAGCGGCTGGACCCGTGAGCCATGGCCGCCGCTGAGCGGCATGTCCGGAGTCTGTGATCTGCAACGGGAGAGGCCACAACAGTGAGGCCCGCGTACGGCAAAAAAAAAAAAAAAGAAGTGTAAAGGGTCTGAGATTTTACTCTACCTTAAAGCTAACATGTGTCATGGATGCTGGCAGATGACCCAGGACTCTTGTGCAAGAGACAAAGGACAGTGTGTTACTGACAGCAGTAACAGTAGTCAGAGCATTGGTATTTATACCAGTTCCCCAAGTCCCAATTCCCACTTCGCACAGGGCGGTGTGAGGAGGGCCAAATCCCTGCACACAGAGTAGATTGTGTTACTGGGGAAGAACCCTGAGCTTAGGGAACCTGAATCTTTCATACTGGATAGTAAGCGTGTCTGCCCTCTGTTCTGGACGGGACACTGTCTCTAAGTTCCAACGCTGTTCATTGTACATTCATCCTTAAAAAGATAGTCTAGAACAAAAGGTCACATACTGCCTGACTCACTAAATATGCAGAAAGCCAAGAGACCCATAGAAAATAGAAAATTGTCTCCCAACCACCTGTTTAACTCTGCTCACCACCCCGACCCCAAAGTGATTGCAGACAGTAGCCTAACCTGATGGCAAAGTCTCTTTGCACATGTCACATACTAGCAATTCTATTGGTGGCAAGAAACAGACATTTGTAGCTTACTCTCTAGTTTTCAAAGTATCTTCACCCACCTACTCCATAGGACTCAGTAAAGCTGTTTTCATTTTAAATAATATGTTTTCCAGAAACATATCAAATCTTTTTTTTCTAAATTGGTCCTCTTGAAGGGGGAGTGCTCACTAATGATCAAAATCCATGCCCTTCTTATACAGGAGAAACCAATGCTCTAGGAGAGTAAGGGACCCATCCCAGGTCACCAAGGGAGGGATGGGAATTCGTAGTGCAGCTGCACCCTTCAGCACCCTCTGGGGCTTTACGTATGAGGGGAGCTGCAGGTACCAGGTTAAATAGGAGTGAGCTGGGAGGCCAGGAGTCTCCCGGGCTAAACTACTTATTTCTCTCTGTATCTCCAGGGTCAGCGCTGCACCGGGCCATAGCAGTGATCTGTAAATGGTGGTTGAAATAAATTGTATGGAGCCAGACCAGGAGGGAGGGGGCCCCAAGTCAGGCAGGAGGCAGACAGGAAGACATCTGCATATGTCATCTGGCTTTAATACCACTCAAAGAGAGGGGTCTGGAGGGAAACCTATGGTCTGGTTAGTGCAGTAAACAAGCATTACCTCAGGGCTGAGCATAAGCAAACCAAAGAGCAAACAAGCTTCTCTGGAAAGATCTGTCTGGGTTCCAGAGAAATGGGGAACCAGGACACCTAACGATGCATTCACACGTCCCAGGCGATGGTCAGACCTCATCTCTAATGCTCCTAAATGCAATAATAGCTGACGTGTACACAGCATCTGTGCCGCGCTCAGGCCTCACACCAGCCCCAGAAGGGAGGTAATGTCGTTAAGCATTCCTGCTTTACCAGATCAGGAAGAGTCACCGAGAGGTGAACTCGTCCAGATTCACATAAGTACAGAATGCGGCAAAGCCAGGATTTTTCTGATTGCAACCCCCTTTCTTTGCTCTAAGCCCCAGCCTTCCGGGCAGGGAAGCATAATCCATCAGTGACTGCAGATCGGAGCTTTAATCAGTGAACTCATCAGCCAACATATTTTACGTGTAAGACACTGTGTTCAGAGCCACAGGGGATCTGAGAGGAAAGAAACCAGTCCTTACCTCTTCTCACATCCCTACAAAGCCTGACAGTCAGAGAGACATGACTGAGCTGCCTGGAACCCAGGAGAGAACCACGAGGGCAAAATATATAATCAAGTCGCATAAGAGGACTATGTATATACAGGAAAATCCAGGAAAAATGATGATCAATTTGTAATCAGAAAAGTTACTGCCACACATTTTTATATTTATACCCTTTATCTCATTTGATTTTCACAAAAGCCCTGTGAGGTATACAGGATGGATCATAATTATATTAATTTTTAAGAAAGAAAGACCAAGGTTCAGGGACACGAAGGGACGTGGCCAGGGTCACGCAGTAGGAAACAGCAGAACCAGAGCTTGGTCTTACTTTCTGACTCTAATCCGTTGCCATGTGCATTGATGATTACAGGGTTGTGAAAGATTGTTGTCAATGGCTGTGGATTAGAAATGACCACAGGACCATGTAAACAGAGAGCTTCTTGAGAAAAGAGGCTTCTGGGTATCATTCAACTGAAAATACCAGAGGTGTTCAGAGCAGCCCAAGACTTCCTGTAGGAAGTTAGGCTGGGGCGGGGAGTCAGAAGCCATGGTCCTGAAGTATTCAACCCTTCAGTTATTCCATCATTCAACACTTATCAGCATGTACTTGGTGCTAGGCACTGGAGAGACAGAGATGAAAAAGACTTAGCTCCTGCCATCAAAGATGTCACAGTCTATGAGAAAGAGACAGGTTGACCGGTTGAAATGCCAAGTGGTAAATGCTGTGTTATGAACCCTGTGCCTGGGGTGTTAGTAGAGGGCTTTAGAGAGGATGCAGCATTTGACTCGTGTCTTGGAAGAGGAGTAGAAGTTTACCAGGCCAAGGACGACGTGTCCCTTACCACAGAGATTCAGGTCAACTGTCATTTTCCAGAGAAGTCTCTCCTGACTATACCCAGGCTGCGGAGGGGATCCTTCCCATCAGCCCCAGCCTCACCACGCCCCTGCTCTCTGTGTGCAGGGAGGCCAGACTGCGCTGATGCTGGGAGTCAGCCACGACCGGGAGGACATGGTCCAAGCGCTACTGAGCTGCCAGGCAGATGTCAACCTCCAGGACCATGATGGATCGTCAGCCCTTATGCTGGCCTGTCGCCATGGCAACGTCGACATGGTCCGGCTGCTCCTGGCACACCCGGCCTGTGACAGCAGCCTGACTGACAAGGTGAGACTTATAGGCAATTAACAAGTGGGTGTTCCACTTCCCTTCCTGAAAAGTACCTTGCCAGCCGGCAAAATTCAAGGGACCATATGGCACTAGGAACAGAATTGACTTCATAAGGCCGTTGTTGGATTTAAATGCGATGACCCATGTAAATGCTGGGAGACTTGGAGCTGAGAAACCCCAAACCCTAGCCTTTCACACCATGCTGAGGGATTGCGCTCAGGCCTGGTCTTGACCCTGAACCGCATCTGGTCATGGCAGCATGTGGGCTTTTGAGGCGGCAGCTTGAGTAGGGAGGCTATGCTGTCCATGGGGCTCCCAAAGGCGGGATGAAGGAACCAAGTACAAATTGTGTCCACTCTTGGACAGTGACCTACCTTACAGAGTGGCCCATTTCATCAAGCCACCCTGCTTGAAGTTGCATTGCCAGATACATGCTTCTTGTGAGGCGACGGCGTTGATGATGATGATGGTGATGATGGTGGTGGTCGTGGTGGTGACAGTGACGAGATAACAATAGTTATAAAAGCTAACCTGTATCACATGCTGGCTTGGTGCCAGGTACTGTACCAAGCAGTTACCACGGACTCTCTAGTTTAAATCCTGCAACAATCCTATTAGATTGACTCTGTTGCTCATGGGGGAACGGAGGCCCTGAGTGGTTAAGTAACATACCCAAGATCACACAGCTAGTGGAACCAGCTCCATCAAACTCCTAAGAACACTCACAGGAACTAACTCTTTCCATGCATTACCTCACGAATCCTCTCAGTAATCCAGGGAGGTAGATACTGCCGTCCCCGTTTTGTATTGATAAGGAAGCAGAGGCCTAGAGCGTTTATACAGCCGTCATAAGGTCACAAGCTGCTGATTCTTGAAGCAAGAATTCGAGCCCAGGTCTGACTTAATGCTGACACTGTAATTTAATGCTTCAAACAGACTTCTCTGTACTTTCTTAACATCCACATTTCAAAAGGAACAAAGGCCTGAGGGGGGAAAGAGGGGCCCCTCCCCGCCCAGGGACAGCCCCTCTTACCAAGCCACATCTGAAAACGCCCTGCCACTGTCCCATCACTGATTCAAGCTGCTGGGTCCCTTGTACCGCACCCAGGCAGCAGGCACCCAGGCCCAGTATCTTCAGGTCCCACGAACTCCAGCTCTGCCCAAAGCCATTTCTGTGATCATTAGAGAGCACAGACCCTCTTGAAATGCTTGTGGGAACAGTGGTGGGCTCCGGAAGTAAGAGCCTCCTTTTCCAAATGTGATACAGTCAGATAAAGGCTCTATGTTAATGCGCTCCCTGCAGGGTCACCCTGGGGCAGAAGGAGGTGGCCCCTTAATCTGGGACAGACCCAGGGCCCTCTTAGGAGTGAGCAGTGCAATTGGCCAGGGGAGGCCTGAGAGGACAGGCCTGTGGGATGGGGGCAGGAGCTTTGGAAGTCCCTGGTTAGAGGGGGTCATCAGGCAGTGAGACTGAGTCTCCCGCCACAGATTAGAGAGCTCAGTAGCTGCTTTCAGTAGGTGGAGGTAGGGCTCTGTTGAACTTTGGACAGATCAAGTGATTGTTAGAAGCATGGACTTTATTTTTTTTTTAATTTTTTATTTTATTTTATTTTTTAATCAGTTATACATATACGTATGTTCCCATATCTCTTCTCTCTTGCGTCTAGAAGCATGGACTTTAGAATGAAACACTCATGAGTTTGAAACAGCGTTCTGTGACTGTGTGCCTTTGGGCAGGTCACTTAACCATTCTGAGCCTCTGCATGCTCGTCTGTAAATGAGGATAGTAATAGACCAGACCTCAATATGGTACATTTGTAAAGCCCCTGTGTGACATCTAGGAGATACTCAGTTGATGGCAACTGTTATTGTTGGGAATAGGTGAACCACAACAGCAAATACGAGGCAGCCACCACGTGAATGAGTAGGGACCTGGGCATTTGCAGGCAGTGTCTGGAGGGAGTAGGGAGGATGAAGGTCTGGAGTTAGAGGAGCCATTCAGAGGAGGCTGGAGCCCAAAGGGAGAAGTACTCCCATCTGGGAGTGATTGCGCCCTCTAGGGGAGATTCAGCAGTGTCTGGAGACATCTTTATCTGTCATAAGTATGTGTGTGGGGCAGTCCTGGCATCTAGTGGGTAGAGGCCGGGGTAGCTGCTAAACATCCTACAAAGTACAGGAACAGTGAAGAATTACAGATTATCTGGCCCAACATGGCAGTAGTGCCTCCGCTGAGAAACCCTGGTATAGGTGAGTGCTGAAATCCAGGTGGGATGAAATGCTGTCCCAGTGAAGTGCTGGAGGTTGAGGACAGGCTGGTTGCAGTTTGGGGCAGCCTGAGAAGAAGGTACTAGGCAGCTAAACCGGAGATGGTAGCGGAAGCCTGTCTTAGGGGAAGGTGGAGAGCGTTAGGGGATGCCCAGTGAGCACAGGGGTGCCCAAGCGATACAGGTGGCAGGCCCACAGAAGTTTCTAGACCTTGCTCACGGCCCAATCACCTGCTGCCTGCTGGGGACAGGGTTGACTCAGGAGTCACACCCAAATTTCCCAAAGGTGACTTGGGTGAAAAGTTTCAGTGGGAGATGGGGACCGATGACTGGGTCTTGGCAAGCACCCAGCCCTGTGCCTCCAGCTTTGCATTGAAGGGTGGAGTCCAGCCCTTATCATGATCACCGTCTCGTTTCAGCGTTCACTTTCCTATGGAGACTTAGGTGCTCCCTTGGAAAACCGAAAGAGAAGTCATGTCCTGAAATTGGTTTCTCTCATCCTACCAACATGTAAAGGTTGCTATAAATACAGAACCCCCAGAGCAGCCCGCAAGGCACCTTCTCCACGTTTAGAAGGTGATTCGGGAAATTGGTCACCCAGCCTATTGGGACCCCCAGAGTGACGAGAACGAGGAGGTGGTGGTGAGACCTGATCCCTGGCCCCCAAGGCTTACCCTTTGAAGGACTTGTTTGGGCAGTGACTCCAAAGCATGCGTCAAAGCGAAAGCTTCTTGAAGGCATAGACTATGCCTTGCTCATCTTTGCCTGATGTGTGGTGGCTTCTTGGTGAGTTTTTGTCATATTGAGAGATAACCCCCTACCACACACACACACACACACACACACACACACACACACACACACCCTCACACACAAGGTGTGCTGGCTGCCTGACCCCTTCGGGCTCTCCGGGCCTGCAGTGCTGCCGAGCAGGGACTTGCCGTGCTTGGCTTCCACCGGAGCCGCGGGCCGAGGGCTTGTTCCCAGGGCTCGGGCAGAAGCATCTCGGGGGCACACCCTCCCTAGGTGGTCACTCTGGCCACACTTTCTGAAATGAATGGCGCCCCCCGCTTTCCACGTGTGTAGTTGAAGAGCCCACAGATGCAGGCTGTCATCTCCAGGTGGGCCCTGTTCAAGGGTGCAATGTCCCCTGGGACTGGCCCTGTGGCTCTTTCCCATAATAACGTTAATCACACTGTCTCCTTGTTTACGTGGAGCGTCAGGGTTGACAAAGTGCAGCAGGGGACAGGCCTAAATAAACCCAGGCCCCTCCGGTGGGGCTTTCGCAAGAATCTTCTGTGGAAAATCTTTGCTTTCTTCCAGACTTGGCCAATCTGGGAACATACTCATTAAGATTTAGGGGCTCAGGTTCTTCATCAACTTGAAATGAATACTCTGTTATCATCCAGCATTCCCTCTTTCAACAGTGCTTATTGAGGGTTGACCAGACTACAGGCACGGAGCCAGGGGCTAGGCCAGCAGAACAGGCCAGATCCAGTGTCTGACCTTGTGGACACTGAGATTTATCAAATAACCCCACAAATACCAACTTACAAAGACGGGTAAAAGGCGGGTACAAGGAATCATGGGGCCTTTTCAGGGCAAGAACTTCATCTGTTTTGTGAAGCCTGTCTGCTGAAATGCCACTTCCTTCCTCTCCCCACCCCCTGCCCTCCCCCCATATACACAGGGTGGTCATCCCGTCCCTTGAGCTCACTCTGTTCCTTTGCTGGCTTGTTTGGCCTTTGGCCGTACATTATAGTTATTTACATGTGTGTGGAGCCCCGATGGCAGCTGGACTCCATCCTGGAGCACAGAGAAGAGACTGAAGGGTTTTTAGCTGAGCGTGAACACTTCCCACCTGCTTCTTTGGAGTTTCCACATTTTAGAAAGTAATTTCCCCCATCGGCAGTAGAGTGGAGAACACTCTAGCGGGGTCTTGGGTGGCCCCATGTGTCAAACCCATTCATATTTATACAGCAAAATGTAAAAGTATTGATACTTAAATGAGCTAAGTAAGGACCAGAGATAACCTCACGTTTTGCCTCAAAATGAGTTGCCTAAAAAGTGGTTTTCAGAGCTGTTTAGATGTCAGAATTCTGGGTTCGGGATTGAGCCCTCGGAGCTCAGCGTCCACTGCATCATGGCGGTCCTTCCCCTCATCTCTGGGTAGAGAATGGTTGGTGCTTCCTGCTGAGAGCTGCTCTGTTTGCAGCTTCTTTAGACAGCGGAATGGGAAGCTTCTTGCACAGCAGCCATGGTGAGAAAAGCAGCGTGGTATCACGCATCGGGAAGTAAAAATGAGTGTGTCCTTCTGGGCTGCAAGCCCACTTCAAAGAATTTGTCCTTAGGAAATAGGAATGGGAGGATGCTTTCTGCACTAAGTTTATCATGGTGAAGACTTGGAAACAACCTAAATCTCCAATAAAAGGAAAATAGTTCAGTAAATAATGGAATATTATACAGCCAGTAAGAAAAACCTTTATGTCCTGATGACTATGTAAGAGCAGGGAAAGTCTTAGAGCATATCATGGTGAGTTAAAAATAAAAGTACATGCAGAATTGATACACATTATCATTCCTCTATTTAAAAACCAACAACAGGGCTTCCCTGGTGGCACAGTGGTTGAGAGTCCGCCTGCCAATGCAGGGGACACGGGTTCATGCCCCGGTCCGGGAAGATCCCGCATGCCGCGGAGCGGCTGGACCCGTGAGCCATGGCCGCTGAGCCTGTGCTTCTGGAGCCTGTGCTCCGCAACGGGAGAGGCCACAGCAGTGAGAGGCCTGCGTACCACAAAAAAACAACAAAAAACAAACAAACAAAAAAACCACATTTGCACAGGAGAAAAGACTGGAGGGAAACTTACCGAAATCCTAACTCTCATTTAGGTCTGTGTAATGGAATAATGGAAGAGTTGTTTTCATTCCTCTGTTTTCCAATTTTTTAAAAAATGTATTAAAAACCAAGCAACACTTCTTTATTTTCATTGGCACAGATTTCCCAGGAGTGAATGATGTTTCCGTGGAAGGGGGCCCATTTCTCTGATCCTCATGCCATTTGAGTTTCCTCCTCTCCTCTGTGAATGCTTGGAATAGACTTCTATGTCCCATGCGTACCCCTTTCTCCCAACTCACCCTTCCTTTCTGCGGTGGGAGGCAAATGGGATAAAAATTTGTTTTTCCTTTTCTTTCTCCCCTGTAGGCTGGCCGAACGGCTTTGTCCATCGTTCTGAAATCGCCCGCCCATGTGGAAATTGCAGGGCTGCTACGGGCCCACGCGAAGCAGGGCAGGTCCCTGGGACCGTAGGGGCTGCAGAAGAGCTGGCAGCAGGGAACAGAAGGGGCCTTCTCTGGACTCCTCCCTCGCCCTCGGAGAGGGCACGGGTCATAGCCAGGGGGCCGCCCCGCAAGAGAAGAAACTATGTCAAATACGCACATACATTCCTCTTGTATAATTCTGCTCGTTAGGATGCTTTGTAGTTTTTGCCTTAGGCCAAGCCCCAAAACTGCGGGCTGCAGAGGGGTGCAAGGTACAAAGTGCATTGGTGTTGGCTAAAAAATCCCGGCTATCTTCAGCCTCGAGTTCCTTGCGACTCTACCCTTTGTAGCACCGTGCAGAGACCAGGCAGGCAGGAGCACAGTAGCAAAGCAATACTTTTCACGTGGAATTTTAAAGTGCGCCATCTTTCTGTTTTATAATCAATTATATATGAATATATCCCATTGAATATGCATGTCTAGAGAGGAGGGGGTGGGGAAGGGGTGGGATTTAAGCAGCTTCCCTGGCAGTCATTCTCTGTAGGACCCTAGGAGAATCACCACGCAGGCAGGTGAAACTGGACAAACGCCTCTGGGGCCTTTGTTTAGTTGGCGTTGACAGAGAAATCTGAAACTCAGACGAGGTAGGAGGAAGCACATTGGCATCAATGCCAGATATACGGTCTTGACCATTTCCGAGTCACCAAGTGGCTCTGCTTTGCTCTAGGGAATTGGAATTAATCAGGAAGTTATCCAATCCAGTGAAGCACACCACATGTATGTAGGCAGAGTTCAGTTACGTCAGCTCTTCTGAATCTGTGAAAGAAACAAATGAATCAGAGTGAGCATACTTCTTGGGATGGGTTTTTATCATCCAGAAGCCACCACTGTTCCTTTGTAGCAGTACCCGTGGACTCACGGTAATCCTGGCTCCTTTCCCCTCCACCCTTACGAGCAGACTATGAGCCTTCATGTGGCTCTGAGGTTTCTGAGGCTCCTAGCAGCAGAGCTTGTCAGCCTGCAGCAGGAATGTGGAAGCTGGGCTGGGCAGGGCCCGCTCTGCACTGACATATCTGTCTACTGGAAAGTTAGTTCTTAAACTTCCACAATCCCAGGGGCCCACATGTGCATGGCTTTGTCTATGAATTTGTTCTTTCTTAAAAATCTCTTATGCAAAAAAAATCTCTCATGTATAAAAAGGAAAGACATCAAAGCTGGGTGAGCCTCACCCTGGTAACTCAAAAGCTCGAGTTCTCATTTGACTCAGATATCAATTTGCTTGGTGCCCCTTGGGTGAGTCATGGAACCTCTCTGGGCCCCCTTTCATCATCTCTAAAAATGAAGATCATCATACAACGTTTGTCCTGGGGGTGCTGGGCAAGGAACAGCTGATGCAAGTTTTGGAATCCAATTTGTAATCCATAAAGACTGTCTGCTGAAATGGCACAGCAAACTTCAGTACAACTTTGTGATGCATGAGAGAGGCTCTAAGTCCCAGAGCAGGACAGTGATGTGTGATGGTGTTGCTCAGAGAGAATGCAGCAAATAATGATCTAAAATGCTTTAAGTGGGTTTATTTTGACTTCATAGCACATTTTAAGAGCAGAACCCCACATTAATAAATGTTCTAGCCGGGTGCTTCTCAAACTTTGACGTGCATACAAGTCACCTGGAGAGCTTGTTGGAACGCAGTCAGTCTGCGAGGGAAGGGGCTGGAGAGTCTACATTTCTAACCAGTTCCCAGGGGATGCTGACGCTGCAGGGCCACGCCACACGTGCAGTAGCAAGACTCTGGCCCATCCTGATCATTTATATATTAAAATGCTGCCTCTCGATATTCTGTCTCAAAGTTTCTTTGCATTTCTCTGCTCTCAGATCTTGGGAATTTGCAATGTGGGTCTTATTTTCTATTGTGTTTCTGCGGAGAGCAGTAAGGGGGTCCGTGTCCTGTGTTGCCAATTTAGGGTCTGTTTCTGCATCTCATATTGGAGTGGCAACTTTTATTTGGCCGTATTTCTTATAATTATCTCATTCGAATCCAGCTATAAAAAAATTGCTTATTGACCAGAGAAGGCAAACTGGTTTTCCTAGAGTTTGAAGCCACTGAGTCATTATCAGAAAGACTTTTCCCCCCTTTCTGAGATTTTAAATATTTCTTTTCATGTTGAGTTTGGAACGTGAATACATGAGCTCATCACTTAACCATTCCATTCCATTGGAATGTCTGAGCCCAGAGCATGGTGAGATGAACAAGCACAGCCTGCCTCCCTGTCATTGTCGCTGCTCTAGAATTCATTCCACAAAAATCTGCTGAAACCGGCCCTGTGCCTGACACTGTTCCCAGCGCTGGCTTTTGGAAAGCAGCTGTGGTCCCCTCTAGAAAACCAGTGTCTAAGGTTACCATGATCCCAATCCCAGGCTTTCCAGGACTTGAAGCCAAGGTTCCACTGATTAATACATTTATCAAGTGTCTGACAGCACAGCCTCCAAGCAACATAAGTCAGGCTCACTGGAGACAGGAATTAAGCTCAGGCCTGGGGAGAGACCCACAGGTATTTTAGCTTCCCTCACTGCCTGCATGGGAGCTTGCAATCGGCTTTGGAAGACAGGACACATGTGCTAATAGTAAAGAATAAAACCAGACAACATAGTTTATTCCACAAATATTTCTGGAGTACCCACTGTGTGCAAGTGCTGGGCTTGAATTAGAGACATCATAGTGACACAGTTCAGACGGCCACTTCATCTACTTGGGGAAACAGAATGTGAGAAGGAAGCCTAGAACACTACAGGGGTACCAATAAAGGGCACTAGAGCGGGCCTTAGGAAGTCAAGGGAGGCTTCTAGAGAAAGAGGGGTCTAATTGAAAATGTAAAGATTAGTGGATGTTAGCCAGAAAAGGAAGAGTACTGAGAGGTGAGGAGAGGACAGAGTGTGTCAGGCAGAGAGACCAGTGTTGCCAAGGCTGAAAGATTTGAGGGCTGGCATTTGGGGACCTTCATTCAGTTTGATAGAACTGCCATGTAGAGTTTGAGAGGGATGCTGAGATCAAAGGGTGGATTTGGAAGAGATGAGACTGAAAATACCTGAGGACCAGATCAAAAAGGGCCTGAAATCTGTGATAACTCTTTGTTCTAAAGGCAATGAAAGTCTACTGATTTATGACTGAGAAATTCATTCACCTAACCTTCATTTAACACAGATTTGTAGGGACTTACTCCCTTCCAAGTCCTGTGTTTGGGGCTGGGGACATGCTGGTAGACAAGTTAGGCAAGGAACTCACAGTTTAGCAGGGAAGAAAGACAAACAAGTCCTCTTGGCCCAGAATGATGCACATTGCAACTGGGAAAGTACAAGGTGTGACGGGGACACATAGGGGGGACCCTCAGCCTAGTCGGAAGGTGGGGAGGGAGTCGAGGAAGGCTTCCCAAGGAATGTTTAAGCTCTCTGAAGGATGACTAGGCAGTAGCCAGGCAAAGAGGAGCTGAGGAAGCATGCATAGAGCCTCAAGACAAGGGAGAACACGGACTTGGAGCATTAGAAGAACTCCAGTGCTCCTGGAATAGAAAAAAGGAAGGATGGCAAGATGAGACCAGACAGAAAGCCACTGTAACAAGACTTGAAGGAAATAGGAATATAGTAAGCGATGCTCAGATTTACATTCCAGAAATAACACTAGAGTTCTGGGGGGCATGAGTGACATTTATTCAACAAACGTCTGTGGACTATCTATTCCGGGTCCTAGGTTCCAGAGTTCATGGTTTGGTGGAGGAGACAGACATAGGCTGACAGCAGCTATGCGATAGGATGAATAATGGAAGTCTGAGTCATGCTGCAGAGACTGACTCGGCCAGAGGGAGTCAGGGAAGCCTCCAGAGGAGGTGGCTTTTGAGCTAAGCCAGCAGGATGCCTAGGAGTTTGCCCAGGCATTCCAGATAGAACAGCGGGTGTAAAGATGTGGAGTGTGAAAGAGCACGGCCTGCTCTTTCAGAGTCATTTCACGATGACTTGGGTTTAGGATGCACAGGGGAATGACTGGAGAGGAGATTTGAGAAGAAGGTTGGTGGACACATCTCACTTGTTGACATGTATGTTGACATTAGGGATTTGAACTTGAGCCTGTAACTTGAGGGGAAATCACAGAGTCCTTGGACACTCTGAAGCTCTCTTTGGAAAAACGCACATATGTGCCAAATATGCATGTAATTTCAGGGATTCAGAAATCTGCAGTTAAGATCTCACTGCTCTGGGCAACGGGGAACCACTGAGGAATTTCTAAACCGTGGAGCCACGTGATCAGATGTGCACTTTACAGGGGGAGGGTGGAAAGAGACTGGAGGCAAAAAGATCTGCTAAAAGTTCTCATAAGACACGAGGTATAAAGCCGTAAGGGTCGTTTGTCCTGGTGTCAGTAGGGATAAAGAATAGGGCCCTATGGGAAAGGCATCAGGGGTGGGCGTGGGCCAGGATGTGATGACAAACTGGATGGTGGAGAATGCTCTAAAATGAGTGACAGGAAAATGATGGTGTCGCTGTCCCTAATATCTGTTCTTCCCATCATCCTTAGTAATAGAATCCCCAATTTTTAGCTGGACACATCACTACCCAGAGTAGAGACTCCATCTCCCAGCCTCCCTTACAGCTTGATGAGCCACGTAACTAAGTTCTGGCTACTAAGACGTGAGTGAAGCGATGTGTGCAAACTCTGGCTCCTGCATTTAAATGCATTTCTCCCTTCCCACTGGCTGGAAAGTGGTAGCGATAAATCTTGATCAATGAAGATGAGGCCAGCTCTCTAGGGATCATAGAATAAGAAGTCAGAAAGAGCTTAGGCCGCCAACACTGTAAAGCCATCGAATCTGCCCCTGGTTGTTTATTCCTCATTTGATATGTGAGCAAGAAATAATTCTTTAGCTTGTTTACACCATTGCACATTTGCGATCTCTGTTGCAGGAGGAGCTGGACAAATGTACTCAGCATCCCATGGCAGTCTCAAGGGTCGAAAGCTGAGGTTATATGGGCTGGGAGAAAATATTTGCAAATGATATGACCCACAAGGGCTTAATTTCCAAAATATACAAATAGCTCATACAACTCAATAACAAAAAACAGAAAAACCAATTGAAAAATGGGCAGAAGACCTAAATAGACTTTTCTCCAAAGAAGACATACAGATGGCCAATACGGACATGTTAAGATGCTCATCATTGCTAATTATTAGAGAAATGCAAATCAAAACTACAATGAGGTACCACCTCACACCAGTCAGAATTGCCATCATTAAAAAGTCTACGAATAACAAATGCTGGAGAGGGTGTGGAGAAAAGGGAACCCTCTTACACTGTGGTTGGGAATATAAATTGGTGCAGCCACTGTGGAGAACAGTATTCAGGTTCCTCAAACATCTAAAAATAGAGTTGCCATATGATCCAGCAATCCCAATCCTGGGCATATATCCAGAGAAAACTATAATTCAAAAAGATGCATGCACCCTTATGTTCATAGCAGCATTATTTACAACAGGCAAGACATGGAAGCAACCTAAATGTACATTGACAGGTGAATGGATAAAGAAGATGTGGTATATACGTATATGTGTGTGTGTGTGTGTGTGTATATACACACACAAACACACAATGGAATACTACTCAGGCATAGAAAAGAATGAAATAATGCCATCTACAGCAACATGGATGGACCTAGAGATTATCATCCTAAGTGAAGTAAGTCAGAAAGAGAAAGACAAATACCATATGATATCCCTTATATGTGGAATCTAAAATATGACACGAATGAAACTATCTAAGAAACAGAAACAGACTCACACACATAGAGAACAGATTTGTGGTTGCCAAGGGGGAGGGGGTGGGGGAGGGAAGGATTGAGAGTTTGGGATTAGCAGGTGCAAACTATTACATATAGGATGCATAAACAACAAGATCCTACTGTATAGCCCAAGGAACTACATTCAATATCTTGCGATAAACCATAATGGAAAAGAATATGAAAAAGAATACATATATGTAAAACTGAATCACTTTGCTGTACAGCAGAAATTAACACAACATTGTAAAGCAACTATGCTTCAATAAAATTAAAAAATACGAATAAATAAAGCTGAGGTTAGTGGATTTCAGGGGGAAAAGCTCAGGAAGGCCTTCAGAACGAGCATCCTCTCAATGGCTAAGTATAATGGATATGTCCTCAAGATACAGGCCCCTGTTCCATGCCCACAGTAAAAACACCCCACCCACAGTCTTGCAGGTGAGGCCTCGTATCACTATAGCAGATTCCTAAACACAGGCTCTGGGCCACAGGGCAGCCAGTCCTTAAGCAAGACAGTGCCTTAAGCAAGACTGGCCTGGTGTGGAAATACAGGCAAGACCACTGAATTATCTGAGAAATTTGAATGAAGAAACATGTAGAGTTTTATCGACGAGTAGAAGGTCATGTTGGGGAGTGAGAAGAGAGAGAAGCTATGAGGTGGAGTGAGGTGTGAGGACAGGCAGAATTTGCACGCACAGAGGTCAAGCCAGGCAACAAGTATGAGCAACAGGGAGCTACGAGTAGAGAAGAGTTGGAGAGCAAAGTCTATCAAGTAGACACCTATGGCTTGTCTGCCAGGTCCTCCTGTCCTAGGAACCTCCCCTTCCCAGCCCCATCCAGCATCCACATGACTGTAGCAGGAGCAGCCTCGTTCCTACATGAAATCTTGGCCCCTGGCCACTGAAGGGTGGACAGTGGAACTGACTGGGCCAATCAGGCCTCCTCCAAGGAATTTTGGAGCTGGGATTTAGGAGAGAAATTCAGTCTCCTTCTGGGTGTCTGGGTTATAACATGTTGATCTCAGAAGCTGCTGGTGGCCAGGGTCAGCATTGTGCACTGAGGAGAAAAAGGTGACTCTTCAGCCAGAAAGACTGAAACAGACTTCCTGGCTTCACCAGAGCAGCGCTTGTTCCTTCCAAAGACCCCAGTAGACAACTACCCTACTTGCTTTCTTTCCCAGTTTCCCCTCGGGGCTGTGGAGCATGGTGGGAGGCTAGCCAGACCATGGTGTCTGGAATTGGCTGTCTCTGGTGCTGAAGCCCAGCTAGACCACTTGGCCACTCAGGCTCCTGATCTGTGAACTGGGGGATGATAGTTCCCCCTCTGTTCTCGTAAGAGGTTAATTAGATTAGGCATCCTCTTAGCTCTTGGCCCCAGTGACAGAACTCAATATACAGAAGAGTACTTCCCCTTTCCACTGGCCATTTGATCTTTTCCTCTAGACCTGGCCCCATAAACATAGAAGCTTGCCTTCACTGACTACTTAGAAATACCCAGGCATCAGTCTTAAGGGTGTTGTATGAAATCATTTACTCTCACAATAACCCTTTGAGGTTGGCATTAATATTATCCTTGCTGAATATATGAAGAAACTGAAGCACAGAGAGGTTAAGTAACTCATCCAAGGCCACACAGCTACTAAATGGCAGATCTGGGATTTCAAGCAGTGGATTTGGCTCTGTGACTCCACTCCACCACCTGCCATATATCTGGAGCTCTCCTTGCTCCCTTGCCAGTGACCCAGGCTGGGGACGGGTGCCAAGCAGCAGTCAGTGGGTGACCTGCAGGTCCTGCTGGGTGGTTCCAAGACAGAGGAGACAAACAGGCAGAGTGTTTGGGACTGCAACAGCTGAGGGGTCAGGACCCCCAGGCACTCAGCATTCCTGGGGAAGAAAGCAGCCTTCTGTGCAGGGTACAGATAGTCTGAACTCACGTTGCCTCAATTGCCCCCTCAGTAGAGAACTCCCTATGATTCCAAATCAGTTCCTTCACCCCTTGTCCCATCCCAGAGAGGGATGGTCCTGGAACAGAGGAGCCCAGCCAGTGATGGAGGGGATCCCACCTGCCTTCCTCTCCACCTCAACTCCACATCCAGACGCAGTGAAGCAAACAGAGCCACCCTACTGCTGAGTAGGGAGCGGGGAAATATTCTTCAATCCTCATTTGCCTTAGAAGTGAGGAAATTTCCACTCTTCTCCCCAGAAGGGAAAGCTATGAGAAGAAACTAGATACCCTCCTCCAGTGTCATTGCAGTCAGATCCGGAGCAGGATGGGAGCAAAGCCCAGGCCCCGTCTGTGCTCTGCCTGCCCACAGAGAGAATGCACGCAGGTCTGCTTTCCACCCCGCTGTTGGCTCAGCAGGACAGGCCTGGCCATGCCTCATTAGGGGACTGAGATTCTGATCACCAATTCCAGTGTGGGCGGTTTTCCCCTCATCTAAGCCATTCTTGCATACCAGCTGGGCATCCTACCTTTCAACTTAATTCCAACGTTATGTACCTGGAAACAGCATCAGATTCCACAAGTTAAGGGCTCAGTCCCACAATACTGCCCTGCGCTTCAGTTGCCAATCACAAGCCCAAGCTGGCACCTGTGCTTTTGATGGACAGGCTATAGATTAGAGTTTCCCATGACCTCCTCCTTGGGTTTGATTAATTTTCTAGAGCAGCTCACAGAACTCAGGGAAACACTTACTTACTAGGTCATGGGTTTAATCATAAAAGGATA
This sequence comes from Globicephala melas, assembly GCF_963455315.2. Lineage (NCBI taxonomy): Eukaryota > Metazoa > Chordata > Mammalia > Artiodactyla > Delphinidae > Globicephala > Globicephala melas. The sequence continues at coordinate 134,971,103 of NC_083314.1, forward strand.
TAACTCAGGAACAACCAGATGGAAGAGATGCATAGGGTAAGGTGTGGGAAAAGGGGGCAGAGCTTCCTCATCCTCCCAGAGCATGCAACTCTCTGCATTTCCACGTGTTCACCAACAGCAAAGCTCTCTGAACCCTGGTCCTTGGGTTTTTATGGAGGCTTCACTACACAGCCATGACTGATTAAATCACTGGCCACTGGTGATTGATCTCAATCTCCAGACCCTCTCGCCTCCTTGGAGGTCAGAGGAGTGAGACTGAAAGTTCCAACCCTTTAATCCCATGGTCAGTTCTTCTGGTAATCAGTCCCCAACCTTAGGTGCTGTCCCAGGTCAGTCATCAACAAAACAAAAGACACCTTTATGGCTCTCATAGCTTAGGAGATTCCAAGGGTTTTAGGAACTCTGTGCCAGAAATGGGACAAAGTCCAGATATATATTTTTTATTATTAATCACAATATCACAGGGACACTGCAGGGGGCACTGTGGCTCTGCCTGTGACCAGAGTGAACCTGTGATTCTGGGCTCAGGTGTGAGATACTCGCTGTGTACATTTAAGCCACGTCCTTCTTTCCAGCTGTGATCAGCAATAAAGTTGACATCTCTGGTGTCTCATCTCGCAGTGGTTTCCCAGCTTTGGAAATGAGAAAAGTAACGGTGTTTATTGTCCCCGAACTCCTCCCCCGGGTCCCCCACACTCCCTGGTCAGCACATTGATCCTGTGGATGAGGCCCAGCCTGGTCTTATTGGTGAAGTGGGGTGGAAAAGGGGGGGGGGGGCGGACACAGGCAGACGAAGGGATCTTGCCTGAAGGGGGCACTGCCAGACCCAAAGTCTGTCTGAGCCTGCAGTGATACTAGTCGCTTCACTTGCACAACTCCAGGGGGCGCCATCTCACTGCAGTCTCATGAATATCACCTTCTGCTGTTGTGTCCAGGAGCTGCCATTCACAGATGGCACAATGGTGCCCCTGATAGGTCCGGAACAGGGTGCCCTGGGTCAGGGTGAGGTAGGACAGGACCTCACTGGGGGGAAATCTGGGGCATCCAGGTCTCACGGTTCAGAGGTCTGGTCAGGCAGGCAGGTGGACGGACATGCAAGTAAATAAGACCGTACCAAGGGGCAAGGTGTGCACACCAGGAGCCCATCCAGGAATCAGGAGGAGGGAGTCAGTGGTCCAAGGAGGGGCCCAGCCAGGGAGGATGGAGCGTGACAATTCAGGATGGCACAATTATAAAGCCTCCCGAGTGCCACCCCCAATCGACACGATCTAGGCTTAAAAGCACTCACAGCCCAGCAGGGAGCAGACATGGGGCCTGAGGGATCAGCTCAGCTGGGGCCTCTCTGCATCTCCTGGTGGCCCCAGGCACTTCTTGGCCTGTGGCAGCATAACTGCAGTCGCTGCCTCCACCTTCGCGTGGCCGCCTTCTCCCTGTGTGTGTCTTCACATCGTCTTCCTTCTGTGCATGTCTATCTCTGCGTCCAGATATCTTCTTTTAGGACTTCCCTGGTGGCACAGTGGTTAAGAATCTGCCTGCCAATGCAGGGGACACGGGTTCAAGCCCTGATCCGCGAACTTCCCACATGCCACAGAGTTACTAAGCCCATGCGCCACAACTACTGAGCCTGTGTGCCACAACTACTGAAGCTCACGTGCCTAGAGCCTGTGCTATGGAACAAGAGAAGCCACTGCAATGAGAAGCCTGCGCACAGCAACGAAGAGTAGCCCCCACTCGCCACAACTAGGGAAAGCCCAAACCAGCAACAAAGACCCAATGCAGCCAAAAATAAACAAATAAATAAATTTATAAACAGAACACAACAAATTTTTTCTTTCATAAGGATGCCAGTCATGTTGGATTAGGGGCCCCCCTAAGTACCTTATTTTAACTGGATTACCTCTGTAAAGACTATTTCCAAATAAGGTCACATTCTGAAGTACTAGGGGTTAGGACTTCAATATATCTTTACTGGGGGAAAGGGGGACACGATTCAACACATATCACGTGCTTTTGTTCCTCTCTTCTTAAGATGCTCTTCCCTCTAGTTCTCACCCTTCCTCACAGCTAATGCCTAGCTTTTCTTAAAGTTGCAACCCAGTGTAAACTTCTCTGGGAAGCCTTCTGTGACCTCTGCCCCCAGCACCACTACAGATACCCACACAGCTGGAGGGATGGTGTGCAGCCCTGGTACACTCCACGTCAGTGCCACTCAAAGTGTGGCTAGGAACTTTACAGTAGTTTGACATTTTGCAATCAGTGGGCTTCTATTGTGTTTAATTTCATTTTCCAACTTATTCATTTTTATGGATGTTGTGGGTTGAATGGCGGTCCTCAAAGAGATGTCCTTGTCCTATTCCCTTGAAACCTATGAATGTGACCTTATTTGGAAAAAGAGTCTTTGCAGATGTAATTAAATTAGGATGGCAATATGAGACCATCCTGGATTATCCAGGTGAACCCTAAACCCAATGTTGAGAGTCCTTAAAAGAGTCACACAGAGATGGAGGCAGAGATTAAAATGATGCGACCACAAGCCAAGGAGCACCTGGAGCCACAAGAAGCTGGAAGGAGCAAGAACTATCCTCCCCTAAAGCCCCCAAAGGAGTGTATCCCTGCCAATATCTTGGTTTCAGACTTCTGGTCTCCAGAACTGCAAGAGAATACATTTCTGTTGATTTAAGCTACTCAATTTGCGCTAATTTGTTGCAGCAGCCAAAGAACCTGAATACAATGGCATTTTACAAATGCATTGATCCACAGTAGATTTGGTAGGAAAAATCGATTCTTAACCACATATTGTTTAAGAAGCACTATTCTGCATAATATCATTGCACACGATACAATGTACTTTATCTGTTTAAATGTCTCTCTCCCGACTAAGCTGTAGACTGAAGGCAGACAGGGTGACTCCATATTTCTTCAGCTTTTAATTCCCATCGCCTAGCTTCTGAACTCACAAATAGACAATAATACATTGAATTTACATGTAGGCCCAGGCAGATCACCTAGGGCCATGTGTGTTGAACATAAGACTAGGGCCTTTGTCCTACTGGACCAGAGTCCCTCTAATCCATAACCTCTTTGTCTGAAGTCCGAATGGGTTCCAGAACTCGGGGAAGGCTGAGATGACAGATGAAATTGTCGTTGAATGCTGCCTTCCCCGCAAATAGCACCAGGACAACCTGTTGTTAAGACAAGACTGTGTTCATTCTTCTCTCAGTAAGATGGAGTCTTAGTAGTGTCTTGGAGAGGGGAAGGCAAAGTTAGGAGATCTACAAGGTTTTGGAGTCTGGTTTCAGAAGCTCTTTCAATGAGGGGCTTGATTAGGATTGGGTAAGGATCATGAATTACGAGTTTGAGATTGATGGCCACTAAGGGAAGCAGCAAGGGTTCAAAGAATCTTGGGGAGTAAATTGTCAGTTGATGTTTTCTGTTGAAGGGTTAAACAACTGAATGATCATTTCAATAGTTTCTTGGAAACTTCCAGGAGTAAACAACAGTTACTTCAACTTTCGTCCTCTGGGCAAGAGTTTCCTGAAATAGTCAACTTATGTTGAAGCAGAGAGTGGAATAGGAAAGTCAGGTTAATATAAATAGTTACTTTGTGGGTGTAGATGGTTTCACTTCTCTTGAGTCAGGTGGCCCAACTGACGGAGGAGAGCTCAGGGGATGCTCAGACCTGGTGGGCACAGACACATATCAATTGCTTATCAGGATGCTAAAAAATAATCTTCCAATGAGAAACTCCTGTCCCTCAGAACCACATAGCAAAAAAACATCATTTGTATGCACGCTCACTGTTCTCTTGGCATTGACTTTACGTCATTGATCCCAGGGGAAGCCCTTTGGTCTTTCTCCTCCATCTTCCCTCTCCTTCTGGCCCTGGCATAGCCTTGACTCAATCATAGGGCTAGACTAGGTGCCGAAAATCTGGTTAGGCTCCCCTTTCCTCCCAGAGCCCACCATGGCCAGTGTGAGCACTTGCTGGTAGGCCAGTCACATATGTCTGCATGGGTGACCTTTTCCACACCCCTCTGGAAGCAGGAGACCTGCCCAGCAGCTTCCAAAGTGATTATCCTATTGCAGACACCCGGAAAAATGAGCAGGCCTAGTGCGAGTGAATGCTGATGCATGTCGGAAAGGTCAAGCAATGCTGGCGGGCACAGAGTCTCTGGCTGGGAAAGAGAGGCACGGCTGGCCCCAGACAAGAAGATCTAATTTCTAAGCAGGAAGAACATAGCTCCCTGTGACGGAACACCAGATCTGATTTGCCTAGAAATGTATTGGGAGTGGGAGGTGGGGAATGATAACTAACATTTATTGAGGGCCTGCAAGGCATTTTTTACACATCATTTCATGGGAAAGGTCAGCATATCCTCAATCTTAGCAAATTGAATAATATTTTCAGTACTCTAAGACAGACCTCTCTTTAAAAGAAATTTGTAGCAAATCTTCTCTAAAATGAAGGCTACATCCCCTGTTTTTGTTTTGTCCTCTAGTGGACTTCTCTTTGACAAAAGCTGTTATCTGAAAAAAGGCACCAGTTAATATTTTCCGCTGAATACATGCTACCCAGATAGATAAGACTAAATTTGATCTCCCGGTCCCAACAACAGAAACCAAAATTGTCTAATATTTTGTTTGTTAATTGTGAATAACATGAAAAGATCTGAAGGGTGAAGAGCCCATTCTCTCCAGAACCTACGTCCCATCAGCGCTTCCATTCTGCTCTGTAACACTCACTAGTTTAGTATTAGCAATGAGGGCGCCCTCTAGATCGAGGAGTCTTCACCGAGGTTCGCCCCTCCTCCACCTGCTGGCAGCTTTTCGCCCTCGTGATTCCCTGTAGCTCAGCGTGGCTCTGCCCCTTGGCTCGTATGACTGCTCTCCTGGTTCTCCTCTCCAGATCCCTATGCCAGGCTCCGCTCTTTAAATCCCTTTATATAAAGATTCATCCGCGACTCTTCCTCTCTTCCCCCCTCTCCCTTAGAACACTCAGAACTTCTATGATTACTTCCATGCGAACCACTTCCATCCTGCATGACTGCCCTGACCCCCTCGAGCTTCATTCATCCCACCTGACTTGAGTTCAGATCGTGCAGGTGTGTCTGGTGTCCTGCCCTGTTCACTGTGTCTGACACCCTGGTCCTGGCATCTGCCAGAACCCCTTCTGAGCTCATGGCATTCTACCCTAAAAGAGCCCATCAAGGGCTCCCCAGAGCCTATAGAAGTTCTCTAAACTTTAGCCTTGGATTCAAGAACCAGTGTTTTCTGGCTTCCAAACGTCTACCACCACCCTATTTGTCATACCCTCCAGCTAGAAAATACCCCTATTCTTTCCCTACATCTGAGAACTACTTACAGTTTTTCCTCAGCTATTACAATCTTTTCATGCCCAATTTCTACATATTCAGATCTCACCTAGGGGTCTTATCTAGTCCTTTGGGTTTAAGGTTCCAAAATATCTTGGAAAGTATATACATCCCAAAAGGCCATCTCTAGTGGGTGTAATATCCTGGAAGGTCGATAGATGGCGCATGTCAGCTACCTCAGAGGAAAATCAGGTACATTAACCGCCATTACAGAAAAAATACCTGAGGAGTCACCTCAATATCTCAAGAAGTTAGAAAAACAGTAAAATAAACCCAAAGAAATTAGAATAAGGAAGCAATAAAGTTAAAATCAGAAAATAATGATTAGGAAAACAAAGAAACAGATTTGTAAGTCTAAAAGCTGGATTACTGAACAATAAGGGTGTCCATAGCTAGCTTTAAAGAAGAAACAGAAGGAGGAGAAAGCACAAAAAACACAAAATTAGGATAAAGGGAAACTTGCCCTATATACAGAGGAAATATAGATAGGTTTGAGACTATTGTATACTATTATAATTAATATATTTGAAAACCCAAATAAAATTGATGCTCTTTTATAAAAATATATATTACCAAAATCAGATTGGAAAGAGATGGAAAACCTAAAGAAGTTAATAACATGGAAGACATTAAGAAAATTCTTCTCAAAAACTCTAGTCCCAGATCATTTCACATGTCAATCTTTCAAATATTGAACAAACAGATATTTCTGTTGCTGTCTAAACTATTCAAGAGCAGAGACACATAGGAAACAATCTTAATTCATTTTTTAAAAGTAGATTAATAGTAGAAAAGTGGATTAATCTAGTAGCCTAATAAAGACAAAGCTACAAACTAATTTTACTTGTGATTAGAAATTAAAACTTTTTAAAAAAGTGTTAAAAAATATATATCTCCACATATAAATTATATGTATCAAATCAAACCTGAAATACATTAAAAGAATAACACACGAAGACCAAGTGGGGTTCATTTCAGGAATCAAGAAATTAACGATGGTTACATATTAGGAAATTTAAATATATAAATTAATTTTAAATAAGTAAAAAGAGCAAAACCATTATGAATGAACCTTTATGAATATTGAAAATGCATTTAGTAAAATTCCTACACCTATTTCTTATAAACCTCTTAATAAAATGAAAATGTAGAGGTATTTCCTTATCTTAAGGAAAACATTTCTCAAAGCCAGGATGTGTGGGTTTTTTTGCTTTTTTTGTTTTTTTTGTTTTTTGTTTTTTTTGCGGTACGCAGGCCTCTCACTGCTGTGGACTCTCCCGTTGCGGAGCACAGGCTCAGCAGCCATGGCTCACAGGCCCAGCCGCTCCGCGGCATGTGGGATCTTCCCGAACCGGGGCACAAACCCGTGTCCCCTGCATCGGCAGGCGGACTATCAACCACTGCGTCACCAGGGAAGCCCCAGGATGTGTTTAATGCTAAAACACTATAAGTATTTCTAATAAAGTCAGACACAAGAGGGGACCTGATAGTACCACCATTATTGGATATTATTCTAGAAGTTCCTGCTAATGCAACTGGACTGAATTAAAATGTAATTGCAAAGGACTGATGTAAAGTATGTAATTAATAGAAAGGAGGTTGAAAAACTGTCATTATTTACAGATCATATGACTGTACATCTAAAAAAAAAAGCAAACCCCAGAAACAGCTTAAATCTGCTACAAAAATAAAAGAGGTGAGTAAAGAGATTATTTACAAAATTAAAATTAAAAACAAATATTTTACTAAAAATAACTTCTATTAAAATTTTAGGTCAAGATGGTAGATTGGGCACATTCTAAAACACTCACTTCCTTGCCTAAAACATAGAAATGCTTTACAAAATATTATTTAAAATATTTGAATATTAAAATAGTTTAAGAATACATGTCTCAAAGGCAAGAAAAGGGGATTTCCTAGGTGCTGGATATATATAGAGCAGTAGCTGAGGGTGTACAGCCCTCAAAAGCACCAGGGACAGAGACAGGCTGTAGGAGCTGGGATTAAAATGCCCACAGGCCTGGCATTTAATAAAGACCTGGAGCTGGAGCCAGGACCAAGCTGCCTATCCACAAACGGGAATCTGAATGTCCTTCCACTCACCCAAGTTCTCAGCAAGAAGATAGAGTTAGTCCTACCAGACTGGAATCATGAAATTGGAATAGTCGGTCTGCACCACATACATGTGGGACTTGCATTCTCACAGTAGCAAAATCCAAGCCAATCCACTAACATAAAAATTTATCTAGAGTCAGGGAACCCAGAATAGGACCCAAGCAGAGGCAACCAAATGGAGTTGCCCCAAATGGAGACCCCCACAAGACAAGTCACATGAGTAGAAATCTCTTGGGCAAGAATTATACATGTGAGGAAGCCCAAGGCCATTTAAGGACAATCTACACACTCCTGAAGAAGTAAAGCTACTAGAACAATCTAAAAGAGAAATTAAAATACACTTGAGATGTGTGGATAAAGAGAGAACAGCACCGTTACGCATAAATAGGAGGTGACGCTCTACCAGCATGACTCAAGCCAGTAAGCCTTCCAGCCTTAGTCACTTGCTCTGCCAGAATCTGTTCTCTCCAACAATCTCCTAGACGAGATCCCCGTGGACCCACCTCCACGGCCCCACCTCCCCCTGCCCATTTGATGCGATTTCCCCCTTGGGATGCCTGGATGTCAAGGTGCCATCAGGCACTCCAACAGCACTTCCTAAATATGAGTTTCTAATAGAAGGGGTTGTGGAGGGACCTCAATCCATTTCTACCTAGAAGACGGTTGTTTCCTTAGGCCATGCTGGTCCCTCCATCCAGAGCTCAGCAGATGAAGGGATAGCTGGAAGGGGTAGCGGCCCTCATGGAAGCACAGAAAAAGTTCTATTACGCCCTTCCCTCAAGGCTGCCCAGGGCCTTTTCCATGGTGACTTGCTTCCAGATTTGTCTGCTGTTTTAAAATTCCAACTCAACTGCCGTCTTTTACATTTTGTTTATAAATCCAAACATAATTCAGTATGCAGAATAATTTGCATATATGAGCTTATTTAATTTGGGCGCACCTTTCTGCCTACCAGGAACTGGGAAGACAAACTTATTTTAATTTTCTAGAAAAATATACAATAGTAAACCTAGTGCCTAAAACCTAAGCGTCTGCCTTGCAAAATCAAGAACAGTGGCGTGGTATTATCCACTGACCTGGGGGAGCCACAGTTCTGCTCCCAGCACTGGCACAAGGATCCAGCTACGCAGGCTGGGCTCAGACTCACTGTGCCCAAGCACTTTCCAATTCCTGGGAACCCACAGCCAGGCAAAGCCTGCCTCACTCCAACTTTACTGAATTGGGGGCTTTCTGCTGGAAAATTGTCTCGTTGCTTTCATTCAAGCCCAGGATGTCCAGCGCCCCCGATGTCATGTGTGTGCTGCTGGGTCAGCTTGACCTTTCCAGCATTCATTAGCGTTCACCCCAGCCAGGCCTGCTGGTTTCCCTGACAAGCAGCAGGTTTGGAAAAGGTCACCAGTGTCCCCGCCTACAACTGCCTCATCGGGCACACAGAGTACACAGATTCTGCTGTGACACTTTACTCTGAGTGAATCTGATTTTAGTTTCTTGCTCTGGCTCCGTGAGATGGAATTAAGGCTAAGCCGGGAGGTGGGGAGAGGGGCAAAGACACAGAAGCTGTGAGGGGAGTACACAGTCTCACGAGTCAGGGACAAAGTCATTGCTCAAGAAAACTGAGCACTCCCTGGACCTCCCAGGTGGTCCAGGGGTTAAGACTCTGTATTCCAGTGCAGGAGGCATGGGTTCGATCCCTAGGCAGGGAGCTAAAATCCCACATGCCTCAGAGCCCCAAACACATAAAACAGAAGCAATATTGTAACAAATTAAAAAAAAACCTTTAAAAAGAGTCCACATCAAAAAAAATTTTTGTTTTAAATTGAGCACTCCCTAAAACACCTCAGAATTTTGATTTTCTCATGGAATTTGGAGAAATCAGATTGGGAGTGTAGGTGAGAGTATGGACTTTCCATTTTCAGAATCTACATTTTTAAGTGCTTCTCTAGGAAATTGATAGCTTGTCACTACCAAACCGCACTTGGCTGGCAGGCTTTTGGTTGGGCCAACTGACTCTCACCTGCCATCTCAGCAACTTGCCAGGTTGAGGCCAATTCTGACCTCAGGCAGCATTAAGAAGCTCCAGGCAAGTACCCTGCTGTCTAAAAGGGACCGTCAATCTTTCATGGCTTGCCAACGTGGCCCTTCCATTACTGATGCCAGGGAAGGGGAAATTTTCCCTTCCACTCTTCTTGAGTTCTTATAGCTGGGCGATTAATAAAATTGACACAAGACAGATTCACGGGAGAAAAAGAAACAAATTTTATTTCATGCCCATGGAAGTCTCACAGAAAAGGGACCTAAGAAGTGGCCAAAGTAGGCAGCTTTCAGACTTTTCAGACAGAGAAACAAATTTGTGAGGAATTGACAGGACAAAGAAACAGGCTTTGGGTGCTTAATTAGTGAAGAATCTGAACAGAGTTTGGACTTGGGATAGTAAATTAAAAGAGGTAACAAGGTGTGTTTATACAAGCTTCTCAGCTATGTATTCCCTATCTCTGGTGATAAGGGTGTCCTCTTACCTCCAGATGCAGGGAGTACACCTTTCCCATGGGAGGTTTATCTCTTGCTTTTCAGAGAGACAGAGAAGGGTCAGAGATTCCTTCTTGCATCGGCTGCTTCTCAAGCAACTCCAATTCAAAATAATCAATATGCCATTGTGGCAGATTTTGGGGTGGCCCACGCCGAGCCCCAAGCCTGAGTATTTGCCTCCAGCCTGGGGCTTAAAGAGAATGAAAGGGCCGAATGGTCTTAGCTACAGGTACAGCTTCCTGGAAGGGGCAAAGCTGACTGCTAAGTGGGACATGACAACAAGGAGAATACTTTTGTGTGAGTGGGGACAGCAGATGGATAGGCAGAGGAAAAGAGAACACAGCACATACAGAGAACTGCTGGTCCCGAGAGGTTGTGAGACAGAAAGGGGGCAGGGCACAACCTTTAAAAGAACGACATAGCCGTTGAAGACCAACATAAACTGTTTAGAACCAACTAGGTCCAAGATGGCAGACAAGTCAGCTTCCACTAGACCTTGAGCCTCAACATATGCTCACTGTAACACATCGGCATGCTAAGTGCCACACCCACAGGCACCATGACAGTTCCAAGACCCACCATAAAAGGTCAAAAAGTGGGCGATGGCCCAAATCCTGGAAATCCCTGCCCTTTCCCCCAAATAACTGGAATACTCCCCCCACTCATTAGCCTATGAAATTACCCACCCCTATAAAAACTGACCACCCCGAACCCTGGCACCTCTTCCCTTCTGAGATGGCCCACACTCTGCCTATGGAGCGTGGATCTCCCTGAATAAAACTTCTTTCGCTTTACTATGGCTCATTCTTGAATTTCTTCCTGCGTGAAGCCAAGAACCCACAATTGGCGGGAATCCCAGGGATTCGCCTGAGACCTGGGATGTGACCATCCTCTCACGCCTGACTTTCGTTCCTGTAACAGCTGGATGGAGAAGTGCAGGGAGGGAACGGGTAATCTCTTTACAATCTATGCTGTCTTAATTTTTAAACTTCCTTTGGCTGTCTCTTGAGCACATATAATTTTTTAAATTAAAATTTCCCTAA